>NC_058080.1:72571493-73188488 GCF_014858855.1 Bufo gargarizans
GGGGACCTGCGCCCCTAGATCATTATCATTAGGGTGACAAAAAAATAAATGTTTTGGATGCCAGCTAACTCTTCTCCCACTGCTTAGGAGGGCTGCATAAACATTTCAGTTTTCTAATTGTTCTAATATTATATTCAATAACCTTTCTATACTGATTTGTCATGTTAACTCATTTGCATAAACATGGTCATATGGGAAAGACATGCTAATTAGTAGAATCTGCCTTTTTTTTCAGCTGAAACAATATTTGCATGTCTTTCCCATATGACCATGTTTATGCAAATTAGTTAACATGACAAAACTGTATAGAAAGGTTAATATGTTATATTAAGACAATTAGAAAACTGGCATCCAAAAGAAAAAAAAATATTTACATTTTTGTCACCCTAATGATAATGATCTAGGGGCGCAGGTCCCCCAAACCATCCAACACATATCCAGCAACTTTGAGGCTTAGTGTACTTTCTCACTTGCGTTGTTGGATTCTGGCAGGTAGTTCCAACAACCTGTATGCAAACAGATACCATTTGTAGACAGATCTGGATGCGGATCTGTCTTGCTGGTTGTCATCTGGAAAAACAGATCTGGTATTTATCTCATTTTTAAAGGTATGTGAAGACTGCAAAAACGGTTCTGTTTTTTCTGGAACATTTCGGGCCAGATCCGGTATTAATGCATTTCAATGGAAAGTAATGCATGATCCGACATTCTGGCACGCTGCGGTATTTTCTCTGTCCAAAAACCGTACAGTGACTGAACTGAAGACATCCCGATGCATACTGAATGGATTGCTCTCCATTCAGAATGCATTAGGATAAAACTTTTTCCGTTATTGAGCCGCTAGGACAAAACTCATTACCAGAAAAGTTTTACGCCAATGTGAAAGTACCGTTACCAGCTCTCAGTCAGATGAGAGTTGGGTTTGAATGTCCTATTGCACACAAGGTTGCCATTGTAAGGTATTCTGACTGTATCTGTCTTATGGATAGATTGTTGGCTTGCACATACCTGGCTTTTGGCATACAGCCTTTGGGATATTCTCTTTTTATGTTGTCTATTGTATGTTATAGGTAATGATTTATTTTACAAATAAAATAATATAGCATCTATAATTTTTTTTAATTAATGATAGGGAGGAAAATACTTAAAATAAAAGTTTAAAGATAGGTAAAAAAAAAAAGTATGGATGATAAATAACATAATAAGGATAAAGAGAAGTTATATACAATAAGTGAAAAAAAGATTATAGGCTTATTTAATGATAAAACAAATCTAGAATATTCGCGATTATGAAGATGTAGCACTATATTTTAGGTCTTCATGAATTCTCGAAGTGCCCATATTCGAAATAAAAATTTGTGATTAGAATATTCGCGCTCAACACTAAAGTTCAGCAGCAGGTCCAGAGATAATTAAGGATGCTGTAAGCTTCGGAAACACATAGGTTTATACACTTTAAGGATTACAGCCAATTTTACGATGTTTCAATAAAGGATTGACTTTTATATCTAGACCCTGTTCTGAACTTCTCTTCTACCCTTGGACAGTGTGCAGTACTATT
Source organism: Bufo gargarizans (assembly GCF_014858855.1). Lineage (NCBI taxonomy): Eukaryota > Metazoa > Chordata > Amphibia > Anura > Bufonidae > Bufo > Bufo gargarizans. The sequence goes on from NC_058080.1 coordinate 72,573,055, forward strand.
TGTAGTGAAAAAGGTTATATTATGACCGATTGGTACTGTGCATATTGTGAGACACTGCACCACACGGAAAGGAAGCCATGGTGATAACTGCAGATACAGCAAGTTGGACACAATGTCGATGACCAGGGAGCTGGGTGCATCGCACTCCAAAAGTAGGCTGTGTTACATTTGCCTATTGTCAATTAAACAGAGAGTGGGCACCAATTAAGCTGTTGCCTTTTTTCTAACTAAGCTCTTTCCCTCTCCAAGGAACTGTAACCACTGAGCCTGTTGCCTGTTAAAAGACTGTTGCAAGTAGGACCCATAAAAGACCAGTAGAGTTTGCCTTGCTGCCTAATTCCTTCTACCATCCTAGAGTGGGGAACCGTGCATACCACTCAGGGCTAAAAAGATCCTGGCCGGCTAATTAATAGGAGTTGAGTAGAAGAGCTCATTAAGAGAAGTGTGAGCCACTCAGACATGCTTACCAAACAAGGGAAGAAACAGATGAGGTCCACCTGTGAGAGCCATGGTATGAACAAACCATGCTTGTTTTGAGGTGCTGGGCAGGAGGTCAATAGCTGGACAGGTAGAGACTACAGCTCTGTTTTTAGTTAGCGTCCAGGATGTTGAGAGTTTAATTTTGACCTGTTTTGCACTGAACTGTGAATGGTTTTGCTGTGAGTGCAGAGGCTCAGAAGGCATGTGCCGATAGGGGACACATCACAGCTGAGGTCGGGGAATGGCTGCAGCAGTCCACATGGCTATGAATGTGACATCATCGCTTATGGTCGGCCAGGGACAGTTCCCTTACGTCCTAACCAGCAGCACAAGTGGGGGGGTATTTGCCCCTGTGAAGCTGGTCAGGACAGGCGGAATTTTAATGAAAAAAATTTCTGCCTAAGTATCCTAATTAACAATTAGCTAATTAAGCCCCTACCCCATATAACCCGGCCCCAACTGGACGGGGTCGCTTTTTTATTGTCCTGTGGACTCCAGGACAGGCTAGACTCCTTACTGGAGTCTCCCAGTATTGACCATAATGTTATAAGATGGTTATCATGTTCTTTAATTCTGCCTTTTTTTTTTTCTTTTCCTAGGTATCCTACAGGGGAGCCTGTCTCCGCCTACCTTGGGTGCCTCTGGTGAAACTCCATCTTCTGGATGTCCTGCTGCTGCAGGGATCTGATGTGTTACAGGGGGGAGATGGCGCCGGTTGGCTCCCTGCCTCCCTCCACGTGTGCCGCCGAAGCAGTCGCTTCGCTCCGCCGGCATCGCGCGTGTACCGGAAGTGCGTCACACTCGTCACTTCCGGTCCGCGGCTCCGGCTTCAGCGCTGTGTTCAGCGCTTTCAGCTCAAGATAATATGCTTAAATTAGTGCCCCCGGTTGCTGGGGCACCAATAGGGGGTAAAATGAGGAGAATAGCGTATATTTATTAAAAACTTACCTTCTAACCAGGATTCCACCCCCTGGCTGGGGGAGTGACGGTAAGCTCCTCCCCCTTGTGCTATTTAAGGCACCTGTGTGAGGCAGGTCAATGTTGCTCTCAGTTTTCTGAGCCCAACTGACTTCTGCTGTTGGTTACTCCTGCGCCCAGGAAGTTTTCCTTGAAGTTACCTTTTGCTTGCTTCTAAGATGGCATCGCCACCTCACGGTAAGGTACTGCTTCCCCTTTTTTTGTACCATTTTGGGTCCAAGTTCTTATTCTGTGCTCTGTGTCCTAGGCAAATCTACCCAGAAGCAGAAACATCTCGCCTGCTCCACCTGCAGCACCCCATTGCCGGATTCATACGAATTCCATCGATGTCCAGGCTGCCGTCCCAGAGCGGACCCAGAACCAACGATGGTGGATATGTTTTCATGGATGAAACAGTTCATGGATACGTCTATCGTCGAAATTAAGGGAGCAGTCTCCAACAAGAGGCCCAGACAGGCTTCTCCTGGTCCTGTTCCCATGTCTGAAGACGTCGTCTCCATTGAAGACAATTCTTCCTCTGAGGAAGAGAGTTCGGCCTTCCTCTTTCCGGCCGAAAAGACTCAAAGACTATTGCGCTCCATCAGGTCAAGGGACCATGATGTTGAGCAAGGGGAAGCTCCACAGTCCACCTCTAGGGGGCCAAGGGCCTTTAAAGTGGACGAGTCTTTAATGAAGTTAATGGCAACCGAGTGGAAACACCCGGAGAAGGGGCCAGTGTTAACAAAAAGGTTTAAACTAATGTTCCCTCTACAGGATGCGGACTCCTTAGTTTGGGTTCCACCTCCAAAGGTGGATATGGCCATATCAAAGCTCTCCAAGAGAACCCTAGTGCCTTCAGACGACGGCAGCAACCTAAAGGACCCCTTAGATAGACGAGCTGAGTGCACGCTTAGACGCAACTACTCGGCTGCCTCCGCTTCAGCCTCAGTTGCTATAGCGTGCTCTGAGGTATCGGAGTTCATCCGTGCTCGCACACTCAGAATCCAATCAGACTTGGATTCTGGGGTTGCCCGGGACGACATCTTGGACCAATTCAAGACCCTCTTACTGGGGATCGATTTCTTAACAGACTCCTCCCAGCAACAGTTAAAATTAGCGGCCAAGTCGATGGCGCTCTCCTCAGCCAGTAGACGCCCACTCTGGTTAAAACCATGGGCGGCGGACAACACGTCCAAATTTAACCTTTGCTCCCTTCCCTACGAACCTGGTAGATTGTTCGGTTCCGAGTTAGATGCTCTCATGGAGAACCTAGCGGACAAGAAGGGTAAATCCCTCCCCCAGCAGTCCTTTCGGGGTCGAGGAAGGGGTAGAGGAGGAGGAAGATTTCAGGGGGGAGACAGAACCCAGAGGCGTTCTGAAAATAATAAGAGAGGTAGGGGTCGCGGTCGCGGGAACCGCAAGCCTGATCTATGACTCTCCACAGGCCGTCAACCCCCCTCCCCTCCCCCCTGTTGTCCCAGAGGAAGGTACAGTTTTCAGTCCCCCAGTCGGTGGACGTTTGAGTCTATTCAAAGATTTTTGGGTGCAAAAAATTCCAGACCCTTGGGTGCTACAGGTGATAGCGTCAGGGTACACAATAGATTTTATTTCCCTTCCTCGGGACAAATTCGTCCTAACAAGGACCTTAGCACCCGACAAACACTTAATCCTGGAAGACTCGGTCCTCCAGTATATACGGAAAGGAGCATTAGAGGAGGTTCCTCCTCGCGAACGGCGGCAGGGGGTTTATTCCCCCATCTTTTTGGTGCCAAAACCGTCAGGAGACTGGCGGATGATCATCGATTTACGTTATTTAAATCGCTCCATCAAGAAGAAGCGTTTCCGGATGGAGACCATTCGCTCTGTCTTAAACATCCTGAACCCAGGAGATATGATGGTAACCATAGACCTGAAGGATGCTTACCTTCATGTTCCCATCTGCCCAGCACACAGGAAATATCTCAGAGTTGCTGTGGCCTTGCAAGGGGTAGTGAAGCACTACCAGTTTGCTGTATTGCCCTTCGGCATATCCTCAGCTCCGCACACCTTCACAAAGGTAGTGGCTCCTGTGGTCGCCCATTTAAGGCTCCTTGGGCTAGAAGTCGTACCGTACCTGGACGATTGGCTTTTAAAAGCCGCAAACGCAGACGTCCTGCAGAGTCAGCTTCAACAAGCTCTCCAGATTCTCCAGGGTCTGGGGTGGTTGATAAATTAGGACAAGTCACACTTAGTCCCGTCAACCACGAGAACGTTCTTGGGCTTTGTGATCAATTCACAACTGATGACCCTATACCTGTCCCCTCAAAGGAGGGACAAAGTAATAAAAGCCGCACAGTCTCTTATACCACCCAGATGAGTCTCCATAAGGGTTCTTATGAGGATGTTAGGCCACATGTCAGCATCTGCAGAGGCAGTTCCGTGGGCCTTATGGCACTTACGCCCTCTTCAGGAGGAGGTCTTAGCAGCTTGGACTCGCAAGCCCAAAGACCTAGACAGGTTGCACTCCCTGTCGGTAGAAGTCCGTTCCTCGCTCAAGTGGTGGAGGAACCTAAAGGATGGGAGGTCTCTGAACCAACCTCGTTGGATCACCTTGACCACGGACGCTTCTCTGCTGGGCTGGGGGGCCCATCTGGAGGACAATCCAGTACAGGGTACTTGGAATCCCCAGGAGAAAATACTCTCATCCAACTGGAGAGAGCTGAGAGCGGTCAAACTAGCCCTCCTTCATTTTGCTCCTCTCATCCGCGGTCAGGCGGTGAGAGTCCGAACAGACAACACTTCTGTGGTCGCCTACCTAAACAGACAGGGAGGGACGAAGTCCCTAACCCTCCTGAGGGAGGCGGGTTCTATTCTTTCTTGGGCAGAGATCAATCTATCCCACCTAATGGCAGTCCATATCAGAGGGGATCTCAATGTACTGGCAGATCGCCTGAGTCGGGGTCTACCAGTTCCAGGGGAGTGGTCCCTGAACGAGAACATCTTCTCTATGATTGTCCAGCGGTGGGGCACGCCGGAAATCGACCTGATGGCTACCCGATTGAACGCCAAGGTGAGCAGGTTCTGTTCCCTTTACAGGGAGGACAACCCGGTAGCGATAGACGCTCTGTCCATAACATGGAGGTTCAGGCTGGCATACATCTTCCCTCCAATTTCCATGATACCGAGGGTATTGATGAAGATCAAGCAAGACCAGACCTCGGTGGTTGCCATCATGCCATTCTGGCCAAAGAGGTCTTGGTTCACCCAGCTCATGAAGATGAGTCAGGGCAATTATTGGAGACTTCCCCTAATACAGGACCTTGTGTATCAGGACACAGGTCCCTGTCTAGATCTGAGGAGACTCAATCTGACAGCCTGGAGATTGACAGGTCCCTTCTAGAAGCTAGAGGGTTATCTGTGGAGGTCCTGAGAACAATCTCTCACTCCAGAGCGGAATCTACAAGCAAGAAGTATTCCAGAATCTACAGAATATTCCTGCAATGGTGCAATAACAGAGAGGTAGTTGCCTCAGACCCTCCTCTCTCCGCTATTCTACAATTCCTACAGGATGGTCTAGACAAGGGTCTAAGCCCATCTACTCTCAGAGCTCACGTCTCTGCCTTATCGGCATGCCTTGGCAGACCGATTTCTCAGGACCCCCTAATCAAGAGGTTCCTGAAGGGAGCCGAAAGACTTAAACCCAGAGTCCTGAGACCAATCCCACAGTGGGACTTATCGGTGGTTCTAAAAGGGTTATGTGTCCCCCCTTTTGAGCCTTTGAATGAAGTGGACTTGAGGTTCCTATCCCTAAAGATCACATTCCTACTGGCTATCACATCAGCTAAGAGAGTTGGGGAACTTCAGGCTCTGGGGGCTTCTGAGCCCTATTTAAAAATCCTTCAGGACAAGGTCCTGTTAAGGTTTTTACCAACCTTTTTACCAAAGGTTCCCACTTTTTCTAATATTAATCAGACAATATGTCTGCCCACCTTTTCACCGGCTGCAACTTCTCCCGAGGAGGAAAGGCTCCGTACATTGGACATTTCAAGAGGTCTTAGAATATATTTGGACAGAACAGGCGAATTTAGAAGATCAGAAAACCTCCTTCTGACCTATGCAGGGAAAAACAGGGGCCTGAAGGCCTCAAAACCCACTCTGAGTAGGTGGATTAAAGAGGCAATCCGTCTGGCCTTTCTGTCCCAAGATTTGACGCCTCCTTCCTTCGTCTCCGCCCATTCTACCAGGGCTGTATCCACCTCTTATGCGGAGAAGAAACTGATTCCCCTGGATCAGATTTGCGCAGCCGCCTCTTGGAGTTCTCTGAACACCTTCATTTCGCATTACCGTCTAGAGTCTAGACAGACGGAGGGAATGGCCTTTGGACAATCCGTTTTAAGTGCCGCCCTCTCCTGAGAGGGGAGTAGGGAGCCCTCCCAATTTGGGTGAGGTTCTTGCTACTTCCCCACTTGTGCTGCTGGTTAGGACGTAAGGGAAGCGTCAATTTTGACGTAAATTTGTTTTCCCTTAGTCCTAACAGCAGCACACAAATTTCCCTCCCCTTGTATGATTTTTTTGTCATTTACTTGTTATAAAGCAACCCCGTCCAGTTGGGGCCGGGTTATATGGGGTAGGGGCTTAATTAGCTAATTGTTAATTAGGATACTTAGGCAGAAATTTTTTTCATTAAAATTCCGCCTGTCCTGACCAGCTTCACAGGGGCAAATACCCCCCCACTTGTGCTGCTGTTAGGACTAAGGGAAAACAAATTTACGTCAAAATTGACGCGAGCTTTGTTACTGGAATGGAGCAGCTTTGAATAGATAAGTGGGTTTCTTTTGCGTTCTTCAATTTCAACAGTTTCCTGGTGTTTATTCATTTTTTTGGGGGGTTGGACAGCCCCTCTAACGTTACACTTAGGTTATGGCTACACATTCAGGTTTCTCGATGCAGTTTTGGAGCCAAAACCAGGAGTGAATTAAAATTGCATCTGTCTATTCTGGTGTACATTCGCTCCTCTAATGATCCACTCCTGATTTTGGCTTCCAAAATTGCATCCAGATATCTGAATGTGTGGCTGTTCCCTCAATACATTAAATACATTGCATATTTAAAGGGGTTCTGCACCTTCATTTAACTGATGATCTATCCTCTGGATAGATCATCAGCTTCTGATCGGCGGGGGTCCGACACCCGGGACCCCCGCCGATCAGCTGTTTGAGAAGGCAGCGGCGCTCCAGCAGCGCATCGGCCTTCTCACTGTTTACCGCCGGGCCGCCCGCCCACTGACGTCACGACTTGTATCAACTAGAGTGGGCGCGGCTAAGCTCCATTCAAGTGAACAGAGCTTAGCCGCGCCCACTCTGACGTGACGTCAGTGGGCGGGCGGCCCGGCGGTAAACAGTGAGAAGGCCGATGCGCTGCTGGAGCGCCGCTGCCTTCTCAAACAGCTGATCGGCGGGGGTCCCGGGTGTCGGACCCCCGCCGATCAGAAGCTGATGATCTATCCAGAGGATAGATCATCAGTTAAATGAAAGTGCAGAACCCCTTTAAGGTGTTAAGTGTTAAAGGGGTTATCCAAATTTTAAAAGATCCCCCCAATTATACTTACCTGCTCCCTGATCAAAACATCTGGCGACAGGGCCGGGGTGCTGTGGAGCAGCCAATAGGAGGCAGCGACTGTGTCAAGCCCCCTTGAGGGGGCCGGGAATTGGAGGGAATCTTTTAAAATTCAGACAACACCTTTAGGTCTCGTTCACACGATCGTATGTCTTTTTCAGTGTTTTGCGGGCCGTTGTTTCTGGATCTGTTTTTCCGGGGGTTTCCGGTTCCATTACATTTTCCGTTCCGTTTTTCTGTATGGCATATACAGTATACAGTAATAACATAGAAAAAATTGGGCTGGGCATAACATTTTCAATAGATGGTTCCGCAAAAACGGAACGGATACGGAAGACATACAGAGTACATTCTATATGTGTTCAGTTTTTTTTGCGGACCTATTGACTCAAATGGAGCCACGGAATGTGATTTGCGGGCAATAATAGGACATGTTCTATCTTTCAACTAAACGAAAAAAACGGAAATATGAAAATGGAATGCATACGGAGTGCATTCAGTTTTTTGGGCGGATCCATTGAAATGAATGGTTCCGTATACAGACTGTATACCGAACGTAAAAAATGGCCCGTATATGGAACGCAAAAATCGTTCATGTGAACGAGCCCTTAATGTTAGGTTAATGTTTGTTACATCCATATATAAAAGCAAAAAAAGAGAGAAAAAAGAATTAGATTGCACATCCACAAGCTTAGCTTTGATCTATAACTGCTTTTCAGCAAAATTAACCTTGCTTCTCAGCGCAATAATTAGTGTACGGCCCCCTATACTGCATGCTATATAAGAGGCATTAGTGTACTTTTTGATCAAAAGGCATAAGCCCACTCACCGCGCCAAGGTTGCCTCTTGGAGTGGGACCTACTCTAAGGCCTCTTTCACACGGGCGTTGCGGGAAAATGTGCGGGTGCGTTGCGGGAACATGCACGATTTTTCAGCGCGAGTGCAAAACATTGTAATGCGTTTTGCACTCGCGTGAGAAAAATCGGCATGTTTGGTACCCGAACTTCTTCACAGAAGTTCGGGCTTGAGATCGGTGTTCTGTAGATTGTATTATTTTCCCTTATAACATGGTTATAAGGGAAAATAATAGCATTCTGAATACAAAATGCATAGTAAAATAGCGCTGGAGGGGTTAAAAAAAAATAAAAATTTTTTTAACTCACCTTAATCCACTTGATCGCGCAGCCGTCATCTCTAGAGTTGAGCGAACACCTGGATGTTCGGGTTCGAGAAGTTCGGCCGAACATCCCGGAAATGTTCGGGTTCGGGATCCGAACCCGATCCGAACTTCGTCCCGAACCCGAACCCCATTGAAGTCAATGGGGACCCGAACTTTTCGGCACTAAAAAGGCTGTAAAACAGCCCAGGAAAGAGCTAGAGGGCTGCAAAAGGCAGCAACATGTAGGTAAATCCCCTGCAAACAAATGTGGATAGGGAAATGAATTAAAATAAAAATTAAATAAATAAAAATTAACCAAAATCAATTGGAGAGAGGTTCCATAGCAGAGAATCTGGCTTCCCGTCACCCACCACTGGAACAGTCCATTCTCAGATATTTAGGCCCCGGCACCCAGGCAGAGGAGAGAGGTCCCGTAACAGAGAATCTGTCTTCATGTCAGCAGAGAATTAGTCTGCATGTCATAGCAGAGAATGAGGCTTCACGTCAGCCACCACTGCAACAGTCCATTGGCATATATTTAGGCCCAGCACCCAGGCAGAGGAGGGAGGTCCCGTAACAGAGAATCTGTCTTCATGACAGCAGAGAATCAGTCTGCATGTCATAGCAGAGAATGAGGCTTCACGTCACCCACCACTGCAACAGTCCATTGGCATATATTTAGGCCTAGCACACAGGCAGAGCAGAGAGGTCCCGTAACAGACAATCTGGCTTCATGACAGCAGAGAATCAGTCTGCATGTCATAGCAGAGAATGAGGCTTCACGTCACCCACCACTGCAACAGTCCATTGGCATATATTTAGGCCTAGCACACAGGCAGAGCAGAGAGGTCCCGTAACAGACGATCTGGCTTCATGTCAGCAGAGAATCAGTCTGCATGTCATAGCAGAGAATGAGGCTTCACGTCAGCCACCACTGCAACAGTCCATTGGCATATATTTAGGCCTAGCACCCAGGCAGAGGAGGGAGGTCCCGTAACAGAGAATCTGTCTTCATGTCAGCAGAGAATTAGTCTGCATGTCATAGCAGAGAATGAGGCTTCACGTCAGCCACCACTGCAACAGTCCATTGGCATATATTTAGGCCCAGCACACACACAGGCAGAGGAGAGAGGTCCCGTAACAGACAATCTGGCTTCATGTCAGCAGAGAATTAGTCTGCATGTCATAGCAGAGAATCAGGCTTCATGTCAGCCACCACTGCAACAGTCCATTGGCATATATTTAGGCCTAGCACACAGGCAGAGGAGAGGTTCATTCAACTTTGGGTAGCATCGCAATATAATGGTAAAATGAAAATAAAAATAGGATTGAATGAGGAAGTGCCCTGGAGTCCAATAATATATGGTTATGGGGAGGTAGTTAATGTCTAATCTGGACAAGGGACGGACAGGTCCTGTGGGATCCATGCCTGGTTCATTTTTATGAACGTCAGCTTGTCCACATTGGCTGTAGACAGGCGGCTGCGTTTGTCTGTAATGACGCCCCCTGCCGTGCTGAATACACGTTCAGACAAAACGCTGGCTGCCGGGCAGGCCAGCACCTCCAAGGCATAAAAGGCTAGCTCTGGCCACGTGGACAATTTAGAGACCCAGAAGTTGAATGGGGCCGAACCATCAGTCAGTACGTGGAGGGGTGTGCACACGTACTGTTCCACCATGTTAGTGAAATGTTGCCTCCTGCTAACACGTTGCGTATCAGGTGGTGGTGCAGTTAGCTGTGGCGTGTTGACAAAAGTTTTCCACATCTCTGCCATGCTAACCCTGCCCTCAGAGGAGCTGGCCGTGACACAGCTGCCTTGGCGACCTCTTGCTCCTCCTCTGCCTTGGCCTTGGGCTTCCACTTGTTACCCTGTGACATTTGGGAATGCTCTCAGTAGCGCGTCTACCAACGTGCGCTTGTACTCGCGCATCTTCCTATCACGCTCCAGTGCAGGAAGTAAGGTGGGCACATTGTCTTTGTAGCGTGGATCCAGCAGGGTGGCAACCCAGTAGTCCGCACAGGTTAAAATGTGGGCAACTCTGCTGTCGTTGTGCAGGCACTGCAGCATGTAGTCGCTCATGTGTGCCAGGCTGCCCAGGGGTAAGGACAAGCTGTCCTCTGTGGGAGGCGTATCGTCATCGTCCTGCCTTTCCCCCCAGCCACGCACCAGTGATGGACCCGAGCTGCGTTGGGTGCCACCCCGCTGTGACCATGCTTCATCCTCATCCTCCTCCACCTCCTCCTCATCCTCGTCCTCCTCGTCCTCCAGTAGTGGGCCCTGGCTGGCCACATTTGTACCTGGCCTCTGCTGTTGCCAAAAACCTCCCTCTGAGTCACTTCGAAGAGACTGGCCTGAAAGTGCTAAAAATGACCCCTCTTCCTCCTCCTCCTCCTCCTCCTCCTGGGCCACCTCCTCTTCCATCATCGCCCTAAGTGTTTTCTCAAGGAGACATAGAAGTGGTATTGTAACGCTGATAACGGTGTCATCGCCACTGGCCATGTTGGTGGAGTACTCGAAACAGCGCAACAGGGCACACAGGTCTCGCATGGAGGCCCAGTCATTGGTGGTGAAGTGGTGCTGTTCTGTAGTGCGACTGACCCGTGCGTGCTGCAGCTGAAACTCCACTATGGCCTGCTGCTGCTCGCACAGTCTGTCCAGCATGTGCAAGGTGGAGTTCCACCTGGTGGGCACGTCGCATATGAGGCGGTGAGCGGGAAGGCCGAAGTTACGCTGTAGCGCAGACAGGCGAGCAGCAGCAGGATGTGAACGCCGGAAGCGCGAACAGACGGCCCGCACTTTATGCAGCAGCTCTGACATGTCGGGGTAGTTGTGAATGAACTTCTGCACCACCAAATTCAGCACATGCGCCAAGCAAGGGATGTGCGTCAAATTGGCTAGTCCCAGAGCTGCAACGAGATTTCGCCCATTATCACACACCACCAGGCCGGGCTTGAGGCTCACCGGCAGCAACCACTCGTCGGTCTGTTGTTCTATACCCCGCCACAACTCCTGTGCGGTGTGGGGCCTGTCCCCCAAACATATGAGTTTCAGAATGGCCTGCTGACGTTTACCCCGGGCTGTGCTGAAGTTGGTGGTGAAGGTGTGTGGCTGACTGGATGAGCAGGTGGAAGAAGAGGAGGAGGAAGCCGAGAAGGAGGAGGTGGCAACAGGAGGCAAAGAATGTTGCCCTGCGATCCTTGGCGGCGGAAGGACGTGCGCCAAACAGCTCTCCGCCTGGGGCCCAGCTGCCACTACATTTACCCAGTGTGCAGTTAGGGAGATATAGCGTCCCTGGCCGTGCTTACTGGTCCACGTATCTGTGGTTAGGTGGACCTTGCCACAGATGGCGTTGCGCAGTGCACACTTGATTTTATCGGATACTTGGTTGTGCAGGGAAGGCACGGCTCTCTTGGAGAAGTAGTGCCGGCTGGGAACAACATACTGTGGGACAGCAAGCGACATGAGCTGTTTGAAGCTGTCTGTGTCCACCAGCCTAAATGACAGCATTTCATAGGCCAGTAGTTTAGAAATGCTGGCATTCAGGGCCAGGGATCGAGGGTGGCTAGGTGGGAATTTACGCTTTCTATCAAATGTTTGTGAGATGGAGAGCTGAACGCTGGCGTGTGACATGGTTGAGACGCTTGGTGACGGAGGTGGTGGTGGTGGTGTTGGTGGTACATCCCCTGTTTGCTGGGCGGCAGGTGCCAACGTTCCTCCAGAGGCGGAGGAAGAGGCCGAGGCGGCAGCAGCAGAATAGGCCGAGGCGGCAGCAGCAGAAGAGGTAGCAGGGGGAGCCTGAGTGACTTCCTTGGTTTTAAGGTGTTTACTCCACTGCAGTTCATGCTTTGCATGCAGGTGCCTGGTCATGCAGGTTGTGCTCAGGTTCAGAACGTTAATGCCTCGCTTCAGGCTCTGATGGCACAGCGTGCAAACCACTCGGGTCTTGTCGTCAGCACATTGTTTGAAGAAGTGCCATGCCAGGGAACTCCTTGAAGCTGCCTTTGGGGTGCTCGGTCCCAGATGGCGGCGGTCAGTAGCAGGCGGAGTCTCTTGGCGGCGGGTGTTCTGCTTTTGCCCACTGCTCCCTCTTTTGCTACGCTGTTGGCTCGGTCTCACCACTGCCTCTTCCTCCGAACTGTGAAAGTCAGTGGCACGACCTTCATTCCATGTGGGGTCTAGGACCTCATCGTCCCCTGCATCGTCTTCCACCCAGTCTTGATCCCTGACCTCCTGTTCAGTCTGCACACTGCAGAAAGACGCAGCAGTTGGCACCTGTGTTTCGTCATCATCAGAGACATGCTGAGGTGGTATTCCCATGTCCTCATCATCAGGAAACATAAGTGGTTGTGCGTCAGTGCATTCTATGTCTTTCACCGCTGGGGAAGGGCTAGGTGGATGCCCTTGGGAAACCCTGCCAGCAGAGTCTTCAAACAGCATAAGAGACTGCTGCATAACTTGAGGCTGAGACAGTTTCCCTGGTATGCATGGGGGTGATGTGACAGACTGATGGGGTTGGTTTTCAGGCGCCATCTGTGCGCTTTCTGCAGAAGACTGGGTGGGAGATAATGTGAACGTGCTGGATCCACTGTCGGCCACCCAATTGACTAATGCCTGTACCTGCTCAGGCCTTACCATCCTTAGAACGGCATTGGGCCCCACCATATATCGCTGTAAATTCTGGCGGCTACTGGGACCTGAGGTAGTTGGTACACTAGGACGTGTGGATGTGGCAGAACGGCCACGTCCTCTCCCAGCACCAGAGGGTCCACTAACACCACCACGACCATGTCCACGTCCGCGTCCCTTACTAGATGTTTTTCTCATTGTTATGGTTCACCACAACAACAAATATATTATTTGGCCCAATGTATTGTATTCAAATTCAGCGGGATATAAATTTGAGGCCTAGTATTTAGGCGCTGGGTGACCGGTATGGATTTAGTGACAGAATTAGACTTGGAAATGCACAGAAGCGTGTGTGTGAAGTTATTCTGAATGACCCTATGTGCACCTTCAATATGATCTACCCTTTTAGGGATAGATTTCAAATAGCTCTGATATAGCAGAAACGACTAAATTATGAAATTGCTAAATTGGGAATTGTATTTCAACCCAGAACAAAAAATGTGCTTTGACGGACACTAAATAACTTTCCCAGCCACAACAGGACAGCGGTAACGAGAGATTTAGCGGGATATAAATTTGAGGCCTAGTATTTAGGCGCTGGGTGACAGGTATGGGTTTAGTGACAGAATTAGATTTGGAAATGCACAGTAGCGGGTGTGTGAAGTTATTCTGAATGACCCAATGTGCACCTTGAATATTATATACCCTTTTAGGGATAGATTTCAAATAGCTCTGATATAGCAGAAACCACTAAATTATGAAATTGCTAAATTGGGAATTGTATTTCAACCCAGAACAAGAAATGTGCTTGAACGGACACTAAATAACTCGCCCAGCTACAGCACTAAGGACAGATTTAGCGGGATATAAATTTGAGGCCTAGTATTTAGGCGCTGGGTGACAGGTATGGGTTTAGTGCCAGAATTAGACTTGGAAATACACAGTAGCGGGTGTGTGTGAAGTTATTCTGAATGACCCAATGTGCACCTTGAATATTATATACCCTTTTAGGGATAGATTTCAAATAGCTCTGATATAGCAGAAACCACTAATCTATGAAATTGCTAAATTGGGAATTGTATTTCAACCCAGAACAAGAAATGTGCTTGAACGGACACTAAATAACTCGCCCAGCTACAGCACTAAGGACAGATTTAGCGGGATATAAATTTGAGGCCTAGTATTTAGGCGCTGGGTGACAGGTATGGGTTTAGTGCCAGAATTAGACTTGGAAATACACAGTAGCGGGTGTGTGTGAAGTTATTCTGAATGACCCAATGTGCACCTTGAATATTATATACCCTTTTAGGGATAGATTTCAAATAGCTCTGATATAGCAGAAACCACTAAATTATGAAATTGCTAAGTTGGGAATTGTATTTCAACCCAGAACAAGAAATGTGCTTGAACGGACACTAAATAACTCGCCCAGCTACAGCACTAAGGACAGATTTAGCGGGATATAAATTTGAGGCCTAGTATTTAGGCGCTGGGTGACAGGTATGGGTTTAGTGCCAGAATTAGACTTGGAAATACACAGTAGCGGGTGTGTGTGAAGTTATTCTGAATGACCCAATGTGCACCTTGAATATTATATACCCTTTTAGGGATAGATTTCAAATAGCTCTGATATAGCAGAAACCACTAAATTATGAAATTGCTAAATTGGGAATTGTATTTCAACCCAGAACAAGAAATGTGCTTGAACGGACACTAAATAACTCGCCCAGCTACAGCACTAAGGACAGATTTAGCGGGATATAAATTTGAGGCCTAGTATTTAGGCGCTGGGTGACAGGTATGGGTTTAGTGCCAGAATTAGACTTGGAAATACACAGTAGCGGGTGTGTGTGAAGTTATTCTGAATGACCCAATGTGCACCTTGAATATTATATACCCTTTTAGGGATAGATTTCAAATAGCTCTGATATAGCAGAAACCACTAAATTATGAAATTGCTAAATTGGGAATTGTATTTCAACCCAGAACAAGAAATGTGCTTGAACGGACACTAAATAACTCGCCCAGCTACAGCACTAGGGACAGATTTAGCTGGATATAAATTTGAGGCCTAGTATTTAGGCGCTGGGTGACCGGTATGGATTTAGTGACAGAATTAGACTGGGATATGGCCAAAAAATAAACAGACTATTGCTGGTTAAATGCACTTGGTGTGACAGCTTCACCCTGATGTAGGCTTTAGCCAAAAAACAACCACACCATTGAGGGTTAAATGCACTTGGTGACAGGCGCAGCTTGCCCCTGATTTAGTATATGGCCAAAAAATGAACAGACTATTGCTGGTTAAATGCACTTGGTGTGACAGCTTCACCCTGATGTAGGCTTTAGCCAAAAAACAACCACACCATTGAGGGTTAAATGCACTTGGTGACAGGCGCAGCTTGCCCCTGATTTAGTATATGGCCAAAAAATGAACAGACTATTGCTGGTTAAATGCACTTGGTGTGACAGCTTCACCCTGATGTAGGCTTTAGCCAAAAAACAACCACACCATTGAGGGTTAAATGCACTTGGTGACAGGCGCAGCTTGCCCCTGATTTTGTATATGGCCAAAAAATGAACAGACTATTGCTGGTTAAATGCACTTGGTGTGACAGCTTCACCCTGATGTAGGCTTTAGCCAAAAAACAACCACACCATTGAGGGTTAAATGCACTTGGTCGCAGCTTGTGCTGGCGCACCACAAGACACAAAATGGCCGCCGATCACCCCAGAAAAATGTGACTGACAAACGGTCTGTGCAGCCTAAAAACAGTGAGCAATTGAGGATCAGCAGCTCAATGATCCACAGCTGCAGATCGATCAGTTAATCAAGTCCTTTGGAGGAGTTAATCTGCCTAATCTCGCCCTACTGTCGCAGCCGCAACCTCTCCCTACGCTAATCAGAGCAGAGTGACGGGCGGCGCTATGTGACTCCAGCTTAAATAGAGGCTGGGTCACATGGTGCTCTGGCCAATCACAGCCATGCCAATAGTAGGCATGGCTGTGATGGCCTCTTGGGGCAAGTAGTATGACGCTTGTTGATTGGCTGCTTTGCAGCCTTTCAAAAAGCGCCAAGAAAGCGTCACAAAAGCGCGAAGAAAGCGACGAACACCGAACCCGAACCCGGACTTTTACGAAAATGTCCGGGTTCGGGTCCGTGTCACGGACACCCCAAAATTCGGTACGAACCCGAACTATACAGTTCGAGTTCGCTCATCCCTAGTCATCTCTTCTGTCTGTCTTCTGTGCTGTGTGCAGGAACAGGACCTGTGGTGACGTCACTCCGGTCATCACATGATCCATCACATGATCCATGACCATGGTAAAAGATCATGTGACGGACCATGTGATGACCGGCGTGACGTCACCACAAGTCCTTTTCCTGCACACAGCACAGAAGACAGACAGAAGAGATGACGGCTGCGCGATCAAGTGGATTAAGGTGAGTTAAAATATTATTATTTTTTAACCCCTCCAGCGCTATTGTACTATGTATTCAGAATGCTATTATTTTCCCTTATATCCATGTTATAAGGGAAAATAATAATGATCGGGTCTCCATCCTGATCGTCTCCTAGCAACCGTGTGTGAAAATCGCACCGCATCCGCACTTGCTTGCGATTTTCAGGCAACCCCATTCACTTCTATGGGGCCTGCGTTACGTGAAAAACGCACAAAATAGAGCATGCTGCGATTTTCACACAACGCACAAGTGATGCGTGAAAATCACCGCCCATGTGAACAGCCCCATAGAAATGAATGGGTCAGGATTCAGTGCAGGTGCAATGTGTTCAACTCACGCATCGCATCCGCGCGGAAATCTCGCCTGTGTGAAAGGGGCCTAAATATGGCTCAGCAGTGCCTGGCGACCGCCGGCGCCACATCCCCACACCAGCAGGGTGAGTGGGCTTATGCCTTTTGATCAAAACGTACACTAATGCCTCTTATGTAGCATAGGAGGCCGTACACTAATTATTGCGCTGAGAAGCGATGTTAATTTTGCTGAGAAGCAGTTATGGATCAAAGCTAAGCTTGTGGATGTGCAATCTAATTATTTTTCTCTTTTTTTTTAAATCATATATAAAAGCACATTACAGATGTGCCTGTATCCATGGCTACATGATGAAATATTTTCTTCTTTATGACCATTTTCGGACCCCTATGAGCCAGTAACAACCCCCATGCTGTGCAAAATGTCCCTGGAAATGTTATTAGAATATTGGCATATATGTTATTTTACCAGATGTAACCGCTGTTTATACAGTAGTAAACATTGTTACTGAGGTTTCGGAGGTAATTGGCCCTCATGAGACAAATAAAAATCTAAGGAAACCTATCATTACCATAAGGATTCATTCACACACTGCAAATTTGTTGGAGAAATGTATCCGATTGTCCCATTCATCTTAATTAGGCTTAAACAAATGTATGTGCTTGTTAATAGAGCAATCCTATGTAGAGAAATGGAACTGATGTCCAGTCAAAGAAATTCCTGCAACAAATCTGTCGCATACGAATATACGGTACCTTACAGGTCACTGTTGTTAAATCCACCTCTATCTCCAGAACAGGCCCCCAAAAGTAAGGGAAAGCAAGCTGCGTAAGCAAGGCCACCCTCCCTTCACCCATATGAGAGTCCCGAAAATAAGTGCAGGCTGGCTATTTCCAGCAGTTCCATGGCGGTGCATGGGGAGGTGGCTATGCACGCTCAGTGGACACTCTCCATTCACTTCTATAGTCAAGTGTGACCACTTAATTTCTGACCACCGCTATTTTTAGATTCCTCATAGAAGTGAATGGAGAGGACACACGTATGTGCCGTGCACTCTCTTTCACTCTTTCACATTTGGGGGCCCGTTTTGGAGATAGGTGCAGGTCCCACCTCTGGTACCTGTTACTATCTAATATTGGTGGCATATCCAAGTGATACTGTAGATATAACTCTGCAGGACGTGATATGTAAGTTTATCAGAAATCTTGTACAAACTGCTGTAGCTAGGCTGCTAACAAATGTACAGTTGTGTTCAAAATAATAGCAGTCGGACATCACTAACCTGATGAATCACAGTTTTTGGTAGAAAACATGGCAAATAATTTACTAGCAGGTGTAGTAGAGTAATAGAAACCCAACAAACACAACAGTCATGACATGCATGCTGCTGACTCTCTGCAATTCAATCACTTATTGAAAGGGGAATGTTCAAGATAATAGCAGTGTGGAGTTCAATGAGTGAGATCCTTCATTCTTTACAAAAACAGGTGGCAATTATTGCCCTTATTTAACACCTTTAGGACCGGCTCATTTTCACCTTAAGGACCAGGCCATTTTTTTAAAATCTGACATGTGTCACTTTATGTGGTGATAACTTTAAAACGCTTTGACTTATCCAGGCCGTTCTGAGATTGTTTTTTCGTCACATATTTTTCTTCATGACACTGGTAAAATGGAGTAAAAAAAATCCATTTTTATTTATAAAAAAAAACACCCCAAATTTACCAATAATTTTCAAAAATGTGCAAATTTCCAAGTTTCCATTTCTCTACTTCTATAAGCAAATCTTGAAATTTTTCTGAAATTTTCAAAAACCCACTTTTTAAGGACTAGTTCAGGTCTGAAGCCACTTTTTGAGGCTTACATAATAGAAACCACCCAAAAATTACCCCATTCTAGAAACTAAACCCCTCAAGGTATTCAAAACTGATTTTTACAAACGTCGTTAACCCTTTAGGTGTTCCATAAGAGTTAGGCTACTTTCACACTAGCGTTCGGGTGTCCGCTTGTGAGCTCCGTTTGAAGGGGCTCCCAAGCGGCCCCGAACGCATCCGTTCTGCCCTAATGCATTCTGAATGGACGCGGATCCGCTCAGAATGCATCAGTCTGGCGGCGTTCAGCCTCCGCTCCGCTCAACAGGCGGACACCCGAACGCAGCTTGCAGTGTTCGGGTGTCCGCCTGGCTGTGCGGAGGCAAGCGGATCCGTCCAGACTTACAATGTAAGTCAATGGGGACGGATCCGTTTGAAGATGACACACTATGGCTCAATTGAAGATGACACACTATGGCTTTCAATGTAAAGTCTGGACGGATCCGTTCAGGCTACTTTCACACTTAGAAATTTTTTAACAATATAATGCAGACGGATCCGTTCTGAACGGAGCCACCGTCTGTATTATATGAGCAGATCCGTCTCAGAATTTCGATTTTCTGGGCAAATTTTCAATTTTAATCAATTTTTTTACAGTAACAAAGCAAGGATTAACAGCCAAACAAACCTCAATATTTATTGCCCTGATTCTGTAGTTTGCAGAAACACCCCATATGTGGCCATAAACTACTGTATGGGCACACAGTAGGGCGTAGAGGGAAAGGTGCGCCGTGTGGTTTTTGGAAGGCAGATTTTGCTGGACTGGTTTATTTAATTGAAGCCCCCCTGATTCACCCCTAGAGTAGAAACTCCATAAAAGTGACCCCATTTTGAAAACTACGGGATAAGGTGGCAGTTTTGTTTTTTTTGACTATTTTTAGGGTACATATGATTTTTGGTTGCTCTATATTACATTTTCGTGAGGCAAGGTTGCCAAAAATAGAAATTCAGAAATTTCATCTCCATTTGCCATAAACTGTTGAAGAACACCTAAAGGGTTAACAAAGTTTGTAAAATCAGTTTTGAATACCTTCTACTCTAGGGGTGCATCAGGGGTTCTTCAAATGGGACATGGTGCCAAAAAAAAGGCAATCAAAATCTGCCTTCCAGAAACCATACGGCGTTCCTTTCCTTCTGCACCCTGCCGTTTGGTCATACAGCAATTTACGACCACATATGGGGTGATTCTGTAAACTGCAGAATCAGGGTAATAAATATTAAGTTTTGTTTGGCTGTTAACCCTTGCTTTGTTACTGGAAAAACGGATAAAATTGAAAATTTGCAAAAAAAATAGCTATTTTGGCACCGGGTTTTTTTTCATATGAGGGGTTAAGTCATGGGGTATTTTTATAGAGCAGATTCTTCCGGACGTGCCGATACCTAATATGTCTTTTTTTAAATGTATTTAGGTTTGACACTATATTATCCTTTTATAAACAAAAAAAAAAAACATTTTAGTATCTCCATAGTCTAAGAGTCCGTTTTTTTTTTTAGCCGATTATCTTAGGTAGGGGCTAATTTTTTGCAGGATGAGAGGATGGTTTTATTGGCACTATTTTGGGGGGCATATGACTTTTTGATTGCTTGCTATTACACTTTTACCCTGGGTTCACACCTGAGCGTTTCTGAGACGCGCGTTTTACACGCGTATTTGTCGCACGTTTTTATGCGCGTTTTTTGCAATAGTAAACGCGCGTTTGACGCGCGTTTGTGTGATTGACTGCAGTGTTGTCCAATGAGTCTATGGGCCAAAACGCGCGACAAACGCCCCAAAAAAAGCTCAAGAACTTGTTTTTGCGTCGGGCGTTTTACAGCGCGTTCAAATGCACTGTAAAACGCTCAAGTGTGAACCAGGGCCATAGGGAAGCATTGGTTTTCACATGTTGAGCGTTTTACAGCTTGTTTGAACGCGCTGTAAAACGCTCAGGTGTGAACTTAGGGTAAGTGATGTAAGGTAAAAAAAAAAAACCTTTTTTTGCACCGTTTGTATTTTTATTTTTTTACCGTGTTCATCTGAGTGATTAGATCATGGGGTATTTTTATAGAGAAGATTCTTACGGATGCAGTGATACCTAATATGTCTATTTTTATTTTTTTAATTTTAGTTTTACAAAATAATATTCTAATAATATAATTTTTTGTTTTAGTGTCTCAAGTCTGAGAACCATAGTTTTTTTTTCGATTTTCAGTGGCTAAATGGAATTAAAATTGAGGAAGGGGATTATAAATTTTGTACTCCATGGAAGTGTGGTACTCCCTTAAGCAACCGTCAATGCAGAGGCCCGGATGATCGGGGAACGTGTCACACTGAGTGGTGGTGTCCTTCCGTGTCCCCCTCCTGTGACACACTCTGCACATTTTTTGGGATCGTCCCTTCTTTCCAGTATGGGGGACCACACCTAGAAAGTGTTGGCCAGGGACGTTGGCCAGGCGCTTCGGGACAGCACAAAAGAGTTGAACAAGGCAACCTGTACCAAGTAGACCGCAACTTTTTTGTACCATGCCTGGGTTTTGCGCATGGCGTTATATGGCTTGAGGACTTGATCAGAGAGATCAACTTGTTCCATATACCGATTGTAGTCGACGAAACAATCAGGCTTGAGGACCGTTGCCGAGGTACCTCGCACAGGGACAGGGGTGATGCAGTTACCGTGAATTGTGGACAGTACAAGGACATCCCTCTTATCCTTATATCTGACCAGCAACAGGTTTCCACTGGTAAGGGCACTGGTCTCACCCCTGGGGATAGGTACCTGGAGTGGGAGGGTAGGGAGGCCGCATAGATTTTTCCGCACGGTCCCACAAGTGGACGTGAATCTGGCAGCGAGGGACTGGAACAAGGGGATACTAGTATAAAAGTTATCCACGTACAGGTGGTAACCTTTATCTAGCAGTGGGTGCATAAAATTCCACACAAGTTTCCCGCTAACACCCAGAGTGGGGGGACATTCTGGGGGTTTAATACGGGAATCTCGTACACACGAAACTTGTTAGTGCACCCTGAGGTACTCTCACAAGGTTTGTACAGCTTCACGCCATACCTCGCCCGCTTAGAGGGAACATACTGGCGGAAAATGAGTCTCCCCTTGAAAGCAACGAGAGACTCATCAACCGCGACTTCCCTTCCAGGTACATAGGCCTCCAAAAATTTGGCCCCGAAGTGATCGATGACCAGCCTGATTTTGTACAGGCGGTCATAGGCAGGATCACCTCGGGGGGGGGGGGGGGGGGGGGGACATTATCTGCATAATGCAGGCATTTCCGGATGGCCTCAAACTGGGTACGTGTCATGGCCATACTGTAAAGCGGGGTCTGGTAGAGGACATCCCCACTCCAGTAATGCCTGACACTGTTTTTTTTTTACTAGGCCCATGTGCAGCATGAGGCCTTAAAACGTCCTCATCTCGGCTGCACTGACCGGAGTCCAGCCACTGGCCCTAGCCAAAAAGGAGCCCGGGTGTTGAACTGTTGGGCGTACAGGTTTGTTTGCTCAACCATCAGATTCACTAAGTGGTCACTGAAAAAAAGACTAAAATAGTAATATTCAGTGAAGCCCACTGTGTGAATCTGGATTTCTGCTTGGCCAACAAAATCAGGAATCACAGGCTCAAAATGCTCTGAGGTACACCAGACAAGTTCACCGGTGGGCCACAGGGTCCCTGGCATGGCGGTTCCCTTGCTCCGCCGCCTTGGTGGCTCATCATCATCGCTTGATGATGAGGAGGACGCAGATGACAAAAGGAAAGTGGGGTCATCCTCGTCCTCATTGGGACTCCCGGATTTGGAGGTAAGCAGGGCGTATGCCTCCTCAGCCGAGAACGTCCGGCGGGCCATAGGGGAGTGTGTGCGTGCATGGAAAACTTTATTCACTGTGTGTGTGTGGGGGCACAGGTGTTTGCGTATTTTGCCCTACACCTAACAGAAAAAAATTAATAAATTAAAACTAACTAAAAAAGTTTGAAAATCCCCAAAAGTGTAAAAAAAAAGAAAAAAAAAAGATTCAAACGCGCAGATCAGCGGTACAAAGCTGATCAGCGGTGGGGTGGATGATGTGCTAACAGTGTCCGGACGCTAAGAGTGCCGGCCACAGTCAGCGCATGCAAAAAAATAATAAAAAACACTTGCGCCCCAAAAAAATGTGTGTGGGGGGGGCAAGCTGCAGCACCCATGGGGGGTCTAGGGTCACACAGCTGAGTACTGTGGACCCCAGACACCCTATCCGGGTGCTACAATAAAACAACTTTTTTTTCCCCCTAACTCTCCCTCACTATCCCTGCCTAATCTACCTCTCCCTACCTCTCCCAAAAACACAGATTTGTGCCTGATGGCACAAAAAAACTCACAGTACAGTCGGAGGCTCCTCTCTCCCGCTCCACGGACCTGTATGAGCGGGGAGAGGACCTCTGGCAATTCAAAACTGCCGCTCTGCCCGCCCACCTGCCCAGCCGACTAATCAGAAGCGATCGCAAGACTGTGATTGGTGGTGTATTATCACACCACCGATCACCGTCCTATTCCGGGTTATCGGGTCACCAGAGACCCGAATAACCCAGAAACGCAGCAAACCACGGGTCTGAATTGACCTGCGGTTTTCTGCGATCGCCGACACGGGGGGGGGGGGGGGGGGTCACAGGACCCCCCTGGGCATTGTACCAAGGTGCCTGCTCAATGATTTGAGCAGGCACCTTGTTCCAATCACCGCCCGCCGCACGGCGGTGATCGGAAATACACAGGGCGCACAGGTACGCCCTGTGTCCTTAAGTACCAGGACATCAGGGCGTACCTGTACACCCTCTGTCCTTAAGACGTTAAGGAAGGAAGGCAGCAAATGTTGTACATGCTGGTTACAGTGAATTTCTCTCTAAAATTCTGAGGAAAATGGGTCGTTCCAGACATTGTTCAGAAGAACAGCTTACCTTGATTAAAAAGTTGATTGGAGAGGGGAAAACATAAAGAAGTGTAGAAAATGATATGCTGCTAAGCTAAAATGATCGCAAATGCTTTAAAATGGCAACCAAAACCTGAAAGACGTGGAAGAAAGCGAAAAACTACCATTCAAATGGATAAAAGAATAGCCAAAATGGCAAGAACTCAGCTCCAAGGCCAACAATCAGCTCCAGGAAGATCAAAGAAGGTCTTAAGTTACCTGTGAGTACTGTTACAATTAGAAGATGCCTATGTGAAGCCAAGCTATCTGCAAGAAGCCCCCGCAAAGTCCCACTGTTGAAAAAAAGACGTGCTGAAGAGGTTTCGATTTGCCAAAGGGCACATTGACTGGCCTAAAGAGACCGATAAAAGTAATATTGTTCTTTTTGGGTCTAGTGGCCGGAGACAATTTGTCAGACGACTCCCAAACACTGAATTCAAGCCACAGTACACTGTGAAGACAGTGAAGCATGGTGGCACAAGCATCATGATATGGGGATGTTTCTAATACTATGGTGTTGGGTCTATTTATCGCATACCAGGGATCATGGATCAGTTTGAATACATCAGAATACTTGAAGAGGTCATGCTGCCTTATGCTGAAGAGGAAATGCCCTTGAAATGGGTGTTCCAACAAGACAAGACCCCAAACACACCAGTTAATGTGCAACATCTTGGTTCCAGACCAACAAGATTGATGTTACGGAGTGGCCAGCCCAATCCCCGGATCTTAATCCATTGGAAAACTTGTGGGGTGACCTCAAAAATGCAGTTTGAGGCAAAACCAAGAAATAGAGAAGAACTGTAGAATGTAGTCTAATCATTCTGGGCTGGAATACCTGTTCACAGGGGCCAGAAGTTGGTTGACTCCATGCAGCACAGAAGTACAGCAGTTCTCAGAAACAGCGGTTATACAACTAAATATTAGTTAAGTAATTCAAAGGAAAGCAAAATCTTCAAACATTTTTCAGTTTATATAATGAATGTTTGAATTTGTAAAGAAGAATACAAGCACTGCTATTTTTTTGAACAGTCTAATGTTTACTTTTCTTCAAATTTTTTTAGAGGAACAACACAATTTGATATATTTTTCTTCATGTTTTGATTTGGAATAGAATATGTAGTGTTCCCAATGCATTTGTGTGTATGGGAATAAAAGCTATTAGAAGGATTTTGAGCTTTATTAACATTTTTAAACACATTGGTATTATTTTGAACACAACTGTACTTGTTATTCTGACCTCATGCTATATGAAGCTATTTAAGATTGACTTCTTATTTAATACACTAAATTGCCCATATACCTGAAGATCTGCTAGTTCTATACATCACCAAGGTCCTTCTGTCCAGCCATATGGGCAGGGCTACCTTTCTTCCTTTTGTTCCTGGATTTACGGGTCAGTCGGCCTCTTGACCATGAAGTCCCACCCAGGGACTTGGAGACTGAAGACATATTTATTTCTGTAGACCTACAGTATGCAGGTATATGCTGTCTTACTGGGTCAGTGTTCTGTACAGAGCTTTGTTTCCTAGTGGAGAAAAGTGCTATAGGGATATCCATCATTAGAAAGAAAAAATATTGCTAAGAACTCAAACTTTTTACTTAAAAAGAAAATCCATCCTATTCACAGGGAACCTAGGACACTTTTAGATGCCATAATATGTGTGTTTTTTTTTTAAACCAATATAATGGATCTACCATGGTTCATCAGAATTGGAGTTAGTTCAGCCTACTATAGGATTTTAAGATGAAAGATGCCTTAAAGGGATTCTGTCACCTGGATTTTAGTGACAGAGCTTTTAACATCATCACATCAATCTGCTCATTTTGTATTAAAATATACTAGTATTACTACCCTAAGTGTTGTCCTTTTGTCTTGAAAATCGCTTTTACTAATATGGCAATTACCTGAGTAAGGTGCCCAAGGGGCTGTCCCTCCGGCCGTTGGAGCCCAGACGCGCCCCTTCTCCTGGAGCCCAGCACCGCCCCACTGGTAATTTATTCACTCCTCATTGCCGGCTGGCGCATGTGCAGTGCGCTCTGTGAGGCCGACTCCAGCTGACATGTGTATCCATGGCGCATGCACGAGCTTATGGCTCAGCGAACCAATTCTGTGGATACACATGTCAGCGCCTGGAATCGGCCTCACAGGACGCACATGCGCCAGCCGGCAATGAGGAGTGAATAAATTAGCAGTGAGGCGGCGCTGGGCTTCAGGAGAAGGGGCGCATCTGGGCTCCAATGGTCGGAGAAACAGCCCCTTGGGCACCTTACTCAGGTAATTACCATATTAGTAAAAGCGATTTTCTAGACAAACGACAACACTTAGGGTAGTAATACTAGTATATTTTAATACAAAACGAGCAGACTGATGCGATGATGTTAAAAGCTCGGTCACTAAAATCCAGGTGACAGAATCCCTATAAAAGGTTAAAATATTGCCTAAAGAGATGAATCAATCTAAAATGCAGGTAGATGCGGGTATCACTAGAGAAATGGTCTGCGTGCTTTACACTAAAGATCTGGTATGGACAGAATAGGAATTATGTAAAATTATGCAAAATGGGAACAAAATTGATGTTTTCATGTATGAGGTGCAAGTGTTTGATGAGATTTATTTGACATGATCTGGAGAATGATAAAAGTCTAGGTCGTGGCATCAATTGAATGGCCTAATTAGTTGCAGAGAAATGATTACATTAGCCTCCTTCACTGGGAAAAAAGACATTCATGTCAAACAAGTATGCTGTCTGATTGATGGGAGATTGGAGAGGGGGAATAGATAATATGTAATAGGTAAAAAGTCCATGTTACCCTCCCCCTTAGGAAATGTACATTTACACAGTGAGAAACATCCTATGTCTCTCCAGTTAGCAGCCTATCATACTAGAGCCATATTATAGCCATGTGCATGAGCCCTTGCTGCCATTGCCCCCACATCCACCAGCTGAAAGTGGTGGGGCTGCTTTAACCCTTTATACAGGGGGGGGATTGGCCATAGACCTTACAGGGGCCGTCTGTGACGAACGTACCGAGACATACGGACGTCCCGGCGACAGTGAGTGGCAGGAGATCTGTGAGACTGGCAACATGTTTGATCGGACAGGTTTTCCTTGTGGATCAATAGGTGTCCGTGTGGTTTCTGATAATGGCCACACCCCTTGCCTCTAGGTGTTGCTAATGTGATCATTTAACCTTCCTTATTTATAGTTGCTTTTCCCACAATACTGTGAGGTTTATAGCTTCTGTTGGACCTGTGAATTGCTGGTGGTTAAATCTTGGCCGAGTTTCTGGTGCTTCCATAGCCCCTTTGAAGTTAAGTTTTTCCTTTTCCCTTATGTATTTTGTTTGGGTTCTGTGTGTTATATTTCCCTATTGTTTGTATTAGGCCTGAGGGAGACTCCTGTTCATCCTTCCTTTTGGAGGAACAGGTAGTCTGGTCCCTGCCATTAGTACCAGGGTCCTATAGGGCTAGATAGGACTCTAGGTATTCCTGCGTATGAACACACCTACCTCTGGGGTCAGTTCATACTGGTAGTCAGCCAGGATTTTGGTTAGGGTTTTTTAGGAGGTGTCCATCTTCCTTCCCTAGCTCTCAGGCCTGATTCCCTGTTCCCCCCTTCCCTCCTATGCTCGGTGTAGTGTTTCCCTCCCACACTGAAGCGTGACAATATAAACCATCAAAACCGTCATTTTTTGTTTGTTCGAGTGCAGCCATGGATCCTATTGCTGCACTGGCAGGTCATCTGTAAGGGCTGTCTTTGGAGGCAGCTGACCTCCGCACAACCGTCTCGCAGATGCAGAAATGCAGAGATCACAGGCTGTTGGTCTTGGTGGTGGCGGTGGTTACCAGGCCTGTCTTGAACCTAAAGATGCCCTCCCGGACAGATTCTCTGTAGGACATGATAATTTCATTTTGTTTAGGGAGGCGTGCAGACTCTATTTTAGGCTACGTCCACACTCATCTGGGGATGAGATTCAAAGAGTTGGTGTGGTTATTTCCTTGCTTAAGGGGGATGTGCAGTCATGAGCTTTTTCTCTGCAGCCCAGATCGCAATCGCTCCAGTCGGCAGATGAATTTTTTGAAGCTTTGGGTCTTATCGATGATGATCCAGATCGGACCTCTCTAGCCAAAACCAAGCTGTACGGCCTTCGTCAGGGTGATCGTTGCACTGAGATTTATTGCTCTGAGTTTAGGAGGTGGGATACGAATATGGAGTGGAACGGTCCTGCCCTCCGTAACCAGTTTTGTCAAGGGTTATCAGAGCGGCTGAAGGACGCCTTGGCCTTTCATGAAACCCCAGTGTCTCTGGAGGCTGCTATGTCTCTTGCTATATGCATTGATAGATGTCTGAGATAGGGGCCCCTATCTCAGGACGTACTATCACATGATGTATCGTCCTCCTCTGATACTTTGGGTGAAGCTACTCCTGGGTTTATGGTTGGGGATGAACCCATGCAATTAGGGGGAGCTACTCCTGGATCCACTTTTAAGCATACTTGTAATAGGAAGGGAGTGTGTTTTTTTTATGCAGACAGAAGGGACATTTTATCAGAGCATGTCCATGCATTCAACGGCAAAAAGAAAAAAAGGGACATTTAATTCCCATCTGACTCTTGGAGGGGTGAGAGGAGAGTCAGAATATGTGCATTTGTCTTTTACTGGTAGTACCCATTTTCTCCTGACTGCTCAGGTGGCACTAGAGTCAAAAACTGTGGGGATTAAGGTGTTTATTGACAGTGGGGCCAAGGTGTACCTGATTGATGCTCAGTTCGTCCGTATGCATGGGTTGTCACTGAGTGCATTACAAATACAAATATTTTAATTTTTGCTAATGTTTCTGCACCTCTAGCTCAGAAGTGTTTATCTCAAGTGGTGCATGATATCAGATTAACAGTGGGTGACTTCCATCAAGAATGTATATCGTGTTTTATGATGGAGGGTCTCCATGCACCGGTGGTTCTGGGTTTACGGTAGTTAAGCAAGCACAATCCAACCATCAACTGGTAAGCTAGATAGATTCTGGATTGGGGTGATTATTGCATTGACAATTGTCTGAATACATCTTTTTCTGTTTTAACTACTAAGACATTACCCTCTTTTATATCCGATTTTGCTGACGTGTTTTTGGAGAATGGATGCCAGAATTTACCTCTGAATCGGGAATATGATTGTCCTATCAACCTTATTCCCGGAGCCAAGTTGCCAAAATCGAGGTTGTATAACCTTTCTGGACCTGAAAGACTGGCCATGAGAGAATATACTACCAAGAGTTTGGCTAAAGGAGACATAAGACCTTCCAAGTCTCCAGTGGCAGCAGGGTTCTTTTTTGTTAAAAAAAAGGACGGAGGTCTTCGGCCATGTCTGGATTTCCGTGAACTCAATCGGATTACTGTCCATGATCCTTACCCTCTTCCTTTGATTCCCAATTTATTTAACCAGATTATTGGTGCCAAGGTGTTCTCCAAGTTGGATTTAAGGGGGGCATATAATCTGGTTCGGATCAAGAAAGGGGATAAATGGTATACGACTTTTAATACTTCTCAGGGGCACCTGGTCATGCCTTTCGGGTTGACTAATGCTCCTGCGGTTTTCCAGCATTTTGTGAAAGACATTTTTCATCACCTTGTGGGGAGGTTTGTAGTCGTGTATTTGGATGACATTCTAATTTATTCTCCAGACCTAGAGACACATCAGGATCACGTTAGACAGGTGTTGCAGATCCTGAAGAACAATAAATTGTATGCAAAATTTGAGAAGTGTGTTTTTGCTGTACACGAGGTCCAGTATTTGGGCTACCTGCTGTCATCTTCAGGTTTTTTAATAGACCCAGAGAAAGTCTGTGCTGTATTGGACTGGGATCGCCCTGAAAATCTGAAGGCTCTTATGCGTTTTTTGGGGTTCAGCAACTATTACCGGAAATGTATTCAGAACTATTCGACAATAGTAAAACCCTTAACTGACATGACTAAGAAAGGGACAGATGTCTCAGTGTGGTCTGATTCGGCGTTGCGAGCATTTTCTACGATTAAGGAATGTTTCTCTTCTGCCCCTAAATTGGTGCAGCCAGATGTATCACAACTAGAGTTGAGCGAACACCTGGATGTTCGGGTTCGAGAAGTTCGGCCGAACATCCCGGAAATGTTCGGGTTCGGGATCCGAACCCGATCCGAACTTCGTCCCGAACCCGAACCCGAACCCCATTGAAGTCAATGGGGACCCGAACTTTTCGGCACTAAAAAGGCTGTAAAACAGCCCAGGAAAGAGCTAGAGGGCTGCAAAAGGCAGCAACATGTAGGTAAATCCCCTGCAAACAAATGTGGATAGGGAAATGAATTAAAATAAAAATTAAATAAATAAAAATTAACCAAAATCAATTGGAGAGAGGTTCCATAGCAGAGAATCTGGCTTCCCGTCACCCACCACTGGAACAGTCCATTCTCAGATATTTAGGCCCCGGCACCCAGGCAGAGGAGAGAGGTCCCGTAACAGAGAATCTGTCTTCATGTCAGCAGAGAATTAGTCTGCATGTCATAGCAGAGAATGAGGCTTCACGTCAGCCACCACTGCAACAGTCCATTAGCATATATTTAGGCCCAGCACCCAGGCAGAGGAGGGAGGTCCCGTAACAGAGAATCTGTCTTCATGTCAGCAGAGAATTAGTCTGCATGTCATAGCAGAGAATGAGGCTTCACGTCAGCCACCACTGCAACAGTCCATTGGCATATATTTAGGCCCAGCACACACACAGGCAGAGGAGAGAGGTCCCGTAACAGAGAATCTGGCTTCATGTCAGCAGAGAATCAGTCTGCATGTCATAGCAGAGAATGAGGCTTCACGTCAGCCACCACTGCAACAGTCCATTGGCATATATTTAGGCCCAGCACACACACAGGCAGAGGAGAGAGGTCCCGTAACAGAGGATCTGGCTTCATGTCAGCAGAGAATCAGTCTGCATGTCATAGCAGAGAATCAGGCTTCACGTCAGCCACCACTGCAACAGTCCATTGTCATAAATTTAGGCCCAGCACCCAGGCAGAGGAGAGAGGTCCCGTAACAGACAATCTGGCTTCATGTCAGCAGAGAATTAGTCTGCATGTCATAGCAGAGAATGAGGCTTCACGTCAGCCACCACTGCAACAGTCCATTGGCATATATTTAGGCCTAGCACACAGGCAGAGGAGAGAGGTCCCGTAACAGACAATCTGGCTTCATGTCAGCAGAGAATCAGTCTGCATGTCATAGCAGAGAATGAGGCTTCACGTCACCCACCACTGCAACAGTCCATTGGCATATATTTAGGCCTAGCACACAGGCAGAGCAGAGAGGTCCCGTAACAGACAATCTGGCTTCATGACAGCAGAGAATCAGTCTGCATGTCATAGCAGAGAATGAGGCTTCACGTCACCCACCACTGCAACAGTCCATTGGCATATATTTAGGCCTAGCACACAGGCAGAGCAGAGAGGTCCCGTAACAGACGATCTGGCTTCATGTCAGCAGAGAATCAGTCTGCATGTCATAGCAGAGAATGAGGCTTCACGTCAGCCACCACTGCAACAGTCCATTGGCATATATTTAGGCCTAGCACACAGGCAGAGGAGAGAGGTCCCGTAACAGACAATCTGGCTTCATGTCAGCAGAGAATCAGTCTGCATGTCATAGCAGAGAATGAGGCTTCACGTCACCCACCACTGCAACAGTCCATTGGCATATATTTAGGCCCAGCACCCAGGCAGAGGAGGGAGGTCCCGTAACAGAGAATCTGTCTTCATGTCAGCAGAGAATTAGTCTGCATGTCATAGCAGAGAATGAGGCTTCACGTCAGCCACCACTGCAACAGTCCATTGGCATATATTTAGGCCCAGCACCCAGGCAGAGGAGGGAGGTCCCGTAACAGAGAATCTGTCTTCATGTCAGCAGAGAATTAGTCTGCATGTCATAGCAGAGAATGAGGCTTCACGTCAGCCACCACTGCAACAGTCCATTGGCATATATTTAGGCCCAGCACCCAGGCAGAGGAGGGAGGTCCCGTAACAGACAATCTGGCTTCATGTCAGCAGAGAATCAGTCTGCATGTCATAGCAGAGAATGAGGCTTCACGTCACCCACCACTGCAACAGTCCATTGGCATATATTTAGGCCCAGCACCCAGGCAGAGGAGGGAGGTCCCGTAACAGACAATCTGGCTTCATGTCAGCAGAGAATCAGTCTGCATGTCATAGCAGAGAATGAGGCTTCACGTCACCCACCACTGCAACAGTCCATTGGCATATATTTAGGCCCAGCACCCAGGCAGAGGAGGGAGGTCCCGTAACAGAGAATCTGTCTTCATGTCAGCAGAGAATTAGTCTGCATGTCATAGCAGAGAATGAGGCTTCACGTCAGCCACCACTGCAACAGTCCATTGGCATATATTTAGGCCCAGCACCCAGGCAGAGGAGGGAGGTCCCGTAACAGAGAATCTGTCTTCATGTCAGCAGAGAATTAGTCTGCATGTCATAGCAGAGAATGAGGCTTCACGTCAGCCACCACTGCAACAGTCCATTGGCATATATTTAGGCCCAGCACACACACAGGCAGAGGAGAGAGGTCCCGTAACAGAGAATCTGTCTTCATGTCAGCAGAGAATTAGTCTGCATGTCATAGCAGAGAATGAGGCTTCACGTCAGCCACCACTGCAACAGTCCATTGGCATATATTTAGGCCCAGCACCCAGGCAGAGGAGGGAGGTCCTGTAACAGAGAATCTGTCTTCATGTCAGCAGAGAATTAGTCTGCATGTCATAGCAGAGAATGAGGCTTCACGTCAGCCACCACTGCAACAGTCCATTGGCATATATTTAGGCCCAGCACACACACAGGCAGAGGAGAGAGGTCCCGTAACAGAGAATCTGGCTTCATGTCAGCAGAGAATCAGTCTGCATGTCATAGCAGAGAATGAGGCTTCACGTCAGCCACCACTGCAACAGTCCATTGGCATATATTTAGGCCCAGCACACACACAGGCAGAGGAGAGAGGTCCCGTAACAGAGAATCTGGCTTCATGTCAGCAGAGAATCAGTCTGCATGTCATAGCAGAGAATGAGGCTTCACGTCACCCACCACTGCAACAGTCCATTGGCATATATTTAGGCCTAGCACACAGGCAGAGGAGAGGTTCATTCAACTTTGGGTAGCCTCGCAATATAATGGTAAAATGAAAATAAAAATAGGATTGAATGAGGAAGTGCCCTGGAGTCCAATAATATATGGTTATGGGGAGGTAGTTAATGTCTAATCTGGACAAGGGACGGACAGGTCCTGTGGGATCCATGCCTGGTTCATTTTTATGAACGTCAGCTTGTCCACATTGGCTGTAGACAGGCGGCTGCGTTTGTCTGTAATGACGCCCCCTGCCGTGCTGAATACACGTTCAGACAAAACGCTGGCTGCCGGGCAGGCCAGCACCTCCAAGGCATAAAAGGCTAGCTCTGGCCACGTGGACAATTTAGAGACCCAGAAGTTGAATGGGGCCGAACCATCAGTCAGTACGTGGAGGGGTGTGCACACGTACTGTTCCACCATGTTAGTGAAATGTTGCCTCCTGCTAACACGTTGCGTATCAGGTGGTGGTGCAGTTAGCTGTGGCGTGTTGACAAAAGTTTTCCACATCTCTGCCATGCTAACCCTGCCCTCAGAGGAGCTGGCCGTGACACAGCTGCCTTGGCGACCTCTTGCTCCTCCTCTGCCTTGGCCTTGGGCTTCCACTTGTTCCCCTGTGACATTTGGGAATGCTCTCAGTAGCGCGTCTACCAACGTGCGCTTGTACTCGCGCATCTTCCTATCACGCTCCAGTGCAGGAAGTAAGGTGGGCACATTGTCTTTGTAGCGTGGATCCAGCAGGGTGGCAACCCAGTAGTCCGCACAGGTTAAAATGTGGGCAACTCTGCTGTCGTTGCGCAGGCACTGCAGCATGTAGTCGCTCATGTGTGCCAGGCTGCCCAGGGGTAAGGACAAGCTGTCCTCTGTGGGAGGCGTATCGTCATCGTCCTGCCTTTCCCCCCAGCCACGCACCAGTGATGGACCCGAGCTGCGTTGGGTGCCACCCCGCTGTGACCATGCTTCATCCTCATCCTCCTCCACCTCCTCCTCATCCTCGTCCTCCTCGTCCTCCAGTAGTGGGCCCTGGCTGGCCACATTTGTACCTGGCCTCTGCTGTTGCCAAAAACCTCCCTCTGAGTCACTTCGAAGAGACTGGCCTGAAAGTGCTAAAAATGACCCCTCTTCCTCCTCCTCCTCCTCCTCCTGGGCCACCTCCTCTTCCATCATCGCCCTAAGTGTTTTCTCAAGGAGACATAGAAGTGGTATTGTAACGCTGATAACGGTGTCATCGCCACTGGCCATGTTGGTGGAGTACTCGAAACAGCGCAACAGGGCACACAGGTCTCGCATGGAGGCCCAGTCATTGGTGGTGAAGTGGTGCTGTTCTGTAGTGCGACTGACCCGTGCGTGCTGCAGCTGAAACTCCACTATGGCCTGCTGCTGCTCGCACAGTCTGTCCAGCATGTGCAAGGTGGAGTTCCACCTGGTGGGCACGTCGCATATGAGGCGGTGAGCGGGAAGGCCGAAGTTACGCTGTAGCGCAGACAGGCGAGCAGCAGCAGGATGTGAACGCCGGAAGCGCGAACAGACGGCCCGCACTTTATGCAGCAGCTCTGACATGTCGGGGTAGTTGTGAATGAACTTCTGCACCACCAAATTCAGCACATGCGCCAAGCAAGGGATGTGCGTCAAATTGGCTAGTCCCAGAGCTGCAACGAGATTTCGCCCATTATCACACACCACCAGGCCGGGCTTGAGGCTCACCGGCAGCAACCACTCGTCGGTCTGTTGTTCAATACCCCGCCACAACTCCTGTGCGGTGTGGGGCCTGTCCCCCAAACATATGAGTTTCAGAATGGCCTGCTGACGTTTACCCCGGGCTGTGCTGAAGTTGGTGGTGAAGGTGTGTGGCTGACTGGATGAGCAGGTGGAAGAAGAGGAGGAGGAAGCCGAGAAGGAGGAGGTGGCAACAGGAGGCAAAGAATGTTGCCCTGCGATCCTTGGCGGCGGAAGGACGTGCGCCAAACAGCTCTCCGCCTGGGGCCCAGCTGCCACTACATTTACCCAGTGTGCAGTTAGGGAGATATAGCGTCCCTGGCCGTGCTTACTGGTCCACGTATCTGTGGTTAGGTGGACCTTGCTACAGATGGCGTTGCGCAGTGCACACTTGATTTTATCGGATACTTGGTTGTGCAGGGAAGGCACGGCTCTCTTGGAGAAGTAGTGCCGGCTGGGAACAACATACTGTGGGACAGCAAGCGACATGAGCTGTTTGAAGCTGTCTGTGTCCACCAGCCTAAATGACAGCATTTCATAGGCCAG
This sequence comes from Bufo gargarizans, assembly GCF_014858855.1. Classification (NCBI taxonomy): domain Eukaryota; kingdom Metazoa; phylum Chordata; class Amphibia; order Anura; family Bufonidae; genus Bufo; species Bufo gargarizans. The sequence goes on from NC_058080.1 coordinate 72,607,852, forward strand.
TAGTTTAGAAATGCTGGCATTCAGGGCCAGGGATCGAGGGTGGCTAGGTGGGAATTTACGCTTTCTATCAAATGTTTGTGAGATGGAGAGCTGAACGCTGGCGTGTGACATGGTTGAGACGCTTGGTGACGGAGGTGGTGGTGGTGGTGTTGGTGGTACATCCCCTGTTTGCTGGGCGGCAGGTGCCAACGTTCCTCCAGAGGCGGAGGAAGAGGCCGAGGCGGCAGCAGCAGAATAGGCCGAGGCGGCAGCAGCAGAAGAGGTAGCAGGGGGAGCCTGAGTGACTTCCTTGGTTTTAAGGTGTTTACTCCACTGCAGTTCATGCTTTGCATGCAGGTGCCTGGTCATGCAGGTTGTGCTCAGGTTCAGAACGTTAATGCCTCGCTTCAGGCTCTGATGGCACAGCGTGCAAACCACTCGGGTCTTGTCGTCAGCACATTGTTTGAAGAAGTGCCATGCCAGGGAACTCCTTGAAGCTGCCTTTGGGGTGCTCGGTCCCAGATGGCTGCGGTCAGTAGCAGGCGGAGTCTCTTGGCGGCGGGTGTTCTGCTTTTGCCCACTGCTCCCTCTTTTGCTACGCTGTTGGCTCGGTCTCACCACTGCCTCTTCCTCCGAACTGTGAAAGTCAGTGGCACGACCTTCATTCCATGTGGGGTCTAGGACCTCATCGTCCCCTGCATCGTCTTCCACCCAGTCTTGATCCCTGACCTCCTGTTCAGTCTGCACACTGCAGAAAGACGCAGCAGTTGGCACCTGTGTTTCGTCATCATCAGAGACATGCTGAGGTGGTATTCCCATGTCCTCATCATCAGGAAACATAAGTGGTTGTGCGTCAGTGCATTCTATGTCTTTCACCGCTGGGGAAGGGCTAGGTGGATGCCCTTGGGAAACCCTGCCAGCGGAGTCTTCAAACAGCATAAGAGACTGCTGCATAACTTGAGGCTGAGACAGTTTCCCTGGTATGCATGGGGGTGATGTGACAGACTGATGGGGTTGGTTTTCAGGCGCCATCTGTGCGCTTTCTGCAGAAGACTGGGTGGGAGATAATGTGAACGTGCTGGATCCACTGTCGGCCACCCAATTGACTAATGCCTGTACCTGCTCAGGCCTTACCATCCTTAGAACGGCATTGGGCCCCACCATATATCGCTGTAAATTCTGGCGGCTACTGGGACCTGAGGTAGTTGGTACACTAGGACGTGTGGATGTGGCAGAACGGCCACGTCCTCTCCCAGCACCAGAGGGTCCACTAACACCACCACGACCATGTCCACGTCCGCGTCCCTTACTAGATGTTTTTCTCATTGTTATGGTTCACCACAACAACAAATATATTATTTGGCCCAATGTATTGTATTCAAATTCAGCGGGATATAAATTTGAGGCCTAGTATTTAGGCGCTGGGTGACCGGTATGGATTTAGTGACAGAATTAGACTTGGAAATGCACAGAAGCGTGTGTGTGTGAAGTTATTCTGAATGACCCAATGTGCACCTTCAATATGATCTACCCTTTTAGGGATAGATTTCAAATAGCTCTGATATAGCAGAAACCACTAAATTATGAAATTGCTAAATTGGGAATTGTATTTCAACCCAGAACAAGAAATGTGCTTGAACGGACACTAAATAACTCGCCCAGCTACAGCACTAACGAGAGATTTAGCAGGATATAAATTTGAGGCCTAGTATTTAGGCGCTGGGTGACAGGTATGGGTTTAGTGACAGAATTAGACTTGGAAATACACAGTAGCGGGTGTGTGTGAAGTTATTCTGAATGACCCAATGTGCACCTTGAATATTATATACCCTTTTAGGGATAGATTTCAAATAGCTCTGATATAGCAGAAACCACTAAATTATGAAATTGCTAAATTGGGAATTGTATTTCAACCCAGAACAAGAAATGTGCTTGAACGGACACTAAATAACTCGCCCAGCTACAGCACTAACGAGAGATTTAGCAGGATATAAATTTGAGGCCTAGTATTTAGGCGCTGGGTGACAGGTATGGGTTTAGTGACAGAATTAGACTTGGAAATACACAGTAGCGGGTGTGTGTGAAGTTATTCTGAATGACCCAATGTGCACCTTGAATATTATATACCCTTTTAGGGATAGATTTCAAATAGCTCTGATATAGCAGAAACCACTAAATTATGAAATTGCTAAATTGGGAATTGTATTTCAACCCAGAACAAGAAATGTGCTTGAACGGACACTAAATAACTCGCCCAGCTACAGCACTAACGAGAGATTTAGCAGGATATAAATTTGAGGCCTAGTATTTAGGCGCTGGGTGACAGGTATGGGTTTAGTGACAGAATTAGACTTGGAAATACACAGTAGCGGGTGTGTGTGAAGTTATTCTGAATGACCCAATGTGCACCTTGAATATTATATACCCTTTTAGGGATAGATTTCAAATAGCTCTGATATAGCAGAAACCACTAAATTATGAAATTGCTAAATTGGGAATTGTATTTCAACCCAGAACAAGAAATGTGCTTGAACGGACACTAAATAACTCGCCCAGCTACAGCACTAAGGACAGATTTAGCTGGATATAAATTTGAGGCCTAGTATTTAGGCGCTGGGTGACAGGTATGGGTTTAGTGACAGAATTAGACTTGGAAATGCACAGTAGCGGGTGTGTGAAGTTATTCTGAATGACCCTATGTGCACCTTGAATATTATATACCCTTTTAGGGATAGATTTCAAATAGCTCTGATACAGCAGAAACCACTAAATTTTTAAATTGCTAAATTGGGAATTGTATTTCAACCCAGAACAAAAAATGTGCTTTGACGGACACTAAATAACTTTCCCAGCCACAACAGGACAGCGGTAACGAGAGATTTAGCGGGATATAAATTTGAGGCCTAGTATTTAGGCGCTGGGTGACCGGTATGGATTTAGTGACAGAATTAGACTGGGATATGGCCAAAAAATAACCACACTATTGCTGGTTAAATGCACTTGGTGATGGGCGCAGCTTGCCCCTGATGTAGTATATGGCCAAAAAATGAACAGACTATTGCTGGTTAAATGCACTTGGTGTCACAGCTTGACCAACCACACTACTGAGGGTTAAATGCACTTGGTGACGGGCGCAGCTTGCCCCTGATTTAGTATATGGCCAAAAAATGAACAGACTATTGCTGGTTAAATGCCCTTGGTGTGATAGCTTGACCAACCACACTACTGAGGGTTAAATGCACTTGGTGTGACAGCTTCACCCTGATGTAGGCTTTAGCCAAAAAACAACCACACCATTGAGGGTTAAATGCACTTGGTCGCAGCTTGTGCTGGCGCACCACAAGACACAAAATGGCCGCCGATCACCCCAGAAAAATGTGACTGACAAACGGTCTGGGCAGCCTAAAAACAGTGAGCAATTGAGGATCAGCAGCTCAATGATCCACAGCTGCAGATCGATCAGTTAATCAAGTCCTTTGGAGGAGTTAATCTGCCTAATCTCGCCCTACTGTCGCAGCCGCAACCTCTCCCTACGCTAATCAGAGCAGAGTGACGGGCGGCGCTATGTGACTCCAGCTTAAATAGAGGCTGGGTCACATGGTGCTCTGGCCAATCACAGCCATGCCAATAGTAGGCATGGCTGTGATGGCCTCTTGGGGCAAGTAGTATGACGCTTGTTGATTGGCTGCTTTGCAGCCTTTCAAAAAGCGCCAAGAAAGCGTCACAAAAGCGCGAAGAAAGCGACGAACACCGAACCCGGACTTTTACGAAAATGTCCGGGTTCGGGTCCGTGTCACGGACACCCCAAAATTCGGTACGAACCCGAACTATACAGTTCGAGTTCGCTCATCCCTAATCACAACCTTTTATTGTGGAAGTGGACGAGTCTGAGGTGGGGGTAAGAGCAGTTTTATCGCAGGGCCCGTCACCTGGTAAATGGCGTCCATGTGCCTTTTCCTTAAAATAAAAACTCTGGCCATTAAGTTGGTTTTTGAGGAATGGTGTCATTGGTTGGAAGGGGAGATTCATCCAATCATGGTGTTCACAGATCACAAAAACCTGGCTTGCCTGGAGTCAGCTAAATGACTGAACCCAAGGCAAGCCAGATGGTCTTTGTTTTTCACCATAGTCAATTTCACTGTCACCTATCGACCTGGGGTTAAGAATGTTAAAGCAGATGCCTTGTCACGTAGTTTTCCTGGAGATGGTGATTTTGAAAATCCGAGTCCTATACTGTCGGTAGGGGTAGTGATATCCACACTTTACCCTGAACTAGAGGTGAAGGTGTTAGAGGCCCAGGGAGATGCACCGGATTCTTGTCCCTCTGGGAAACTGTTTGTGCCATCGGAATTGCGTCACAAGGTGTTTGAGAAACATCACTGTACGGTTCTTACGGGACACCCTGGGAGCAGATCCACTGCCGACCTCATTTTTCATATATTCTGGTGGCCGGATTTGCGTAAGTGTGTTGAGGACTATGTGTCAGCCTGTAGTACCTGTGCACGCGCTAAGGTGACACATACTCGGCATTCCGGATCTCTACTTCCATTGCCCATCCCGTCTAGATCATGGACTCACTTATCCATGGATTTTATCACTGATCTACCTAATTCTTCAGGAAATAGTTATTCTGGTGGTAGTTGATCGCTTTAGTAAAATGGTGCACTTTATAGCATTGCCGGGCCTACCTAATGCTAATACACTTGCACTAGTGTTTGTTGACAACATTCCCTCTGACGTGGTCTCGGATCGTGGGACTCAGTTTGTTTCCAGATTCTGGAAGGCGTTCTGTACTCGACTGGGAATTCAACTGTCCTTTTTTTCGGCTTTTCATCCTCAGTCGAACGGACAGATGGAACGCACTAATCAAAGTCTGGAGACTTACTTGAGATGTTTTGTCTCTGAGAACCAGGAGGAGTTATCTTCGTTTTTGTCTTTGGCAGAGTTTGTCATAAACAATCATAGACAGGAGTCCACTGGTAAGTCGCTATTTTTTGGGGGCATATGGGTTTCACCTGCAGTTTGGCACATTTTTTAGTTCAGATACTTCTAGTATCCCTGAGGAGGAACATTTTTCATCATCATTGTCATCTATATAGCATAAAATTCAAAATAACTTTATGAATATGGGCAACAAGTATAAACGTGTGGCTGACAGGAAACTTAGAAATGGACCGGACCTAAGAGTGGGTGATTCTGAGTGAGGTGGCCTGGTACGCATATTTTCAATTGAGGTCTGCACTTTCTAGTACTTTGAATAGTCACCTTTTTCTTATAGATACTCCTGAATTTTTACACGATTTAATTATTAAGAAACCCGCCACGAAAATTAAAATATCACATTGCTATAGACACTTAATGAAACATTTTTTTTTGGGTCTTCTTTCACCAGGACAGAAGTCCTGGTCTTCGTTACTTTTAGAGGTGGGTCCCCCAGATTGGGAGAACATAGGGGAAAGTTTAAAATATGTTTCACACAATTTTAATCACACTGTTGTACAATTTAACATTTTGCACAAAATATATGTGACACCTATGTGGTTATATAGAAGAGGACTTAGAGCCTCCTCCGATTGCCCACGCTGTGGCGACTCCGAGGCAGACCACTTACACCTGTTTTGGGACTGCCCAATGGTGGGCAGCTATTGGAGATCGGTCCAGACCACTCTGGCTCGTAAACTCAACATTGCTGTTCCTCTGTCTCCCAGGATATGGGTCTTGGGAGACTTATCGGAGGTTAATTATCAGCCCATAAAACGTAAATTATTGATTAAGGTTATGTTCTTGGCCAGGCTTCTTGTTTCCAGGTTATGGTTTAGTTCCTCCGCTCCAGATTGCAGCAATTGGCTGGCCTTGGTAGAGAAAGTGAAAAGCTATGAGAGGATTCTGTATAAACAAAGAGGATCCTATTTAAAATGGGGTAAACTGTGGGAAGACTGGGATATGGTTAATTAATTTGGATTTCATTTATTTTATTTATTTTTATTTATTTTTTTTATATATATATATATATTTTTTTTTTTTTTTTTTTTTTTTTTTATGTGTGTATATGTATGTGTATGTGCATGTGTATATATGTATATGCACGTATGTATGTGTGTGTATATGTGTATGCATGCATATGTACCTTTTTTTTTTTTTTTTTTTTTTTCCTCCTGCAAGGTTGGGAGGGGGGGGGGGGAATAGATGGGGTGGGCCGGGGATGATCTTAGACTTTATAATATTATAAATGTTATGTGGATATGTTTTTTTGCACTATAAATAAAATATATATATAAAAAAAAAAAAGCTATGATTAAGACATTGAAAAAAAAAAAAAAAAAGAGTGGGTGATTCTGATGTGGCTGTCCACAAGAAACATTAAGTTGAAGGTACCTTCCTGGAAGTTGGGTCTAAAGTTTATTGGTCCATATAAGATCACTACCATTATTAATCCTGTAGCTTTTCGTCTTGAACTTCCTCAGGCCCTGAAAATGCATAATGTGTTTCATAACTCTTTGTTGAAGAGATATGTTGAACCTTAGGAGCCGTCTTCCTTGCCACCCGCCCCTGTCATGGTGTACGGTAGTTTGGAATTTCAGATCACCAAAATAATTGACTATCGAGTTCTCTGTCGATCTCTTGAGTATTTTGTTCACTGGAAGGGTTATGTACCAGAGGAGAGAGCTTTTCCTGGTGCTTCCATAGCCCCTTTGAAGTTAAGTCTTTCCTTTCCCTTTTGTATCTTGTTTGGGTTCTGTGTTGCATTTCCCTATTGTTTTTATGGGGCCCGAGGGAGACTCCTGTTTGTCCTTCCTTTTGGAGGAACAGGTAGTCTTGTCCCTGCCATTAGTACCAGGGTCCTATAGGGCTAGATAGGACTCTAGGTATTACTGCGTATGAACACACCTACCTCTGGGGTCTGTTCATACTGGTAGTCAGTCAGGATTTTGGTTAGGGTTTTACTAGGAGGTGTCCATCTTCCGTCCCTAGTTCTCAGGCCTGATTCCCTGTTCCCCCTTTCCCTCCTATGCTCGGTGTGGTGTTTCCCTCCCAGTGTGACACCGTCGGAGCCCTCCTCAGAGCCAGACAGTGGAAGTTTTTAGGGATGTATTTTGTGTTGATAGGGGCAGTATTTTGTGATGGACTGTGGTATCTAGCTCTGTTGGGGTGGTATAAAGTGATTCAATATGGTATTGCTGGTCCTGCCTACTTGTGTTGGCCCTGCCTTCCATCATTTTGGACCCGAGTACCAAATGGGGCCATTTTTAGTTCCCAGTCTGCCCCTGCCTTCATATGTCATTCTGTGTATCAGCTAGATGTGGTCCTGGTCTTGTTTGAAAGCTGAAAACCCAAGTTTTAAAATAACACTAAGATTGCAGTTTTCTACATAGAGATATACAACCTGTAGATATCAGATCTGGGGTGAGAGCTGCAGGTACTGTATTGCAGTTCTCACTGGGAACTATCTGTAAGAGCTGTAACTTGTGTATATATAAATAGGGGCACACTGCAAATGGGAGTACTAAATCCACTAGGCGGATGTAATTTATTAAAAGGTACAAATTAAAATGCTAACACATAAAATACTATAATAGGCAACGTGGTGTATACCATACAACCTCCAGCACACAAACCCCAAAGCAATCCTAAACTGGCTGTACCATCCCTTTCCTTATTCCAGTAGAAATGCTTCTAGGATCGTCCAGCTTAGGCAAAACGTCAATCAACTAGTGCATTAAACCTGCCAAATGTGGTGTGTGCAGGTGACTATAACAATGTGGAGGACTATATCATCATTACATTCAAAGTCCAGGTATAATCCAGTACGTGCTTTAATTTGATCAATAAACAGTCACTGGTACCTTAGAAGCTGCTACAGCAGCTGTGCCTGCAAGTGCACAAAAGAATCGGCAGCACTCCTTAATAGGAGCTGGGTCTTACCCTTCTTCACTGCGTTGTAGCAGCGCTGACTTTCTCCAACGCCATGAATCTTAGACCAGTGGGATCACAGTTATGCATCAATTTAAAATGTCTTGACAACGAATGTGTATCCAATCCCTTCTTAATGTTTGACATATGTTCAGCTACCCTCTTCTTGAGAGTTCTTTTGGTTCTTCCTATATACTGCTTTCTACATTTACATTCCAGCATGTATATAATATCAGTAGAATCATATGTCAAACATTCCTGTATATCCAACCTGAAGGAATTGGATACAGACTGCACTTGGATAGTCTTCTTAGGGAAGGCAGTGATCCTACAATTGGCGCATCTGCCGCACCTAAAGAAGCCATTTATTGTCAACCAACTGTTTTTACTCTGCATCTTGTTTTTTCTTCTTTTCACTGTTGGGGCTACTTTGCCTGCCAGATTTCCTGCTCTGGTGTAGGTGATCTTTGGGGCTTTACTTAAAACAGGACCTATCCATTTATCATTTAATAAATGGCCCCAATGTCTTATTATTTTCTCTATTGTCCTATACTGAGAGTTAAATGGTAAAACTATTCTCAGAGTTTCATCCTGTAGTTGAGGGACCCCATCGGTAAAGAATTATTTTCTTTCCTGCGCTGGATAGTCCCTCTCCAGGAACTGTTGTTTTAAACATTCTGCTTCATTTTCAAATTTACAGTCCTCAGTGCAGTTCCGTTTCAGTCGACGGAATTGACTGGTAGGGACATTAGTCAACCAGCGTGGCAGATGGCAACTCGAAAATCTGATGAAGCTGTTCCTAGTCACTGGTTTGAAGAATGTGTTGCAACATAATTTATCCGCTTGTACACAAATCTCCAAATCCAGGAATTCCACCCTTTTCTTGCTTATACTGGGGCTAAACACCAAGTTCTGGTCATTAGTATTGAAAAATGCGAGAAAGACGGAAAATTCGAAGACATTCGATCCGGAAAATCGTCGCTTACCAGTGACGTCACTTCAGCTCCATTCGATCTCTGGAGCAAACAGGTCACGTGGGACGCCATATAGGGGTTTAGCACACCACGTGGGACACCGCTGGTGTGTGGCCGCCTGGAACCAGAGCTGCTACAACGCAGTGAAGAAGGGTAAGACCCAGCTCCTATTTAGGAGTGCTGCCGATTCTTTTGTGCACTTGCAGGCACAGCTGCTGTAGCAGCTTCTAAGGTACCAGTGACTGTTTATTGATCTAATTAAAGCACGTACTGGATTATACCTGGACTTTGAATGTAATGATGATATAGTCGTCCACAGTGTTATAGTCACCTGCACACACCAAATTCGGCAGGTTGAATGCACTAGTCGATTGACGTTTTGCCTAAGCTGGACGATCCTAGAAGCATTTCTCCTGGAATAAGGAAAGTCTCACGGAAGGTGTACAGAAAACTAGAAGACACAAAATGAAGATCCGACTGACTGGATCCAAAACTAAGGAACCAAAGGGAGAGCCCTGCAACAGACCTGGCTCTCTCCCTAACTGCTGAGCCTATGCAAAAATCTCAATAGTAGATGATCGCATATCCTCGTTCCTCGACTGTATAACACCTGAACACCCTATAATAGTGAGGGGACATGACCACCGGCTCCCTACACTTGATACGGAGGAAGTCAGGGTCACCTGGTATCCAGCAAACAGGAAAACACAAATGAATGAACAAAACTTATCTGTAGAAGACTCAGTAGTAGCATCCAGCATGCACACACTCCAGGAAGTTGTATAAACTGCAAAGTGATGCAGTATGGGAAGGGATTTAAAGGGATGCAATCAGTGCAACTACATGACAGCTGAGAGAGGTTAACGAGATGAGAAAACGAAAGCAAAACAAAAGGAACCTCAAGGAGGAGGTTCTGAAGAACGTCTGTCAGAGCTTCTCAGATGTCTGGTGGTGACAGAAAGGGATTGTACAGCCAGTTTAGGATGCTTTGGGGTTTGTGTGCTGGAGGTTGTATGGTATACACCACGTTGCCTATTATAGTATTTTATGTGTTAGCATTTTAATTTGTACTTTTTCATAAATTGCATCCGCCTAGTGGATTTAGTACTCCCATTTGCAGTGTGCCCCTATTTATATATACACAGTTTACGCTTTTTGGACCTAAGGGTGGGCCGCTTTAGGTGAGCACCTCATCCATTTAAGGTGAGAGGGTGAGCCGCTGGTGTTTGTTCTTTCATTCAAGAGCTGTAACTTGTCAAGTATTTTGGCTAATGCCGCCATCTTATTGTAAAGCTTAGGTTTCCAACTTTGAATCAAGACCAAAATTGTGGCCCAATCATGGCCTAAGATATATTGAGTACTGGCCCACATTCTGCATCCACACAGCCCCAAACAGTGTTCTTTAAGAACAGTATTGCGGTTTCTTGCCTGAACAGTGTTCAGGATGATCATTGTTTGGGTTAAAGGTGTTTTCCAGCTCAGAATGGTGGGTTAGGTGGATCACCGCCGAGGGCAATAATTGGCTGAGTGGTCATTTTTTCTGTCTGCGGGAATGAGAGACTGCCTGGGGACGGTAAACATTTTTGTACAACCCCTTTAATTTCTTTTCTCTTCCGCCTTCCTTCCTGTTTTTCCTCTTTCCACTCTTTTCCTCATCTCATCTCTCCTCCAATCACTTGCCCTTCCTTCATCTACCATCTACTCTGCTCACTACTCCTCTCCTCCCACTTCTTACCCATCGTTCCTCTCCCTCCTTACTCTATCATCCTCTCTCTCTTCTCTCGCCACTCCCACTCTCCTTTTCATTTCTGAGGGCCACTGCACATAGCAGACCCATGATCATGGAGCTTGTATGGCAGTCCATGGAGTCTGGATGTCTCCCTATTACAGAGCTGTATAGCCAGTGTTATGCCGCAAGGCTCTGATGGGTACTGAACATAAAGGCAGAATACATCTGTGGATGTGAAGTCTCATGGCACATGCCACTAATATCTGTTTGATTCATACAAAATCAGACAGAAAAAACATTAGTATGCCTCTGTATGAAATTTGAGGTATACGGAAGAATCTTGATGTACCTTCATGGTACTGTAACTCCATAACAAACAGAGCCATAATATAACTATGTGCATGAACCCTTGCTTCTATTTTCCTTTTTCTTTCCGCTTACACTTTTTCCTTTTGTGTCGCTGTCAGTGCTACATACTGTAGATGATAAATTCTCCTATGTACTTTAATGAACACATGTTAAAGTATAATGACGAATACTTGTTACGCCTTTTACCCGTAATAGCCACATGAACATAGATGATAGAATACACTTGCAGAGTAGATGCTCACCACCTAATTATGTTGTGTTTTCTTATTTAAAAAAAAATGAAGAGGCACATGCATTGAAATATGTGCATTCAATAAATAGCTCTGTAGGACACAGAGGTCAACTCTCCGCACTTGGTAAATAACAATGATTACAGTACATGTGCCGGAGCCCTCATTATTTGTCCTGATTTATTACATACTTATCTACCGGATAATTATCTTAGGCTGAGTGGAGATGGGGAAAAAAAAATCCAGTAATAATGGCTTATGAGCTGCGAACAGAAAAATGTAACATAAAGTTGATCCCATTTGTTAAAGTGCAAATTCACTGACACTTGGTGCATTGACAAAATATATGCTTATATAATATATGCTTATATAAATAAATATATATATATATATATATGTGTGTAAAAAGTGGTGATGTGTTTAGTTACCGTAAAATGCTATATTAAATGGTCACTGTCATTTTAACAAACTTTACAGATCAATAGTACAGGTGAAAACAAGAAACTTTACAATATATTTTATACAAAAAATTGCTCATTTTCGCCAACCCCTCTTGCTAAACTAACATTCTTTGCTGAATATGTCTTAAGAGACAAGATGGCAGTCATCTCAGTGTAGGCTCAGTGACATAGACAGAGAGCTTATCATAAGAGACAGAGACATATGCTATCCCTGAAAGTCTATGGAGACTGGAGGAAGAATGAGCTACTAGATAGAGAAAATAATTTTTTCACTGATGAGATATATTACAAAGTTTCTTATATTCGCCTGTACTATTGATTTATGACAAGTTTGTTGAAATGACAATGACCATTTAAAGTGTACCTGTACTTTTATAAAACTTTGATATGTCATTGTAGCATATCAACGATTTTGATCAGTGGGACCTGAGTTTTTAAACCTCTGCTTATCACTTAAACAAGGTGATAGAAGTGTTCACCCAGAGTTCTGTCTCTCCTCACTGCTGGAGACAAACTGGTGAAAGACTCATAGACTTTCTATTGAGTCTGTTTCTAGCAGCTAGGAGAGACAATGCTCTATGCCAGTGGTGGCGAACCTTTTACAGTCCGAGTACCCAAAACCCAAAACCCACTTATTTATTGCAAAGTCCCAACACGGCAATTTAACCTGACTACTACAGTCCAGTATAGTATATCTTCCATGTACTTTATCTTTTAGCTATAATAACCTGTCTACATTCAGTGCGCTGCCTGTGCTGTTCATAGTGCGCCCGGCACTGATAAATGGCAGGAAAAGTTTAAGGCATATTGGTACACCATAGACCTTTTCCAGGGTGCGGGTGCCCACAGAGAGGGCTCTGAGTGCCGCCTCTGACACCCGTGCCATAGAATCGCCACCACTGCTCTATGCAAATGCTTCTGTCTCCTTAGTGATCTGGGGGTTTCAGTGCTCAGACTCCATTGATTAAAACCTTTTGTATGTCACTATGAAATGTCAAACATTTTTGAAAAGTATATGCACGCTCAAAAAATTTGCATGAAATTAGAAAAATAGCGTCACCCTTGTCTACAAGCTCTACCTGATATTACAGCTCAGCCAATTCACTTGGAGATGAGCTGCAGTATGAGACATAGTCCTTGGACAAGATTTGGACTGAAAAACAAAATCAACTCCTTCAAGGAAAATCTGTCATCAGATCCAATAAAGATGTTTTCTGATTTCACATAAATAAAGCATTAAGGGGTAGTGCCAAGTCTTTACGTTATCTCCTATTCACAGGGGATAGAGGATAACTTAAACACTCTACACAACCCCTTTAAAGTGGTATTCTAAACTCATTTATGGTATATTTATAAAATGGGTTGGCTGACCCCATCCCACCTCACCCTATCCTGCAGGTCACAGCATCCAGGCTTCAAAAGGTGACCAAGTTAATCTTTTTGATATGCCGTAAGTGGTTCCTCCGATACTGTCCTGCCTCACACCGCCATGCTGGCCACAGTGATAGATGACCAAGTTGATGGAAACAGCCAAGCTTACTGTGCAACTCTTTTTCCTTATCTCTCACTCACTTCTGTGCCGGACAGACTCGGGCTGGTTCGAGGGACTACCATTCTAGAGATTGGTGCAGGTCTCCGATTGACCTTGATATAGTAAGATTAATTAAACATAATTAAATCTTGTTTTTCTATTCGCTTTGGACATTGAACATAATTTTTTTCTGAATCATATATAAATACAGGACATACCAGATATAACCTAGGCATATACTTGTATGAGCTGCATATAGTCTCCTCATTTCAGATAAAGGAATACCTTTGCTTTGCCTCTTAATTGTGCACATATAGATCTGTGTGGCAGAACCCTATTGGCTCATTTTGTCTTTTTAGGTTGTAAAGGTAACACCCAAGTTTTTGCTTAATAAAAGGAATCTTCTGCCGTTTGGGGTCAGAAGAGGATAGACTCAGATACTACCATGAGTCATGACTTTTCTTCTATTGCCCCTAGACTAAATTTTAAGATTTGGAGCACTGCAGACAACATGGTTATATCCCTTGTTTAGGGATCATAGAAAAATGTGGCCATGATATCCTGAATCTATATTGTGGCTAGATGAGAATATCCTTTAAAATCACTGTATTATGGAGAAGCTCTGCAACTTTCTAACATGCTTTATGTTTCATTTCCTCACCAATTTTAAGATATGTGTCAGATAGAAATCTATTGAGCTGTTCCTGTTTGGGCACGTGTGCAGAGTAGCTCCTGGTGTCTAGACTTTGTGGAGAGCGAAGCGACCTGCTTGGTGGAGAGCGAGGCGACCTGCTACAAGAGCTGCTTGGTGGAGAGTGAGGCGACCTGCTACAAGAGCTTCTTGGTGGAGAGCGAGGCGACCTGCTACAAGAGCTTCTTGGTGGAGAGCGAGGCGACCTGCTACAAGAGCTTCTTGATGGAGAGTGATGCGAACTGCTACAAGAGCTGCTTGGTGGAGAGCGAGGCGACCTGCTACAAGAGCTGCTTGGTGGAGAACGAGGCGACCTGCTACAAGAGCTGCTTGGTGGAGAGCGAGGCGACCTGCTACAAGAGCTGCTTGGTGGAGAGCGAGGCGACCTGCTACAAGAGCTGCTTGGTGGAGAGCGAGGCGACCTGCTACAAGAGCAGCTTGGTGGAGAGCGAGGCGACCTGCTACAAGAGCTGCTTGGTGGAGAGCGAGGCGACCTGCTACAAGAGCTGCTTGGTGGAGAGCGAGGCGACCTGCTACAAGAGCTGCTTGGTGGAGAGCGAGGGGACCTGCTACAAGAGCTGCTTGGTGGAAAGCGAGGCAAACTGCTACAAAAGCTGCTTGGTGGAGAGCAAGACGAACTGCTACAAGATCTACTTGGTGAAAAGCGAGACCACCTGTTACAAGAGCAGCTTTGTGGAGAGTGAGACAACCTGCTACAAGAGCTGTTTTATGGAGAGAGAGACAAACTGTTACAAGCGCTGCTTTGCAGGGAAACAGCGTGTCACAGAAACTGCATTGTAAACTTGGGAAAAATAGGGGCATAGCCCCAAGCTAAAGCCAGACCAAAGACAAGGGGCACCTGGAACACAGAGCCATACAGACTCAATCAATAAACCAGACCATAAACTTTTGAACATAAAAGCTGGATTATTAGAGAAGGATTTTAATAATATGACGCTATCAAACTATGAGGACATAATGTAGACTACAGCTATAATACCTGTTTGTTTAGTTACTGTAGTGGGAAGTCAGAAAGTAAGGTTGGATTGCCAATAGGTAATTTAAAGACAGCCGTGTACCTGGGGAGCCAGAAGCTCATTCCCATAAAGGACTCTAATTTGCCTCTGAGACACACTGAAAGGTTTAGATCCACTCTGAAATGCTAGGAAATGTAATGACATTGGGGCAGCTGCTGGAAAGTCTTTCCCCAAGGTAAAAAAAAACACAATTCATACTATAATGTAGGATTGTTGGAGGCCTGATGTGGCCCTCAGAATTATTTGACGTGGAGGGCCCTGAGGTACCATCATGGTTTGTATGTGATGGCCCTCTATGTATACAGAATGATTTGTGCTAAAATCCAATAACACAACCAACAGCCCTTAATAAGCACAATGTAAACTGGAACTTTCGTCCTCTTCATCTAAGGATCAGAGAGGCCATGGTGTGGAGAGAGATGCACCCATGGGTGTAATTACCAGTGTAGCCGACAAATACATCCCAACTTTTTAAAATCACAAACAGGGACAATAGCATAGTGTCCTGTGGCCATTTTTTATATACTAAACCGCGCCGATAACTCTGCCCAATGCTTATTTATACACTCTCAATCCCACCTAGTCTACTTAGTGCCTCCACATGGTAAATATTTCCCCTTTGTGGCCCTATACAGTAGTTATGCCCCTGTTAGTGCCCCCACACTATAGTTGTGCCCATATTGTCTGCCCACACAGTAGTGTTGCCTACATTGTGCCCCCTCTCAGTAGTTATGCCCACATTGTGCCCCCTTCCCATTAGTTATGACCATATTGTTCCGTTTCACAGTAGTTATACCCCTCTTTTATTAGTGTCATCTCACAGTAGTTATCCCCACCATTGTGGCACCTTTCAGTAATTATGTCCACATTGTGCCCCATTCCCAGTAGTTATGTCCACATTGTGCCCTTTCACAGTAGTTATTCCCCCCCCCCTTTCATTAGTGTCCCCTCTCAGTAGCTATGCCCACACTGTGCCCCCGTTCACAGTATTTATTTAACAAAACAATAAATACTCACTGTCCCCCCGATGATTGGAGCACATCCTGCCCTCCCCAAAAAACACAATGTGGTCACACACACATTGTGCTTGCTGAGCTGTGTAGGAGGAGTGCACAGGCTGATTCTTGGGCCTGCACATGCCTCCTACACAGCCCAGCAAGTGCAATGTGTGACCAAATCGTGCCTACTGGGGAGCGCTGGCAGTTGAGTTAAATGGTAAAGCAGGGAGTGCTTCACCACTACAGGTTGGGAGCGGGAAATACTTCATCCATCCCGGGACTGCAAGACAGCCACAGAAAGTCAGGATTGTCCCACTGGATCCGGAATGGTTGGGAGGTGTGCAGACAGAGCAGTGACTTTGGTGCCCAATAACTAAGAGGGCCCTTCTTCACTCTTAAAGGGGTTGGTCCATTTCATACACTGGGGGCATATCACTAGGATATACCTCCAATGTCTAATAGGTGCATGTCCCCCCTCTGGGACACATACTTATCTCTAGAATGGATCCAAGAGAAGGATGGCTGCCCTCCTTTCATTTCTATTCATTTCACGGCTGCCCTCCATTCATTTCTATGAGACTGACGAAAATAGCCAAGCGATGCGCTTGGCTATTTGCGGAAGTCCCACAGAAATGAATGGAAAGCGCACACTGCAAGCGCAGCCACCGCTCCATTCACTTCTACGTGGCTGACAGAAATAGCCGAGCCAGCTATTTTCGGCAGTGCCATAGTAATGAATGGAGGACGGCCGCAGATGGGCTAAAACCAGCGCTGCACCTCACATGGATCCAGAGATCTCCTCATTTATTGCTCTGCTAGATTGCTCTGCTCAAGGGGAGTGTCTTTTCTGCTGCAGCTCAGGGGGCGTGTCTCAGCTCTCCCTATCATAGCTCAGGGGGCGTGTCTCAGCTCTCCCTATCACAGCTCAGGAGGCAGTTAAAGGATGAAACTGAGCATGTGCGGCCATCTCAGTGAGCAGGTCAAAGAAATAAGACTAAGGCTCCATTCAGACGTCCGCAAATGGGTCTGCATCCGTTCCGCAATAATTCTCAATGGAGCAGAACGGGATGCGGAGAGCACACTATGTGTTCTCCTCATCCCAAACTTCCGGGACGCAGCTCCGCAAAAAAATAGAACATGTCCTATTCTTGTCAGCAATTGCGGACAAGAATAGGCAGTTCTATGGGGGTGCCGGCCGGGTGTATTGCGTGGTGTATACACCACGGACGTGTGAATGGACCCTAAAAACAAACAGCAGGTGGCACTACACAGATACATTTTACTGAATAACTCAGTGGCTATGTTAAATTTTAAATTACATGCAATTACAAAAGTATTCAAATGTAGGTGCTGGTTTGAAACTGTAGTATATTTTTGTGGGACAACCCCACAAATAGCATTTTTTTATGTAGAGGAAGTTAATACAAGCCACTTACTAATGTATTGAGATTTTCCATATTGCGTCCGTTGCTGGTTGGATTCAATTTTTCACCACATTATACACTGCTCGTTTCCATGGTTATGACCACCCTGCAATCCATCAGTGGTGGTCGTGCTTGTACACTACAGGAAAAACCTCCGGCCTCTCTGGTGGTCAGATCCGTGGGAGTGGGTGTAGGCCAGTGCTTTTTCCTATAGTGTGCAAGCACGACCACCAATGCTGGATTGCAGAGTGGTCATAACCATGGTAACAAGCAGCGTGTAATGTGATGGAAAAGTGAACCCAGCCAGCAAAGGAGGCAATATGGACAATCACATTACATTAGTAAGTGCCTCTACATAATAAATGCGATTTGCTGAAGTGAGACAACCTCTTTAACGCTCATGGAATGATGGACGGTGGAAAACTGAATGCTGCTACCTATTGTACCTTGAACTGTCTCTCCGCCCTGCTGTGTGCAATATCCCTTTTCTGCAACATTACTGTGTACTATTACTGTGATGTGATATCATGTGTTCATTATACCGGCATGTGACATCATTATTTCTTTTTCATATGGAGTCACACTGTACATGGACATTATTCCTAGTGATGAATAAAAGTTTGATTCGGCTGCTTCGCCGAAGTTCACAAAGAAATTCTATTCATTATGAATTACTTCTCGAATCGCATTCCATTAAACCCTTCAGGTGCTGCATTTAACCCTGATTGCGTCATCTGACAGTCACATTGAGGCCTAATTAATCAGGGCTTAAAAACGAAATAATACACACCCCATCCATTTGCTCGCGAACAGGCCGTTGTGGCCATCATTGAAGAAACGCACCAAATCTCACACACGCTGACATGATGACGTCACCACACCCGGCCAGCGCGAGGACGTGCTGACATCACACGTCAATGCGTGCGAGATTTGGCGCGTTTTCTTCAGTCAAGATGGCCACAAAGGCCTCTCCATGAGCAAATGGATGAGTGAGGTGAGTATGTATTTTTTTGTTTTTTAAAGCGATTTCTGGAAAAATTTATTCATACCACGAAGTGAGGAAATTCGGCTTCATGACTAATCAAATTTCTCCTGAAATTCGGATTGAAATCCACTTTGTTAACCTCAATTCACTCAACCCTAATTATTCCTATGTTATGATATCATGATGTGTTTTATTCCGCTACTGTAACAGCACTGCATAAATTATCCCTTTACTGTGACATCATTTTGCGCATTATCCTTGCACTGTGACAGCACAGTGTTTATTATCCCTGACCCTGTACTATGACATCACTGTGTTTATTATACCTATGCTGTGACATCACTGTGTTTATTAACCTGTACTGTGACATTACTGTGTTTGTTTATTACCCCTGTACTGTGACATCACTGTTTATTAACTTGTACTGTGACATTACTGTGTGCATTATCCCTGTACTGTGACATCACTGTGTATATTATCCCTGTACTGTGACATCACTGTGCTTATTAGCCCTGTTCTGTGACATCACTGTGCTTATTATCCCTGTACTCTGACATCACTGTGTTTATTAACCTGTACTGTGACATTACTGTGCTTATTATCCCTGTACTGTGACATCACTGTGTTTATTATCCCTGTACTGTGACATCACTGTGATTATTATCCCTGCACTATGACATCACTGTTTATTATCTCTGTACTGTGACATCACTGTGTTTATTATCCCTGTACTGTGACATCACTGTGTTTATTATCCCTGTGCTGTGACATCACTGTGTTTATTATCCCTGTACTGTGACATTACTGTGTTTATCATCCCTGTACTGTGACATCACTGTGTTTATTATCCCTGTTCTGTGACATCACTGTGTTTATCATCCCTGTACTGTGACATCACTGTGATTATTATCCCTGCACTATGACATCACTGTGTTTATTATCCCTGTACTGTGACATCACTGTGTTTATTATCCCTGTACTGTGACATTACTGTGTTTATCATCCCTGTACTGTGACATCACTGTGTTTATTATCCCTGTTCTGTGACATCACTATGTTTATCATCCCTGTACTGTGACATCACTGTGTTTATTATCCCTGTACTGTGACATCACTGTGTTTATTATCCCTGCACTATGACATCACTGTGATTATTATCTCTGTACTGTGACATCACTGTGTTTATTATCCCTGCACTGTGACATCACTGTGATTATTATCTCTGTACTGTGACATTACTGTGTGCATTATCCCTGTACTGTGACATCACTGTGTTTATTATCCCTGTACTGTGACATCACTGTGTATATTATCTCTGTACTGTGACATCACTGTGTTTATTATCCCTGTACTGTGACATCACTGTGTTTATTATCCCTGTACTGTGACATCACTGTGTGCATTATCTCTGTACTGTGACATCACTGTGTTTATTATCTCTGTACTGTGACATCACTGTGTTTATTATCTCTGTACTGTGACATCACTGTGTTTATAATCCCTGTGCTGTGACATCACTGTGTTTATAATCCCTGTGCTGTGACATCACTGTATTTATTATCACTGTACTATAATATTGAAATTGGAGCACCGCACACTCTGATTACTGGTGCCAGCAAGGACTGTGTAGTCGTGTTCAGTAATATGCAAATTGTGGCACACTGTGTGCCACAATTTGCATATTATTATCTCTGTACTGTGACATCACTATTTTTAATATCTCTTTACTGTGACATCACTGTGTGCATTATCTCTGTACTGTGACATCACTGTGTGCATTATCTCTGTACTGTGACATCACTGTGTATATTATCTCTGTACTGTGACATCACTATTTTTAATATCTCTTTACTGTGACATCACTGTGTGCATTATCTCTGTACTGTGACATCACTATTTTTAATATCTCTTTACTGTGACATCACTGTGTGCATTATCTCTGTACTGTGACATCACTGTGTGCATTATGTTTGTACTGTGACATCACTGTGTTTACTTTACTCCTGTACTGCAAAATCACGGCAAGCCTTATCCCTGCACTAAACATCAGTGTGTACCACAATATTCGTAAGGTTTCAATGTTCTGATTTGCTGCTGAATCTGCTGATGACGGAGCAGGGTGTCAGTTTTGCTAGGGGGCACCCTGGTTACTTTTACACTCCTGGATGCTCCCCATAAAGCTAAATGCCTGGCAATATTCACATTATTAGCAATTCAATTTGTATATCCTAATGGATATTGCTTTAGAACTACTCCAGCATACTTTTTGTAAGTCATTCTAAACCGGGCTAATATATATCATTTTGAACATTTCATACTAACATGTCTAAATTACCCAGAATCTATGAGATGGACATAATAACTCTGCTTTTCATTTTACAGTGAATTACCCATTTCGTCTGAATGGCTGCTCACCACTAGACATGATAAAAATAGAAAGACCTTTATTACGTACAAAATGAGTGTTAGATGATTTTATAAAATAATGGATTTTGGTCTCAGTAGTATACTTGCTAAGTACAATATCTGTAGAGGTCACGTCTGTCATTAAACAGGGAGCAGGCAGGACATTTATAGCTAAAGAAGTTATAGTCGCCTGCGGCCGGTCTGTGGTACGAGAAACAAGCAAACAATATCTGCAGTTTCAGTGCACCCCATTTTTGGGCACAATACTAATGAGTCATGATTTACTAACCTTTTTTCCAGGAGTTAGAATTGAGAACCTGTCCTCAGCATAAAGTAGGTCATCTACATGTCCTCAGTGGGCGATCAACTCCTGACACCCTTGATGATGAGAAGAGATGTCCCGAACTATTCGCCGGCGAATAGTTCCCGGCGAACATAGCTTGTTCGCGTTCGCCGCCTCCTATACGTCATCATTGAGCAAACTTTGACCCTGTACCTCACAGTCAGCAGACACATTCCAGCCAATCAGCAGACCCTCCCTCCCAGACCCTCCCACCGCCTATCAAAAAGCAAGGACAGCATCCATCTTAGGGACAGCATCCATCTTAGATTAATTCTGAAGCTGCAGTGTCGCAAAGTTGTAATCGCAATGTGATTAATACAGGTTATATTAATCGCATTGCGATTACAACTTAGAGCTGGGTTCCTAATGGTTATATTGATAGAATATAACGAAGATTGAGAATATAGTGCTATATTCGTTGTCAATTCTAGCAATACAACCATTAGGAACCCAGCTCTAAGTTGTAATCGCAATGCAATTAATATAACCTGCATTAATCGCATTGCGATTACAACTTTCTCAAATCCGACAGTACATTCTAGCATGGAGCCGTTCCCATGGTGATGGGGACGCTCCATGAGCACGGAAGTCGGCAGAAGCTCTAAGTTAAAATCGCAATGCGATTAATTCAGGTTCTATAAATCGCATTGCGATTTCAACTTACCACACTCTGCATCAACTACGTAATTTTCCATGGGAGTTTTGCCATGGATCCCCCTCCGACATGCCACAGTCCAGGTGTTAGTCCCCTTGAAACAACTTTTCCATCACTATTGTGGCCACAAAGAGTACCTGTGGGTTTTCAAATTCGCCTTCCTATTGATGTCTATTGCGGTTCGCCCGTTCGCGAACATTTGCGGAAATTCGCATTCGCCGTTCGCGAACGGAAAATTTTATTTTCGCGACATCACTAATGATAAGCTGTTGGAAGGGGCAGTAGCACTTGGGAGAGCACTACCACCAGTGATGTCATGTTCATCATCTATCACCTTTGCACAGCCAGGGGAGCACCTTTAATGAGGTGAGGTGCCTCAGGTGGCACTATCCAGAAGAAAGCGGGGCGTAGTGTCAATCTGAAAAAGTATAATGACAGCGCAGTAGACAATGCGCAAATAAAAGACTTGCCTCCCCATCAGGACATGCCGCACAGACAGGCACTGCTCTGATGACTGGAGCGGCACGTCCTGACAGACAGCTGCAGCCCTGTGCTATATGCCCACTGCCACTGCTCTTATCCAGTTCACAGCGAGCGCAGTACCAAGAACAGTCTATATATAATGTATGGTGCTGTACTTGGCTTACTATGAAGAGGCCATGGTTCCTGGATGAGCAAACAGCTGATCAGTCAGGGTCCTGAGAGTCAGACCACCACCAATCTGATATTGATGACCTATCCTAAGAGTGCGTTATCAATATTTAACACACAGAAAACCCCTATAAGGCAGACTTATCATCTGACAAATGTTCTCATACCATTCTTTAATGTAATGATGTAATAATGCTGATTGCTCCTCAACCTTCCCTTTGCTGACCACTGACAGTGACCTGCCAAATACCACTAAGCGGGAATGATTTTCCATGTAAATAAAATTGTTCCCACAGCTTCTAGTATTAATATGACCATTGTATTATCTAGTAGTGGATGTTGTCTGCTTTCTACATTTTAAAGGCTACAGACACCTTTGACATGGAAAGAATGATTTTACCTATGTTAGTCGTTACCTTGACAATAAAAAGTTTCATCAGGTTTCAGTCTGAACTCTTCATTCTTTCATTCATTTTCACACCCCCTGAAAGTTTACAACCTGTTCCTAGTTACAGACTATGCCAGATCTGAAATCTCTGTACTGTATCTATGATGCTGCTGTCTTCCCTAGCTCTCATGTGTCAGTACACACTTCATTCCTAGACTGATTTCTCTTTCTACAGCTCATGAAAGATGTTCCCCTTCTTGTGCTGACCAGCACTGATGTAGACGGTATTTTTGCCCATTCATCTTTAGCAATGAACTCCAAATCTTTCAGGTTGGAGGGTCTTCTTGCCATCACCCTGATCTTTAGCTCCATCCACAGATTCTCTTTCTCAATTGGATTCAAGTCTGGACTCTGGCTGGGCCACTCCAAAATGTTAATGTTGTTGTCTGCTAACCATTTCTTCACCACTCTTCTTGTCATGCTGAAATGTCCACTGGTGCCCAAGGCCAAGTTTCTCTGCAGACTGCCTGATGTTGTTGTTGAGAATCCTCATGTATTGCTCTTTTTTCATGGTGCTGTTTACTGTGATTAGGTTCCCTAGTCTATTGGCTGAAAAAACACCCCTAAAGCATTAGGGTCCCACCACCATGTTTGACAGTGGGGATGGTGTTCTTTGGGTTGAAGGCTTCTCTTTTTTTATGCCAAATGAAGAAAACATCATTGTGACCAAACAATTAAATTTGTGTTTCATCTGACCATAACACAGAAGACCAGAAGTCTTCTTTGTCCAGATGAGCTTTTGCAATGGCCAAGCAAGCCTTTGTGTGCCTTATCTGGAGAAGTGGCGTCCTCCTTGGTCAGCAGTGTGCAGTGTCCGTTAGATTGTCTGCCTTGAGACATTGCCACCAGCAGAGCCCAGATTCACCAGGATGGCCTTGGTGGTGATCCATGGATTCTTTTTCACCTAACTATCCTCCTGGCCAGCACAGGTGTCATTTTTGGCTTTCGACCACGTCCTCTGAGATTTTCCACAGTGCGGAACATCTTGTATTTTTTGTTCAAATGTAAATAAAGATGAGAAATGTTTTTTTTCCCTCACAATAATGCCTCTTGTACATAGTCTTATTATCTTTTCGGAGACACCCATGTCATTTCCCGTAAAAAAAAATTACTTTCTGGTTGAATAAAAGTAACTTTAAGTCAAAATTTGACAGGGGTATGAATAATTATGAGCTGTAGAAGGAGAAATCAGTCTAGGAATGAAGTGTGTACTGACATGAGAGCTAGGGAAGACAGCAGCATCATAGATACAGTACAGAGATTTCAGATCTGGCATAGTCTGTAACTAGGAACAGGTTGTAAACTTTCAGGGGGTGTGAAAATGAATGAAAGAATGAAGAGTTCAGACTGAAACCTGATGAAACTTTTTATTGTCAAGGTAACGACTAACATAGGTAAAATCATTCTTTCCATGTCAAAGGTGTCTGTAGCCTTTAAAATGTAGAAAGCAGACAACATCCACTACTAGATAATACAATGGTCATATTAATACTAAAACTGTGGGAACAATTTTTTTTACATTGAAAATCATTCCCGTTTAGTGGTATTTGGCAGGTCACTGTCAGTGGTCAGCAAAGGGAAGGTTGAGGAGCAATCAGCATTATTACATCATTACATTAAAGAATGGTATAAGAACATTTGTCAGATGATAAGTCTGCCTTATAGGGGTTTTCTGTGTGTTAAATATTGATAACGTATTCTTAGCATAGGTCATCAATATCAGATTGGTGGTGGTCTGACTCTCAGGACCCCGACTGATCAGCTGTTTGCTCATCCAGGAACCATGGCCTCTTCATAGTAAGCCAAGTACAGCACCATACATTATATATAGACTGTTCTTGGTACTGCGCTCGCTGTGAACTGGATAAGAGCGGTGGCCGTGGGCATATAGCACAGGGCTGCAGCTGTCTGTCAGGACGTGCCGCTCCAGTCATCAGAGCAGTGCCTGTCTGTGCGGCATGTCCTGATGGGGAGGCAAGTCTTTTATTTGTGCATTGTCTACTGCGCTGTCATTATACTTTTTCAGATTGACACTACCCCCCACTTTCTTCTGGATAGTGCCACCTGAGGCACCTCACCTCATTAAAGGTGCTCCCCTGGCTGTGCAAAGGTGATAGATGATGAACATGACATCATGACACTGTATGTGCGCACAGCCATTGTTCTTGTTGCAGACCCTGATGATTTGACTATGAATCATCCTGGAAAGTCTGCCTTTGGCTACATGCATCCGTTGCTCCGTTCCGCGGTCCGCAAAAAAAAAGATAACCTGTCCCATTCTTGTTCGTTTTTTCCGGACAAGAATAGGCAGTTATATTAATGGCTGCCCGTGCCGTTCGCAAATTGCGGAACGCACACGGACGCCATCCGTGTTTTGCGGATCCGCAATTTGCGGAGCGCAAAACAAACAACGGTCGTGTGAATGTAGCCTTTAGCTGTTCTTGTCTGTTCTGCTGATTAATTTCAGGAGGTTTAGCACTTCACATCCACTTTGTAGGCATCAACCTAAAGAAGCCCTCCATATTTTGTGCCATCAGTCACAATTACTGTGACTTGTGAAGTGGTCCAAAAAGTTCTGCCTTTGTATTCTCTGCACTATGTTTCTGACAGCCCCTGATTCTGACAACTCTCTGGCTCCAGAGCTTACTGTGTTCACCGGAGGCCAGTCTCACCCTGCTTCCCTACAAATTACAGGACGATGTCCCCGTCACTAGTCCCTCTCTGCTCCTCTCTGTTTCTCTCTCCTACGTGTCTCTGTCAGTGTTCATTTCATGTCAGTGTTGTTGAGCGTTGCCTATCTGGGTCTGTATTATATTGCGTTATATACACTTTTTTGTCTATGTTTTGGGAGAATACCATATAGTTTTTGCCTTTTGTGCATATTTTCCCTTAGTAGACTTTGTATATGTTACTACAGGCGACCCCTAATGGCCCCTTTGTGGCTTGTGGTGTGTCAATGCAATTAATTGTTTTTACGATGTGTTTTATGGACTAATAAAGATATATTTCTACATGGGGTGCACTACATGTTTTGCTATCGATATAGTTGTTTTTCTTTGCGTCATTGTATGTCTACACCTGCATAATTATACCGTTTTTTAACAAATAGCTCATATTTATAGGCATACTCCTCCATTTACAGTAGTAAGGAAAACAGGGCATGCTAGGGACTGTAGAAGTGGCCATTAGAAGTGACTTAGTGTAGCCACATGTAGGGAGTATAATGAACTTAAAGAGGAGCTCATGGTCTGGAAAAAAGGTAATCGATCCATCATTAACAAAATTATGTTTCATAAGGAATATTTGCCGCTTTCATTTATATTAATTGGAAAAAATCCCAGAGTGCTTCTTTAAATGATAAAATTCTGGCTGCCTGTAGCCACCAGTAGGGGAGCTCACTTTCCTGCAAAGGTGATAATACATTGAACTAAATAATAAAACAGTATGCAGTAAGCTCACAAGCGCCATCTGGTGGCTGCAGGCAGTGAAAGTCTAGAGCTCTGTGTCTAACACCTTGCTCATGACCTGTCTTACCAGTGACCTGTATTTTATCTGGTCATTTCACAATACAAGAATCTGTATATTAACACCTGAGACTACATTTTTGCTACAGTCGTGGACATGGAGAGTTATAGTTACCTGGATTAAAGGAAAGAGAAGTCCAACCGCAAAGTTGCTCAGCCAGTTGACAGAACCAGCTATCATAAAGGCTGCGGGACGCTGAGACTGCTGAAAAATCTCTCCTACCAGGACGAAAGGGATCCCACCTTTGATGAGAAAAGATAACAAAATGTAAGTATAAATGCATAATACGGCACATACTGTAAAATATAAATAATCCCGTGTTCTGTATGGTATAAAACATTGTAGATATTGCCACCAAAGCATAAATGATTCCACAGGAAGATGTAAAGCCTATGATTCGCTATGACCAATGCTGACTGTAGGTATATGTACATCTGTAATGATGGGAATGATTCTCCATGTAGGAAATTGTTCCCACAGCTTCTAGTATTAATATGAACATTGTATTATTCCATCTAGTAGTGGATATTGTCTGCTTTTTCATGTTAAGGGCTATGGACATGGAAAGAATGCTTTTACATATAGTATATTAGCAGTTACCTTGACTTAAAAAACTCTAAAGGGGTTTTCCGAGATATTTTTACCAATGACATCAATATCTGATCTGTAGGGGTCCAACACCTGGGACCCCCACTGACAGGGGCTACTCTACAGGGAAATTCCCCAGTGGGCCGATGCCCAGTGGCAACCGGAGCCCTCGTCATGGGCACTAGCCAAGTAAGTAATGATCTGTCACTTTCAGAGTTAATTAATGCTTGGGGCGTCAAGTAATGTAGTTGCGTACCTGACCGGCGACCACAGGTCCCCCCCCCCCCCCCCCAATTCCTAAATTCAACTGTATTGCCATCCTGAGGCAATTGGTGTAGGAGGACAGAATGTGGCAGCTGGAGCTGGTGGCCACCACAAAGGGTGGCCTCCGAGGAGGTATTTTGTCCTGCTGGGGCATTATTTTGTGCGGCAGTGTGTTTTTTTATGCTGCTGGGTCAGTTTATTGTGTTGCACTGATGTATTTGGCTCTGCTAGGGTGGAATTTCGTGCTGCAATATAGTATTGCTGGCCTCTGCCTTCTGACAATTTTAAGCCACCTACAACATGGGGTCACTTTTAGCTTTTTCTCCAGGTGCACTTTAAGCTCCCAGTCCGTCGATCAGCTGTTTGAGAAGGCACCGGCACTCGCAGTAGCTCGGTGGCCTTCTTGCAGCTTTCCCTAGGCCATCACATTTATTAGTTACATGGCCTAGGTGCAGCTCATCCCCTTTGAAGTGAATGAGGCTGAGCTGCGATACCAAGCATAGTCGCTATCAAATGAACGGCGCTGTGCTTGGTGAGCAAGGAGAAGACCATGGTGCTACTGCCAGCCCTGATACCTTCTTAAACAGGAAATATTTTAAAGTTTGCAGTCCTTGTTCTTTCGTTCATTTTTTAAAACTCCATGATAGACAGTTTGCAACCTGCTGGATGTGAAATCTCTGTATCCACAATGCTTCTGTATTCATTAGCTCTTATGTGTCAGCACAGCTTCACTCCTGGACCTATTTCTCCTTCTACAGCTCATGAGGGACGTTCTCTCACTGATGTTGATGAGTATGTGAGTCCCCCCTTCTCTTCAACCCCTGCAGACCCTGCTGTGTTTGTGCTTTCCTCCCTACCTACACTCTGATACAGGACAGACTGTGCAATCCATCATATCTGAAGGCTTGGATGCCCTCTTCCTCTCCACTCTCTGATCTGCTCTGTACAAACACTCCCCACCCCGCTGCTATCTCTGCCTAAAGAGAGGGGTAGGGACGGGGCCGGTTCCAGGTTCATGTGGGAACTTGGGCGAAAAATCTCAGTGGGCCCACTTGCTGCATTTTTTTTACAGTGACATGTCCCCCTGTGGCTCCCACACAGTATAATGACCTCCAGTGCCCCCAGAAAGTATTATGACCCCCAGTGACCCCCAATATACTGTATGGGGGTCACTGGGAGTTATTATTCTGAATGGGGGCTCTTGGGTTATTATACTGTATGGTGGGGTCATTGGGGATCATTATACTGAATAGGGGGGCAATACTCATTATACTGTTAAAGGGGCACTCACACAATATAATGAACCCCCCCAATGGCACCCTCTCACAATATAATAACCCTGGCCCCTTCATAGTGTAATGACCCCACAATGGCCCACTAACATAGCTATCATTGCTGGAGCACAGTTCTTTCATTCTCTTACTGCAGCTCCTCTCCCTGCACTCCGGCGCAGAAGTGAGACACACGTCATAACATCACCGCTGGGCCTGGAGGAGAGAAGGAGCGCAGGGAGATGAGCTGCGGTTAGTGAATAAAAGGACCGCTGGCTCCCCTGCGCTCCAGCAATGAGCGCTTCCATCTAAATCCCCCCCTTCGCCACGCCACTGTACAGTGGGCCCAGGGCCGTTTCTAGTCAAAATGTGGCCCTGGGTAAAATCAAAAGTGCGGCCCCAAATCTAGTATTAATGTACTAAGTCTTCACACTAGTGTTTTAACTGGATCCAGCAGGGTTCAGCAAAAACGCTTCCGTTACTGATAATACAACCGTCTGCATCCGTTCAGAACGGATCCGGTTGTATTATCTTTAACATTGCCAAGACGGATCCGTCATGAACTCCATTGATAGTCAATAGAGGACGGATCCGTTTTCTATTGTGACCTGCATTGGGGGTCATGCCGGATCTGTCTTGCTCCGCATCCCAGGACGGAAAGCAAACTACAACATGTTGCGGTTTGCTCTCCGGTATGGGAACGCAACTACTGCAAATGGAACGGAATGCATTTTGGAGTGAATGGGGACAAAACTGAAGTGTTTTTTTCCGGTATTGAGCCCCTATGACAAATCTCAATACCAGAAAACTGAAAAGCTAGTGTGAAAGTAGCCTAACACATAGATAGAAACTCTTAGTTGCACGCTGCTTGTCGGTGCTGTCAGTGACTGCCGTATACCAAATAAAATCCTACTGTCAATTAGCAATACCACGTGCTGTACTTTCTATTCTTTATCAATGTACTAACACAGCCGCATTTTGTCAATTCCGGCTCTCCCTCACAGATTTACACCCCATACACCCTCATGGCCCCCAGAATATGCCATATGCCCCCTCCCCTCACAGGAATGAGTTCCCCTCCCTCACAAAAAGCTTTAGCAATGTAGCCGGTGATCATACAGCCAGGGCCGCCATCAGGGGGGTAAAGCCGATACCCCAGTAAGGGGCCCGGACCCAGGGGGGGCCCCGCCGGTCCCGAGACATTTTTTTTTTGTCAGTGTGTTAACTTTAAATCAGCGCTCATATCTTTACTATCATACACTGACTCAGCTCCGGTAACAGGCAGTGCGGGCGGCGCTCACTCACTGATGTCACGCGCCTGCTCCTCCCACTAGGCGGCACAGGCGCGTGACGTCAGTGAGTGAGCGTTGCCACCCGCACTGCCTGTTACTGGAGGGAGCTGAATGTAAGGTAGTAAAGAGATGAGCGCTGATTTAAAGTTACTGTCTGCAGGAAACGGATTACAGTTTACAAATGTATACTACTGTGTGCGGCGGGGAGGGGGATCTATGGATGGTGGCACTGTTATAGGGAGGGGGATCCGTGGATGACACTGTTATGGGGGCTCTAGACTGTGGATGGCATTGTTATGGGGGGGGGGATCTGTGGATGACACTTATGGGGGGGGGGTCTGTGGATGACACTGTTATGGAGGGGGATCTGTAGAGGACACTGTTATGGAGGGGGATCTGTGGATGATACATAGCGTAAGATGCTATATACGGTATGTTTCAATCCACAGATCCCCCTCCATAACAGTGTCATCCACAGATCCCTCTCCATAACAGTGTCATCCACAGATTCCCCCCCCCCCCCAATAACAGTGTCATCCACAGAACACTGTTATGGAGGGGGATCTGTGGATGACACTGTTATTGAGGGGGATCTGTGGATGACACATAGCATAAGATGCTATATACGGTATGTGTCATCCACAGATCTCCCCCATAAGTGCCATCCACAGATCCTCCATAACAGTGTCATCCACAGATCCCCCTCCATAACAGTGTCATCCACAGATCCCCCTCCATACCAGTGTCATCCACAGATCCCCCCCCCATAAGTGTCATCCACAGATCCCCCCCCCATAAGTGTCATCCACAGATCCCCCCCATAAGTGTTATCCACAGATCCCCCCCCATAAGTGTCATCCACAGATCCCCCATAAGTGTCATCCACAGATCCACCATAACAGTGTATCATCCACAGATCCACCATAACAGTGTATCATCCACAGATCCACCATAACAGTGTATCATCCACAGATCCACCATAACAGTGTGTCATCCACAGATCCATATAGAAATGAAGAAGGTCACGGCACTCCAAAAGCTTCCTTATTCAGTGTTCTTTATTGCACCAAAAATACAGCAGCAACGTTTCGACTATGAAGTCTTTATCAAGCTACATAAAGGTTTAAAAATTAACTCACACTACATTTTATAAGGTACTAATCCATATCAATTGCTTTAGGGGTGTACTCCAAACACCAAACCCGCCCCCTCACAGGTATAAACAATCATATAATCCAATGACCATCATCAATTCAAATTAACAACCACAGTGTATAATAATATGAGGCATACCAGATGTTCGTACGGAGGCTCCTATTCTGTAACTAGTCCATGGTGTTCGGCGTCTTCCGCATACAACTGCGACTGCGCGTGTATCCAGACGGGATTCACATACATCACATGGTCAACTATGCGGTCATGTGATCAGTGACACTCCTACCGGTCACCTGACAGATGACGCACCTAAGCGTCTAGTCGCTGTCATGGTAACCACAGGTCCTACAGAGAAAATGTATTGTCCCGTGTGGTGCTCTTTGTTTAATATTATGTCGGATGCATACAGCTAAATATGCGGACGCCGACCACCACAGACTGCATATCAGACAGATGATATCAATCAAGGATATGTTTTTATTTATGTATTTAATTAACAGCGACATGGGAACCAATCCCTGCAGGGTATATGAAAAAAACTCAATCACATCAAAAACACTGGTTCAGCACCCTACTGGGCATGCGTATAGCGGAAATGTGCAACCACACACAT
Organism: Bufo gargarizans; assembly: GCF_014858855.1. NCBI lineage: Eukaryota > Metazoa > Chordata > Amphibia > Anura > Bufonidae > Bufo > Bufo gargarizans. The sequence goes on from NC_058080.1 coordinate 72,639,382, forward strand.
GAACTCAAAAAGAGACCCTTTCATAAAAATTCTGGGCTGTTCAAAGATGCGAACCTATCAACCCCATGTTTTCAAACGGGTGAGTTCCAACTGGCATATTAGGTGAAATCCCGTGTGTTACACGGTATTAGGTAACCCAACCCATACCCCCCATAAGTGAATACTCAGGGGAAGTATCGGTAGATATACCCAAAAAATAATAATAAAGGATGAAGTTGGACTGGGAATACTAGGACCACGGCCATCGCCCCTCTCCGTCAAGGAGAGACCACAGATGTCAGCCCTTGCCTGGTCTGGGCCCAACTACCGAGTAGAAGACCCCTACCACGCTTATCCCCATTGTCTCCTGTGAATATAAAATGGTTTTATCATACTTTGTATGAGCATCACCCCATGCCACAGAACTTCAATAAAATCCGCATATGTAGATCAACTCCCCAGGTAAATGATTAGGAATTGGCAAATCCGCCCATCATATATGTAGTCCACATCCGCCACGCATATCCAGTCTATTGAATCTGAACCAGACATACAAATAGTACAGTAATACAATTAACCTGCTGGACAGTTCCCAGGTCGCTGTTTCCAAAACACCTTGGTCCACCCTTTACCCAAATCTCATATGGCAGCCTAATCTATTAGTGATAAACAAAAAAAGAAGAATAATAAAATTTGTTAATAATCTCGATATATAATCGGGTACTTTCACTTAATACATATAAAATAAAAACCCTTATTTTCACATCCCACCTAGCGACTCAAAAGAGGGAGCCCACCTTGAACTCTCGATTGAGCCCCTTTGGCTCAATAGTGTCCAGTTCAAAGATCCATCTGAGTTCCAGTCGTTTTAATAGTCGTTCCCGATCACCTCCTCTCTGTGGTAAGGGGACGCCATCAATAACCCTGAACCTCAATTGCACAACGCTGTGTTTACATCTATAAAAATGTTCCGGGACCGGGAGTTCACCTTCCAAATTTTCAGACGTATTCTCCATCTTTGTAAACAATTTCCGGATGGAGTACCTGTGCTGGTTAATCCTCAACTTGCAGGCCTGTGTGGTCTCACCCACATAGATGAGACCACACGGGCACTGCAATGTATAGATCACATAATCAGAGGAACATGTGTAAAAACCCTTTATCTCATACTTCTTTCCAGTATGTGGGTGGAAAAACGTTTGTCCCTTCAGTACATTATTGCAATTACAGCAGTTGAGGCAGGGATAACAGCTTTTTCTGGAGATACGCGGCTTGTTAGGCCTCTGCAGAAAAGAATGTACCAACTGATCCCCCAGATTTTTAGACCTCCTGTAGGACATAAGCGGTGGTGTCTGAAACTCCACAATATCCGGAAAAGAGCGTGTCAGGATTTGCCAGTTCCGTTTAAGCGTACCCGCTATTTGTTTGCTTAGAACTGAATATGTGGACACAAAAGGTAACCTCCTATTTTCAGTTTTCGTTCTAGACATGGTCAGCAGATGTGCCCGTGTTTGCTGCCTAACTTTGTCATGATGTCTCTTGACCAACTTTTTGGGATATTGTCTGGCTGTAAACTTAGAGCTCATTCCCTGCAATCTCTGATCCACATTCTCTTCATCTGAAATGATACGTCTCACCCTAAGAAGTTGACTATATGGGAGCGAACTCAACATATTTTTTGGATGGGCACTATCAAAACGCAACATATTATTTCGGTCCGTTGGTTTTACAAAAATATCTGTTTGGAGACCCCTCTCAGTCACATAAATTAATGTGTCTAAAAATTGTAAAGAGTGTGGTGAATCCACTCTAGTAAACTTCAGTTGCGTATGGACACTGTTAATATGATCATGAAACTCCTGTAAATCCGCGTCCGTCCCTGTCCATATGAGGAAGATGTCGTCTATATACCTCATCCACCCGGACACAAATTGGAAAAGGGTGGATGGGTATATAGACGACTCCTCCACATATGTCATATAGATATTGGCATATGTCGGGGCCATATTAGACCCCATGGCGGTCCCACGATTTTGGATGTAGAACCTATCATCAAAACTGAAATAGTTACAAGTCAACAGGATCTCCAACAGTGAACTAACAAATTCACATAGTTCCACGGGATAGTCAGTGTGTCGCAAAGCCCACTGGACTGCCTCTATACCCCTTTCATGTTCAATGCAAGTGTATAGACTGGTGACGTCAAAAGACACCAGTCTATCACCCGCACCGAATGTTAGCTGTTGGACCCTGTTGAGAAATTCAGTCGTGTCCCTCACATACGACTTCGCCCCTGTAGCGGAAGTCCTCAACAACTTGTCGATGAACACAGCCGCAGGGGCAAAGACCGAATCTATACCCGCCACTATGGGGCGTCCAGGCGGGTTACACAGGTCCTTATGTATCTTTGGTAAGACATATAGGGTGGGTGTCACTGGATGTTTCCGTATCAAATAGCTATGGAGTTTTACATCAATGATGTTATTGGCATAAGCATTATCTACCAGTATTTTTATTTTTTTCATCACTCCGAATTTCGGATCCTCATTGACTTGTCTATAGACTTCTGTGTCTTGTAGTTGTTTCTCTATTTCAGCAACATACTTAGTGGTATTCATTACTACTATTGCTCCTCCCTTGTCGGCTGCTTTGATCGTAAGCTCTTTGCGCCGACTAAGGGAGGTCAATGCAGTTTTTTCATCCTTGGTCAGGTTTGATCTCATCCCACCATCAAATTGTTGTCTCATTCTGGTGACATCCGACCGGACCAAGGACACAAAAGTGTCTATTGCTTTATGATATACCGGGGGCTGAAAATCACTCTTAATATGCAACCCCAAATCAGTCAAGGTTAAGATACTGTGTTCAATCTCATCAGAGACCCCTGAAGGAAATCCATCCCTGGGCTTCTGAGTCTGACCATCGAAAAAAAAACTCTGCTTAATTCGCCTAAAGAAATGTAACAAATCAATCTCATTTTGAAACCAGTCAACCATAGATGTAGGGCAAAAAGAGAGTCCCTTATTCAATACTCTTAGTTCCACATCAGTGAGATCATAAGAGGAAATATTTACCACCAATTGAGTCCCATTCATAGTGTCTGCTTCTGTGCACCTTTCTTCTCCTGCTGTAATATTTTATATGTATTAAGTGAAAGTACCCGATATTATATCGAGATTATTAACAAATTTTATTATTCTTCTTTTTTTGTTTATCACTAATAGATTAGGCTGCCATATGAGATTTGGGTAAAGGATGGACCAAGGTGTTTTGGAAACAGCTACCTGGGAACTGTCCAGCAGGTTAATTGTATTACTGTACTATTTGTATGTCTGGTTCAGATTCAATAGACTGGATATGCGTGGCGGATGTGGACTACATATATGATGGGCGGATTTGCCAATTCCTGATCATTTACCTGGGGAGTTGATCTACATATGCGGATTTTATTGAAGTTCTGTGACATGGGGTGATGCTCATACAAAGTATGATAAAACCATTTTATATTCACAGGAGACAATGGGGATAAGCGTGGTAGGGGTCTTCTACTCGGTAGTTGGGCCCAGACCAGGCAAGGGCTGACATCTGTGGTCTCTCCTTGACGGAGAGGGGCGATGGCCGTGGTCCTAGTATTCCCAGTCCAACTTCATCCTTTATTATTATTTTTTGGGTATATCTACCGATACTTCCCCTGAGTATTCACTTATGGGGGGTATGGGTTGGGTTACCTAATACCGTGTAACACACGGGATTTCACCTAATATGCCAGTTGGAACTCACCCGTTTGAAAACATGGGGTTGATAGGTTCGCATCTTTGAACAGCCCAGAATTTTTATGAAAGGGTTTCTTTTTGAGTTCATGTGTGTGGTTGCACATTTCCGCTATACGCATGCCCAGTAGGGTGCTGAACCAGTGTTTTTGATGTGATTGAGTTTTTTTCATATACCCTGCAGGGATTGGTTCCCATGTCGCTGTTAATTAAATGAATAAATAAAAACATATCCTTTGATTGATATCATCTGTCTGATATGCAGTCTGTGGTGGTCGGCGTCCGCATATTTAGCTGTATGCATCCGACATAATATTAAACAAAGAGCACCACACGGGACAATACATTTTCTCTGTAGGACCTGTGGTTACCATGACAGCGACTAGACGCTTAGGTGCGTCATCTGTCAGGTGACCAGTAGGAGTGTCACTGATCACATGACCGCATAGTTGACCATGTGATGTATGTGAATCCCGTCTGGATACACGCGCAGTCGCAGTTGTATGCGGAAGACGCCGAACACCATGGACTAGTTACAGAATAGGAGCCTCCGTACGAACATCTGGTATGCCTCATATTATTATACACTGTGGTTGTTAATTTGAATTGATGATGGTCATTGGATTATATGATTGTTTATACCTGTGAGGGGGTGGGTTTGGTGTTTGGAGTACACCCCTAAAGCAATTGATATGGATTAGTACCCTTATAAAATGTTGTGTGAGTCACTTGTAAACCTTTATGTAGCTTGATAAAGACTTCATAGTCGAAACGTTGCTGCTGTATTTTTGGTGCAATAAAGAACACTGAATAAGGAAGCTTTTGGAGTGCCGTGACCTTCTTCATTTCTATATGGTAACCTTGGGGGTCCCTGAGGCCGGGACCTGACGTCACGAGCACCGCCGCGAAATCTTTTGAGTTTTTTCAAGTAAGTGGTGCTGTCCTACCATCTATTTTTTCTGTTTCATCCACAGATCCACCATAACAGTGTGTCATCCACAGATCCCCCATAAAAGTGACTGGAGCAGACCTGCTGATAAACACACCTAGGGCACCACCAGTCAAGGTAAAAACTTACAGTTGTCAATAATATAATGTAGTGTAGGGGGTCATGTAATGTTTTGAGGTCAAATTGGCACAGAGGATCACCAAGAATATCTAGAATATCTAAAATTAGCTGGTCATGTTGCACGAAACAATCATTAAATAGGTGGCCGACAAAAAGGGGCGGGTTAATAGGTGTGGTTAATGGGCTGAGTCAAGGGGGGGCGGCAAAATTAGCTTTCGCCTAGGGATGGGGCAGGACTTGAGCTGTGTTAGGGGCCCCAAAATTTCTGATGGCAGCCCTGCATACAGCATATACCCCAGGACTGCACAGCACTAGACCCTCCCTCACCCGGCCGCTTGCAGGCATACACAACCCCTCTCTCCAAAAGTACCTGCACGAGCTCCAGTGTCAGTGCAGAAAGAAAGCTCTGTCCTATACAAATTTGGTCATGTGACCAGTAACCCCTTTTCCGCATCTGCTGTAAATGTATGGCACATGTCGGGTCTTTCAAGATGGCGTCCGGTCTGGAGCGGAGTGGGTGCCATAGCAACCAGGCACCCGCGGCCAATGTCCACGATCTGCGGTAATGCTGACCTGGACATTTAACCACTCCAATGCTGTGGTCAAATGTCACCACGGCATCTAAGAGTGTTAAAATACAGAAGCGCGGGCTTCCTGCTCAGATGCGCCTTCCCCCAGCAGAGATCAGGGAAAACACCCTGTTCTAAAAATGAGCTGCAGCCTGTACTAGGCTTCCAGGCTCACTATAAATATATCCCAGTTCTGACCACTAGGTGGCAGCACTGAACTGTGATATAGTGATTTCTATACAGAATAATGGAGCAATTGCAAGTTGTGGTCCACTTGGGGATCTAACAAAAAGTATTAAAAAAAAAGTCTAAAAAAAGTTTTGAAGATATAAAAAAAAACTTAATAAGTAAAATCACCCCACTTTCCCCAAAATAAAAATAAACAACAACAAAAAAATAATAACCTTTCCCAACAAAAAATAAATAAATTGTTACACAAATTAAAAAGGTTGGTGTGTGGATTAACACAGATGTTATTTGATCATATTTTATGTTTTGCTCCATTTTTTCAATAAAATTAAACTTTCATCTTGTGTATTTAAGTTTTATTTTGTCTTTATTTTTGAAACGTTGCTGCTGGGATTCAAACTCACAGTCATCTACATTAAAGGCAAGAACCTTAACCACTGAGCTATAGAGCTTCACGTTGAACTGTTGTAAATATATTATAGCTTAAAACCTCAGTAGTAGTTTTTCACATATTATGCATTAATATATATCAGAAGTATGGTTTTATGTATATTTTTTTTTTGTAATTACATATTTATTACATACTTCTGCTGTATAGGAATACCTAATACATGAGAAACTACTATGAGGTTTTTCTGCCACTGTTTAACATTGAGCTCTATAGCTCAGTGGTTAAGGTTCTTACCTTTAATAGAAGGTTGTGAATTTGAACCCTGGCAGAAACATTTCAGAAATAGAGTCTAAATTAGACTTAAATACATAGGGTGCTGTCAGTATGCTTGGGGATACCTCCTTCATGTTCATAGCACTGACTCCATATATGGACATAGCCAGAGACTCCTATGCCAGAATCCCGACTCTTCAGCAACACTGCGGGAGATCTGTTCAGTGATCTCCAGTACTAGACCTGAGTGGGCCCCCCCAGGAGCAGTGGGCCCTGGATTTGCCAGGTCCTGACGCCAGCCCTGGGTAGGGAGTGCAAACACAAACAGGAGCTGTGTGCAGTTAGACTCTACATCAGTGTTTCTCAACTCCAGTCCTCAGGGCCCACCTACCGATCATGATTTCAGAAATGAACTGCAAACAAGTTCAGATCTATTGAACATAATTAATTTATATAATTATAAATTATATCATTTGTTAATTTTAAAATTTTTTGAATTTTGTGTGTGTCATTAAAAGATATTGACAGTATCCACTATAACAGTGACATCTACAGCACCCTACCCTCTTAAAAGTGACCTCCACAGCCCCTCAACCCTAACACTGACCCCCCCACAGTGCCCCATCTCCTTAAAATGGGACCTCCACAGCAGCCCACCCTTTAACTTTGACCTTTAAAGCAGCCTGCCCCTTTAACATTGAGTTTCACAGCACGCCACCCTCTTGACAGTGACCTCCATCGGGGCCCACCCCCTTAACAGTGACCTCTACAGCACCCACCCCATGGGTTACAGTCCACTTAACAGACCTCCACCAATCTCAGCCCCCTTAACAGAGACCTCCACAGCGAATGCCCCTTTAACGGTGACTGGCATAGTACCCCGCTCCCTTAACAGTGACCTCACAGCACCTCGCTGCCTGTCTCGTTAACATTGATTTCTACAATACCCTGCCACTTTAACAGTGACCTCCACAGAGTTCCGTTCTCTTAAAATGTGACTTCCACAACACTCCACCCCCTTAACAGTGACTTCTACAGCACCCCGCCCCTTAACACTGACCTCCATAGCGGACCGTCCCTTTAACTGTGACATCCACTGTACCCTGCCCCCTTAACAGTGACCTCCACAGCATCCCACCCCCTTGACAGTGACCTCCACAGCGGCCACCCCTTTATTAGTGACCTCCATAGTACCCCATCTCCTTAACAGTGATTTCCACAACACCCCGCCCCCTTAACAGTGGCCTCTACAGCAATCTGCCCCTTAACACTGACCTCCATAGCAGACCGTCCCCTTAACTGTGACCTCCACAGCAGCCTGCCCATAGGGTGGCCAGAAGTCCGGTTTTAGGCCGGACAGTCCGGTTTTCAGACTCCCTGTCCTCCGTCCAGCGCAGTGCCTGGATGGACACAAGGATGTCCTTTTGAACATCTCACTCTCAGACAGCAGCACTGTGCTGTCTGAGTCTAAGCTGCAGGGAGAAAGTCACCCTCCGTCCCACCCCTGCAGCTGACAGAAGTTAATCTTTACCTTCATTAGGGCGTGGGCTAATCGGATCGGGGGCGTGGCTTACTGGGACCTGGGGGCGGGGTTTTTAAGTCAGTCTTTTGAGGGTGGCCTGAATGGCCACCCTACCTGCCCCCCGAACTGTTACCTCTACAGCACTCCTCTCCCTTAACAGTGTCATCCATAGCGCCCTGCCCCTTTAAAGCTGACCTGCAGCAGTGAAGAAAAATGGCTGGATTGTTATGGAAACCTGGTGTAAAACTGTGTGTATGTGGAAACTAAGGACCTGCGGGCTTCTATTGGCTGATAAGGGACATGTGACCGTGTGTATGGCAGTTGGGATATAAAGAGAAAGACCTGCAGGCTTCTATTGGCTAATGTAGGTCGTGTGATGTGCCATATTTGAATTTTTTGGGAACGGTACGTGCTAGAGACCTTCCCAGACACCTGATGTACCTGTGTGCCAAATTTCGTGATTGCAAATGAGACGGTGCAGATTCCATTAGCAGACAAACATACACTCAGCTTTATATATTAGATTTCACCGTTTTATATGTCTTCACATCTGACAGTTTCTGTATTTGTAAATAGTTGTATAATCCTTTTAAATAAATTGTACTTCTACAACAAAAATGAATTGTCTTCCCTCATGGGCTGAATATCCTCATCCTAGCCGTCACTTCAGTTTTACATCATTAATTATATGTGTTTCTAATGTTCCCTGCCTAGTGTACAGGTGTAAGGTTGGTGAATTGCGAAGAACAAGAATAGACACATGAAAAAGAACATGGAGTATACCCTATATATTAATTACAGTATATACAGTATTATTATATATTATATTGGGTATGCTCCAGTGGCTTAACTAGAACTGACTAGACCCTACAACAAATTTTTGAATTGGGCTCTTCCCTCACCCCCAGCATTGGGTCACAGTGCACTGGTATGCACACTATGTCCCATCCGGAAACTGTGTGCTGCCAGGACTTTTTGCAGCGCAGGTGCCTGGAGAAGAAGAACAGGGAGCAGTGAGTAATACCAGTGCTAGGACTAGGAGCACCATACTCACCACTCCCTGGGTCCTGAAAATAAACCCATTTGTCTTCCTAGGCCATTTCCTGAATTAGGGTCCCGTAGCAGCCGCTTCCCCTTCTTCCATGGTAGCTATGCCCCTGGTGTGCGCCATATTCTTTTGCATGCATCTGTTCTTGTTCTATACAGTTATAGTTTTGCACGTAGATTGCGTCCTAACTTTGGTCATATTGAGGGTGCTGTACATGTATGCCGCATGTTAGGTCTTTAAAAATTGCACCTGCTTTGGAGCGCAGAGGGTGCCATAGCCACCAAGCGCCTGCTGTTTTACACAGCAGACCTCAGGAGGTAATGTCTGGGATTGATGATTACGCCGATCACAGACATTTAGCCCTTCGGATGCCGTGAGAGACTTTTCCCTGGGAGCACTGCATTCCCGGGTCCTGAATAGCTCCCCTGCACAGAGATCAGGGTAGACCCTCATAGGTTCTACAAGGCTCTAGGCTACTACAACCAATCATGCCCACCACAACTATGTTCCTATGAAGCTCTCAGACAAAGGGGCCACTGAGCTTAGAGTGTCACAGAGTGTCATCAGCAGGTTGCAAGAGAGACAGAGAGAGACTGGAAGAGTCACAGAAGTGGACGTCCTTTGGCCACATCCCACATTGATAATCACTTCATTGTTAACAATGCCCTGTAAAACCAGATGATGAATGCACACAACTCCAGGCACATTTAAAGGGGTTGTCTGAGTTATATGTATATAATGCAATGTGCCTCAGAACATCACTAATAATACTTTTGCAATGTACATTTTTCTTTTATAGAACTAGGATTCTGCAGGGGCGTAACGATCGTGGTCACAGAGAGTGCGACTGCGACTGGGCCCGGCGGGAGGGAGGGCCCGCTGCAGGCCGCAAGTGCTTGCGGTGGCGGGCCCTGCAAGTTAACTAATCTGTGCACTGAGGAACTTGATCACCTGCTGCCTGTATGTCGCAGATGACAAATCATCGTACCGCCCTCACTCAGCTGCTGCCGCTCCTCCACCGGGCCCTCCCTCAAGCTACACACACGCCCACAGTACGCCCACATGACCAGGCAGCTAGGACACGCCCGCCGCGGCCCTCTCTCACCTCATACCGCTGGTCTGGAAGCGGCCGCGTGACCCGTCCCTCCGTTCCCGGGAGAGGAGTCTGACATCATAAGAGTAGACTCTAGGTGCGCAGGCGCAGCAAGAGCCCGCCAGAGCAGATTTAAAAGCGCCCCAGCATCAGCCAGCGCAGATTAGAGGGCGCGACTCCGCGAGGAAGAGAGACTGAGTGAGAGACAGAGAGAGATCGGCCGACCGATCGACCAACCAACCCACCAAGTCACCAGACACGAACCATCAAGGGCGAGCGCTGGGCGTTGCAGCATAAGTACTCCAGGACCATCTGCCTGGACTGGTCTATAGACTGGTAGGTAGTATTAGTAATGTAATGATTCATCCATCCATCTGCCCCACCCACACCCTGATTTCAGACATCATTTCCGTCCACTGATCATCCATCCATCCGCCCCACCCCCTGAATTCAGACATTATTATTGTCTGAAATCAGGGCCGGGGTGGGGCAGATGAATGGATGGATCATCAGTGGACGGACGGTAATAATAATGTCTGAAATCATGGTCGGGGTGGGGCCGATGGATGGATGGATCATCAGTGGACGGACGGTAATAATAATGTCTGAAATCAGGGCCGGGTGAGGCTGATGGATGGATGGATCATCAGTGGACGGACGGTAATAATAATGTCTGAAATCAGGGCCGGGTGAGGCTGATGGATGGATGGATCATCAGTGGACGGACGGTAATAATAATGTCTGAAATCAGGGCCGGGTGAGGCTGATGGATGGATGGATCATCAGTGGACGGACGGTAATAATAATGTCTGAAATCAGGGCCGGGGTGGGGCCGATGGATGGATGGATCATCAGTGGACGGACGGTAATAATAATGTCTGAAATCAGGGCCGGGTGAGGCTGATGGATGGATGGATCATCAGTGGACGGACGGTAATAATAATGTCTGAAATCAGGGCCGGGGTGGGGCCGATGGATCATCAGTGGACGGACGGTAATAATAATGTCTGAAATCAGGGCCGGGGTGGGGCCGATGGATGGATGGATCATCAGTGGACGGACGGTAATAATAATGTCTGAAATCAGGGCCGGGGTGGGGCCGATGGATGGATGGATCATCAGTGGACGGACGGTAATAATAATGTCTGAAATCAGGGCCGGGGTGGGGCGGATGGATTGATGGATCATAAGTGGACGGACGGTAATAATAATGTCTAAAATCAGGGCCGGAGTGGGGTCGATGGATGGATCATCAGTGGATGGTAATAGATTATTGCTGTCCACTGATGATCCATCCATGATCCGCCCCACCCGCACCCTGATTTCAGACATTATTATTACCGCCCAATTATGCCACTTACTAAATGCTACCATCTCCTTTCCTACAGTGAGAACAAATTGGTTCCTTTCTACTTGATGCCTCCTCGTTGGACCTGGCTGGTTAATTTTGATAATTCATTTGGATTTCTGTTCTGGTTAAGAAGCTCGACTCGTACTTATTCACAATCAAATTTCAGTAAGTAAAAAAATGTATTATATTTGAAATTCTTATCTAATTGGGCACCAAACTGACAGCCAATATTCTGTGATTATTATCTTTTTTAATTGTAGGTGATTTACCAAGATATGGGTCAAGAAGGTGTGTCTGCTGCTAGAACTCTGTGTGGCATTGACCTGGTCTCTAATCTGAGCTGCTGTTAACCTGCGATTTCTGAGGCTGGTGACTCGGATGAACTTATTCTCCGCAGCAGAGGTGACTCTTGGTCTTCCTTTCCTGGGGCGGTCCGCATGTGAGCCAGTTTCTTTGTAGCGCTTGATGGTTTTTGTGACTGCACTTGGGGACACTTTCAACGTTTTCCCAATTTTTCGGACTGACTGACCTTCATTTCTTAAAGTAATGATGGCCACTCGTTTTTCTTTACTTAGCTGCTTTTTTCTTGCCATAATACAAATTCTAACAGTCTATTCAGTAGGACTATCAGCAGTGTATCCACCTGACTTCTCCACAACGCAACTGATGGTCCCAACCCCATTTATAAGGCAAGAAATCCCACTTATTAAACCTGACAGGGCACACCTGTGTAGTGAAAACCATTTCAGGTGACTACCTCTTGAAGCTCATCAAGAGAATGCCAAGAATGTGCAAAGCAGTAATCAAAGCAAAAGGTGGCTACTTTGAAGAACCTAGAATATGACATATTTTCAGTTGTTTCACACTTTTTTGTTATGTATATAATTCCACATGTGTTAATTCATAGTTTTGATGCCTTCAGTGTGAATCTACAATTTTCATAGTCATGAAAATAAAGAAAACTCTTTGAATGAGAAGGTGTGTCCAAACTTTTGGTCTGTACTGTATATATATATATATATATATATATATATATATATATATACATACATATACGGTAGTTCACTGCTATATGTATATAGAGATGCAAATCAGTAAATATATATCTGTATACCTTTATTTAGATGACATGACATTTGTTATTATCACAATGATAATGTTTGAATGTCTCTTTTTGAAAGGGCTACTTCATCTCTGAATTATAGGTAATTTTTTTTTCTCCATACTTTTATTTATTTTTGATGACGTTATCTAAAAAAAAAAAAACTTTGGTTGTCATAGTGATATTGTTACTATGGATAAGCTAATTTCCTATTTTGAAATTTGAGTTCAGGTTGTGGTATAATGTGAATTGCGTTATGGTTTCCGTTACCACGGACCATAACGCAATTCTATGACGGAATGCATAACGGAATGCCTTTAGAGGCATTCCATTATTCATTCAGTCATAATAGAAGTCTATGGCCTGCATAACGGATCCATCCCATTTCCGTTATGCAGGAGAGGACTCCAGCATAACGAAAACCGGACGGATCCGTTATGCAGGCCATAGACTTCTATTATCTAAGGAATGAATAACGGAATGCCTCTAAAGGCATTTTGTTTTGCATTCTGTCATGGAATTGTGTTATGGTCTGTGGTAACGGAATCCATAACGCAATTCACATTATACCACAACCCGAACCCAAAATATGAAATTTGCTCATCCCTAATTGTTACCTATGGCAACCACTGTGTAAAATAAGATAAGAATCTTGGTTCACCTGCATTACATGTTACTTTAAAGAGCTCATTTGCGCAATCATATGGTAGCCGTTACCGTGTTGCGGTCTGCAATATGCACAGGCCCCAGCTGTGTGAATCCCATTTCACAGGTGCAGACCCGTTGACTTTAATGGGTCTGGAATCCACAAGATACGCCAAAAGATAAGAAATACCCTATGTTTTGCCGTATCTTGTACATCACGGAGAAATTCAAGTTACTGCATCTCCATCCGTGACATGCAGTTCGCATGTATGGTGACCATGTTTTGCGTACCACTACTTGGGTTCCGCAATACGGGCACCACAGCCATACGTTTGTGTTAATGGGCCCCTAGGTTGGGTTCACATCACAAGTTTGACATCCATTTAACCACACATGAAAGGAGACCAAACAGGAAATAAATGTCTGTAAAATAGTAGAACTTAGGCCTCATGCACACGACTGTTGTGTGTTTTGCGGTCCGCAAAACACGGATGGCGTCCGTGTGCGTTCTGCAATTTGTGGAACGGTACGGACAGCCATTAATATATCTGCCTATTTTTGTCCGCAAAATAGGACAGGTTATATTTTTTTTGCAGACCACGGAACGGAGCAACGGGTGCGAACAGCACACGGAGTGCTGTCCACATCTTTTGCTGCCCAGCTTTGGCCGTGTGCATGAGGCCTTATCCTGTGTTTCTGCACCTGTGTGAGCTAGGAGATGATCATGTGACAGTGCTTGTATGCAAGGTTAGGTTGTGCAGTGCAGGGGGCGGGGAAGGGCAGATTATTCCCACCCACAAATATTCATGAGGGAGGGCTCAGTCATTGTTACACGCCCCCCCCCCCCACAGCTTTGGCTGCAGCATGTAAACAAAGCAAGAATAACAGAACCATGCAAAGGTGCAAGTATGTTTTTTTTTTTTTAAATCAAGCTTAAAGGGGTATTCCCACTTCATTAAATAGGGTTACATTAAATCATTGCCCCCCACTGAACATTTCTTATTATACATGTAATTAAAAAAAACATACCATTCGGCATAAAAATGCTCCTTTCACTCCCCTGTGTTTATGCTGGTATCCCATGGATACGGCCACATACTTGCGGGGCTTGTATGGGCCGCGCCTGCGCTCAATGTCCTACCTTCTCCCCAGCCGGACGCTCAAGAGCGCGCACGCTGGCTGAGGCCACACATGCCCAAAGAGATCACAACAGCCGTGTCTGACCCTGCATGCTGGGGATAGTGACGGGGAAAGAAACAGTCTGCCTGCCACGCTGCTGTCCTGCAGATGCTAGAGGAGGAAGGAGGGCCCTGGAAGACCACAGTGGCAGAGGTTAGTGATTGATATGCTCCCCTATTAGTCCCGGGCCGACTCCTTCTGGGCGCCGGAGCACACGGCGTCCTCGGTTGCTATGACGCCGTGCGCTCCCTCCTGCCGCCGGAATACAGTGATACACTCTTATAGATCATAGCAGTGTATTACTGTTTTCCGGCAGCAGGAGGGAGCGCACGGCGTCATAGCAACCGGAGTCCAGGCGGCAATCCATAGATGCCCCCCACCCCATAAGTGCCATCCACAGATGCCCCCCCACCCCATAAGTGCCATTCACAGATGCCCCCCCACCCCATAAGTGCCATTCACAGATGCCCCACCACCCCATAAGTGCCATTCACAGATGCCCCACCCCATAAGTGCCATTCACAGATGCCCCACCACCCCATAAGTGTCATTCACAGATGCTCCCCCCCATAAGTGCCATTCACAGATGCCCCCCCATAAGTGCCATCCACAGATGCCCCCCCACCCCATAAGTGCCATCCACAGATGCCCCCCCATAAGTGCCATCCACAGATGCCCCCCACCCCATAAGTACCATTCACAGATGCCCCACCCCATAAGTGCCATTCACAGATGCTCCCCCCCATAAGTGCCATTCACAGATGCCCCCCACCCCATAAGTGCCATCCACAGATGCCCCCCCACCCCATAAGTGCCATCCACAGATGCCCCCCCACCCCATAAGTACCATTCACAGATGCCCCACCCCATAAGTGCCATTCACAGTTGCCCCCCCACCCCATAAGTGCCATTCACAGATGCTCCCCCCCCATAAGTGCCATTCATAGATGCCCCCCACCCCATAAGTGCCATTCACAGATGCCCCCCCCATAAGTGCCATCCACAGATGCCCCCCCATAAGTGCCATCCACAGATGCCTCCCCCATAAGTGCCATCCACAGATGCCTCCCCCATAAGTGCCATCCACAGATGCTCCCCCCCATAAGTGCCATTCACAGATGCCCCCCCACCTCATAAGTGCCATTCACAGATGCTCCCCCCCATAAGTGCCATTCACAGATGCCCCCCACCCCATAAGTGCCATTCACAGATGCCCCCCCCATAAGTGCCATCCACAGATGCCCCCCCATAAGTGCCATCCACAGATGCCTCCCCCATAAGTGCCATCCACAGATGCACCCCCCATAAGTGCCATCCACAGATGCACCCCCCATAAGTGCCATCCACAGATGCCCCCCCCCCTACATAAGCTGGGTAATAGGTCAGTGATAATATCTGAGACTGGGAAAGCTGGGTAATAAGTCAGTGATAATATCTGAGACCGGGAAAGCTGGGTAATGCCAAGATGCCCCCCCACCCCATAAGTGCCATTCACAGATGCCCCCCCACCCCATAAGTGCCATCCACAGATGCCCCCCCACCCCATAAGTACCATTCACAGATGCCCCACCTCATAAGTGCCATTCACAGATGCTCCCCCCCCATAAGTGCCAGTCACAGATGCCCCCCCACCCCATAAGTGCCATTCACAGATGCTCCCACCCATAAGTGCCATTCACAGATGCCCCCCCACCCCATAAGTGCCATTCACAGATGCTCCCCCCCATAAGTGCCATTCACAGATGCCCCCCCACCCCATAAGTACCATTCACAGATGCTCCCCCCCATAAGTGCCATTCACAGATGCCCCCCACCCCATAAGTGCCATTCACAGATGCCCCCCCCATAAGTGCCATCCACAGATGCCTCCCCCATAAGTGCCATCCACAGATGCACCCCCCATAAGTGCCATCCACAGATGCACCCCCCATAAGTGCCATCCACAGATGCCCCCCCCCCCCCCCTACATAAGCTGGGTAATAGGTCAGTGATAATATCTGAGACTGGGAAAGCTGGGTAATAAGTCAGTGATAATATCTGAGACCGGGAAAGCTGGGTAATGCCAAGATGCCCCCCCACCCCATAAGTGCCATTCACAGATGCCCCCCCACCCCATAAGTGCCATCCACAGATGCCCCCCACCCCATAAGTACCATTCACAGATGCCCCACCTCATAAGTGCCATTCACAGATGCTCCCCCCCATAAGTGCCATTCACAGATGCCCCCCCACCCCATAAGTGCCATTCACAGATGCTCCCCCCCATAAGTGCCATTCACAGATGCCCCCCCACCCCATAAGTGCCATTCACAGATGCTCCCCCCCATAAGTGCCATTCACAGATGCCCCCCCACCCCATAAGTACCATTCACAGATGCTCCCCCCATAAGTGCCATTCACAGATGCCCCCCACCCCATAAGTGCCATTCACAGATGCCCCCCCCCCATAAGTGCCATCCACAGATGCCTCCCCCATAAGTGCCATCCACAGATGCCTCCCCCATAAGTGCCATCCACAGATGCCCCCCCCCCCCCCCATAAGCTGGGTAATAGGTCAGTGATAATATCTGAGACCGGGAAAGCTGGGTAATAAGTCAGTGATAATATCTAATACCGGGAAAGCTGGGTAATAAGTCAGTGATAATATCAGACACCGGGAAAGCTGGGTAATAGGTCAGTGATAATATCTGAGACCGGGAAAGCTGGGTAATAAGTCAGTGATAATATCAGACACCGGGAAAGCTGGGTAATAAGTCAGTGATAATATCAGACACCGGGAAAGCTGGGTAATAAGTCAGTGATAATATCAGACACCGGGAAAGCTGGGTAATAAGTCAGTGATAATATCAGACACCGGGAAAGCTGGGTAATAAGTCAGTGATAATATCTGATACCGGGAAAGCTGGGTAATAAGTCAGTGATAATATCTGATACCGGGAAAGCTGGGTAATAAGTCAGTGATAATATCAGACACCGGGAAAGCTGGGTAATAAGTCAGTGATAATATCTGATACCGGGAAAGCTGGGTAATAAGTCAGTGATAATATCTGATACCGGGAAAGCTGGGTAATAAGTCTGTGATAATATCAGACACCGGGAAAGCTGGGTAATAAGTCAGTGATAATATCAGACACCGGGAAAGCTGGGTAATAAGTCAGTGATAATATCTGATACCGGGAAAGCTGGGTAATAAGTCAGTGATAATATCTGATACCGGGAAAGCTGGGTAATAAGTCAGTGATAATATCAGACACCGGGAAAGCTGGGTAATAAGTCAGTGATAATATCTGATACCGGGAAAGCTGGGTAATAAGTCAGTGATAATATCTAATACCGGGAAAGCTGGGTAATAAGTCAGTGATAATATCAGACACCGGGAAAGCTGGGTAATAGGTCAGTGATAATATCTGAGACCGGGAAAGCTGGGTAATAAGTCAGTGATAATATCTAATACCGGGAAAGCTGGGTAATAAGTTAGTGATAATATCAGACACCGGGAAAGCTGGGTAATAAGTCAGTGATAATATCAGACACCGGGAAAGCTGGGTAATAAGTCAGTGATAATATCAGACACCGGGAAAGCTGGGTAATAAGTCAGTGATAATATCTGATACCGGGAAAGCTGGGTAATAAGTCAGTGATAATATCTGATACCGGGAAAGCTGGGTAATAAGTCAGTGATAATATCAGACACCGGGAAAGCTGGGTAATAAGTCAGTGATAATATCTGATACCGGGAAAGCTGGGTAATAAGTCAGTGATAATATCTGATACCGGGAAAGCTGGGTAATAAGTCTGTGATAATATTAGACACCGGGAAAGCTGGCTAATAAGTCTGTAATAATATTGTACACCGGGAAAGCTGGGTAATAAGTCTGTGATTGTATCGGACATCGGGAAAGCTGGGTAATAAGTCAGTGAATATATCTATCTATATCTAGCAAAGATCATATGGCTACTAGCTAACATGCATTTGGGCTGTAGTGATTTATTGTTTTTGCTGCACAGAATGGGTTTGTAACACAGGATTTATGTGTAAAGTGTATTAGAATGCAGGACAGCCACAAGTTACTACATTAGTTCACTAGCATTGGTCAGTGGTCACTGAGTGATTCCCCAGCAGGGGGGTGGGCTTTACATACTCTGCAGGCTGCCAGACTGATGACTCATCCACATTAACGAGCACGCAAGGACTGAGCTCTCAGGGTGAGTCATGAGGAGGCGTGGCCGGCCTTCACTCAACTGCCTGAGCCAAACCAGGAAGTTAACAGGACATCTACTGCTGGTAAGATTGAAAAAGCAAGATGGGAATACCCCTTTAACTAATGTATATGTATAGAGTTTTATAATGTTTTTTTTTTTTCATTACTCGGATAACCCCTTTAGGGAGATGAGAGGCACCCAAGTGTCACGTCAGACCATGGCAAGACAAATTCGGCATGAAACACAATGCAAGTCTATGGTGCCGGATCAGTTTTCTTGGACACAAAAAAGCATGGCCACCACTGATGGATTGCAGGGTGGTCGTAAATTTTTGAAATCTTTAGGGTTCATAGCTCCAGACCAGAAGGTCACAGGGAGATGGTTCTGGGACCAACATACCCACATGGGTTTGTGCTACAAGTAGAGTCCAAGCATGGTACCGTTATTTAGTTTCTGTGGGGAGATATATATATCTCCTCTCCCTGGAACCCAACCTCCAACCTATGACCATGGGCATGTTAGTCTTTGCCCCAGGATCGCATAAATATATTTGACTTATGTCTGGGATGGACGTGTGATTCATAATTCCTTATGAACCACCGGTTCCATGATGTTTGGGGGGAAATGATAGATCTGGGCAAGAGCTGAGACCCGCTACAGAGAGGTTTTCCTGTAGGATTATCTAGCCTCCATACTAGCTGGTTGAGGTGTGAATTTGTAAAAATGTGAAATGGTAGAAAGCGGTGACTAATAGGGACATTCATATAACAGGGGCTGGCTGCATAATTAAACTAATGGAGTGCTGTAAATTGTTTCTGTCTCTTTGATGGATTCTACATAATAATTAAAGCAAGAAAGTAAATTCTATTTAACATGGGTGCCTAAATTGTCAAGCACGTTAGTTAAAAGACATACAGTTAAAAGACATACAGTTTCTATTAAGACAGCATTAACCTGTCGGGTACCTTATGCTGAGGTGAGCATAGTGTAGTGAAACAGACACCAATTTCAGCAGTCTGTTACTTAGGAGTTAAATTGCTTTTCAGTACTCACAAGTAAAAAATTCACAGCACAGTCAGCGAGGTGCCCTTTGTAAATGAAGGGGTCCTATGTATGATATGCACACTTAAAGGAGTTATCCTATGACTAATGTAAAAACAAATGAAAATAAGACACCATATAGTACATGGCAATCTCTTTCTAACAAAGCTAGAACCAGCCCTGTACCTCACATGGATCCAGAGATCTCCCCATCCATTGCTCTGCTTTAAAGCAAGCTGAAAGCTCAATGGGAGTGTCTTTTCTGAGCAGCTCAGGAGGCGTGTCTCAGCTCTTCCTATCACAACTCAGGATGAAACTGAGCATGTGTGGCCTTCTCAGTGAGCGGGACAAAAAATAAGAAACAAAACTAACAGCAGGTGGCGCTATACAGATATATTTATATTGAATAACTCAGTAGCTATAATACATTTTTAACTACATGCAATTACAAAAGTATTCAGATCCAGGTGTTGGTTTGAAAAGTGTATAATATTTTTCGTGAGACAACCCCTTTAAGTCACCTTCCCCTCCAGATGCTGACAGACCTGTTACTATACATATACAGTAATATGGAGAAACCTGTCAATCAGTGGCTGGAGGGGAGGGGAAAGGGGAGGAGCATGCATATCATGAATACATCAGACTCCTTGCTGCAGCCCTAGCCGCGCAGCTCAGAGTAACCTAATGAAATCCATGTGTCTGTCACTACATTATGCTGGCGTCAGAGAGGGCAGCAGAAGGGACCTGACAGGCTCCCTTTAAAGGGAAATCTGTCACCATGATCTCAGACTATTAGCTGCAGTATCACATGAGAGGTACTGTAGAAAAGGAGTCCAGATCTCTATTTTTTTCTTCTGCTTTCTGTTGCTTCACTGTCAGCTCTCAAAGCTGTGCTGAAAAACACAGTCCAAACTGCAGTCCCTACAATTAGTGCTGAGCGGATTTTAGAAAAATTCGATTCAGCTGCTTTGCCACATTTCACAAAGAAATTACTTTGTCACGAAGCACATTTCTTTGTAAGTAGCGGGTTCAATGATGGGGAACGGGGATTGCACTGCCCCGTCATTGAAACCCTCAGATGCTGTGTTCATCGCTGATCGCAGCATCTGAGAATAACATTGAGGGCTTTCAGAGGTTAATCTGTTAAAAAAAAAAAAGCTTTATCCATTTTAGCGCGAAAAATCTGCCGCGGCTATCTTGATTGAAGATCCTGTGCGAAATCGTGCGCGGTGCATAGGCACATCATCACGCGTGGGATCTTAAATCAAGATGGCTCTGGCAGCTTCTTCGTGCTAAAATGGATGAGGTGAGTATGTTTTGTTTTATTTTTGTTTTTTAGCCACCATTTCAAGAAAAATTTATTTTCAAGGAAAATTTGGCTCAACCCTACCTACTATGTATTTCATCTCAGGACGAAACAAAGTCCTGCATAACTGAAATCAGACGGATCTGTTATGCTTGGCCATAGACTTTTATTATAAAGGATCAAAAGGAATGCCTCCTAAAGGCTTCCGTTTTGCATTCGTCTACAAATTCCGTTATATTCCGTTTACTTAACCCACCCGAACACCAACCCAAACCCGTGAAGTTTGAGTTCGCTCATCCCTAGCCTAACATTTTTTGCAGTGCTTTACAAACATTATCATCACTCACTGTCCCCAATGGAGCTCAGAATCTCAGGTCCTTATCAGTATGACTTTTGGGAGGAAACCCACACAAACACCGGGAGAACATACAAACTCCATACAGAGGTTTTTCTTCAAACCTAGGACTCTAGCGCTGCAAGGCACCATAACCGTGCTGGCTACCATATCCATATCTAAGGAATATGTGCAGTATGAGAACATTTGACCATTAGGCTTGAAGGAGCTTTCCCCTAATCAAACACTGATGGCCTATCGTTAGTTTTCTTAGGGGCTCAAACCCCCTTGACCTCATCTCCTTCTCAATTAACAGAATGGTATGGTGATAACCACATACTGTATAAAAATTCTAAATGAAAAACCTGGTGTGGATGGTTCGGAAGATTTCTAGTAATAGGATATGTAAAGTATCGGTTCTTCCGATATTTTCACAATGTCTGAAGGCAATGTAGCACTTAGGGGTGATTGTCAGATAACTTCCATATTAGTAGAGCAAGAATAACAGTCTCAGGTAATTGCCTGTTTTGTAGCTGACCCAGCGGCGTCCCGCTTTGGGTCAGGAATCGCTCCTGAAATATATCAGTTTGGAGATATAGAACGCTCTTACCGGTGTCTGCCGTCTTTCGAAGCTTGCTCCCGGTACGTTCACTGCGGTCGGGTGGATCCTTTATGTTCAGCTGTAAATCACCTGTTTGCAGTATAATTGCTGCTTGCGACCTCGCCTATTTCGGATCCAGGTAGTGTGTTCCAACCCTCCGGGCAAAAAGTTTCAGACCGGCTGACAATAGTATTGTCAGGATTTGAACCCTGTAATGCTTCAGTACCTGGCTGCAGCTCTGTCTGCTGAGCCACCTTCACTTCTGACTTGTTACCTTGTCGGATCTCTTGTACTAGATACATTGCTTCCCAGTTCATTGCTGAACTCTGAACTCCTGGCTCCTCCCATGTACTTCCTTTAAAAGCCATGTCCTGACTCTGTTTCATTGCCAGATTATTGTGCTCTCTGCCAATATCTTGCTCCTTGCTGCTTCCTGTGAAATCGACGTTATCATCCGTGTACCGACCCGTGGCTTGTATCATTCTACTACGCTTGCTCGTGCTCCTTCACTTATCTGACATCCTCGGCTATAGACCCACGCTTGTCCTGACTTCCATCTGCTTGCTGCCTCTCATCTATCTCTGCTTGTGCATTGCTGCTTCCAGCTACTGGACTCCGAGCCTGAACCTAGATCGTTACAGAATAATCTGGCCTAAACATGGAGTCCGCTGTCGCAGCTGCCGTGGCCCCTCTTGTGCAGCAAATTGCTGAGCGTATCAAGACAGGTTCGCAGGTCTACACAACATGGTGAAAGAACAACAAGATGAGATCAATGATTTGCAGAGGCAAATACTGGACTTGCGCACCCGGGATAGCATCGTTACAGACTCTAGCGCACGCATGCCTTTACCGCAAAAATTCAATGGGGATCGCAGGCAATACAGAGGTTTCCTTAATCAGTGCCGGATCTATTTCCAAATGCAATCCACTGCGTTTCTTTCTGGACGGAAAAAAGTACTGTTTATTATCAACCTCCTGACTGATGAAGCCCTAGCTTGGGCCTCCCCTTATATGGAACAGGACAGTGACATCCTAAACAATTTTGATCAGTTTATAACTGCTATGAAGCAAGTGTTTGATGATCCTAACCGCTGCACTACTGCTGAAGCTAAGCTGCACAACTTGCGTCAGGGGAAACGCTCAGTGGCTGAATATACTACTGAGTTTCGCTGTTGGGTGGCTGACACTACATGGAACCCAGCAGCGCAAAAGAGCCAATTTCGTTGTGGTCTGTCGGAACAGGTGAAAGATGAGCTTGCCAGAGTAGACACCCCTAATGATCTGGAGGCCTTCATCCAGCTATGTATCCGTATTGATCAAAGACTCACCGAAAGAAGGAAAGAGAGACTTGGACAGCTTGGTAATAATGGTGGGGGGCGTTTCTCTGTTAGTCCACCTGTACAGAGGAGTTTTTCTGACACACCTGAACCCATGCAGATGACTGTCTCACCAGTAATTCCCGATGGAAATAAAGTTTGCTCTCAATCCTCTCATTTTGTCATTCCTATTCGTATTCTGCTGCAAGGACGTGACATTACTTGTTCTGCCATGTTAGACTCTGGAGCTGGTGGAAACTTTATGGACATTGAATTTGCTCATAATCACAATATAAAACTGATTAACAAGATGGCACCTGTTGAGATGGAGACTGTCGATGGCTCACCTTTATCATCTGGGCCGGTGACACATGAGACTGTCCCTCTTGAACTTCACATTGAATCCAATCACCAGGAGACCATCAGTTTTCAGCTAATAGCGTCACCAAAGTTTCCTGTCATTCTGGGCATTCCTTGGTTTGCTGCCCACAACCCTTCTATCAACTGGGGGTCACTCACTATAACATTCATTTCGGACTTTTGCAACAAACATTGTCTACGGAGTCAGTCCGTCACCCAGGAAGCTCAAGTTGAGGAAGCGGCTCCTATGCAATTTGCCAATTTGACTCCACAATACAGGCAATTTCAAGATGTCTGCGATAAAAAGAATGCTGATCAATTGCCTCCACATCGCCCTTATGACTGTCCCATAGAGTTGCTACCTGGGGCAGAAATACCTTTTGGTCGTATTTATTCTCTCTCCGAACCGGAATTGCGGGTTCTTAAGGAGTACATCAATGAAAACCTACAAAAAGGGTTCATCAGGCCCTCAACATCTCCTGCAGGGGCAGCTCTGTTCTTCGTTGAAAATAAAGACCATAGCCTGCGACCATGCATCGACTATAGGGAACTGAACAAAATTACAGTTAAGAATCGTTATCCACTTCCCTTAATCCCTGAGCTGCTTGAAAGACTTCGATCAGCTAAAATATTTACTAAATTAGATCTAAGAGGAGCTTACAACCTCATCCGTGTCCGTGAGGGTGATGAATGGAAAACTACCTTCAGAACCAGATATGGACATTATGAATACCTGGTTATGCCATTTGGCTTGTGCAATGCTCCTGCTACCTTCCAGCATTTCATAAATGATGTCTTTAGAGATCTATTGGACGTTTTTGTTGTTGCTTATTTGGACGATATCCTGATCTTTTCAGATGATGTAGAAGAACACCGCAAACATGTTTGTACAGTGTTTGAACGACTAAGAGACAACAAACTGTACATCAAATTGGAGAAGTGTGAGTTTGAAAAAATCCAAATTCCGTTTTTAGGCTACATTATTTCTCCAGAAGGGCTGAGTATGGACCCTGCCAAGATTAAAGCAGTAGTAGAGTGGCCCACGCCAACTAATATTAAAGAGGTTCAAAGATTTGTGGGATTTGCAAACTTATACAGGAGATTTATTAGAGATTTCTCTAAAGTCATTGCACCAATCACTCAGTTGACAAAGAAAGGCAAACTCTTCTCCTGGTCACCTGAAGCACAGGCTGCGTTCTCCAAATTAAAAACACTTTTTACTTCTGCACCCATCCTGGTACATCCGGATCCCACACTACCTTTTATTGTAGAAGTAGATGCCTCGGATTACGCTGTGGGAGCAATTCTTTCTCAGAGGACTGGAGATAAGATGCAGCTTCATCCTTGTGCCTATCATTCTCATCTAATGTCTGCTGCTGAAAAGAATTACGATGTTGGCAATAAAGAACTGCTGGCTATCAAAGATGCATTTTCCGAATGGAGACACCTTCTGGAAGGGGCCAATCATACTGTGACTGTACTAACTGATCACAAGAATTTAGAATTTCTCCGTTCCGCTAAGAGGCTATCATCTCGACAAGCACACTGGGCTTTGTTTTTTACCAGGTTCAACTTCGTGATCTCCTACAGACCTGGATCAAGGAATGGCAAGGCCGATGCCCTATCTAGAACTTTGTCTAATCCCTTTGAAGAAAACCAGACAGACTGTACCATTTTACCTCAAAAGAACTTCCTGGGGGCTACTACACCCAAAGAGTTCCTAACACTTCTTAAAGATGGTTACAGTAGTGACCCACTCCTTTGTAATCCATCAACGGATATTAGTCTAACTTTTCAGAATGGATTATGGATGCATTCTAATTGCATATATGTTCCCGAATGTGCTAGAGTTGAAGTACTTAGACTAGTACATGATTCTAAACTGGCAGGGCATTTTGGGGCCACGAAGACTGAAGATCTTTTATCCCGATCCTTCTGGTGGCCTAGTTATAAAAAAGATGTGAAGAAATATGTTGCCTCTTGTCTGACCTGTGCCAGAAACAAGACTCCCCGATCTGCTCCTCTGGGATTATTACAGCCACTCCCAGTTCCATCACGACTATGGGGGTCCATTTCCATGGATTTCGTGGTGGATTTACCGCCTTCACACAATATGACCACTATCTTAGTAGTAGTGGACCGTCTCACCAAGATGGCTCACTTTATCCCAGCCAGAGGTGTACCCACAGCGGAACAGACTGCTAATCTGATGGTTCGCGAAATATTTCGATTGCACGGAATTCCGGATAATGTGGTGTCTGACAGGGGGGTTCAGTTTACCTCAGGATTTTGGAGGAACTTCTGTAAAGCTCTAGATGTTTCTATCAATCTGTCTTCTGCTTTTCATCCCCAGATTAACGGTCAGACGGAAAGAACCAATCAAACTCTGGAGCAATACTTGCGGTGTTTTGTCAGTTACCTTCAAGACGATTGGATGGATTACCTCCCCACTGCCGAGTTTGCCTATAATAACTCTAAGCACAGCTCCACTGCCCAGACCCCATTTTTCTTGAACTCTGGTTATCATCCAGTTTTTACCCCTAACCTGCCAGTTTCAACCCCTATACCAGCTGTTTCTACTAGAATAACAGCTCTAAAGGAAATTCAGGAAAAGTTGATTGAGACTTTACGGGAAGCTCAGGAACGGTACAAAAAGACTGCTGATAGACATCGCAGAGCAGCCCCTTCTTTTCAAACTGGTGACAAAGTCTGGCTGTCTACTCGGCATTTGAAGACACATGTTCCTTCCTCTAAATTGGGACAAAAGTATTTGGGACCTTTTTTCAAATTACTGCTCAGATTAATCCAGTAACTTTCCGGCTGCAACTCCCTAACAGTATGAGGATTCATCCCGTCTTCCATGTCTCCCTGCTCAAGGCCTTTTGTGAAAACCCATTTCCTGGAAGAATTCTGCCACCCCCACCACCAGTTGATGTACAGGGTGAAGAGGAATTTATTGTGGAGCGTATTCTGGATTCTCGTACTCATAGAAACAAGCTTCAATATCTTGTTAAATGGCAAGGATATGGTCCAGAGGAAAATTCTTGGGAACCCGAAGAAAATGTGCACGCCCCCAGGCTAACAAGGGAATTCCATTACAGGTTTCCTCACAAACCAGGTCCTCAGACGTCCAGTGGCCGTCATGGAAGGAGGGGGATAATGTCAGGATTTGAACCCAGTAATGCTTCAGTACCTGGCTGCAGCTCTGTCTGCTGAGCCACCTTCACTTCTGACTTGTTACCTTGTCGGATCTCTTGTACTAGTTACATTGCTTCCCAGTTCATTGCTGAACTCTGAACTCCTGGCTCCTCCCATGTACTTCCTTTAAAAGCCATGTCCTGACTCTGTTTCATTGCCAGATTATTGTGCTCTCTGCCAATATCTTGCTCCTTGCTGCTTCCTGTGAAATCGACGTTATCATCCGTGTACCGACCCGTGGCTTGTATCATCCTACTACGCTTGCTCGTGCTCCTTCACTTATCTGACATCCTCGGCTATAGACCCACGCTTGTCCTGACTTCCATCTGCTTGCTGCCTCTCATCAATCTCTGCTTGTGCATTGCTGCTTCCAGCTACTGGACTCCGAGCCTGAACCTAGATCGTTACAAGTATTCGGTTCAGAGTCGTCCTTTAATCTCCTCAATGTGGTGCACTCACATATACTTGGGGGGTCAGACCAGACGCGTTTCGGGGCAAGAGTATCCCCTTCCTCAGTGGTTATCAGGCAATTACCTGAGACTGTTATTCTTGCTTTACTAATATGGAAGTTATTTGACAATCACCCCTAAGTGCTACATTGCCTTCAGACATTGTGAAAATATCGGAAGAACCGATACTTTACATATCCTATTACTAGAAATCTTCCGAACCATCCACACAAGGGACCTTTTATCTATTCCACCAATACATCGGTGAGATAGTCACAATCGGGTTTTCTGCTTCTTAAGACTATTCGTATTATTCTTTGTGGTTATATTGTGCCAGTGTAGACTATCAAATACTAAATGCGCATTGTTAACATACTAATGCAAGCACATTGTACCTAAGGTGTAGGCGGTGAGAGTCCATTACTCTGCAACATAATATCGTCAAACCGATTACTCTCCGCCAAACATTAGCTACAATACTCTACAATACGATCCTATGCAATTGAATGTGGCTTCTCTGTAACCTACTGCAATTTATCGTGGCTGCACTGTTCTTTTAAGGCTCTTTTTATATTATTGTAATCCATTGTAATTTATCGTGTCTGCATTGTTCCTTTAATGTTTTTAATATTCTTCAACATTCTTAATATTACTAGTATGATCTACTGATCCATTACTATAACCAATAAAGATAAGTTTCCAAATATCCTAGGTGTGCTCAGGTTTTTCATTTAGAATTTTTAACCTTGTCTTAGCAGTGGGGTGACGCTGCGAAACTGAGAGCACCCTTTTTGGTGTATCAAACACCCTGCGCATCCCACTAATATACTTTTACACATACTGTATAACCCACTATTCAATTGACTAGAGTAGAGTAGCTAAACAAGAGTATTCTGTACACAAGGTCCAAAGTTTTCCCATAAATATTATAGTTTAAAATTATGGTTTAAAAGCCTCCATCTGTATGTAAACTGTCAAGACAAAAGAGGATTGGTTGAGTTAGAGTTTTTAGTGTGATACCCTAATCCTCTTCTGGGGATTGGCTAAATTAAATGTACATTTATTGATGGGGGGGAGGGCGGTCATGAAACTGACAGTTTAGTCATCTAACGTACGTATATGGCCATCTTAAAGAGGATTTTTCACCGCTCCTCATCTGCCTATTTTAATAGCCTCATGCATTCCCCATGTACTAACAATTCTGGAGTCTCTATTCTTATGGCTCTTTGTTGTGCCATGCCTTTCTTATTTCTACTAGAAGTTATGAATGAATTGCTAGCAGTCTGCAGTAAGGGTACAGAGGGGCGTTAACCAGTTGGGGGCGGGGGGGGGGGGGTGTACCTGCACAGTCTGACAATTGTAGCACTGACTGGATAGAGTCAGTCTGTGCAGGTACACCCCCCAACTGGTTACCATTCCTCTGTACCCTTACTGCAGACTGCTAGCAATTCCTTCATAACTTCTAGTATGAATAACACAGGAATGGCACAACATGGAGCCATAAGAATAGTGGTTTTGAAATTGTTTTTACATGTGTAATGCAAGTAGCTATTAAACAGGCATGTCAGGAGTGGTGACAGGTCCTCTTTAAATAATGTAAATGTGGCATCAATAAAAGAAAACAATATGCAAAATAACTCCAGAAGGAATCAGGTGGCTAAACTAAGTTGTGTTTTAAGGCTCTTCTGGAAAATAGCCTTTTTGCATACTTTTTATCCCATGAAGCTTTGCTCTAAATACTCCCTACATCCTGGAGCACCATAAAGAAAATAATTACTTTCAGAGGAGGGAAAAGGTAGAAATCTGTTACTCTCTTAATGACCAGGACTTTTTTCAATTTTTGAGGTCTTATTTTATGCAGGAAAACATGTTTTTTTTTTGGGCAGTACTCATGGGTACATATAGTATAAGTTATAGTGTAAATAATAAACTTTTTTCCTGGACAAGTATAGAAAAAAGTGAGCTTACATGAATGGGAGTTGTGGTAACAAGTACCAGGCACAGCTGCAAAAATGGATAAAAATGTGTGGCTGGTACTACTGCTCAGTCCTGTTTTTCAGTGTTCTCATAAGCCCAGCTGGCCACTTGGACGAGCCGTTGGGCAATTAATAGGGCACCACCATGCCATTCTGCTGATTGGTTTACAGAGTCTGCCCCCCCCCCCCCCCACTGGACTATCCAAAGGATAGGCAAGTAATATTTTACTCCCAAAACCCCTTTAATTGCATTATACAGAATATACTATAAATATATATATTATTTTTTTCACTGACGGTAGTTTTATTTTTGTCCGTCTTATCTCTCCAGAGAACACACATTAATTATAACCTGTTAGTTAACTAACATCCGGAATAGGTTCCCACTCACTTCAATCAGAGGAGTTGCTAATGCGCTTGTGTAACTTTTACTACCCTGTGTTTTCCTCATCTAACACCCTTACATGTCATACTGAATTATAGTTTGCAGCATGCACAAAGGTCTTGTCCATTAATGAGGTGTTTTTTTTTGTCTGGAGATAAGAATCTGCAATTGTCACTTCGTTTTTTGCAGGATTTATACATCTGTGTTTCCTCACAATATAAGCCATATTACTCATAGTTTTCCCACTAGTGAGAAGGTTCCTAGGTTTCAAAGAGACATTCCGGAGATGTCCTGGTTGATAAAGCCTGAATTCTCTGTACTCCAGTTGTATGATGCAGCCCTGGTATTATTTACAGTGCCTTGCAAAAATATTCACCCCCCCCCCCTTGACTTTTTTCGGATTTTGTTACATTACAGCCTTAAGTTCAATGTTTTGTTAATCTGAATTTTATGTGATGATCAGAATAAGTCTAAGTTGGTGAAGTTAAATGAGAAAAATATATAAATAAAACTATTGTTTAGAAATAGAAAACAGAAAATTGGCATGTGCGTATGTATTCACCCCCTTTGTTAGGAAGAATATAAAAAGCTCTGGTGCAACCAATTACCTTCAGAAGTCACATAATTAGTGAAATGATGTCCACCTGTGTGCAATCTAAGTGTCACATGATCTGTCATTACATATACACACCTTTTTTGAAAGGCCCCAGAGGCTGCAACACCTAAGCAAGAGGCATCACTAACCAAACACTGCCATGAAGACCGAGGAACTCTCCAAACAAGTAAGGGACAATGTTGTTGAGAAGTACAAGTCAGGGTTAGGTTATAAAAAAATATCCAAATCTTTGATGATCCCCAGGAGCACCATCAAATCTATCATAACCAAATGGAAAGAACATGGCACGACAGCAAACCTGCCAAGAGACGGCCGCCCACCAACGGCAGAGCCATTACTTTCAGATAAAAACAAAAAGGCACATTCTGAGCTTGTGAAAAGGCATGTGGGAGACTCCCAAAATGTATGGAGGAAGGTGCTCTGGTCTGACGAGACAAAAATTTAACTTTTCGGCCAAAGAAAACGCTATTGTAACACCCCAGAGTTGTGTTACTACACACCTCTACCCCGCTACTATCTGTTAAGAGCTTTTATACTGCCATCTGATGTGATTGTGCTTATGTCGTCCACAAATGTGCATAAACCTATGTTAAATGCAATTGTTCAAGTAATTTTCCTGGTATACCAGCAGGTGGCAGCATGATTGGTAGAGATAGTTTTAATGTAATGGCCTTTCAGAGTGGAACGATCCTGTTCTATTCTGCCCCCCCCCCCCCCCCCCCCCCGCTAAAGAAAGTTGGAGGATTCCATCTTCCTGCAGCAAGGGAGGGAAAAAACAGTTAGCGCAAGTTGAGTTTACCCCTGTATAGGGAAGACAGCAAGGACCAAGTCTCGGTCTGAGACTTGATCAAATACCCAGTCTGAGCCCTTTCAGCCTCAGCTGGATGAAAAGAAAGCAGAAAACTACAGACAGTCTACAGAGTTCCAGGAAGAAAGCATCCCCTGAGAAATCATCTATGAGTTAAGTCCAGAGACCTAGGAGAAGCTATTCCTCCTTAGTTAGTCTGTCCCCATACAACAGAAGTTACAGAAAAGTGCAGAAGATTAGTTTCTGCCACAATTACAGGGCTACCAGGCAGACGACTTATCCTGCAAGCTCACATTTACATTGCAGAAGTATTTATTTCTGCCAATGATTGCTAAAACCCACTGGGACCAAAGCTTAAAGCTGTATACTGCTTGGATACAAGTTATCTTCAGTAAACAAATGTTTGAACTTCATCTAAAGGTCTGGACATCATTTCTGCTGCGAAATTCCTCTATTACCCCTACTATCACTACACTCAAATTTATTGCAAGTGAGCCAGGAGTCCAGCCGTACCCAGGTAGGAGTCTTTGTGTGTTGGACAGATCTAAATTCCTCTCAAACGAATGAGGGGAATAGAGAAATAGGAGAGAAAAGGGGCGCACAATAGGGTAGTATGTATATACAAATACAATGATAATATCATGGGAATTGTGAAGGCTCACCTTTTATGGTTGTGCAAAATTTAGGCACAACTCTATTAAAGGCTTTAAAGTTATGAGACTTACCTTCCGGAACTGCAGCCGCTGATTGTGAGTTCTTTTTGATGGGATGTCCAGTCCCACAAAAGGAAAAATGGCAATAAAAGAGAGATTCTGCTTCGGCGCAAGTCCACAATGGAAACGGTCTCAAAAGTATGATAATTCTTCTTTAATGGAAACAACGCGTTTCGGGAAGTTAAACTTCCCCTTCGTCAGGTTTCATAGATACTATGAAACCTGATGAAGGGGAAGTTTCACTCCCCGAAATGCGTTGTTTCCATTAAAGAAGAATTATCATACTTTTGAGACCGTTTCCATTGACACAATTACCACTACCCTATAGAGACATTATAGACCATTACACCACTCTGGCCTTCCTAATCTGGGACGTGCGTTATAACACCTTGGAAGGGCCCTGGGGTAGTACCCTGCGCACGCTGCAATTGCTGTCACAAACAAATACGGACTATTATCCACCCGTAATCTGGCTCACTGCATAAGTGGCGCCAGCGTACCCCGTTCCTGGTCACGGCACTATGTCTGGCGCAAACCCAACACATCACAGCTCACAAAGAACACCATCCTCACAGTGAAACATGGTGGTGGCAGCATCATGTTGTGGGGATGTTTTTCAGCAGCCGGGACTGGGAAACTGGTCAGAGTTGAGGGAAAGATGGAGGGTGCTAAATACAGGGATATTCTTGAGCAAAACCTGTACCACTCTGTGCGTGATTTGAGGCTTGGACGTAGGTTCACCTTCCAGCAGCACAATGACCCCAAACACACTGCTAAAGCTGCCCAGATCTCAAAAATCCCAGTGGTAAGATGTGGCAAGCTCAAAGAGACTTATCAAAATCGACTTGGAGCTGTGATTGCCGCAAAAGGTGGCTCTACAAAGTATTGACTTTAGGGGGGGTGAATAGTTATGCACATTGACTTTTTCAGTTATTTTGTCCTATTTGTTGTTTGCTTCACAATGATGATGCAAATCCTCAAACAATCCATGGTAATTCCAGGTTGTGAGGCACTAAAATACGAAAAAAGTCAAGGGGGATGAATACTTTTGCAAGGCACTGTACCTTTACCTTACCTGTCGTCATCATTTTCTATGTATATGCTAAATACATGACATTTTGTAATTTATCTTAATAGGGGAAAGATACATTTCCTCGCCTTTCAACTACCCATAGCTCTCTATTCCCTGTCAGCAATGTTCAGACCATTACTTAATTTTAAGTAAGGGTGCAGGTCATGGGTGTAACTATAGCCATAGCCCTTGGTATGGGGCCCAGTGGTTGAGGGGGTCCAATCAGGTGCAGGAACATTGTACCTTTTTTGGAGAATAACAATATGGCAGCTTTTTGTTTTAAGGTGGGTTTCCTGTTCTATGTTGCTATTATACATATCTTTAATTGCTGCTACTTGTGCTGTTGTTTTAATTTTCTTTCGCTAGGTGGTAGGGAGCCCCATCTTATTTTGCTATTGGGCCCTATGAATTATACTTACGCCCCTGGGCCACTTCTGAATTTCCAGCATATGTTTTGTTTGCGAACATTCTCTCCAAATTCAAGCATAGGCGGATTAAATATCCAAGTCATATACAATTATTGACAAAAAAAATAATGCACCAAGAAGGAGTTGCTGGAATCGGATGAAGCTTTCTATGTGTGAATGTAATGATGATATATGTAAGTGATTACAATATTAGAGAGAAAGGATACGTTTATTGGGGACAATTGTACAATTGGAAGGAGGCCCTATTACTTTGTTGTGCCTCTTCATAGATGCTTGACTGGCTAAGTCAGTTCACCCCAGAGATTCTGATTATTGTGGTAAGTTATATTAGCTAACGGAGATGACAAGAATGACATACTGGGGGTCATTTACTATGGTTCCCTATTTTAGAAACTAACATAAAAAAGTCAGAAGCCTGTGGTTCGTGACTTTTTAAATGGCATTGCTCCTACGCGTAGGCCATACTACTTTATTTATTTTGCTCACTTATATAGCACCCCAATAGGGCTCACAATCTATGTTCCCTATCTTCGGAGTACCCGGAGGAAACCCACGCAAATACGGGGAGAACATACAGACTCCACGCAGATGGTGACCATGGTCCGATTCAAACCTAGGAATGCTAATACAGAACTTCAAGGTTCATAAATATTTTTAACTAGTGTCGCATGTAGGTGACTAGCCTTAGTTATGCTTCAAGGCTCTGAGAAGAGCTAATTTGCATACATTTTCCCAGGACGCATTGCTTTAAATTCTCTCTACTTGCTGGATCACCAAAAAAAAAAACCCATTACCTTCAGAGAAGGGAAAAAGATAGAAATATGCTAATACCAGGGGTGTAACTGCCATAGTGGCAGACCATGCGACTGCTATGGGGTCCAGGGCAAGAGGGGGCCCAGTTGGGATCATCTCCTCTTCTAATGGAGGTGAAAACTTGGTCAGGACTCTACCCTTTAAAGGAACAATTTTTAGCAAATGAGGCAGTGGAAAAAAAATACCCAAGTGTCATTGAAAGGGGTTTAGATGGAAAAAAGATACAAAACATCCTGCACGATATGATAGTAAATATGCGGATGTACATGGCTACATTAATAAAGTCACGGAAAATAATGCACTGAAGCAATAGATGCAAACATGATATATGGACTAAGCCCTCACTCTAATGCTAAAATCTGAGACTCTCAGCCAATATATTTTAATCAAAACATATCTGTGCCCACCTACCCACGCAAAGGTGGTCTCAGTCAGGCAGGACGTACTTTAAACCTACCTATGCCGTTATGCATCTATATTCAGGAGAGCAGACCCTACACATATAGTGTGCTGCTAGTCACCGCTATGCGCATCCAGCAACCAATGAGAGGAGGAGCACACACACCTATATGTACCACCTAATCAAGGTCGCCTATTAGATAGCTGGGGCAAAAGTGCACATGAATGCTACTCCCAGGATAGAAGTGCATTCACACCTGAAGGTGCCACTCCTTCAAGACAAATCAATCACGAAAAAAAGATACAAAACATCCTGCACAATTTTTTTGATTTGTCTTGCTGATGCACACAGAGGTGACTAGGAGCAGCACACTATGTGCAGGGTCTGCTCTTCTGAATGCCCAACTGCATAGGTAGGTTTAGAGTAGGACCTAGCTGCTACAATAAAATTATCACTAATTGGCCGGCTCTATAATAGAATTTTTAATCACTCAAAAAATTCTTATATATCATTAATAAAAAATATCACAATAAATCCCTATATGCAAAAAACATTAAAATAATACTATAATAGTACAAACTTTATATATATTAACCTTTGTCATAACACTGAATATAGTCAGGGTCCCACTAGTTACTAACAGTGCGGAGCTCCCGCACTCACAAAAATGTATTTGAATTCTACAGCAGTCTCAAAGCAAGGTATCTTATTGATATTAATACATTTGATATGGCTTTCCCTGTTGATTTTGCCTGTACTGTTCTGTGATTTCATTGTGGCCCTCTTTCCAGAGTCACGATGTTAATAAGTTCTGAGATTGCCACTTTGTAGGCGATTCCTATACCAACCACGCTGTCAGTTAGCACAAGCTACTGTAGCTGTTATTTTAGTAGTTCACTCAACAGTAATGCAGACAGTTCTACACGATAGTCTGGTAAGTAATGATGTTGTGCGCTTACCACATCTCCAGTAGTGTTGTGGATTTGAATGACAATAAATACATACGTGGCTGTATTAGTATGGATCGCTGTGCTGGTCCGGCTACTTGTATTCAAGCTTAATATGCACGTTGGTGCCGGCACCTAATGTTCAGCGCATGCGAGTTGTGTATCCTCAGGAAGCTGATCGCGCGCTAGGTAGGTGGGCACAGATTTGTTTTGATCAAAATATATTGGCTAAGAGTCTCAGATTTTATTATTAGAGTGAGGGCTAAGTCCATGTATTATGTTTGCATCTATTGCTTTAGTGCATTATTTTCCGAGGGTTTAGGCGGAAACCCTTCTGTCCTGTGTGGGGGCCTGGCTTGATCCTCGCCACTGGCTGATACATTTATAGCAGGAAGCTCAGAGAGAAAAGGAAATATTTGGAAAATGTCCCTGGAATAATGAGAGTAGTTGCCGAACCACTCAGGTTCTTGCACCTTTCCTATGTAACAAACAGTTAACACATGGCTGTGTATGTGTGTGCTGATGGTCTGGTCTCCTAAAGCAATCTAATGGAAACGTGAACAGCTGCTATGGGCCACTAAAATGAAAGTTATTTCTTCTGGTTGGCTGATCTCATTATTAGACATCATTAGTTACACTTGTCTGAATTCTCTTAATTGCAGAGGTCACTTTCTTTGAAATCGCCAGTATGATGATTGTTCTAAACATTTGTCTTAGAGGTTAGAATGTGATATAATGTATCCACCTCCTGGCTCATCTTCAGTAGCAGTTGACAGATGACACAATTGAGTGACACAATTGAGCACGGGGATGACTGAGCTGAGTTATAAAGATTTACAGGGAACCTCTCATATTGTACATACAGTCCAAAAGGCAGCATGTTATAGGGCAGGAGGAGCTGAGCAGGCTGATATATAGTTTTAGGTTTAGACTCAGTATAACTTATATTCATTCTAACT
This sequence comes from Bufo gargarizans, assembly GCF_014858855.1. Lineage (NCBI taxonomy): Eukaryota > Metazoa > Chordata > Amphibia > Anura > Bufonidae > Bufo > Bufo gargarizans. The sequence continues at coordinate 72,675,487 of NC_058080.1, forward strand.
CCTGCTCATTCTGAGCTTAGGTGTCCAGTGGGTGGGCCTATAAGTGACTGACTGCTATGTCTGTATGTAGACCTATACAAGGAAGGCTGTAAATCACTTATTACACCTCAATTGAGTACATCTATCAGTGACTGACAGCTAGCTCTGTATACACACAGAAAATGCTATCAATCACTGATCACACATCCCCATGTACAGCTATCAGTGACTGACAGCTATCTCTGTATACACACTTACACAGAGAATGCAATCAATCACTGATAACATGTCCCCATGTACAGCTATCAGTGACTGACCGCTATCTATGTATACACACTTACACTGAGAATGCTATCAATCACTGATAATACCTCCCTGTTTACAGCTATCAGTGACTGACAACTATCTCTATATACACTTACACAGAGAATACTATGAATCACTTATAACACCTCCCCATGTACAGCTACCAGTGACTGACAACTATCTCTGTCTACATACTTACACAGAGAATACTATCAGTCACTGATAACATGTCCCCATGTACAGCTATCAGTGACTGACCGCTATCTATGTATACACACTTACACAGATAATGTTATCACTCACTGATAACACATTCCTCATGTACAGTTATCTCTGTATACACACTTACACAGAAAATGCTATCAATCACTGATCACACGTATAGCTATCAGTGACTGATAGCTGTCTCTGTATGCGCACACTTACACAGAGAATGCTATCAATCACTGATAACACCTTCCTATGTACAGCTACCAGTGACTGACAGCTATCTATGTATACACCCTTACACAGAGAATGCTATCAATCACTGATAATACCTCCCTGTGTACAGCTATCAGTGACTGACAGCTATCTCTGTATACACTTACAGAGAGAATACTATAAATCACTGATAACACCTCCCCATGTACAGCTACCAGTGACTGACAACTATCTCTGTATGCACACTTACACAGAGAATACTATGAATCACTGATAACACCTCCCCTGTGTACAGCTACTGTATCTATGTATACACACTTACACAGAGAAGGCTTTCAGTCACTTATAACGTTTCCCCTTTGAACTCCTAAGCTCAAAGTGAGCAGGAAACTAAATGAATTAATTAAAAGATACACTGAATATTTTCCCACAAAACAAAATATACCGAAAATCTCTAAGCTCCTCCTACTCTATAACCTGCTTCCCACCGACCAGACTGCATGTTCAATGTAGTAGCAAAGTCTAAATTCAGGTCGGCAATCGAGAGTGCACGTGGATGGGATAGATTCCCAGTCTTTTAAGCAATATGACAGATTTCCTAGCACTCTCTTTTCAATCAGCTTATATTTATTCAAGATTTCATATACAGATATAGGACACGTTTCAGCCCATCCAGAGCCATTCATTGAGAAAGGATCAGGGCGGGCCAAAATGCTCCCTGTATATGAAATCTTGAATAACTATAAGCTGATTGAAGAGCGAGTGCATATTCAATGTGACAGGTTCCATTTAATCCCTTAAGTACCTGGCCAATTTTAGGTTTTGCATTTTTATTTTTTGACTGCCCACGTTCCTATGGACAAAACTTTAATTTTTAGTTCATATAGCTATATGAGGGCATATTTTTTGCGGGAAAAGTTTTATTTTTTGATGGCACCATGTCTGTTATTCTTTTTTACTACTTTTGCGTCACCAGGTGTCAGGGTTGAAGTAAAGCTGATTAGACCAAAGTACAGAGATATTCTTAATAAATAAATAAAAATGATCTAGGGTGCTCTGGGCCAAAGGATCTCTTTCAAACAAGACAGTGGGGGAGATTTATGAAAACTGTTGTAAAGGAGGAAAACTGGCTTAGTCATCCATAGCAACCAGTAAGATTCCACCTTTCATTTTATAAAGCAGCTGTGAAAAATGAAAGGTGGAATCTGATTGGTTGCTATGGCCAAATAAGCCAGTTCTACTTTACACCATTTTTCATAAAACTCCCCCCGTGACCTCAAGACAACACAGGAGTGGCTTAGGGACAACTTTGTTAATGTCCTTGAGTGGCCCAGCCAAAGCCCTGACTTGAACCCCATCACTGGAGGGACCTGAAAATGGATGTCCACTGACCACCCCCACCCCCACCCAACCTGACAGAGCTTGAGAAGAATGGCAGAAAATCACCAAATCCAGGTATGTGGTATCATAGAGGAGTGGAGGCAAAGGGGCTTCAACTAAGTCCTGAGTAAAGGCTCTGAATACTTATGTCAATGCAAGATTTTAGTTTTTATTTTTCAATAAATTATTAAAGATTTCTAACATTCTGTTTCCACTTCGTCATTATGGGGTACTGAGTGCATATCGATGGGGAAAAACATATTTTTCTTCTATTTTTGTACAAGGTCGCAACATAAAATGTGAAAAAAAGGTCTGAAGACTTTCCAAATGCCCTAGCATCACTGTCATCAGATACAGAAACATATGTAATATAAGGTAATACTATCAACATGCCAGGAAATGGTAGTACGTCATATAGAATTTCAAGCATGCGATTTGATTTATTACTTTCATAAGTGTCTTCTTTGTGCATAGCCACCTAGCAAGGAGCATCTGGTCTTCTATTGTTGATTGATTCATTGAGTAAACAAGACTGTGATGGTCTGAAGACCTTGGCAATGCTCATGGCAGAGGTGGGGTATTTATGGTTCACAGCAGGAAAGCGTGTCTTTAAATGCAATTGGTTTGGCTAAACTGAATCTCATCATTCTTCAAACTAGAACCCTGCAAGAGGTATGGTCTTTAATGGACGGGTCATCTTGCTCAGCGCATTCACCAAGTGGCAGTGGGAACACTTTAATTATGTCTTTAGTGGGGAGAAGTCAAAAGAAACTTGAGAAAAGTTTACAGGCGAAGTGAAGGTCAATGTCAGCAAAACAGTAGTAATTGAGCTTAGAATGATAATTTGTTATACACAGGCAATGGTATCCAGCTGGGTCTCCACTTGTGAAGCTGCCACTGCAGTCACCGGAGCAGGCCTGTCGTGATGAGAACTAGAGGCCATCAGCAGGAGAGTGGTCAAGTGAGTCACAGACATAAACTTTTTGGTTGCCCAAGTCAGGTATTTCAGAATGCATCTTCCTCTTCCCCACTCCCATGAATTTTGACCTATTAGATGGAAAATCATCCACTAAATTGCAACAATTTTTAGCAAAAAAAAGATAAAAGGAGTTGTCCCACGAAAAATATTTTTCAGGTTTCAAACCGACACCTGGATCTGAATATTATTGTAATTGCATGTAATTAAAAAATATGGCATAGCCATTGAGTTATTAAATAAAATGTATCTGTATAGCTCCACCTGCTTTTTCTTATTTCTTTGCAGAATGGACACGTCCCCTGTGCTAAGGCAGAAAAGACACTCCCTTTGAGCTGCCAACTTTATATAAATCTAGTAGAGCAATGAATGGGGACATCTCTGGATCCATGTGAGGGGCTGGTTCTAGCTTTGTTAGAAAGAGATTGTCATGTACTATATGATGTCTGATTAAATTTTTTTTTACATCAGTCATGGGATAACCCCTTTAAGCTTGAATACTTTACAATTTAGGCAAAATTGGGTATTTGAGTTCTGCTCCACTTTCTAGATGCTGTAATTGACATTTCTATCTCAATTAAAGGGTTGTCTCATCAGAAACAATGCATTACTCCAGACTTGGGGGTATCTGCAAATGTTTTATTGTAAATAGTTTGGTATTGTTATATGATATATTGCTCATGTTTTGGCCATATGCTTCAGCAGTAGAGGTATGGTTGGCAACGGCTTTCTGAGCTGTAGTCCCTCATAGGCCAGATACAGTTCAAGTCTGAACCTTACAGTGGACACCTATACTCGCAAGTGCCAATATACAGTCATGCAACCTGCCACCATTCCTCCTCAACTGGTACCAGAAACTGTACTTTGGAATTGCTCCCACTGGATGTACCACAAGTTATATTTTGTATTAAGTAAAGGAGACTGTTATACATTCATTTCTGGCCTCATTTTTCAAACTACATTTCCACTTCACTGATCCCCAGGGAGTACTCCATGACACAACATCTCATCAAGGCCACTACCACTCCCATCCTCTGCACTGGCTCCTAAAGGGCTCGCTGCAACAACCACTTTCAAAATACAGGTGTCTTGGCGATCAGCTTATTGCCTTGGGTCCCATCCTGATAGTGTTGGCACCCTTGGCTGATTTTGCCAGGGAAAGGTACAGACAGTTCCTGTGGCAGCCATTCATATGGGTGGTAACTATTTACCATTACAGCCAGTTTTGACCTTTATAGCGTAGGGAGATTTTATTTTCATCCTCACTTTCTGCCAGAAGCAGCTCTGCGGTAACCAGATAGGCCTCCACACAAGAGAGCTGTGTAGTTTCGTCGCCCGGTTTGAGTGCCACATTTCCTGAAAACAGGTAACATAGCCAAGACGGATCCGTCATGAACTCCATTGAAAGTCAATGGGAGACGGATCCGTTTTTGATTGTGCCAGACTGTGTCATAGAAAACGGATACATCCCCATTGACTTACATTGTGTGCCAGGACGGATCTGTTTGGCTCAGTTTCGTCAGACGGACACCAAAACGCTGCAAGCAGCGTTTTGGTGTCCGCCTCTAGAGCGGAATGGAGACTGATCGGAGGCAAACTGATGCATTCTGAACGGATCCTTTTCCATTCAGAATACATTAGGGCAAAACTGATTAATTTTGAACCGCTTGTGAGAGCCCTGAACGGATCTCACAAACGGAAAGCCAAAACGCCAGTGTGAAAGTAGCCTAACTATGTGCTTTATAAAAAAAAACTCTTGATATGTCAAACCTAAACCACTTTCTGATGATGACCTCCTTATCCTTTAGGAGAAGGGCTTGGTTTGGATAATGTCCTTACTCATGTTGCAAGACCTATTAAAGAGTCAAACGTTGAGTCTTGGGTATCAACCTCTACTAGGACACAAACAGAAGAGTGGAAATCTGCATATCATTTTTCTCAGAGAACATTGCCTTGCCTATAAGACACCTATGCCACCTCTGGTGCTGTCCACAAAGAAAAACTGTACCCCATGAGCTGTGTATAGTAATACAGCCATCATAGCTGATGGACAATAGTTGTGTTGTTGTTTTTTTTTGGGGGGGGGGGGACAGACCCTTTTTTACCTTGGACAACCCTTTTCAGTAAAAAATATAATCTACTTCAAAATGAACTATATATGCAATTCGCTATTTGAAATAATTTACCCCTCCTTTAAGAAGAAGTTCTAGGCAATGCTTAGAGTATTGAACTATGGATATTAAAATCTTTGAAGAGTATACATGTTATAAAGGATTCACTGTGAATGTCTTTTAATTATAAAAATCCATATAACCAGAGCGTCATTGAAGAAGTGACACCAGAAAAATGCGTAGTACTGCAGGGCGAGCTCATAATAAAGCAAATGTTCCAGATCTCATTGCATGGTGCCCACTTTGAAGTGTTCCTGCAAAAATATTTTCTTTCATACCTCCTAGCTATCTGCTCTTTGAACAGCGTGCTTGGATATAATTTATTTTGTTATGTTATACGGGCTTATCCCATTATCCCACACTCCTGCGTTTTCCTTCCCTCTTTGAACTCCATTTACAACGTATTCAAATAATATTGTAAGAAAAATAAATTACCAGCAATAAATGCTATACGAGCTACACATCAAGAGAAGCTCTATGGGGGGTTTGCAGTCTTCTACTATTAAATATCACAGAGCAATCAATTTTTTCTTCTGAGTGACGGTCGGTGTTGTAATGCAGTTTGGGGCTATGAGAGTCAAACATTGTAATTATTTCCTATGTATATGTGTTGCACCTAGTGTGGAAAAACAGTTTATGCAGGTGGCGAGAACTGCATTTTCTATTTATTTCTCTATAATTTCCTCTGAATTACCAATACATGCAGTTTTGGTGTCTCAGCATTAGGAAATTAATTTCAGGACATAAAGCCAAAGGTATAATGTAATACAGTAGTACCACAGGGGTCAGCACCCTCGTGCACTCCAGCTGTTTTGAACTCCCAGCATCAGGGGTGTGCTACCAATGAGGCCAGGTGAGGCGATTGCCTCAGGCGGCAAGACCTAGAGACAAGTGGGGGCAGTGGCAGGGTTGTGGGAATATCTCTCTATATTCAACTGCATCACAGTATGCCAAAAACAGTAGGACTGGAGGCGTTGGGCGCTGTTTCAATTTTCGCCTCAGGCAACAGAAAGGCTAGGTGCACCCCTGCCCAGCATACATACTTGCTCAACAGTTCTCAAACCTCCCATAGAACTAAATGCAGCATGCTGGAAGCTGTAGTTTCATAGCAGCTGGAGTGCTAGAGGTTGCCGATCCCGGTAGTATGGTTTCTAAGCTCTTCTATAATTTGGAAACATGCTCCCTACCTGAAGCTTCTGGACCCAATGTTATCTGCAAAATGGGCCCACACCTACTATACTATTTATAATACTGGTGTCTTCTTTTTTTTTTGCATAGGAGCCACTGGATTCCCTTAGGTGCCAGGGCCCAAATGTGACTGCTACCAAAGGCATTTCTTACGGTATACCTAAGTTCCTATTGAGACACAACATTCATTATCCAAAAAGTCTTTGGATTTTTTTGAGAATTTGAGCAATTATCCATACAGTATGTCATGCATAAAAACAAATAAAGTTCTAAGCTTTTTTAGTAGCTCTCAAGTATGTTTGAAGAACTTAAATAGATTGTCTGGTTTGAAAAAATCTAGTTTTAAATACTTATTAGTGGGTCCTCTGTTCAGGAGACTTATCTTTTATCCAGCGCAAAGAATGTACAAAAGATTATCTCTTTCCTGGAGCCAGCATGCCATGGTCAACCCACTGTTTTTAATGGGAGCTGTGCAATACTTTATTTTATCTGTGGGGGCACTGCAGGGAAATAGAAACAATCCCTGTAGGTTTCCCCAACATATTGCATGGTACAGTACATAAGACAGACTTGAAAGTCGATCTTTAAAGGATAGTAACTGGTTTGGCGAAGGCTAGACAGGCATGTGGAGTCTAAGAGTTCCCTGCTGACCCTGGCAGGAAGATACCACGTTCCCCAGAATTCTCACTAGTTGGAAGCAGCAATGGCAAGACTGTAGAGAGGAACAGAGCCAAGGGTCAATTTAGGAAGAGTGGTTAGGCTGCAACAAGCCAGAGAAAAAAAAAGGAGGGTAGTCAGGAATGGAGTCATGGGTCAGAGCCAAGAGCTCAACAACGAGCTAGGTGTGAGGCGTAAACAGAGTTGAGGAACAGGCTGAACGAGGAGAACAGTGGTGAAGCAGAGTTTCTCCAATTATGTACATGGGATCTATGTAACAGAAGAACCATGTCCAAAGTAGACAACTCGTTTAATGGGATGAGTTGTCAAAATCAGGATGTGCCTGATTAGCACAGTGGGGGAGATTTATCAAGATTGGCGTACCCATACAGTATGTCAGTCTTGATTACCCTGCACTGGAGTGAGATGTATGTAATTTATTAAGAGGCAGATGTTATAGCAAATCTGGTGGGCCGTGTAAAGACCCACCTCTCCTGCCGATCCACTCGCTCTTTTTCTCACCACTTAGGAAAAGTGGTGAGAATCGTAAAAAGTCACAAATTATGATGTACATATGACATGCGCCATAATGTCTGACTTTTCTACACCACAATAGTGACGAAAGCATCTGAGTAAATCTCCCCCAGTTTGGATTTCATTCTTTGCATTGACTGCTTCATTCTTTCCACTGAAAATTTGCAACAAATCTGACCCAATTAGCATAATTTTAAACTTCACACTGAGGCTGAGTTCACACGAGCGTGTCAGGATAAGGTCCGGATGTGTTGCGGCAAACCCGCATGAGTAGGTACCCAATTGCAGTCAGTTTTGATTGCGTTCCGTTGTTCAGTTTTTATCGCGCGGGTGCAATGCGTTTTGCACGCACGTGATAAAAAACTGACTGTGGTACCCAGACTCGAACTTCTTTACAGAAGTTCAGGTTTGGGTTCGGTGTTGTGTAGATGTTATTATTTTCCATTATAACATGGTTATAAGGGAAAATAATAGCATTCTGAATACAGAATGTTTAGTAGGTGATCAATTGAGGGTTAAAAAATAAAAAATTATTAACTCACCTTCTCCTCTTGATCGCGTAGCTGCCGGTCTCTTCTTACTTCTTTAATCATGAGCTGCCGGCTAAAGGCCCTGTGGTGACGTCACATCACATGGTCCAATCACATGGTCCATAACCACTGAAATAAATGGACTTTCGCACAATATTCTAATTTTTTGAGTTTCACCTGTATATATTACATAAACAGCTCTACCACATGCCCATTACACAGATAGTTTACTATATACACATTGCACACACAGCTCTGCTACATGTCCATTACACAAACAGAACTACTGTGTGCACATTACACACAGAAAACTGTACAATAGACTGACATAGCCCTGCTTTATGCACACCTTCCACACATAAAGTACCTCTGCATTCTCCACCAGCACAGTCCTACAGGGAGCCTGTGTTCCCCTAACTCCTCCCACACACATGGCTAATCACATGACTGTGACATCACTACAGGTCCGGTAACTACAATGTAGTGTTTAGTCCAGACTCTGGAGCTGCTCCTGGTGAGAGAGATGTCTGTGAGGGGTGGGGCTTCTCGGGAGAGGGGTGGGGCTTCATGGGGGCCGGACCTGGCAGCTTCTGATATAGCGCTCCTGACTAGGGGGGGAGGAGGGAGAGAGAGACAATGCGCGCGCCCAGGAGGAGTTGACGGATTTTCTGTAAACTCACTGAGAGCAGCCTGCTGTGCATAAAAAGCACAGCAGGCTGTAGAACAAAAATGAAAAAAGATATAGAACCAATTGGAGAAATGATTTTCTCCACAAAATAAATTTGTGTAATTCTTTTTTTTATTTTTTTTATAAAGATGTCCATATCCTTTAAGGAGCAAGATGCCCTGTTTCTCCATTTCCTGATTACGGACAGACATGAAACCAGCTAGTCTCTACCCACTAGCTACAAAAAATGATATATTACAGACAGGGAAAAACTGTTAAAAATGCCAGCTACAAGGAATATAACAGCCAGAAATTGTGTTATTCCTCACATCTCACCTACACCCTAAGGGCAGCTTATTCCGGAAAAAGTACCAGAAGCCACAGTTACACTATAAATAGAAGTAGTGGCTGTAGTTTGGATTCGGTCATTACATTTTCAGTGCTCCCACCTTCCAGTTCTTCAGATTTAGAAAAACTAGGTGCAAACTGATTTTAGAGAAGCAAAGAGACTGACCTGCGTAGGCATGGCTGTAAATAGAAGCGTGAACAGCAGGACTGAAAGTGATGCTCAATTTTTGTCTTGAATGAACTGTTCACAACATTCAGATTTGTAATAAATTTTTTTTCTAAATATGTTCCCTATTTTTTAATTTTCTTGCAGGAAGGACATGGAAACTTTTCTATTGAAAGTTAGGCCCCTTTCTCACTCCCGGGTGCAATGCGTGAGGTGAACGCATTGCACCCGCACTGAATTCGGACCCATTCATTTCTATAGGGCTGTGCACATGAGTGGTGATTTTCACGCATCACTTTTGCGTTGCGTGAAAATTGCAGCATGCTCTATATTGTGCGTCAGACATCATAGCGCTCAGAAGATGATGAAGAGACTGATTTAATTTGGTGAGTAAAACCTTAGCACTTTTTTTTTTTTGTATTTTCTAGGCTGGACTTAAAGGGAACCTGTCACCCGGATTTTGTGTATAGAGCTGAGTATATGGGATGCTAGATGGCCGCTAGCACATCCGCAATACCCAGTCCCCATAGCTCTGTGTGCTTTTATTGTGTAAAAAAAAGATTTGATACATATGCAAATTAACCTGAGATGAGTCCTGTCCCTGACTCATCTCACATACAGGACTCATCTCAGGTTAATTTGCATATGTATCAAATCAGATTTTTTACACAATAAAAGCACACAGAGCTATGGGGACTGGGTATTGCGGATGTGCTAGCGGCCATCTAGCAGCCCATGTCCTCAGCTCTATACACAAAATCCGGGTGACAGATTCCCTTTAAGTCCAGCCTAGAAAATACAAAAAAAAAAAAGTGCTAAAGTTTTACTCACCAAATTAAATCAGCCTCTTCATCATCTTCTGAGCGCTATGATGTCTGCCGGAGCTGACATGAGTTAATGATGACATAGCCTGACTATTTCAATCAAATGATGCTTTTCCCTATAATTTCTTCAGGCATCCGAATGGCCGGTTGTACTTTTGAGATTTTTTTTAATGGTCTCATTTGACAAGGGTGCTCGGTTTATCCTGACAGTTTCTGCATTTGATATTGCCTGTGGACAGTATAATCAAGCTGGAATATCTGCAATGTAACGATCATGGTTAGCCTCGGCTGGTATGTATCCAATTAATGTAATGCAGAAGTTTATACAGAGAATCAGAGTAGCTGTAAAAGTTTTGCAGTGCAGTAGAAACCTCATTTTATAATGTCAGTTTGCCTTTGTGACACCTCAGGTGTAGCAGAGCTCAGTCGGTTCTTGAAGGGGTTCTCTGGAAATGATTTGCCAGCAACCTGTCCTAGAACGTGAGCAGGACTGGTTGCCTCCACTTGCACAGCTGCCTAGGGGAGGTGACAGGGCCTTACGACACACTACCCTGCTGTACATTACACGGTAATGAAGTGACCCTCAGAAGAAAAGTGATGATGCTCAACACCTTGTCTTTGTTGGATGTCCAAATCACAGGTGCTAGGAGATGTCCTGAGCCAGAAACAGGTATTTCGACAATGAACAAAATGTAAAGCCTCTAGTACTCTGTAAAAATGTCACTTCCCCATTAGAAAATCCTCAAAAACATCTTGTACAATGATTAACCCTGCAATTTTCTGACTTTCTGTTTGCATTTTTCACTCTCCACCTTCCCAGAGCCATAACTTTTTTATTTTTTTCCATTTACATTAGCCATATGAGAGCCTGTTCTTTGCGGGACAAGCTGTATTTTCTAATGGCTCTATTTAATATTGCACATGATCTAGCGGGAAGCTGGAAAAAAGTTCCAACATTTTTTTACAGCATTAAAATTAACCTGTTAGCTTCATTCTCCAGGTCACTTTGATTACAATGATGCCATACAGGTATAGCTTTTCTTGTGTTTTAAAACTGAAAAAAAAAAAAGACAAAATTTTTTTTTTTCTTTTCCTCGCCATATTCTCACCCCTATTTTTTGTAGTTATGGGAACAGAGCTATATGAGGTCTCATTTTTTTGCAGGGCAATCTGTACTTTTTAGTGATACCATTTTGAAGTGTGTGTGTGACTTTTTGATCACTTTTTATCAAAAAAATTTGGGGAGGGGAAGTGACAAAAAATGGCAAATTTATATATTTTTTTCCATTATGCCATTTGCCGTATAGGATAAATATTGTTATATGTTAATAGTATGGAAGTTTTCGGATGCTGTAATGTCTACAATGTTTCTTTTTAAATATATCTTTTCAAAACTTTTTTTTTAAGTCACCCTGGGTCTTTAGATTGCCCATTGTGTTCTGTGATGGCTACATAGCCATCATAGAACACACCTTTTACTATATACCAATACAGTGCTGCCACCTGCTGGCCTGTATTGGTATATGCCAGTCATATGTATCAGAACCTGCTTGAGTCTTCGAGCTATTACAGGCATATAACAGGTTCCCCGATCTCTGATGGAAATCACAGTTACAGATACTGCGCTATGGCTACTGATGCATGCACGAGCGGGCACCATCTTTAAAATGCGTACATATAACAAGGGGTTAAAAACCATACCTAAACGATTCGGCCATAGTATGACTTGTCCTTGACAATGATTAAGGTTGTGAGGCAGGTGTGTTTTTTTTTTTATCATTGTACAAGATGTTTTTTAAGGATTTTCCAGTAAAGAAGTTGATGTGATCCTGCCTACGATAAGCCATTATGGCTGAACAGCCTGACAGGAAAACTTACCAATATGTATTACATATACCAGGGTGTAGTTTGTGGTGGGGCTCCAACCCCGCCCCAGGAAGTGGAGGAAACTAGTCCTGCTCACATTCTAGGAAAAGTTGCTGGTGGGCATTTTATATAATTCCTGGAAAACCCCTTTAAGCAGACTTACAATAAAGAGGAAGCCCAAAAGAGAGGGTAAGAATAATTCTGCAAACTCTTTTTTTCTATTGTTCAAATCCACCAAAATAAAAAATGAAGCAACTCTGCAAATCGTCTTGATGAAAAAAAATATCCTACTGTTTTGTCTACAGCTCCTAATCAAATCTATGAGCCTCCATGGTTATAGACAAAACACAAAAAAAGCCTGTGTGCACCACCATGCACATTCTGAGGACTTCGCGCTCATGGACACCTTTATGCAATTTTGTATTAAAGCAGAGCTCAAGATGCACAGCATCTCCTTAAAATACAACAAAGATGTGCAAAATTCATATATGCCACTTATTGCTGCTTTTACATACAAGAATCTTTACTAAATCATCAAAACTGAAGACACCAAAATGTCAGCAATTTTGGTAATTTTCCATAAATATGGAGTCAGTAAATTCATAGTAGGTAGGAAGATGTGTACTGATACAATAAGTTGGATGTGTATTGTACTGATTATTTTCAGAATGCCATCTTGGCTGAGATGTTGCTCGGATCAGTTTAAAGATTTTCTTATAACATAAACATAAGAAACCTTAGTTAGAAAAGTACCTATTGACTTCTATGGGAGAACACAGTGGGCATGCTCTCTGATGTATGCAGTGGTCATTGCGCAGAGAGGGGGAGGTGCTGTGAGATGTGACCGTCACCTATTAATAGAGGTGGATTCTGTGTTTTTTTTTATATATTTTGATATATATATATATATATATATATATATATATATATAGCCAGATCCACACACCATTGATGCAATTCAAATTTACAGGCAAAGGCACCGGGCTTCCTCACTGCTCCCCCATGTGCGACGTGCCAAGAGGCACGGGCAGCGGGGTCTTAGCTGTGGTCTGTGCTCCTGCTGATGGGATTCCCTTCCTTGCTCTGAGCAGAACTTGCGCTTCGGCTCAGAGTTCCTATTGTGCATACAGGGTATGTGCGGGCATGTATCTTCTCCTTATGTGAGGCAGCATGTGCACACACTCTATCTTCCCCAGTAGGAGGTATTTAAAAGCGCCTTCTTCTACAGGAAGACATTTGAGCAACTTTGTCATAAGCTTGTCTAACCCTATTGAAGGTGTTTAGTGTGATTCTCAGCCATCACTGCAGTAGTCCACTAATCTGGGCTTTATATGCATTGTCTGCTCTGAGACCTTATCTAGACAGGGGGTTGCCCTTTTTACCACAGGTGGACTCCAATCAAGGTGTAGAATAGTGATAAGCAAATCTGATTTGTCCTGCTCTGGATGAAGCCGATTTGTTCATCCATATAGATTTCAGAGCAGCAGAAGTTTTTTTTTTAGCCTGCTCCAGATCTGAATCTCCACAAATCCCATCTCTGAGCTCTACAGGCAGTTTTTTCCCTCCTCATGGCTTGGTATTTTGCACTGATGTGCATTTCCAGCTGTGAGACCTTAAATAGACAGGGCTTTGTCTTTCCAAATCATATCCAATCAACCGAGTTTATCAAGCTGTACAATAGTGGCATAGCTAAAGGCTTATGGGCCCTGGTGCAAGAGTTCAGTTGGGCCCCCCTTCCCTCAGTGCTTTGTGGCCAGGAGCAAGGAAGCAGATAGCCTTTGTGCTACCTGAGGCAAACATTTGAACAGTACCCCCCCCCCCCCCCATGCCAAATTCTTGACCTAACCCCTTCTTTCCACCAAGAGGTGTAACTTGACCAGCATGGACTTTCTATAATACCAGTGTCTTCTTATGCGGCTCAAGGGTCTTTGGGCCCCGTCAGGCTCCTGGGTCTGGTAGCAACTGCTGCCTCTGCAACTCTTATAACTAATAAAGTTTTGTGTTAACCGCAGCCACCTTAAAAGAGCCTCAGAGGCAATACATTTTAATGCAAATACGGACATATATAACGAACATGAGTTATGAGGATGAACGAACTGGGTTCATCCATAGCAAGATGAACCAGACTTGCTCATCACTACAGGGAGTGCAGAATTATTAGGCAAGTTGTATTTTTGAGGATTAATTTTATTATTGAACAACAACCATGTTCTCAATGAACCCAAAAAACTCATTAATATCAAAGCTGAATATTTTTGGAAGTAGTTTTTAGTTTGTTTTTAGTTTTAGCTATTTTAGGGGGATATCTGTGTGTGCAGGTGACTATTACTGTGCATAATTATTAGGCAACTTAACAAAAAACAAATATATACCCATTTCAATTATTTATTTTTACCAGTGAAACCAATATAACATCTCAACATTCACAAATCTACATTTCTGACATTCAAAAACAAAACAAAAACAAATCAGTAACCAATATAGCCACCTTTCTTTGCAAGGACACTCAAAAGCCTGCCATCCATGGATTCTGTCAGTGTTTTGATCTGTTCACCATCAACATTGCGTGCAGCAGCAACCACAGCCTCCCAGACACTGTTCAGAGAGGTGTACTGTTTTCCCTCCTTGTAAATCTCACATTTGATGATGGACCACAGGTTCTCAATGGGGTTCAGATCAGGTGAACAAGGAGGCCATGTCATTAGATTTTCTTCTTTTATACCCTTTCTTGCCAGCCACACTGTGGAGTACTTGGACGCGTGTGATGGAGCATTGTCCTGCATGAAAATCATGTTTTTCTTACCTTGCAGACTTCTTCCTGTACCACTGCTTGAAGAAGGTGTCTTCCAGAAACTGGCAGTAGGACTGGGAGTTGAGCTTGACTCCATCCTCAACCCGAAAAGGCCCCACAAGCTCATCTTTGATGATACCAGCCCAAACCAGTACTCCACCTCCACCTTGCTGGCGTCTGAGTCGGACTGGAGCTCTCTGCCCTTTACCAATCCAGCCACGGGCCCATCCATCTGGCCCATCAAGACTCACTCTCATTTCATCAGTCCATAAAACCTTAGAAAAATCAGTCTTGAGATATTTCTTGGCTCAGTCTTGACGTTTCAGCTTGTGTGTCTTGTTCAGTGGTGGTCGTCTTTCAGCCTTTCTTACCTTGGCCATGTCTCTGAGTATTGCACACCTTGTGCTTTTGGGCACTCCAGTGATGTTGCAGCTCTGAAATATGGCCAAACTGGTGGCAAGTGGCATCTTGGCAGCTGCACGCTTGACTTTTCTCAGTTCATGTGCAGTTATTTTGCGCCTTGGTTTTTCCACACGCTTCTTGCGACCCTGTTGACTATTTTGAATGAAACGCTTGATTGTTCGATGATCACGCTTCAGAAGCTTTGCAATTTTAAGAGTGCTGCATCCCTCTGCAAGATATCTCACTATGTTTGCCTTTTCTGAGCCTGTCAAGTCCTTCTTTTGACCCATTTTGCTAAAGGAAAGGAAGTTGCCTAATAATTATGCACACCTGATATAGGGTGTTGATGTCATTAGACCACACCCCTTCTCATTACAGAGATGCACATCAACTAATACGCTTAATTGGTAGTAGGCTTTCGAGCCTATACAGCTTGGAGTAAGACAACATGCATAAAGAGGATGATGTGGTCAAAATACTCATTTGCCTAATAATTCTGCACTCCCTGTAGTGTAGAAACATCTCAAAGATGATCAAGAGAAATGGAAGGCCCCCAGAGCTAATTTTCAAGTTTTATAGCAAAGGTTCTGGATACTTTTGTCCATTTTAGTTCTTACTTTTTAAAAAGTAAGTGAAAATTTCTCAAATGGGGTATTGGGGTATTGAGTGGAGATTAATGGGAGAAAACTAAAATTTTTTGAAAGGTCTGAAAGGATTTGAAGACTTTTCCGGATGCATTGTATGTGTCACTAAGTTGACTTCGAAGGCGTATTTTTCTGAACAGAAGAAGCCTGTTTTGCAAACTTGTCTTCAATGTATTTTCTTTTGCAGCATCTGTCTGTCCCTGAGTGCCACCTAAAATGTGATGTTTCTGAGGAAACTTTTCTTTTCCTGCTTAATATTTCATATGCGTAAAACAGATTTACTGCTGTGTGCCATTATAGATATTAAAATACATTTGCACTCCGTGTTGAAAACAGCCCATTATTATTTTCTGCACACTAAATCCTTTATAAAACTTCTATTAGCTAGGCATTGCTATTCTTTTTTCTTGTCCACTTGCGTGGTGATGTAATGACTTGTAGTCTTAGAAAAATGAATAACTTACAGAAAGACCAATAGTAATATGACTGTCTGATCATCACTATTAGGCCTCATGCACACGGCCATTGTGTGGCCGTTCCATGCATTGGGGACGACAATTGCGGTCCCCAATGCATGGGCAACATCCTTGCAGCGGGCCGGACCCATTCAACTTGAATGGGTCCGTGGTATGTCCGCACAACAGAAAAAAAAATGTTTTATATTTTTTTGCGGTGCGGAACCACAGAAAGAAACACCACGGAAGCACTCCGTAGTGCTTCCGGTGTAACGTTCCGTGACTCCATTCCGCATCTCCGGAATTGCCGACCCATTCAAGTGAATAGGTCCACATCCGTGATGCGGGGTGCACACAGCCTGCGGCCGTGGATTGCCGAAATGCCGTTTGCAGGCCGCAATATGGCCAACGGCAGTGTGCATGAGGCCTTAACCAAACGGAACAACATTTTTGTGCCATTTTGGCTAGAAGAAGAGCAGACCCATCCCCAGTCTATGTTGCTATGACATGGGTAACAAGCTGAAGTGAGGTAGGTGACAAGCGAGCTGCAGGGAACAGGAAGCATCAGTTTATTGTGTCTACTTTAGTGGACGTGTGAAAACTGCAATATATTTAAGATTTCTTGGTATAGTCATATAAAACATCAAAATTAAAAACAATAAAATCCTCATTTAAACATTGTCATTTTGTCATGATTCATTTAAATTGATAGCTTAATTTTAAAGGGAACATGTTGACTTAAAGGGAACCTGTCATCAACTTTCTCCTGACCTCACTGAGGGCAGCATATAATAGTGACAGAAATGCTGATGTCAGCGGTGTGTCACTCAGGAGCTAAAAGTAAGTGGTTGCTGAGAACCAGCATCATAATGATTGCAGCCCAGGCCTTGAAAAGAGTCAAGAGTCAAATCTACTTGAGAAGAGTCCTGGTTATTATAATCTCCTGCTCTCCCGCCCATCTGCTGATGATTGGCAGTTCTCTCCTAGAGAGAAAGGGAGAAAACTAGGTAGAAGACTGTCAGTCATCAGCAGGTGGGCAGGAATTCATGAATAACCATGACTCTTCTCAGGTGGCCGGGACTCTTTTCCAGGCCCAGTCTGCAATGACTGTGATGTTGGTTCTCGGCAACCACTTACGTTTAACTTTTAAATGAAAGACTGCTGAAATCAACTCACCTGTCTCTACTTTATACTGCCATTAGTGTGGGCAGCATAAAGTTGATGACAGGTTCCCTTTAAAGGGGTTGTCTCATCATGGACAATGGGGGCATATCGCTAGTGTATGCCCCAATTGTCTTATAGGTGTGAGTCCCACCGCTGGGACCCGCACCTACATAGAGAACGGAGCCCCGCAAGTGAAGGAGGGTGCACTGCGCATGTGCAGCCGCCCTCCATTCATTTTCTATAGGGCCAGCAAAAATAGCTGAGCGCAGGCTCGGCTATTTCCGTCGGTCCCATAGAAATGAATGGTAGTGGGGGCCGCGCATACGCTCCCATTCATTTCTATGGGTAGCCGGCTTGGTGGTGGACGGACCGGAGTCCTCCAGTCACTACCTTGAGGGGCTCCGTTCTCGATATAGGTGCGGATCCCAGTGGTGGGTCCAGCACCTATAAGACAATGGGGCATATCCTAGCGATATGCCCCTATTGCCTATGATGAGACAACACCTTTAATATATTCCATGTGCAATAGGGTATCAAACTATTTAACAGGAGCATGAACGTATTGCTCTCCCCTGAAACGGAATGTGCAGGTAAGTGTCTATCTGAGATATAGTGTACATGCAGTGTCTGCTTGAAATTTACTTTCAAAAAGTATTTCTTAAAGTGAGTTGGTCACCTTGAAATTTACTGTTAAACCTGGTGCAATGCCTTGTAGGGTTAGCCCTACATTACCTTTCACTTGGCGGTAACGCTTGTAGATAGGGACAGCTACAGACAGTGAGCCCTGACCTGGAACCGAGCCCACTTTCCCTGCCTACTTGAAGTTCAAGCCCTAGGTAGAAAGTCCACAACTGGTCAATGGTCCCTATGCTACTAAGATGCAACAGACAGACGAAAACCAACAGAAAAAAACGGGATAGTCGTATAAATATGGATCAGAACCAGGCAGACAATGCAGTACAAAAATGAGAGACAGAGAACAGTGAATAGACAAGCCGAGATCAAATACCAGACAGAATGCACAGTACAAATCATGTGAGACAAAGAGTGGTCAAAAGACAAGCCAAGGTCAAAAGCACAAACAAATCCAAATGATTCCAAGGACCAGGAACCTAGGTAGAGAGCCCAAACAAAACTATTACTGGCACTGGTATATGGCCAGGAAGGGGTATAAATAGAGCAACGAGTTTCAGGATCAGAACCTGATAGGTCATGACTCGGCACTCAATTAGTCAGAACTAGAGATGAGCGAAGTATTGGGAAATTCGATTTGGCTGCTTCACCGAATTTTACCCAAAAATTTGCTTTGTGACGAATAGAAAAACAGAACTTAATATTTGGTACAGAAACCTTTGCTTGCAATTACAGAGGTCAGACTCTTCCTGTAGTTCTTGACCAAGTTTGCACACACTGCAGCAGGGATTTTGGCCCTCTCCTCCATACAGATCTTCTCCAGATCTTTCATATTTCGGGGCTATATCTGGGCAACATTGAGCTTCAGCTTTCTCAAAAGATTTTCGATTGGGTTCAGGTCTGGAGACTGGCTAGGCCACTCCAGGACCTTGAAATACTTCTTATGGAGCCACTCCTTAGTTGCCCTGGCTGTGTGTTTTGGGTCATTGTCATGCTGGAATACCCAGCCACGACCCATCTTCAATGCTCTTTCTGAGGGAAGGAGGTTGTTGGCCAAAATCTTGCAATACTTGGCACCATCCATTCTCCCTTCAAAACGGTGCAGTCGTCCTGTCCCCTTTGCAGAAAAGCACCACCAAACTATGCTGTTTCCACCCCCATGATTCATGGTTGGGACGGTGTTCTTGGGGTTGTACTCATCCTTCTTCTTCCTCCAAACACGGTGAGTGAAGTTGATACCAAAAAGTTCTATTTTGTTCTCATTTGACCACATGACCTCCTTCTATGCCTCGTCTGGATCATTCAGATGGTCATTGGAGAACTTCAAATGGGCCTGGACATGTGCTGGCTTTAGCAGTTGGACTTTGCGTGCCCTGCAGGATTTTAATCCATGACGGCGTAGTTTGTTACTAATGGTAATCTTTTAGACTGTGGTCCCAGCTCTCTTCAGGTCATTGACCAGGTCCTTCCATGTAGCGCTAGGCTGATTCCTGACCTTTCTCAGAATTATCCTTACCCCACGAGGCGAGATCTTGCATGGAGCCCCAGACCGAGGAATATTGAAAGGAAACACTGGCAGCAGATCACAGCTGAACATGGCGCCCGGGACCACGGCGGTAAGCAGGGGAACAGCGGTGCACAGCGGTGCACAGCAGCCGCTTTTATAGTACCCCCCTTACGCCCTCTCTTCTTGAGTCCACGACGAGCAGCCTCTGTTCCAATTGACAGTCATCTTGTGTTTCTTCCATTTTCTAATAATTGCGCCAACAGTAGTTGGCTTCTCACAAAGCTGCTTGCCTATTGTCCTGTAGCCCATCCCAGCCTTGTTCAGGTCTACAATTTTGTCCCTGGTGTCCTTAGACAGCTCTTTGGTCTTGGCCAAGGTGGAGAGGTTAAAGTGTCATTGATTGAGTGTGTGGACAGGAGTCTTTTACAACAAGTTCAAACAGGTGCAATTAATACAGGTAATGAGTGCAGAGTAGGAAGGCTTCTTGAAGAAAAACTGACAGGTCTGTTAGAGCCAGAATTATTGCTGGTTGGTAGGTGATCAAATACTTATTTCATGCAATAAAATGCAGGTTAATTATTTAAAAATCATACAATGTGATTTTCTAGATTTTTTTTTTAGATTCGGTCTCTCATAGTTGAAGTGTACCTACATTAAAAATTACAGACCTCTCCATTCTTTGTAGGTGGGAAAACTTGCAAATTCATCAGTGTATCAAATACTTATTTTCACCACTGTATATTAGTGAAATTTACGTACGTGACAGATTCCCTTTAAGGACATGCTTTGAATACTGTGAACTATGAAAAGCTCTTTACGATATTCACAGTGTGGTAAACGTGAAGTATCTTTATCTAAGGCCTGGTTTACATGTTGATTTTTGTGTTGCTTTTTAAAAATGCATAAAAAATGCACTGCAAAAAAGCATGCATTTTTATGGCAATTGCTCTTTGTTTTGTGTTTTCTGATTTGCCACTTTTAGAGCCACGCATTTATTATAACTTTCGCCAAAATGGCAGGGCAGAGATGCGCCTGATTTGTTAAGAGACACCTCTTACGCCAGTGCAGAGAGATCAAGAATGGAGTATGGATGCAATATATGGAGTCTTGATATATCTTCTCCAATGTGTTTCACCTGTAAAAACTGCATAGATTACCACATTGATGCCATAAATGTTCTACTTTAAAAAAAATATATAGTTTAAACAGTGAAATCTGCATTACTTCAACTACCACCATCATGTGATAAAATGTCCTCATGCAAAATGACAAGCGTTGGCCAAATTTAGAACACCAAGAGGTAAAAAGTTCAGGCGCTTTCTATCAAATTATTCTGCTGTGTACCCACAGGGTACCCACGCTATGGGGGCAGCACAGGGCACTGTAATACAAAGGACACAGACTGCACTAAATTCACAATACAGGTTTCTAAAGCCTAATATAATAGTGCTAGAAGAACAGGGTAACAATATAACAGAATAGATTTTACTAAGGCCTCATGCAAACGACCGTATGTATTTTGCAGTCCGCAAAAAATACGGATGACATCCGTGTGCATTCCGTATTTTGTGGAATGAAAGAGCTGGCCCCTAATAGAACAGTCCTATCCTTGTCCGTAATGCGGACAATAATAGGACATGTTCTATTTTTTGCGGAAAGGAAATACTGACAATACGGAAACGGAATGCACACGGAGTAACTTCAGATTTTTTTGCGGACCCATTGAAATGATTGGTTCCGTATAGGGTCCTATTAAAAAACGGAACAGACATGAATGAAAATACGTTTGTGTGCATGAGGCCTAATAGGCAGGATTATGTTGCCTACATGATAAAGTACGATTGTCTTTTATCAACCAGAAATACAAATCTACATGGGGAGAGTGGGCCATTAAAACGGCACCACAGGCTCCAACTTTTAATACAAGATGAAAATTATACTAAAAGTATAATAATACATCAGCTTTAAACTATGAGATTATGCTCACAGTCTCAGGGTTTACACCGATTTTAAAGGGAAATTCATGTATTTAATGTACTGTCTAGGCAGGTGCGGATGCACAGAGCATTCGGAAAGTGTTTTGACCCATTCACTTTTTTCACATTTTGTTATGTTGCGGCCTTGTGCTAAAAATAGATAAATAAATCAATACCCCATAATGAGGAAGTAAAAATTGAATTTTAGAATTTTTTTAACAAGGAAACATTTAACATTTAACTCTGGGGGCCTCTGATTTCACTTCATCATCTTTGAGATGTTTGTACTCCTCGACTGGCGTCCACCTGTAGTGTCCCACTAGGTAAATGTGGGAACTACACAAGAGTCAATTTGGCCACGTTGTTCCCACCTCCTGCGGGACAGGGTCACTGTGTTTTATATAATGTTTTATTGTGTATTTTCCCTGTTATATCTGTGTATCAGGCCTGTTAGGGTGTAGTTCCTCCTCCTAGACAGTAGAGGGACCTAGGGAACCCCTAGTATAAATAGTCAGGTCCTGTTCAGGGAAAGGGTGTGTAGTCAGAAGTCAGTGTGGACTCTAGCTAAGGAGCAGCTTCTGACATGCAGCTAGATAGCCCAGGCTCCTAGCTTGCTACCAGGGGAAGAGTTGCCTCCTGAGAGAAACTAAGTTCTTACAGAGTACAGTGCAGAGCAAAAGTGATTCCAGCCAACCTGAGAGCTGAAGGGCAGAAGGATATATTTAAAGCAAGGGGGTATATACCTGAGGATGTTTTCCCTAACCAAGGATAAAGTCAGCAATGGGGCATACGGGCCTTGGGATAAAGACAGACAGGATTCTGAGGCAAAGTGCAGCCTGATCTGTAAGTGTTTAACCCTCTGAGTATCTTGCAAGAACATTGTGCTTGCTATTAATGTAAAGCCTGCTTGTGACTGCTTCTTACATATGGAACTTTGACCAAAGACTGTATATAGTTAACTGTTCCAGTAAACAGAAGTTTTGGTTCACCACAACATCGTGTTCCTCCATTATTCCTACCATAAATCGGTGTGCCTGGCGTCACAAATTTAAAGGGATCTTGCCACCGGCACATTAAAAACACCTGCAACATCCAGGGCACCTCACCTACCATCAGGCCTGGTCCCTATACACAGAGAGTGCCCCAGAGGAACCCTGTGCCAGCCTCTCCATCACTGCTGTACGTCTGCCCAGGGTATATAAAAGACTGTGAGTACTACAACCACCCTCGGTTAGTAACTACCCCTGTGACCTCACCATTCGCCTCACCCTGCAGGGCTGCGTACTGCACACCTATGGTAAACTCAGTTGATTAGACATGATTTGGAAAGGCACACCTCTGTCTATATACAGGGAGTGCAGAATTATTAGGCAAGTTGTATTTTTGAGGATTAATTTTATTATTGAACAACAACCATGTTCTCAATGAACCCAAAAAACTCATTAATATCAAAGCTGAATATTTTTGGAAGTAGTTTTTAGTTTGTTTTTAGTTTTAGCTATTTTAGGGGGATATCTGTGTGTGCAGGTGACTATTACTGTGCATAATTGCAGGATTTTACTAAGTTATGACGTAAAGTCATGATTTTATTAAAGACACGGAGGCGAGTATTGCTTTAACCTTCTTTACTGAATCTACCATAGCAGCAAAGAAAAAAATGTATAACAAGTGGGAACCATGGTAACAACTCCTCCCCTTATCCCAGTATATCAGTCCTTGTCTGCCTGGGATCCTCCTCTTTCTTTGCGCCTCAACCAGCGCATATCAAAACCGGAATGCAACGAAAGAACCTTTGGAACCTGTCGGCTTGGACCGCAACATCCGGACATCCGACCGATCCAGAACTGTGTAACTCAAGTGCTTGAAGACGTTAGTCTCTCAACCTAAGAAAAAAGGATAAAAGAAAACATTCTATGACCATAATCCAGTGCATCAGAAAAAGCGGGATCTACATGTAGAGGATACTACTAATCTCAATAACGTAATCATAGAGCATCAGACATAAAATACTCACCCAGGCCCTAACAAGGGTGGGTCCAGGGAGGGCAATACTCGCCTCCGTGTCTTTAATAAAATCATGACTTTACGTCATAACTTAGTAAAATCCTGCAATTTTATAACAAGACACGGAGGCTCATATTGCTTGTTTAAAGCTGAGCCACTAAACTATCAAAAGCGTGTGTTGCCGGTCTGAAGTAAAACTCGCGGAATGTGGAAGTCCTGGACCAATCCGCCAGTCTCATAACATCTTCCAAGCGTGCCCCAGAAGTAGTCATTGAAGTAGCAGCCGCACTGCGAACTGAATGCGCCGTGAAAACAGTCGTATCAATCCCGGAAAGGGAGAGAAGCCACTTAACCCAGCGAGATAAGGTAACGCTGGTGACCGGAGCATACGGACTGCGAAAAGAAATAAATAACTGAGGAAGAGAAGGCGACCGCAAGGGGCGGGTTCTATCTTCATATTCCTGCAAACAAACCACAGGACAAAGTTGTGGAGACGCCGGGAAACGGGGGTACGAGACCGAATGAATATTGGTCTTAGTGCGTCGAGAAATATTGAAGTGAACCCCCTCCGGGGTGAAGGACCTAGCGTCCCAATCCAAAGCACGCACGTCCGAAACTCTTTTACAAGAAATTAGACAGAATAAAGTGACCAATTTGGCCGATAATTGACGTAAGGACAATTGAGCATTAGATGGCCAGTTGATCAAAAAAGTTAGGACACCAGAAACATCCCAGGTTGACGAGAACCGCGGCCGAGGCGGTCGGGCCAACCGTGAACCTTTGAGCAAGCGACAGACCAGGGGATGTTGTCCCGCCGGACGGCCATCGAAACCGTTATGTCTGGAGGAAATTGCTGACCTAAAGACATTGATGGTACGGTAGGCCTTCCCCGCCTCAAATAATGAAGTCAAAAAGGCTAAAACGGAATTTACAGGAGCCTCAAGGGGATCCAAAGACCGGTCGACGCACCAGCGAGACCAAGAGCCCCAGGCGGCTCTATAAGCTCGTCTCGTACCGGGCGCCCAAGCGCAGTCCAATAGGAACCTAGTTGTTCCTGGAAGGCCAGTGCCTCCTCCGGGACTCCCGAGATCTTGCAGGCCAGGAGACGCAAGGATCCGTTCTGCAGGAGTGGATGAAATTCTCCCGCTGGCCCTAGAAGCAGCGACAACTGATTGGGAAGAAGGAGCGGAAAATCCACCAGAAGTTCCAGGATCTGGGGGAACCAGGACTGAGTCCTCCAAAAAGGCACAATCAGAATCAGGTTCGCCAACTGCTGGCGGACTTGAAGGAGTACTCTCGGGATGAGCGCAAAGGGAGGAAACGCGTACATCAGCGCGCCTCCCCAGTGTTGAAGCAGGGCGTCTACCGCTTCCGCCAAAGGATCCGGTCTCCAGCTGAAAAACCTGGGCAGCTGGGTATTCAATCGGGAAGCGAACAGGTCGACTGAAAAAGGACCCCAAAGAGAAGAAATAGCAGAGAACACTGTCTCGTCTAATCTCCAGTCGCTGGAGTCCGAAATGTAGCGGGAGCTCCAATCCGCTAGGGTATTGTGAAGGCCCGGAAGGTACTCTGCCACCACAGAAATGTTCCTGTCGAGACAGAACTCCCAAAAGTCCTTCGCCAAATAGGTCAGAACAACTGACCGTGTTCCCCCCATGCAGTTGACGTATCTGACCGCAGAGATGTTGTCCATGCGGAGTCTGATGGCCGTACTGACAATCCCATTGGCAAAACTGCGAATGGCAAACGACCCTGCAAGAAGCTCCAGGGCGTTGATGTGAAGACGAGATTCCTCCCGTGACCAAGGACCGCCCGTGGAAACGCCACTGCAATGTGCTCCCCATCCGTGCAGGCTCGCATCGGATTCTATGATGAGATCCGGTTGGGGACCCACAATAGCTCTGCCATTCCAGGACGACAGGTTGTGGATCCACCACCTCAGTTCGTCTTTCGTTTCTGCGTCCAACGTGACAAAATCGGCGTAAGAGGCCCCTGTCCGCAGGTGAGCGATTTTGAGTCGCTGCAACGCCCGATAATGAAGAGGGGCTGGAAAGATGGCTTGGATCGAGGCGGCCAGAAGTCCGATTACCCTCGCCACATGCCGCAACGACATCCGGGGCAATTGAAGAACATGTCGCAGTTCTTTGCGAATGGCCTTGATTTTGGAGAGAGGGAGACTGAGGGATAATTCCAATGAATCCACTTGGAATCCCAGGAACTCCACTGACCTGGCAGGGGTCAGACAAGACTTCTCCTGGTTGATGATGAACCCTAAATTGGAAAGGAGGGACACCGCCAGGTGAATATGCTTCAACAGGAGAGATGGAGACTGGGCCATGATCAAGATATCGTCTAAGTAGACGATGAGGCGGACACCTCTGCCGCGGAGCCACGCCACCACTGGGCGCATGATTTTGGTAAAACACCAGGGGGCGGAGGAGAGGCCAAACGGGAGGCAGGTGAAACGCCAAGTCTGACCGTTCCACAGAAATCGAAGCAGGTCTCTTGAAGAGGGGGACACCGGGACAGTCAGGTATGCGTCTTTGAGATCTATCTTTGCCATCCAGTCGCCTGGAAGGAGCAGATCTCTTAACAGATGGATGCCCTCCATCTTGAAGTGCCGATACTGTACGAAAGCGTTTAAGGCTTTCAAATTGATCACGGGGCGCATCTGGCCCCCTTTCTTTTGCACCAGAAAAATACTGCTGACCACACCCCATCGAGTCCCTGGTGCGCGCTCGATCGCGCCTTTCTGCAGTAAATCCGACAGCTCTCTCTGAAAGAGGGGCCGAGCTGAATTGGACAGGGGTATTGAATGGGGCACCGGGATAGAACTCGGATCGGCAATCAGATCTATTGTGAACCCTTGTACAGTGGAAAGAACCCATTGGTCGGAGGTTATGCCTGGCCACACATGGGAAAAGAACCGGAGTCTGCCTCCAACACATTGGTCTAAAAAAGGTAGAGGACGAAGAATGGGACTTACCAAACGGTCGTCGGGAGTTCAGATTCCCTCTGTAACCGCGTGACCGGAAGGGGGCACCTCGCGATGGGAAAAAGGATGGCTGGTGCCTCTGATCCTGGAGGGATGCTCGGTAGGAGAAGGAGCCTCTGCCGGAACCCCGGGCATGAAAACTGGAACGGCCGGACAGTCGGCCCCTAGAACTGCCGGCCCTGTTGGAAAAACGCCCTTGGAAGACTCGACGCATTGACGTCTGGGCCTTATCAAGCGCCGTAAATGCTCCTACATACTTTCCCAACTCTTTAATAAAAGAGTCGCCGAAGAGCAAACCCTGGGCATCTTTGCCCGCTTCAGTCAAAGCGAGATTGGACAACTTTGGCTCGATTTTCATCAAAATGGCCTTACGCCTTTCAATGGCCAGAGAGGCATTGACATTACCAGCCACACAAATGGCTCTTTGGGCCCAACCTCTCAGTTCTTCAGGGTCCACCTGGCCACCAGCCGCCTTAGCGGACTCAGCCATGTCGAAAATTTTGGCTAAGGGACCCGTAATATCCAGCAACTTATCCTGGACTGCTTTTAAAGCAGAGTCCAGCCCTTTGCGGCGATTAAAACCCGTCTTCGCCAAGAATTGGACCATTTTCGGATCCACTGAGGGGGTCTCACACACTTTGTGTGGTATCAAAGGGCGAGGGCATTCAGCCCGTAATTTATTTCGCGATTCCTTGCTAAGAGGATTGCGTATGCGAGCTTCCAGGTATTGTGCCACATGTGTGGCGGGCATCCATTCCGCAGAGCGGGGATGGTGCAGCTCGTCGGGGTTAAATAATGGTACTCCAGATGGATCCTTTAACAGATCCTCTGCTGACCCCTGAAGTTGTAAAGTGGGCTCCGGGCATACGTTAAGTGCCGGGTCCACGGCGACATCCGCCAAATCATCCTCCATATCAAAAAGTAAATCATCGTCATTATCATGAGCCTCCTCCTCCGACTCTCTATCAGAGTCTGACACTGGCTCAGGTAGAGACCTGGCAGTCTTCCATGCCCGCGTTTTTTCTGCCTGGCGGGTGCAAGCTCTTTTACGCGAGCGAAGCGCGTTATCCTGGGATGGGGATGGCCCATCAATCTGAGTTGTTCTGGAGGCAGTAGGTAATGGTTCTGGAGGTGGGACCGTGCTCTGAACAACGGTGCTAGGGCGAGCCATGAGGGCCTGAGAAATAGTCTGGGTTAATGCAGAGGACATTGAACCCATGGCGGCTATAATGGCATTAGAAATGGACTGTTGAAGTGCCAAATCATGAGCATCCGGGTGCAGCACCCCGGACCTTCTATCCTGCGTAGGGGAGACCTGTCCTGCAGGGGGGGGGGGGTCATTAGGGGCCACAGAAGCAACAGAATTTTTCCGAACTGACATTGTAGCAGCGAATGGCAGGAGTTAGTCACCCCAGCCAGGAAGCAGCAGAAAGCACTAGAAGAGAAGAAAGGGGCAGTAATGTAACACCATACAAGAAAATAAGTAGAGGAACAAACAGGAAAAACGGTAGTACTCACAGGTCACTGATGGGCACAAGAACTGCCAGGGCACAGATAATCGCCAGGGACCGCAACGGGTACAGGTAGACACCGGGACACGTCCGACAAGCCGAGCGGTACTGTCCGGTGCGTGCAGCAAGAGGAACACACAGGCTGAATAGCCGAAGTCCCGCGATCGCGAGACTACGGCCGGCGCGCAGAGGGGAAAATGGCGCCCGAAATCTCGGATCGCGAGACTTCGAGCGGGAAGGCAAGAAGACGGCCGGGACGCGCGCGCAATGGCGGCCGCAACCTGAGGTAACAGGGGGAAACGAAAGTACCGCGAAGAGCGCGGTACACGCCGGAAGGCAGCGGAGCCGCCAGAGCCCCCAAAGGAGGGTGAAATAACCCAAGGGAGGCAATAAGGGGATAAGACCTGTAGGGAAAAATATATATATGACACGGAAAATATCACCCACAGGTCAGTAGACCGCAATAAGACAAGATGCCTTAAGACACCCTTAAAAACCCCGAAGGGTTAACTCAATCCAGCTAAAAACAGAAAATGTACCAGACCCTGAGCAGAGCTACAGAGCTGGAGAGTACTTATCTGCCTGGTAGCAGCAAAGAAAGAGGAGGATCCCAGGCAGACAAGGACTGATATACTGGGATAAGGGGAGGAGTTGTTACCATGGTTCCCACTTGTTATACATTTTTTTCTTTGCTGCTATGGTAGATTCAGTAAAGAAGGTTAAAGCAATATGAGCCTCCGTGTCTTGTTATAAAATTATTAGGCAACTTAACAAAAAACAAATATATACCCATTTCAATTATTTATTTTTACCAGTGAAACCAATATAACATCTCAACATTCACAAATATACATTTCTGACATTCAAAAACAAAACAAAAACAAATCAGTGACCAATATAGCCACCTTTCTTTGCAAGGACACTCAAAAGCCTGCCATCCATGGATTCTGTCAGTGTTTTGATCTGTTGACAATCAACATTGCGTGCAGCAGCAACCACAGCCTCCCAGACACTGTTCAGAGAGGTGTACTGTTTTCCCTCCTTGTAAATCTCACATTTGATGATGGACCACAGGTTCTCAATGGGGTTCAGATCAGGTGAACAAGGAGGCCATGTCATTAGATTTTCTTCTTTTATACCCTTTCTTGCCAGCCACGCTGTGGAGTACTTGGACGCGTGTGATGGAGAATTGTCCTGCATGAAAATCATGTTTTTCTTGAAGGATGCAGACTTCTTCCTGTACCACTGCTTGAAGAAGGTGTCTTCCAGAAACTGGCAGTAGGACTGGGAGTTGAGCTTGACTCCATCCTCAACCCGAAAAGGCCCCACAAGCTCATCTTTGATGATACCAGCCCAAACCAGTACTCCACCTCCACCTTGCTGGCGTCTGAGTCGGACTGGAGCTCTCTGCCCTTTACCAATCCAGCCACGGGCCCATCCATCTGGCCCATCAAGACTCACTCTCATTTCATCAGTCCATAAAACCTTAGAAAAATCAGTCTTGAGATATTTCTTGGCCCAGTCTTGACGTTTCAGCTTGTGTGTCTTGTTCAGTGGTGGTCGTCTTTCAGCCTTTCTTACCTTGGCCATGTCTCTGAGTATTGCACACCTTGTGCTTTTGGGCACTCCAGTGATGTTGCAGCTCGGAAATATGGCCAAACTGGTGGCAAGTGGCATCTTGGCAGCTGCACGCTTGACTTTTCTCAGTTCATGGGCAGTTATTTTGCGCCTTGGTTTTTCCACACGCTTCTTGCGACCCTGTTGACTATTTTGAATGAAACGCTTGATTGTTTGATGATCACGCTTCAGAAGCTTTGCAATTTTAAGAGTGCTGCATCCCTCTGCAAGATATCTCACTAGTTTTGACTTTTCTGAGCCTGTCAAGTCCTTCTTTTGACCCATTTTGCCAAAGGAAAGGAAGTTGCCTAATAATTATGCACACCTGTTATAGGGTGTTGATGTCATTATACCACACCCCTTCTCATTACAGAGATGCACATCACCTAATATGCTTAATTGGTAGTAGGCTTTCGAGCCTATACAGCTTGGAGTAAGACAACATGCATAAAGAGGATGATGTGGTCAAAATACTCATTTGCCTAATAATTCTGCACTCCCTGTAAGGTCTCACAGCTAACAATGCATAACAGAGCAAAACAAAACAAGCCATGAGGAAGAAAGAACTGTCTGTAGAGATCAGAGACAGGATTGTGTGTAGGCACAGATCTGGAGAAGGCTACACAAATTTTCTGCTGCGCTTAAAGTTCCCAAGAGACAGATGCCTCCATAATTCTTAAATGGAAGAAGTTTGGAACAACCAGGACTCTCCATAGGGCTGGCCGCCGAAAAAATTTAAGGGAACCTGTCATCAACTTTTTGCTGACCTCACTGAGGGCAGCATAAATTAGTGACAGAAATGCTGATTCCAGTGGAGTGTCACTCATGACCTAAAAGTAAGTGGTTGCTGAGAACCAGCATCGTAATCATTGCAGCCTGGGCCTGGAAAAGAGTCAAAACTACCTGAGGAGAAGAGTCAAAGTTATTCCTAATCTCCTGCTCTCCCGCCCATCTGCTGATTATTGGCAGTTCTCTCCGAGAGAGAAAGGGAGAAAACTACGGTAGGTGGAAGACTGTCAGTCATCAGCAGGTGGGCAGGAGAGCAGGAATTCATGAATAAACATGACTCTTCTCAGGTGACCGTGACTCTTTTCCAGACCCAGTCTACAATGATTGTGATGTTGGTTCTCGGCAACCACTTACTTTTAACTTATAAATGACAGACCGCTGCAATTAACTCAGCTGTCTCTACTTTATTCTGCAGTTATTATGGGCAACATAAAGTTGATGATAGGTTCCCTTTAAGTAATGGAGGAAGAAGGGCCTTGATAAGAGTGGTGACGAAGAACCCTATGGTCCCTCAGGGGGATTCCAAAGATCCTGTGTGCAGACAAAATTCCAGGAGGGCAACCATCTCTGTAGTACTCATCAATCTGACCTTTATGGGCCTGAACTTGGCAAACAAAGCATCTAAAGGACTCTCAGACTGTGAGAAACAAGGGGGGAGATTTATGAAAATGGTGTAAAGTAGAACTGGCTTAGTTCCCCAAAGCAACCGATTCCACCTTTCATTTTTCAGAGCTCCTTTGGAAAACGAAAGGCGGAATCTGATTGGTTGCTATGGAAAACTAAGCCAGTTTTACTTTACATCAATTTGATAAATCTCCCCCAAGATTCTCTGGTCTGACGAAAACATGATTGGAAGTTTTGGCCTCAATTCTAAGCATTGTGTCTGGAGGAATTCAGACACTGCACATCACCTGCCCAATACCATCCCTACAGTGAAGCATGGTGATGGCAGAATCCCACTGTTGGTGTTTTTCAGAGGCTGGGACTGGAAGACTGATCAGGCTTAAGGAAAAGCTGAATGAAGCAAAATACAGGGATATTCTTAATGAAAACCTGATCCAGAGTGCTCAGGACATCAGACTGGGCTCAAGTTTTACCTGCCAACAAGATAAAGACCCTAAGCGCTCATCGAAGACAACACAGGAGTGGGGTAGGGACAACCTGTGAATGTCCTTACATAGCCCAGTCAGCCATGACTTGAACCCAATCAAACATCTAGGTAGCAACTAGGGGCGTAGCTATAGGGGTAGCAGGGGAAGCGGCTGCTTTGGGGCCCAACCTCAGAAGGTCAATACAAAATATTTGACCCTGACATATGTGAAGGCACCTAATTCATAATTTGCCTATAGTCCTAAGACTGTTTTGCCTTATCTTGGCATATGCCTTTCACTCCCATAAAACTACTTACTACTGAGTGGACCACTGAGGAAGGGGACACTCTAGCCCCGAAACGCGTCTGGTAAGACCCCCCAAACACATGTGAGTGCACCACATTGACCATATTGAGGAGCAGTGTTTAGCTGATCTGAAACTTTGCCCGGAAGGTGGGAAACAGACCAAGTCTGGATCTAAGTAAGCGGGATCGCGCGCAGTGTTCAAACCAAGCTGCGAACAGGTGATCTACCCGACCGGAGCAAAAGACCGGAGCAAGTTTTGTTAGACGGCAGAGGCTTTCATTTGGATGATATAAGCCTCCAACACCGGTAAGACTGTACTAATACTAAAAGCCGGTATTGTTACATGCTTATTCTGACCTGAAGCGGGATGCCGCCAGGCCAGTTACACAGCAGGACTCTGCCTGTTATCATCGCACCTCTCTATAAGTCCGATCAGAGGACTTAAAGAGGACCTTTCACCTAAAAAAAAAAATTAAACTAAGACTATAGCGTTACTTACATGCCCCCATGATTTCTTGAACGTTAATTATTTTTTCATTCTGTGCCCCCGTTTGTCCGCTATGCCCCCCGGAATAATTCCCGCCGTCTATGCTAATGAGCCAGCCTCAAATGGGCTGGCTTTAAAAGTTCTCCCGGTCGTGCCTTCCATCTTCTCCCTGGCACGGAGCGCATCCAATCAGCGCACTCCGCTCTTAGCCAGGGAGAAGACGCTCCAGTTCTCGCGAGACTTCAGAGAACTGGAGCGATTTCGTCTATCGTGGGATGACACTGCGGGACTCAGAGCACCCTGTTTGGTGTACCAACCATCCTGTGCATCCTACTAACATATTATATCATGTATTTATTATCAGTTGTGCCATGCTTACTTATTGGTGTTTTCTTTTTGAGTTTTCTGTGTATCATCCACAGATCCCCCCATAACAGTGCGTCATCCACAGATCCCCCCATAACAGTGCGTCATCCACAGACCACCATTAGTTCAGAACCCACCAAAAGCACACCTTTTGGTTTTAAATATTTTTTTTCTTATTTTCCGCGTCAAAAATCTAGGTGTGTCTTATCATCAGGTGCGTCTTATAAAGCGAAAAATACGGTAATTGATTAATATAAAAAAAATTAAATCATGTTATCGTATGGTTAATCATGTTTTTTCCTTTATTGAATATGTCCATCTACAAATAAGCATATATAAAGCAGGAATCATTGAATTAATAATGTGGATCAATAAAGTGAGTATGTTACAAATGGTATCGGGGTTGTAAATGCATAGTCTAGAGCAGTGCAATTATTGTGGAGTGATAGAAAATCACCTATGTCCGGAAACATGCGCAGTAATGATCACTGTGTGAGAAACAGATTAGGTTCCCTGACATGCGCGGAATGAAAGCCGTAAGAGTAAGAAGTTTAAGTCTGGTGACATGCATGGGACTAGGTAAAATATCACGGGATTTGGGAGGATAGTAGGTGATACGTGGAGATTCCTAAGGGTGGAGCGTCTGATACACCTGGCCCAATGGCTAAGCAGATAACAATTAAATGTAATGTAATGGATCACATAATTGGTATAGAGATATGACGCAACCATGGGAGTCTATAAAAGATCCATGCCACGCCCACCAATGCGTAGACTGTCCGATCCCCTGAAGACGCCAGGTTAGCTGGCGAAACATGTCGGGGGACAGTCATTGAGGGTGTTTTTAGAGCAGGGGTGGAGCCTATAGATATCAAGTGTATTTAGCATAATGGATTGTATTTAGCAATAAGTGTATTCAGCCTAACACAAGTGTATTCAGCATAATAATGGAGTGTATTTGGCATAAGGCAAAAACAGTCTTAGGACTATAGGCAAATTATCAACCTCAGAAGGGACCCACCCAGGAGGGGGGTTGTATTGTCAGGGCCCCCTCAACAATATTGTAAATTGACATTATTTACTGTAACAGTATATACAGTGAAATGACATACAGTATATACTTGTAGACGGTCATTTCGAGTTACACCACTAAAAAATGTTAAAAAAGTGAAAGGGTCTGACAAATTTCCAAATGCATTGTACCTATGGGCACAGTGAGCATTTGGCTATAGGCAGCCCTGGGGAGGAGTATGCAAAACAGTATGTTTTCATATGATACTGTTCAGTGTAAATTATTTATAGTAATTAGTCACTCACATTGGAAGAGGGACAAGAGGAAGGTTACAGAGGGTGCTAGTTG
This sequence comes from Bufo gargarizans, assembly GCF_014858855.1. Lineage (NCBI taxonomy): Eukaryota > Metazoa > Chordata > Amphibia > Anura > Bufonidae > Bufo > Bufo gargarizans. The sequence goes on from NC_058080.1 coordinate 72,709,600, forward strand.
TTATGAGGCGTGCGCAACGGTTTGCTTTATTAAAGATATACATAACAGAAACGGTCACTGTTCTTTCACACAACTTTGCATAATTCAAATGTACAGGTGAATTTAAGAAACTATGTACTATATCTTATTAGAGAAAATGGCTGGAGAAATGTTCTTCAGACCCACCCTTTCTAATCTAACTTTCTCTCAGAACTGTCTTAGAAATTTGTCTAAGACCAAGACAGACTACCTGCTCGTGGAAAGGGGAGAGGGAGGCAGAAAGTACAGAGAGACAGACACCACATACAGTAGAAATGATTCATATATGATGTCACCCCAAGTGCTTTATTTACATCAATACTGATCAGTATTTTTCTGTCCTACAGTATATGGTGCTTATGGGTGATTTTGAAAGACAGCTAGGAAGCAGAATCTGCTGTCCATGTGCAGTCTGTGGAGAAACATCATTACAGCCAGTCACCAGCTCAGAGAGATGCGGAATGCAGAGAAGAAAACTGCTAAAAATACCAGAGAGAAGTTATATAACAGCCAAATACAACAATAAGGGTGGGTTCACATCACATTTTATGCCTCCATTTCACGTGAAAAAAAGGATATAAAAACGCAGCATACCATGTTCTTTTTTTTTTTTTAAACAATGGAACTCTATGGTGAATGGAAGCCACTGTATGTCATGAGTCTGAGGCATCCATTTAAGCCCTCATTCACACATCAGTGTTCGGTCAGTGGTTTCCATCAGTGATTTTGAGCCAAAACCAGGATTGGAGCCTCCACAGGCATAAGGTATAAGGGGAAGATCAACACCTGTTCTGTGTTTGGAGCCGCACCTGGTTTTGGCTCAAAATCACTGACTGAACACTGACTGAGTGAATGAGGCATAATGTATATATTTTTTGCATACTTTAAACGGATGTGCACCCATCCTGATTTATGAATACACATAGGACAGCTAATTCTGAAAAGTTATTTTTAAGTTTATGTACATTTTAAGTAGAGATGAGTGAACTGATTTATTAGAGTCGAAATTCCAATTTTTAAAAAAAAAATCCGATTTGGTAAGTATGAGAAGACCCTTTTATGGAAATTCTTCTTAATAAACCTGTCACACCTCGCTTTTGCTGTAATGTAGAAGGTGGCAGGCAGACCATGGTGAATTATGTCACTCATCATAGCTATATAGATTAAAGTAAAGGTTTTTCCTATCCCTTGTGTGTTTCACATATCATCATCTTCAAGATTTTACCCACACATCCCCCATAATTTGAAATGTGACTCAAACTCATCCCAAACTTCAAAAGCCATCAGAAAATCTTTAGAAAAATCTATAGTAAACTCTATGATAGCTAGCTTCTTCTGTCAATCACTGTCTCATACCCATTTCCCTCGTGGATTGTAAGATCTGGCAGGCAGGGTCCTCTCTCATATTTGATATTTTGGTATTGCTCCCAAGTTAAACAGAGAATATCTGCCTTTCCAGTGACTGTCAGAGCAGGCAGCCTGGACCAGTTCCTGTGTGTTAGGCCTGAGACCAGGAAGTGGAGAGGAATGAAGGCCAAAGCACTGGCCAACCAGGAGCAGTGGGAGAGCAGAGAACCCCATTTACAAAAATAAATGTAAAAACCCTAACCTGAAGCTTCTAGGACCCAATGAAATTTTTGGATCATGACTCCCACCTACCATGTGCTGTTTACATTAAAACCTTTTGAGGACATCTACCCAAAATTGCAAAATGGTCTTCTTAGAGAAGATCGCCACTATGGATAGTATATGAGCATAGTATATGATAGAACTTAAAGTCTACCAGAGGAAATCAGGTCTGGATGAAGGAGAAGACTTCTCAAAGAGGTGTTTTTTTGGAGAGGTTTCACTGTATAATAGTAGTGTCTTTGTATTTAGCAGATTGGCCTTTGAGCCCTCTCCGCCGTGATTCCCACCTTTGCACTACATATAGCTATGCCAGTCTATGACCACAAAACATTTTGTATGCTGTACACTCGAAGTTGACACTTCACTGGTAGAGAAATATTCTAGAAAGATATTGAATGTGTCACTATTTCAGTCCACATCAGATGGAAGAATATTTTGATGGTGGTAAATTATGCTTGAAAAGCTTTCAAAGCAATTGACATGTATTATTGCTCATATTTACTGATAAGCTACAAAAAAATCCCTATAGAATAGTAGAGTTACATTTTTCCTGATGGGTTTTCATTGACCCTTTACATCCTACAGTATAGATCTCATAGTACTTCTATATCAATATACTGTATCTGTACACAGGTAAATGCAATATCTGGGGCTGAAGGCCAATCTTTAGCACAGTAGTTGCTCTCAAGTCAATTTCTAGTGGGTAAATGGACTTCAATTATTCTAACTGTGCAGTATGAATGCATGCAGGGAATATTAAGCGGCTCTATGGAAATAAAAGAAATAGCTCTAAAAATAACTAAACATATTATTAACATAGAATTACAGTCTATGATAATGCTGTCAAAAGTGGACATAGCTCAAACAGGCCACTTGCACATGGGTGCAGGTTGTCTAACAGAAATTTCACTCGAATATCTGTGCGGATTTCTGTGCGTTTCCGCACCATATCTGCACCAAAAACAGCATGTATAACTTGCAGTTTTTGTTGCAGATTTCATGCAGATTGCCATAGATCGTATCCTATGCAATGCAAAGGGTGAAATCCGCGCCAAAAAATAGCACAAACAATTGACATGCTGCGGATTTAAAAATCCACATGGTAGGTCAATTTCCACATGGATAAAAAAACAAAAGTATACATAAGATTTGTCTAAGGCCTCATGCACACGACCGTTGTGTGCATCCGTGGCCGTTGTTCCGTGTTCCGTTTTTTTCTGCGGACCCATTGACTTTCATTTGAAAATTTGAAAATGCACCGTTTGGGATCCGCGTCCGTGATCCGTGTTTCCAGTCCGTGAACAAAATATGACCTGTCCTATTTTTTTCACGGCCAACGGTTCACGGACCCATTCAAGTCAATGGGTCCGTGAAAAATCACGGATGCACACAAGATTGTCATCCGCGTCCGTGATCCGTGTCCGTTTTTTCCTATCATTTCAAAGGCAAACTTGACTTAGATTTTTTTTTTCATTTTTCATGTCCGTGGATCCTCCAAAAATCAAGGAAGACCCACGGAAGAAAAAACGGCCGTGGATCACGGAACAACGGAAACCGTTTTTGCGGACCGCAAAAAAAAACGTCCGTGTGCATGAGGCCTTAACCTAAGGGAAGCTGCACTCCGTCTGCATGTAGAGCCTGGCAGCTGGGGAAGGTGGAACCAAAGTTCAGGAGAGCTTACTCGTGTAAGGGCTAATTAGGGATTCCGCCTGGGTACAGGGACAGGTATCCGGACTGGGTCGCCCCTTTCGGGGCGAGTGCTCTGTGTAGGTAGGCAGGGCTTTGCTAGACCCCATCCCTGGACAGGGTTATTTAGGGTGAGCCGCTCCTGACCTCCATCTACACTGCAGCCAATATATTTCGGCATCTTTTCATTGGATGGTACTCCTGCCCACCATATCCAGTGGATCTAAACAACCTGTGATTAATCCGGGGTGCTTGTGAAAATCTCCTGGAGCACCTATTCCATCTGCATCTACTGTTTGGTGAGAACATTCCTTTTCATGTGTTGCAAATCAGGTACCATCCTATTGTTGTTTTGGCCTCAGTCGGGTTGCTGTCTATCCGTCTTTGTTGCATGTATAATTCCTTGTTTGTAACGTAGCTTTTTAAATTGATATTGATTAAACGTTAAGTTTTAGCTCCCTTTGTTCCCTCCTGGGAATAGTTACGATTGGCTTTATATTTGGGAGTATCCTGTGAAGTGTAATATGTCATATGGTACATACTTTGCTATTTTTGTTTGTTTCAAAGTTCAGGAGACAGTCATGGAAGTTTTAGGAGTGCGCAACACCTGTCCTGGTCTGAAGTAGAGCGAGCACTGTCTGGATTACAAATCAGAGTCATCAAGCATAAAGGGCACCTGGTGGAAGAACTTTTGAACTGTACCCTAAAGAGATAATATACTGACTTGCATTGCTGTGGATATCCCTACAATGGAATAGTGTTCACCACACTCAGAAGTTTCAAAATACATTTTAGTTGTATGTTGGTTCCATCTGCCACGTTATTTGTTGAATCATACTGTTATCTATCATTTGTCTCAGGGGACAAAAAGAAAGTAATACCTGAGTGCAGGTAGCCTGAGGGTCCTATTACATGGGCAGACCTGCACCGATCCATGACATGTTGTTCAATGCTTGTGCAGGTCTTGCACAGGGAGAGCAGGGAGGAGGTTGGGAGTGGTAGTTGTTCGCGTGGTGGTGGTTCACAGCAGCTGTCCTCACTCCAACACACTTGGTGTGTGCACGCTTTCTGCCATCGGGGCACACTTTGGGCTTTTTTTTTGAGACGCCTGCCTGGTGATAGGGTGTGCCTGATGATGGGGGATTGTCGGGGTGCAATGCAGGAGAAAAGACTGATGACAGGGCCAGCGGACAGATGGTAGAGTCAATGACCAGGCCCGTTTGGTTACAAAATAAAGTCTCTTTACTGAGTAAGCGATGAGAGTTGTAATACAAGCAGCAGCACCAGGCTCATTTCTGCGGTATATTACAGGGAAGGCCTTTCCCAATAGCTGTGTATAGGCAGCAACAATGACGGCAGTAATCCTCCCTGAGTCTCTCTCTTCACACAAGCGAGTCTTCTGTCTGGGTGCGATGCGTGAAGCAAACGCATAGCATCCAGACTGAATCCTGTAATGGGTCTGTATACATGAGCGCCATTTTTGCATTCAGGAAAGATCGCAGCATGTTCTATATTCTGCGTTTTTCATGCAGCTCTGGTTCCATAGAAGTGAATAATAGACTTGCGTGAAAAATGGACTGCATCTGGATGCAATGCATTTTTCACTGATGGTTGCTAGGAGATGTAGTTTGCAATGCTTATTTTTTTTTTTTTTTCACGCGTGTGAAAAACGCATCCAAAACTTATTGTACCCGGCCGGAAAAAACTGAAACACTGAACGCAATCGCAAAACCGACAGATCCTGACACAATCCATGTCGTTCGTGTGGAAGAGACTTTAATACACTTTGCAATCTTCTCAAATAACCACAGGCATGTAAATCCGTTCTCATTAACTCATTCTCTTCAATTCCCAGGCTGCGGGGTGCAGATTCTAGATTCAGTTGGCCAGACCCTCTCAAGGTGTGGTGGGTGTTGAAGCAATGTACCCTTTCCACAGCAGTAAGGTCTTTTGGCATAAAAGTGTGGTAGCTCACTGCATTTGCTCTGAAAGACCATGGTTCTCTACCTTCTATGAATGTCAGGATTTCATTCTCTCATTCTCTTAGTTCAGTTGCTTTTCCTTGCAGCTTTTGGCCTCAAAGATGAAGATTCTCTGAACCAGGCATCTCTTCAGGACTACTTCTCAGGAGCTCACACCTACAAGTTTTTCCTTTAGCAATGATGATTAGACATCTGTAACAAGGGGGCAGGACCAGCCCATCACCCAGGCAACTGCACTAGAAAGCTGCCTCTTAACTCTATGTTGCCCATACATAACCACTAAGGATACAATGCACAAGCAAAAAGAGTACCATTTGGCTTAGACAATGAATCACAACAATAAACTCTTTAGCAGTGATCCGCTGGGTCACTGCACTCGCCTAAGGACTTTCACATAGCAGCTAGTTGAACATAAAAAACGCTGCATGAAATATTATTGCATACTTCATATACAGTGGTGTAGCTATAGTGCAGGAATCAGCAACCTCCGGCGGCACTCCAGCTGTTCTGAAACTACAACTCCCAGAATCTTTTCATTTCTATGGGAGTTACAGTTAACAGCTGAGTAAGTGTGCATGCTGGGAGTTGTAGTTTCATAGCAGCTAGACTGCTGAAGGTTGCTGATCCCTAATATAGGAAATATATTGGTTGCATTATGCTGCTGACCTGCTGCATTTTATTATAGTTCCATCACTTATTCAAAAGCAATGCAGTGTTACAAGCGGGTCTCAGTCTGACGGTAAAAAGTTCTGAATGGGGGGAGTGCATGGGGGGGTGAGCTTTGCTGTGGGGTGGGCTACAGCAATGATTTGGATTTTCTTGGTTGGCTGTAGCATTCGGCATACATATTAGGACATCCTCAGACATCATCCACAACTCCCTCCTCAGTCAGGCAAAACTCCCTCCTCTGTCAGACCAAACTCCATCAGTCCTCCTCCCTTAGACCAAACTCCCTCCTCAGTCAGACTAAACTCCCTCCTCCGTCAGCCCAAACTCCATCAGCTCTTCCCTCAGACCAAACTCCCTCCTCCGTCAGACTAAACTCCCTCCTCCGTCAGCCCAAACTCCATCAGTCCTCTGCCCACAGACCAAACTCTCTCCTCCGTCAGCCAAATCTCCCTCCTCCATCAGACGTCAGCCAAAAATCCCTCCCCTCTAACTCAAAACACCCTCATCCCTCAGCCCTCAGCCCAAACTCCATCAGCCGTCAGGGGTCAGAAATCAGGTGTCAGCCCTCAGCCTAAACTCCATCATCCATAGTACTAGAATGTAAAATATGTTTACAGCAAGCGCTGGCACCACAGACCATTGTCTTCAAACATTATACACTCACCTAAAGAATTATTGGGAACACCATACTAATACGGTGTTGGGCCCACTTTTGCCTTCAGAACTGCCTTAATTCTACGTGGCATTGATTCAACAAGGTGCTGATAGCATTCTTTAGAAATGTTGGCCCATATTGATAGGATAGCATCTTGCAGTTGATGGAGATTTGAGGGATGCACATCCAGGGCACGAAGCTCCCGTTCCACCACATCCCAAAGATGCTCTATTGGGTTGAGATCTGGTGACTGTGGGGGCCATTTTAGTACAGTGAACTCATTGTCATGTTCAAGAAACCAATTTGAAATGATTCAAACTTTGTGACATGGTGCATTATCCTGCTGGAAGTAGCCATCAGAGGATGGGTACATGGTGGTCATGAAGGGATGGACATGGTCAGAAACAATGCTCAGGTAGCCCGTGGCATTTAAACGATGGCCAATTGGCACTAAGGGGCCTAAAGTGTGCCCAGAAAACATCCCCCACACCATTACACCACCAGCCTGCACAGTGGTAACAAGGCATGATGGATACATGTTCTCATTCTGTTTACGCCAAATTCGGACTCTACCATTTGAATGTATCAACAGAAATCGAGACTCATCAGACCAGGCAACATTTTTCCAGTCTTCAACCGTCCAATTTTGGTGAGCTTGTGCAAATTGTAGTCTCTTTTTCCTAATTGTAGTGGAGATGAGTGGTACCCGGTGGGGTCTTCTGCTGTTGTAGCCCACCTTTCTTTCCTATTCTGACATTCAGTTTGGAGTTCAGGAGATTGTCTTGACCAGGACCACAACCCTACATGCATTGAAGCAACTGCCATGTGATTGGTTGACTAGATAATCGCATTAATGAAAAATAGAACAGGTGTTCCTAATAATTCTTTAGGTGAGTGTATATATATATTATGGACACTAATACCAGGCACCAGTACTGGATACAAGTTTCTTTGGTGTATAATGGAGGCACATCTGGTTCAGCCGCTGACATACACGGGCTTCTCTCCAGCACAGGTTACATCAGCAGCCGCTAGAGACTGGTTTGCCTACAAGTGAATGAGATTCCTTTCCTAACAGCAGATGGCTCCATAGTTCATGGGTTGGAGCGCTGGTCTTGTAAACCAGGGGTCCCGAGTTCAAATCTCGCTGGCATCTTCACAATGGGGAATATTACTATTGTATAGGGGAACAATGATGGACATTACTATTGTGTAGTGTAAAAAGGCAAAGGAAGTCACAACCATACTGGCACCATAAAAGGGATTTTATTAGTATGTGAGGCAAAAAATGCTAATAGCATCCCACATCATGATCCCCGGTGATGGTCCTGTGTGTCTGTGCACTATGCATGATGGCAGCAGGCTCTCTCCAGCACTCCTGTGAACTATTCCTGCAGAACCAGCTTTCATCATTTAACACTATTTAATAATAAAGAGCCTGAAAGGGGTTGGATACAGTCCCAGGAGACCTCAAGATGCCATACACAACTTTTTAGGGCAATTGGGGCACTTTCAATTTGGTTTGAATTTATTTGGAACCATGTTGAATCTGACAATTAATTTGTGCAAGTTGGCTCTGAAGTGAATTTCAAGAAATTTGCTCATCTCTAGTGTCCACCCTTTGAAGTTAAATTTATTTCCAAATGGCTGATTTCAAACAGAAAATTTACTTGTTGGTTTAAAGATTTGCCCATCTCTAGTTTTTGGTAAAGACTTTTTGGGTTGGCTATCTTCCCTTGTCATGTTCTAAGAGTTGTCTAAAAGTCAGACGCTGACATCACAGAGAGCCACTTCCATAGGGTGACCCTAGCAAGGTGGTACTCTTTCTTTGGGAGATATTTCTTTGCATATTACTTTCCCATGGGACATTGTCACTAAGTCTACACACACAGCTGGTCTCCATAAGCTCTGTAGAAAAAACATGTTTAGAGATAATAGGCTGGAGAATCACGTGATTTAAGGTCCCTTTAATGGGATGATACAGCAGGCGATTGTTGGGAACGAAGCATTCCTTCCTGGCAATCGCCTGCTCATCAGCGGAGGAGACAGCAGCATTTACATGCAGCAATCTCCTCCTCAGTATGGGAAGGAGTGATTACTAATTCCATTGCTCGTCCTTATACTGACTCATTGTTTGCTGGCTGCAGACTGTGATTACACAGCACGATCTGCTGCCGGTGAACGATTTTTGTGTCCACACAAATTCATCGGGTAATCGGTGGCACCTATACACCTGCAGATAACCCCAACCACTAACGAGTGTTCCTATGAACACTTGTTAGCAATTATCTGGTGGATTCTTATCCCATATAAAGGGCCCTTTACTCATAACATCACCTTTTACCAAGCAGCTATCACCTTTGAACAAGTCACAAGTCAAATAAAAAGGGATATTAGGTTGAAAGAAGACAGAGAAAAGAAGTTGATTAGCAGTAAGCTACAGGTGTAAAGCCTGTATTATACTGCCCGATTTTCAGAAGATAATCGCTGACGAGCGTTCGCCTTCCTCACACCCCTTTTTGTGGATGGTAAAAAATGCAAATTGCGACTAGAAAAGTTATGTGCATTTTCTATGTTAATAAGAGGCGAAAGCAGAATGATAAATAAATGTCAGAAATTTCAGAAAATGGAAAAAGCTAATCCACCAGATAGTAATTCAAATGTCAAACTAGGTCAATGTGTTGCTTTTAGCTAAACCCTTTTTCCTGTGGATACTGCTTGAGATTTTTCCCTGTGACACAGATACAAAGATCAGAAGCACAAATAAAATATTTAATAGAAATTATAATCAACTAAAATCTAACAAAAAGATAGCACATATATGAAACACCTATAACGTCACAGGAGATGCTGAACATGCTGTAACCTGCAGCTCCATTGCAAAATTTATAATGAGCCCCACCTACAGTACGTTAACTCTACTCCCTCCGTACCATGTGCCGTTTATAGAACTGGGCTCCAGGCCCTGGTACGAATGCTACCTCTGCACCCCCATAGCTTTCCTCAGGACTCAAATTGTAAAGAATTAGTATAAAATTAGAGCCACTTTGAAGAATATATTACATGCTATTATATTAAGTGTTGAGCGAATTGAAGTCAAACTAATTTACTTTGATGCGAATGGCAGTAAAAACCTAAAAAAAATACATACTCACCTCATCCATTTGCATGTAAAGAGGCCGTCGGACATCTTTATTGAAGATACCGCGCCAAATCTCGCACAGGGTGACGTATGGTTTTGCACAGTGTCTTTAATCTATATAGCCATGGCGGCTTCTACGTGAGCAAATGGGTAAGGTGAGTATATATTTTTTTTTAGACTTATTAACCCCTGAAAGGCCTAAATGGTAGCCTCAGATGCCGCAAATAGCGATGAACGCGACATCTGGGGGGTTCAATGACAGGGGCGCTACGATCATTGTGCCAGCTACATACACAGAAATGCACTTCATGATAGAGTAATTAGTCACAAATCAAATTTCTTTGTGAAATTTGGCGAAGCAGCCAAATCGAATTTTTTTTATAACTTCACTCATCTCTAATTATATTACTACATAAAAAGTTATAACTCTTTTTAGTGTGCATCCACACGGGGCGCATACTCTGCTTTTCACTGCATAAATCCAGGTGGAAATGCAGCAATGAACTGCATTAGATTTTTAAAAATCTCATCAAAAAGCTGCATAAAACATCGGCACAAAATTCATGCAGAAACTGACCTGCGGTGCAGATTTTACATCTGTAGCATGTCACCTACAGCCGGAGGCCGTAGAGGGAGCATAGGAGCAGTTCTACAATGAGCACAATAATAACACTGTATGCAGTAGGCTCCTATGCTCCCTCTAGTGGCAGCTACAAGCAGCCAGCAAGTTGTCTTTGAAAGAGGGTTGTCTAGGATTGCAAAAACATGGCTGCTTTCTACCAACAAAAGTGCAACTCCTGTCCACAACCCTATTCACTTTAATTGAGCTGATCTGCAATAACCAGAAACACACGGACAGGTGTGGCATTGTTTTTGAAAGAAGGCAGTCATGTTTTTGTAATCCTGGACAACCGCTTAAAATCTATTTCTTACATAAGCAGTGCCCCAGTGGGTGGCTGCAAAGGGTTAGATACTGCTAATTTAATATTACCAAATTAAATTATGTTTGTTGTTAAAGCACTTATTTCTATAAACCGTGTATCCCAAATGGTAACGTGTGGGGAAAATATAGGGTTGTCATTGGCAGACTGGTTGGCTTGCCAGGATGATGGATTTAGCCCTCCCACTGGCTAGTGAGTGAGTCTAATCTGATCAGAGCTACAGGAACGACGTATGTGTGAGAGTTCCTGCAGACAAGGCCCAAGTCCACAGAAGCTCTGTCTATAGCTGCCAAAGGAACAACTCTACTATCAGCGTCCCCCTGACAAAAAGGGATCAGATGTCTACAGAAGGTCCAGAATCATCCAGGCCATGCAGGATTCTGACAATAAGGTATTCGGTTGTTCATGGCATTGAGACTTTGCTGCTGTGGAAAGGATTGTCACACCTAAAACACTTTGAGATTGTCTGGTCATCCACATCTAAAATCTCCACCCCTCACTTCAGGAGCTACAAAAAGGGTTAAAAAGTACCAAATTGCATGCCTGTGGTTATTTGGAAAGACTGTGAAGTGTTCTAGAAGGAGTTAGGGAACACTACTCCTATCATTGTTGCATCCCATACACAGCTATTGGGAGGAGACCATTCTGTCATATACTTTGGAATTTTGCCTTTGTGACTATATGTACTACTGGTCCCATCATCAATTTTGTAAAGAAATTATTGACTCCACCATAAATCAATCGGCCTCTGCATCCATACTCCTGCCCTGCACCCTGACAACCACCTAACATTACAGGTACCCCAACTACCATGAGGCAGGAGCCTCAGAAATACAAAAATTTCCCAAAGGGAAGAATGAGTGCACCCTCTGGCCAAGGGAAAGTAAGGGTGTGGACTGCCGCCACAAACTTTGAGTACTGCAACAACTATCATAGCCACTAGCATTCCCATCCTCCTCATAGCACTCCCCCTGTGGGTTGCTGCAGACAGTTACATAGTTAATACGGTTGAAAAAAGACAACTTTATAGTAATAAACTGTATAATATTGCGCAAATGTTGACATTATGCAGCCATTAAAATACAAATATGAATGAAAAGCCTGGAGGGATAAATGACTGAACTAGATGCTACAATCTAGCATTGCTGCCTTGAACTGCCCTACACGGTGAAGATGATGTACACAGGCAAACCTACCGGGATTTCATTTATTTTGTTCAGAAAGAACAAACTCTAGAGAAATCTATTTTTTATTCAGAGAAACAGCAAAACAAAATATTTCCTCTTTCAGAATCTAAATGAGCTGGAAACCTCAAAGAATTTCAATAGACAATTCTACCCGCATTCTGTAAAAGATTTTAGCCTTGAATCAGCCCGGTTCTAAGAAACGAATAAACAGGCTTCAGAGTCAATATCCGTCCTTCATGCAGCAACAGTAGATAAATAGAATGGATTTGACTTTAAAGGGTCAAAAATAAGAGCTTTGTGCTATGATTGTACAAAATTCCAGAGTGCATAATGCAGAGGCCAGGTACGGGGTGGATAATAGTCTGTATTTGTTTGTGATGCCAATTGCAGCGTGTGCAGGGTACTATCCCAGGGCCCTCCCAAGGTGTTATAACACACGTCCCAGATTAGGAATGCCAGAGCGATGTAATGGCCTGTAATGTCTCTATAGGGTGATGATAATGGTGTCAACGGTGCCTCCTACCTGGGTACAGCCGGACTCCTGGCTCACTTGAAATACATTTGAGTGTACTGATAGTATGAGTAATAGAGGAACTTTGCAGAATAAATGATGTCCAGACCTTTAGATGAAGTTCAAACGTTCCTTTTCTTGAAATAAGTATACAGCTTTGGTCTCTTGGTCCCAGCAGGTTTTGGCAATGATTGGCAGGAATAAATGCTTCTGCTTTAAATGTGGAGCTTGCAGGATGAACTTCTGCTTGGTAGCTCTGTAACTGTGGCAGGATTAGCTTCTGCACTTATCTGTAACTTCTGCTGTGTGGGGACAGACTAGCTGAGGAGTAAGGGCTTCTCCTAGGCACTGGACTTAACTCACAGATGGATTCTCAGGGGATGCTTTTATTCCTGGAACTCTGGAGTTTGTCTGTAGTTTCTGCTTTCCTCATCCAGAAGAGATGAAGGTGCTCAGATTGGGAATATGGCCAAGTCTCAGCCGAGACTAGGTCCTTGCTGTCTTCCCTATGCAGGGGGTAAACTATATCTCTCTTTAACAGTTTTTTCCCTCCCTTGCTGCAGGAAGAGGGACTAGCCCACCCTCTCTAGAAGGGGGGGGGGGGGCAGAATAGAACAGGAATGTTCCTCTCTGAACTGTCATAACATTAAGACTATCTCTGCCAATGATGCTGCCACCTGCTGGTAACCAGGATAATTACATGAATTATTACATTTAACATAGTTTGATATACACATTTCTGGAGGACATGAGCCAAAATCATATCTGATGACAGTATAAAGGCTCTTAGGAGATAGTAGCGGGGTAGAGGCGTCTAGTAACACAACTCTGGGGTGCTACAATAACGCCACTGCTTTCTGTATCTAAACACGTATTCTCTTGTAAAAGGGTTGAAAGTGACGCAGACTGTGCACCCTGACCCCCCTTTGAATACTATTGTATCCTTGACATATACATAGTTGACCATTGTCATGTTTGTTGATACTATGTAATGTGCTTGTTGCCATCAGGATATACATCTATGTAAGCTGTAAGTTTATTGAATGTAATTTACCATAGGCATGTACATGGTGCTATAACTCCTTCAGGACCTTGTGATTTATCATGTTAGTATTGCAGTTTGCATTTTGTATTAACTCCCTGCCTTCCCGGAGCCATAACTTTATTATTTTTTCAATTCACATATGATGTTTTGCAAGGCAATCTGTAGTTTTTTTTTTTTTTTGGGGCGAAAGATTTATTCGATCTGAAGAAAAACCAGAGCAATCTGTAGTTTTTATTCATACAATTTTAGAGTGTGTATGATGTTTTGTTTACAAAAAAATGGGGGGGGGACCTAACCTGGGTAAAGGTATTTGTATACACATATATATTAATGCCAAGAATGGCCTAGACCTATCTTGACCACGGTATAAAGTGTGTATTATAACTTCACTTTTAATTCAACATAATGATAAAAACGGCTGTGAGCCATAACAAACAATTAAAACACTTTGTTTCCACCCCAAAGAGTTGACGACTTAGTTGCTGCTGAGGGTGAGGGAGATGTGCACCATCTCCTATTCACCACAACTATATCTGCAGGGCTTGAACATAGGGGGGTAATGTGTGGATGGACTAATGTAAGCAAACTACCTGTAGTTGCCTGCAAAAACGGATTAATCGGAATAGGTAACTGTGCTCCTACACCCAACCGTTCACAGCACAGCACACTTGTCTGACGCTACGTCAGTAGCTGTCAAGACGCATTCACACACTGCACACACGCTGCTAAGCGCTCCACCTAGCTCATAAAACCTTGCTATATTGAATGAAATGTCCTACACAAGGACTTCTAAGCTAATAAGCAATATTGGAGTGGACAACAATAGTTTAAAACAATCAACTGCCCCCCAACATGTTTCACCAGATCACTGGCTTCTTCAGGGGTTTGGGCAGAATCGAAGACAACAGACATATTGGTGGTATATATGCTGCAATTCTGCGCAGGCGGTGGGTGCGTGAGCACTCAGTCTCTAGTAGCCGGGACGCTGAGTGCCTCTACCCGTGCGCACCAACTAAAAATTAAGGGAAATCAAGGCATGTCCTGCGTCGGCAGCCGATGCGTGAGCACTTGATTTTACCAGGCTTGATTTTAGGCTTTTATTTTTTTTCCATTATAGTATTCACTGTATGGGATAAAAACGATTATATTTTAATAGTTCAGGTGTTTGGGGATGCAGAAGTGCTTATGATCTTTTTTTATTGTTTATTTTAATTATGGAGAAAGGGTGTGATTCTAATTTTTTAACTTTTTTTTAGCTCCCTAGGGGACCTGAATTAGCAATCATCAGATTGCTTTTCCTATACACTAATGTATATTAATACATTAGTCGATAGGAAATTCAGTATATTCCAGTGCAGTGCTGCCGCCCAAAGACATACATTGAAATATACCCGAGATAAGGCTGGTAGCCTCCTACAGGAACCCACCTATCACAAACAATAAACAGGATTCCCAATCTCATCTCAGGGAAGCTCTTCCGGCCCTGAGAGAGCAGCACTCCCAGGGAAAGCTGGTTCAGATGCCGTGGTCACAATGGACACAGCATCTGACGGGTAAAATGTCTGATCGCAGACATTAGCCTCTGGTGATTGCTCTTTAAAACAGCAGAAACCCGATAGCTATAGCACCTGGTGTGCTCGTCAGTGGGCATCATTTTTAAAGACAGGAAGATCAGAAAGGTTTAAAGGGTAGTGTTGATTGAGCATGCTCGGCCGAACACCAGTTTGACTCGAGCATCTCGATGCTCGGCACATGGCGCAATGCTCAAGTCTCCTCCCCACACGTTTGTTGGCTGCTACGCAGACAATGAATGTGCAGGTAAGTACTGCCCTGGCATTACAGTGATTCGCTGGCCGGAACGCATCATCGGCTCAGTGTTAGTCAGGGAGAACTGTGCTGAAGAAGGGAAAGATAGTGTAGGGAGTGATTTTTTTTTTTGTTGTAAGTTGAAAGACTTGTCTGAGACCCAAAAGTCCTTTTAAGGATTATTGTTGTGTGTGGCAGCAGCAATAACGAGATTTTTGTGAACTCACCTGTAAAATCTCTTTCTCGCGTAGTTCATTGGGGGACACAGACCGTGGGTATAGCTGCTTGCTGCCACTAGGAGGCGACACTAGGCTAAGAAGTGATAACTCCTCCCCCGCAGGCTATACCCCCTCCAGCCTGGAGAGAGCATATCAGTTTGTGCCCAAGCAATAGGAGTAGGAGAAAAAAAAATCAATATGGAAAATACAGTACACAACCCACAACTGACAGACATCAGTCGGAATGCACCAGAACTGAGGACCATACTGGCCCACCAACCGCCAATATGTGCGGCAAACAGAACACTGGGTGGGAGCTGTGTCCCCCAATGAACTACGCGAGAAAGAGATTTTACAGGTGAGTTCACAAAAATCTCGTTTTCTCGCTAGTATCATTGGGGGACACAGACCGTGGGACGTCCTAAAGCAGTCCACGGGGAGGGAAACAAATCACACGCCCCTGGAGAAAAAACGCCCTCGAGGATGCGGCATCCGCTGCCGCCTGCAAGATCTTGCTGCCTGGAGCAGCAACAGATGATGGCTAGAAAAGACCCCGAAAAACTCGGTGAACTTGCCGGAAGACCAAGACGCTGCCCTCTAGAAGCGATGTCTGGAGTAGATGAACCCGAGAAATGACGACCGCTGGACGGCCAGCCCATCACTCCGCTAGGAAGCAACCGACAGGCAGACATCCCAGGAAAAAAAGCATCCCGTTGGAAGACGCCAGCTATGACAAGGACCTCCAAGAAAATCAGGCAGAAAACCCATACAGCGGAACGCGCCAGATATGGCCCAGCAAATCTCTGAGGCCAAAATAGATGGCTGATGGAGAGCCCGCCCTTAAAATACGAGGGAGAAAGAAGAGAAAAACCATGTCCGAGAAGACCCGAAAAGCGGTGACCTTCCGCCAGAAAGAAAATTCTGGCGGAGCACTGCCTGATGCAAATGACAAAGGACAAATGGACGTACAAAAAGAAGAAGAAGAAGTCCCAGAGGGGGGGCTTGTTTGTTCCTGAAACGCCCCCAGCGATCTACCGATCGTCGGGGCGAAGCCGGTTGTAGACCACAACTGTGGGAGCGGAACCAAAATCCAGGTCCGCCGGGTCCTCCTCTGGTTAAAAGAAACCGGTAATGGAAAAAAAACCATAATTGACATATATTGACTTCCGGGCAGAGACCCAGATAAGAGAATACTCTCCGTGGAAAAAAAAAAATATAGATCCCGGATTCCATAGCTATACAACCCATTGCCACCGGTCGAGGAGACCGAAGGGAAAAGGTGGTCAGCAGACCAGCTAGAGGAAGGACAGGAAAGAAAAATAGGGGTGTTCCGTTCAAGGAACGAA
This sequence comes from Bufo gargarizans, assembly GCF_014858855.1. Lineage (NCBI taxonomy): Eukaryota > Metazoa > Chordata > Amphibia > Anura > Bufonidae > Bufo > Bufo gargarizans. Next base: position 72,726,435 of record NC_058080.1, read on the forward strand.
ATCCCTACCATTGGTGACAAGGTGTGACAGTCACCCGCTCAGCCTGGCTTGGGGGGACCGTAGTCCACCCCCGGAAGGAGCAGTGAAAGGAATGACCACCATCGCTTGATGTGACACAGAAGTAACCATAACTGAAGGAAGGAATCCTGTAGTGGTAGACGAGTGCCCCAGGGACTAAGCTACCCAGTCGAGCACGCCCAAGTAAGGTGCTGATAGCTATGGCACTGACGCCAATGCAAAACCCGAGTTGACGACACAAGAACAATAGTCGTCAGAGCAACGGACAGTTAACAGTAATGAAGACCATTGAGAGGTCAGGGCAAAGCCCATTGCCATCAGGGACTGGCACTGTACAGATCTCTTGGTAATGAAATACACCCTTGAGGAGGAGCCCATACAAAGGAAGCTGCCAGAGTAACGCAAAGGCCACACTCCAGCTGAGGAGGATGCCACACCGTACAGGATACCAATCCCAGAGTCGGAAGAAAACGCCGTCTGATGAAGGAACTGTGCAATAGGAATGTTCAGTAGGAACCCTAGCACGTAGTGGAGATGCAAATACCCTTTGTACAGGAATAGCTACCGCCTGCTCCTCCCAGCGTAAAACTGAGGGAGAGGCCTAAGGACACCCAGAAGTAGCATGGAACCACGCTAACTCAGTCAACCAGAGCCATTCTGAGGCATTCCATCTAAAAAGGGGGCAAAACCAGAGCAACCGCCGAAGCAGTGTCAGGGTAGAACCCCTATCTGAGGGGGCTGACCCACTGCCATGAGCTCGATCTCCGGCCCTTGTGAGAACTACCCTTGCTTTTTTGTCAGAAGTGGGATCTGAACCCACGCCTCCATTTGGAGACCCGAACACCCATACACGGAAGAGATTAACTCTTGAGTCTGGCACATTAGACCACTCGGCCAACCTGACTTAGAGAACACGCTGTAGTAGTCAATGCAGAATGCCAGCAAAACACCCTCACCTAATGAGGAAGAGTGGTGGCCCAGAATACAGAGTCAGTGCAACCTTGGGTTCGCTGGGTCGTAATCCCAACATTTGTATAATGGCGTGCACCCACACGCTGTAGAGGACCAAGTTCTGACCGACCTGAACGGTGGAGGCCCATAGGGATGGGAATCTAGGGCACCGGAAGAGCTGCTGAGCGACTCCCTTAAGAGAACAAGGAACGACCTATCTGCGCCAACCACCAGTACCAGAAGAGACGGGAGGATACAGTATGGGACACGTCCCAGTATCCATATACCTCTAGATGAAGAGTACCGGGCACCAATGGCAACGGCTGTTGCCGCGGCCCACCCGTGAAGGAAGCCACGGCATCTAGTGCGAAGGCTTAGTGCGAAGGCTTAGTTGAATTAAAGCATGCATAGATGCTCAGTGATTTCCCGTTAGATGTAGAAGGGGGTAATGCCACGACTGTTGAATAGTATTCAGTGGTAGCGCGACCCTCCGTCAAGGAAGGAAGGTAGGGAGATAAACAGAACCGCATCCAACGGTAGTGTAATAACCCCCTCCCTGGAGGGGGTAACGCGTACTGTAAACACTACCCTCAATGGAAGTGCAAACACTCCACCTATGAAGGGGAGAAAAATATATAGGGAGTACTGAATCCTGAGGTTAGCGCCAGTACCTAACCTATGGCAGGGGGTAATGCACCCAGTAGGAATTGACCCCTATGGCAGAGAATTACACCCCTATCGAAGAGGATAATGCATACGAATAGTCCCGTTCCCGGTGGGTAGAGAATTCCTCCACCTAAGCAAGGTGGTGATACTTACAGCAAACATTGCCACCCGCGATAAAGCCATAACGCCTCCTATAAGAGAGGCTAATGCATAACGCCAGTACTGTACCCAGTGGAACAGCAATCCGTCAACAACCGAAAGGGGAGACGCAAATGGCTGGCACTGACCAGTGCAAGTGCCGTCAGTCCACCTGTGGAAGGAGGGAATACAAAGGGTAAGTACAGTAGCAAAGCAAATGCCGCCTAAGGAAGGGGCAATGCAGACAATCAGTACTGCCGGTAGCATGGATGCAGTCTAGAAGGTTCTATCAGAGTCCGCAGAACTGTTCCCTGTTCCCTCAGAACCAACCCCTGTCAGAAGGGAGGGTTCTGAATATCACCCTAATGAGGAAGGATGGAGGTGCGGAGGAGACCGAGGAGGAATGTCCTGCTCGTGCGCAGCTCTACCTCTTAGCATCCAGCCATGGCAGTTGCAGGCTGTGACGGCGGTGATATAACCATCAAAACACCCAGGAGGTGGAATCGGCATCCCTACCTGACCGCTCACAGGATTGTGTGGGCAGTACTCAATCGACCCACAATCCAGGAGGGTGGATTGGGAACTGCCAAAGGTCCTCCATTGGATTGCGCATGTGGATTAACAACCAAATGACCCAAGAGGGTGGATTGGGAATCCAGCAGCTGTGCTCCCCTGGCTTGTGCAGGTGGAGCATTATCAACCAAACGGCCCCGTAGGGCGGATTGGGAATCCTGCATCTGTGTTCCCCCGGATCCGTGCAGGTGAAGCATTATCAACCAAACGGCCCCGTAGGGCGGATTGGGAATCCTTCAGATGTGCTCCCCCGGATCCGCGCAGGTGGAGAATTATCAACCAACGGCCTCAGCGGGCGGATTGGGAATCCTCAGATGTGCTCCCCTGGATTTGTGCAGGTGGAGCATTAATCAACCAAACGACCCCGTAGGGCGGATTGGGAATCCTTCAGATGCGCTCCCCTGTATTTTTGTAGGTGGAGTAGTATCAACCAAACTGCCCCAGCGGGCGGATTGGGAATCCTCCAGATGTGCTCCCCTGTATGTGTGCAGGTGGAGTAATATCAACCAAACAGCCCAGCGGGCGGATTGGGAATCCTGCAGATGTGCTCCCCTGCATTTGTGCAGGTGGAGCATTATCAACCAAACGGCCTCAGCGGGCGGATTGGAAATCCTTCAGATGTGCTCCCCTGTATTTGTGCAGGTGGAGCATTATCAACCAAACGGCCTCAGCGGGCGGATTGGGAATCCTTCAGATGTGCTCCCCTGTATTTGTGCAGGTGGAGCATTATCAACCAAACGGCCCGTATGGCGGATTGGGAATCCCTCAGATGTGCTCCCCTGGATTTCACCTGTGGTGGCCTATACACCAGACGACCCAGAAGGTGGTCTGGGAATTCTTCATGTGTGCATTCTCAACTCAACAGCCCCGGAGGGCGGATTGGGAAACTGTGAGCAATCCTGCCCTGTCCAGATAGGACATGGGCCCAGCCCCATACCCCACCACCAGGGTGGACATGCCGGCAGGAAGGGGTTAGGGTTAACTTCCTAATCTAAGGTAATTGGCATGCAGAAAGGGGACACTCAGATAATGCAGTGCCGGCTGCAAACAAACGACTTGCCACAAAGGGTTAACCCAGCTCAGATGACCAGATGCGGAGCTCAGCGGGGCACCTGGGGGAGGAGCGACAGCTAGTCGGGGAGAATCCGCGCCAAAAGGACGAACCCGCCCCCTCCCTAACTGGAATGAAAGTTGCGGCCTAGTAGGCCGCAAAAGCCGGGACATAAAGTTCGGCGCACAGCCGACCGGGCGGTACTGCCGGCCGGTTACCACAGCGGGGCCTGAAGAGCAACCGCTGATGTCTGCCCACTGATTTGGAGGGGGAGTGTCCACTCTCGCTGCGGGAACCCATCCTGTGCCGCTAAAACAACTGCACGGGCTGAGTCCCGGTAGGCCCGAAGAGGAGCCGGGGGCTAGCTTTTTGGCGCCGGCCAAACGAAAAGCCGGCCGGGAGTGGAGTGACCGGAGCGGCGCTCTGCAAGTGCCCTGGCAGAACATCGGTCGCGGGAGCTCACCACGCAGGCCGTACCTGGACCAGAATCTGAGGAGAACCCAGGCCCCCCGTATGGACAGAAGCCCAAACCTACATTGGGCCTGAGGTAATGTGGGGCCCTCACCATGAATGGCCCACCTGAGGAAAAAAAAAGGTCCTCCATCTTATGATGAGGTGACCGGGGGGGAAGGGAGAAGGGGGAGGGGAAGGGCCGAGGTACTTACCCAATACGGACTACTCACCCCATCTTCATCCTCTTCTCTTCACCCTTTCTCAGAGTACCAGCGGGGTCACCTCTTCAGCCGCTGGCACACGAAGTGGCAGGAGACTGGAATGGCGGAGGGTCTCGCCGGATTCAGGTGACCCCCTTGGCTGGCGGGAAGCAGGGGAGCTGGGCTGCCCTGGTCCACTTTCGTTTCTTGGGGAGGGCGAGCGGTGAGGGATTCCGACACCGGCCTTGCTCCCGGGGTAGACAGAGTGGCTAGGCGACTCTGTTTCCCCAACCTAAAAGAGGAAAAAGATAAAATAATAAAAGTAAGCCGCCCTGCAAAAGCAGGGAGGTCTGCCTCCTACGACACTAAGCTAAAAACTGATATGCTCTCTCCAGGCTGGAGGGGGTATAGCCTGCGGGGGAGGAGTTATCACTTCTTAGCCTAGTGTCGCCTCCTAGTGGCAGCAAGCAGCTATACCCACGGTCTGTGTCCCCCAATGATACTAGCGAGAAATATATTTTTAGCGCAACCTGCGCTAAATTGGTAAAACTTTACAGACCTATAAGTCCTTTTAAGGACTATTGTTTGTGGCAGCAATATCTATTATTAAAAAAACACTGTTTTTGGGCAAGAAGCTAATTTTTCAGCCTTTGCTGCATCTGTCATTGTGAGATACATGCGTTAGATACTGGTGTTCTATTCTGTTATTAAAAAAACACCCATTTTGGGCAAAAATAATAATTTGCAGCCTTTGCTGCATCTGTCAGTGTGAGATACATGGGTTAGATACTGCTGTTCTATTTTGCTATTAAAAAAACACCTATTTGGGGCAAAAAAATTATAATTTTGCAGCCTTTGCTGCATCTGTCAGTGTGAGATACACGCTTGAAATACAGCAATAATATTCTGGGTTTAAAAAAAACACCCATTTTGGGCAAAATACAGAATTTCAGCTGCAGCACGCACGGGTGAGTCGTTCTGTGGAACAGCACAACTTCACCACCAGTGACTGGGCCTCCATGCGAGACCTGTGTTCCTTATTGCGCTGTTTCGAGTAGTCCACCAACATGGCCAGTGCCGATAACGCCGTTCTCAGCGTTACTATCCCACTTCTATGCCTCCTTGAAAAAACTCTGCTGGCGATGATGGAAGAGGATGTGGGACAGGAGGAGGAAGAGGGATCATTTCATAGGGTTTCCGGCCAGTCATTTACATGTGGCTCCGAGGGTGGGTTCCTGCACCCACAAACGCCAGGTACACAATTGTCCAGCCAAGGCACAGTTCTGGAGGATGACGAGGTGGAGGATGAGGAGGAGGAGATGGAGGAGGAGGAACCATGTTCATAGCAGGGTGGCACCCAGACCAGCTCATGGCCATCACTGGTCCGTGGCTGGGGGGATACAGAGGACACAGACGATACACCTCCCACAGAGGACAGCTTTTCGTTGCCTCTGGGCAGCCTGGCACACATGAGCGATTACATGCTGCAGTGTCTCCGCAAGGACCACCGAGTTGCCCACATTCTAACTTGTGCTGATTACTGGGTTGCCACGCTGCTGTATCCCTGTTACAAGGACAACGTACTGTCCTAAATTCCATCACTGGAGCCTGATCATAAGATGTGCAAGTACAAGCGCACGCTGGTAGACGCGCTGCAGGTGGCATTCCCACCTGACAGCGGGGGCACAGTGGAAGCACAAGGCGAAGGCAGAGGCGGAGGAAGAGGTCGCCAACACAGCTGGGGCACCACCAGCACCTCAGAAGGCAGGTTTAGCATGGCCAAAATGTGGAAAAGCTTTGTCAGCACACCACAACAACCAGCACCACCAGCTGATATGGAACGTCTTAGCAGGAGGCAGCATTTCACCAACATGGTGGAGTAGTATGTGTGCACACGCCTACATGTACTGAATGACGGGTCTGCCCCCTTCAACTTCTGGGTCTCCAAATTGGGCACATGGTCTGAGTTTGCCCTTTACGCCTTGGAGCTGCTGGCCTGCCCTGCAGCCAGTGTATTGTCTGAACGTTTGTTTAGCACAGCTGGAGGGGGTTATCACAGGTTATATTTCCCAATGTTTTGGGGTGTACCGTAATAAAAATAAAATATATATATAAAAAAAATTTAAAACCAAAAACCAGTGTAGGCTACATCCTCCTCCTCCACCGCCGCTTCCACCTATACCGCCACATCCACTGCCTCATTAACCTCCTACTCCATATAGCCCTCGTCCTCCTAGATCAAGATTATTATTTTTTATTTTTACGTATTTTATGTTATTTGAAGTCATTTCCCTATCCACATTTGTTTGCAGAGCCCTTGCCATGCTCTTAATCACATTTTGCTGGCATTTGCAGCCCTCTATCCCTTTCCATGACAATTTCAGAGCCATTTTAGTGCTCAAAAGTTTAGGTTCCCATTGACTTCAATGGGGTTCGGGTTCGTGGTCAAGTTCGGGTCCCGAACTCAAACTTTTTTGTGAAGTTCAGCCGAACCCGTCGAACCCGAACATCCAGGTGTCTGCTCAACTCTACCTGTGACATTCCCTGTAATTTTAGATTAGCCCCTGCTGACATCAGCGACATTATCTGCGGTATTTCTCCTGTGCGACGTTTCCACATCCCAAATACCTTTTTTTTTTATTTTTGCACATACACTTACAAATCCTTCACTAATGTACGTGTCACATACTTTCAAGCATATATAACATTTAATATGAAGAAGGCGAGCAGTAAGGGACAGGGAAGTGGCCATGATGTTGATGGTGCACGCAGAGGCCGTGGCCCTGGGCGCGTTGAAACTATGCCTGCTGCCAGAGCACAAGAAAAACAATCATCCACGATACCTAGCTTTATGTCCCAGTTTTCAGGGCGGCGCAGGACAACGCTCTCGAAGTCAGACCAGTGCGACCAGGTGGTCGGTTGGATTGAAGCAGATAATGCTTCCAGTCGATTAAGCATCACCCTGTCTTCCACAAAGTCCAGTCTCAGTAGCCAAGAGTCTGGTCAACACAATCCTCACCCTGATCCTCCTTACTCCTTGCCAAACAAGTGATCTCACACTCGGATATTCCGAGGAGCTCTTTTCAGTGCCATTCCTTAATTTGGGCCTCTCGACAAGCCCACTTGAAGAGGGGCATGAGATCGTGTGCCCTGATTCCCAAACTCTTGAGCATCCATAGTCACAAGAAGATGATGGTGGGGAACGGCAATTAGTGTTTCACGAGGTGGATGATGATGATGAGACACATATGCCAATAAGTCAATGGCAATTAGTGTCTCAAGAGGTTGATGATGAGGATTAGACACAGTTGTCAATCACTGAGGTTGTTGTTAGGTCAACAAATCAGGAGGATGAGCAGAGTGAGGAAGTGGAAGAGGAGATGGTGGACGATGAAGTCACTGACACAACCTGGGAAGGTAGCAAGCCGAGCAAGGACAGCAGTACAGAGGGGGAGGGATCTGCAGCACTGCAACAGGCTGAAATAGGCAGTGGGGTGAAAAAAGGGAGAAGGTGGGCCACACCAAATAGGTCAGCAACTGTTCTCCGGAGTAAACCCTTGCGGAAATCTCCCTTTCCAAGGGGTAGGTGTTTTGCACTCTGGCACTTTTTTGAGGAAAGTTCGGACGACAAAAGAATTGTAATTTGCAACCTGTGCCATACAAAAATGAGCAGGGGCGTGAACTCTATTAACCTCACCACCACCAGCATGATCCGCCACATGACATCAAAGCACCGTGATAGGTGGGCCTGGGTCCACAATCTGTGTCACACCACTGCCTCCTCTTCCCCTGTGTTACAGGCTGTCGAAGGCGTAGGCCCGGATGCTTGTCGCTCTGCACCTGGACCTTCGCAAGCACCATCAGTGACCACATGCACTCTCGTGTCCCAGCGCAGCATACAAATGTCCTTACCCCAGGCATTTGAACGCAAGCGCAAATACCCAGCCACCCACCCACAGCTCATAGCACTAAAAGCTCAACTTTACTGGGCCTGGTAATGTTGCCATTTAGGCTTGTGGACACTGAGGCCTTCCGCAGCCTGTTGTCGGCGGCCGTCCCTCGTTACGCAGTCTCCAGCCGCTACTATTTTTCACGGTGTGCCGTGCCCACCTTACACCAGCATGTGTCCTGTAACATCACACGTGCCCTGACCAACGCAGTTACTGGGAAGGTCCCCTTAACCACTGACACATGGAAAAGTGCTTTCGGCCAGGGTCGCTACATTTCCCTGATGGCACACTGGGCGAACGTTGTGGAGGCTGGGAGGGAGTCGTACCGTTGGCACAGGTGCTACCGACTTCAAGGATTGGGGGCCCTAATTCCATCAGGGTTTCCGACACCACATACGTTAGTGGCTCCAATCCCCACTTCTCCTCCACTTCCACCTCAGAATTATCCTCTTGCAGCACCAGTCAGCTATCAATAGGTAGCTGGAAGTAGTGTAGCACTGCAGTGATCTGCTTAGGTGACAAACAGCAAACCGCCGCAGAGCTGTGGCAGGCGATAATATACCGGACTGAGCTGTGGCTCTCGCCACTAGTGATGAGCGGCAGGGGCTATATTAGAATTCCCGATATTTCACAAATATTTTGTAGAATATTCGTCATATATTTGAGAATTTGAGATGAATTTTATTGAATGCGAAAAATCGGCGCGAAATACAGGCGTGGGTCACTTTGGCTACATTTTTCAAGCTGCTAGAACAGTGATGGCTAACCTTGGCACTCTAGCTGTGGTAAAACTACAACTCCCAAGATGCCCCCCTTGCTTGGTTGCTCTCAGAACTCTATAGAAATAAATGGAGCATGCTGGGAGTTGAAGTTTCACCACAGCTGGAGTGCAAGTTTATGTGTGAATAACTTTAAAACGCTTTTACTTATCCAGGCCGTTCTGAGATTGTTTTTTCGTCCCATATTGTACTTCATGACACTGGTAAAATGAAGTCCAAAAAATTTTTTTTTTTGCACAAGAAAAATACCTAATTTACCAAAAATTTGGAAAAAATTTGCAAATTTCAAAGTTTCAGTTTCTCTACTCCTGTAATACATAGTAATACGCCCAAAAATAGTGATGACTTTACATTCCCCATATGTCTACTTCATGTTTGGATCATTTGGGGAATTACATTTTATTTTTTGGGGACGTTACAAGGCTTAGAAGTTTAGAAGCATTTTTCGGAAAATTTCCAAAACCCATTTTTTAAAGGACCAGTTCAGGTCTGAAGTCACTTTGTGAGGCTTACATAATTGAAACCACCTAAAAATGACCCCATTTTGGAAACTACACCCCTCAAGGTATTCAAAACTAATTTTACAAACTTTGTTAAACCTTTAGGTGTTCCACAAGAGTTATTGGCAAATGGAGATGAAATTTCAGAATTTACATTTTTTGCAAATTTTCCATTTTAATCCATTTTTTCCAGTAACAAAGCAAGGGTTAACAGCCAAACAGAACTCATTATTTATGGCCCTGATTCTGTAGTTTACAGAAACACCCCATATGTGGTCGTAAACTGCTGTACGGGCACACGGCAGGGCGCAGGAAGAAAAGGTGCGCCATATGGTTTCTGGAAGGCAGATTTTGCTGGACTGGTTTTTAGATACCATGTCCCATTTGAAGCCCCCTGATGCACCCCTAGAGTAGAAACTCCATAAAAGTGACCCCATCTAAGAAACCACACCCCTCAAGTTATTCAAAACAGATTTTACAAACGTCGTTAACCCTTTAGGTGTTCCACAAGAGTTATTGGCAAATAGAGATGAAATTTCTGAATTTCTATTTTTTGGCAAATTTTCCATTTTACTATTTTTTTTCCAGTTACAAAGCAAAGGTTAACAGCCAAACAAAACTCATTATTTATGGCCCTGATTCTGTAGTTTACAGAAACACCCCATATGTGGTCGCAGACTGCTGTATGGGCACACGGCAGGGCGCAGAAGGAAAGGAATGCTATACGGTTTTAGGAAGGAAGATTTTGCTAGACAGTTTTTTTGGATACCATGTCCCATTTGAAGCCCCCATGATGTACCCCTAGGTTAGAAACTCCAAAAGAGTGACCCCATTTTGGAAACTACGGGATAAGGTGGCCGTTTTGTTGGTACTGTTTTAGGGTACATATGATTTTTGGTTGCTCTATATTACACTTTTTGTGAGGCAAAGTAACAAAAAATAGAAATTCTGAAATTTCATCTCCATTTGCCACTAACTCTTGTGGAACACTTAAAGGGTTAACAAAGTTTGTAAAATCAGTTTTGAATACCTTGAGGGGTGTAGTTTCCAAAATGGGGTCACTTTTTGGAGTTTCTACTCTAGGGGTGCATCGGGGGGGGCTTCAAATGGGACATGGTGTCAAAAATACCAGTCCAGCAAAAACTGCCTTCCAAAAACCATATGGCATTCCTTTCCTTCTGTGCCCTGCCGTGTGGCCATACAGCAGTTTACGACCAAATATGGGGCATTTATATAAACTACAGAATCAGGCCAATAAATATTGAGTTTTATTTGGCTGTTAACCCTTGCTTTGTTACGGGAAAAAATTGATTAAAATGGAAAATTTCCCAAAAAATTGCTGTTTTGGCACTGTTTTTATTTTTTATTATTTGCAACGTTCATCTGACAGGTACGATCATGTGCTATTTTTATAGAGCAGGTTCCTACGGACGTGGCAATACCTAATATGTCTACCTTTTTTAAATTTATCTAGGTGTTACTATTTTGGGGTGCATATGACTTTTTGATCGCTTGCCATTACACTTTTTGTGATGTAAGGTAACAAAAAAAAGCTTTTTTGACACAGTTTTTATAAAAAGAAATTTACAGTGTTCATCTGAGGGGTTAGGTCATGTGGTATTTTTATAGAGCAGGTGCTTACGGACGTGGCAATACCTAATATGTCTACCTTTTTTTTAATTTATCTAGGTTTTACACAATAATATCATTTTTGAAACAAAAAAAAAATCATGTTTTAGTGTCTCCATAGTCTGAGAGCCATAGTTTTTTCAGTTTTTAGGCAATTGTCTCAGGTTGGGTATCATTTTTGCGGGATGAGATGACGGTTAGATTGGTACTATTTTGGGGTGCATATGACTTTTTGATCGTTTGCTATTACACTTTTTGTGATGTAAGGTAACAAAAAAATAGCTTTTTTGACACCATTTTTATTTAAAAAATTTACAGTGTTCACCTGAGGGGTTAGGTCATGTGGTATTTTTATAGAGCAGGGTCTTACGGACATGGCAATACTTAATATGTCTACCTTTTTTTTTATTTATCTAGGTTTTACACAATAATATCATTTTTGAAACAAAAAAAATCATGTTTTAGTGTCTCCTCAGTCTGAGAGCTATAGTTTTTTAAGTTTTTAGACGATTGTCTCATGTAGGGGCTAAATTTTAGCGGGATGAGGTGACGGTTTGATTGGCACTATTTTGGCGTACATGTGACTTTTTTGATCACTTTTATTACCTTTTTTGGGAAGTAAGGTGGGCAAAATTTATTTTTTTATTTTTATGGCGTTCACCGTGCGGGGAAAGTAACATTATTGTTTTATAGATCAGGTCGTTACGGACGCGGCGATACCTAATATGTGTAGTGTATTTTATTTTTTTAATTTTTATTCAGTGATAAATGTGTTTTTTTTTATCTTTAAATTTTTCACTTTTTTAAAAAAAAAATTTGACCCAGACCCACTTGGTTATTGAATATCCAGTGGATCTGATGTCTGTATAATACAGTACAGTACAATATATATTGTACTGTACTGTATTTTACTTACACTTTGTCTGAACAGATCTATGCCTTCAGCACAGATCTGTTCAGCACCATGGGAACCTTCCCCGTCTGTCACAACTGCGCAGACGGGGAAGGGTGAGGACTGGGGTGTCGGGGAGCTGTCTGGGGGCTCTCTCACTCTCCCATCGGGGGGCTGCAAAGGCACAGCAGCCCCCCGATGAGAGAGGGAGGGAGCTCCCTGACTGTTAACCTTTTCCATACAGCGGTCCGTACGGACCACAGTATGGAAAGGGTTAAACGGCTGACATCGCAGCAGCGATGTCAGCCGTTTATACCAGGGTGTCAGCAATGTGCTGACACCCTGGTATAACCACTAACCACCAACGATTATTCAAGGGGAGGCGGGCGGGGGACCGCAGGGATCAGAAACTACAGAAAGCACTGCGAACCGCAGGTCTGAATTGACCTGCGGTTTGCAGCGATCGCCGATACGGGGGGGGTCACAGGACCCCCCTCGGCATTGACCCTGGGTGCCTGGCTGTGTGTAACAGCCGGCACTCAGCGCTGTCACCATGTCTGCAGACATGGTGACAGTTTAATGTCATGACGTGTATACTCGTCATGGAGCACTAAGTAGCAGTGCTCCATGACGAGTATACTCGTCATAGGTCGGGAAGGGGTTAAAGGAGTACTGGCTGTTTTGGGAGCATCAGTTTCGTCCCAGATGATTCATGTTAAGGGGGACAAAATTATATAAGGAGGATGCTCAGTACACATAATTGCAGTAGCTAATGAGGGACAGATTCGGGCCACCTGAGCTTAGTGACATCCCTAAAATTCAACTGCGCAAAATATTCTGCACCTGACTCTGGACTGTGTGATTATGTTGGGCCTGCTATGCTGCCTTAAAGGGATATTCCCACTTCAGAATACCAATGACCCATCCTCAGGATAGGCCATCAATATCAGATTCGTAGAGGTCAAATTAGCCATTTGAAGGGGTTGTGGCTCTTGTGCAAAAGTTGCAGCCTCTTCATTGTTTACATGTACGCAGTCTACATAATAGCGGAGTAAAAGGGTACTTATAGCTTTATCCCATTCCCTTTTATTACCCTGCACCACATGACTGAGTGCTTGAGTTGATTCACCTATTTGCAATGGGTATGGATGAAATACCTGAACTCAAGGAGGGGTATCCACATACTTTTCGTCACATTGTGTGTTTTTCTCTGTCCTCCATTTTAACTTTATTCATTAATTTGATGTTTGTGTTTTCTGATAACTATTTTATATGTTCGAATATATCAACATGTGCCGATTTTTGTTTATCTAGTTTCCAGCGCAGAATAACAGTGTAAGAAGACTTCAGATGCAACAAGCTGCCTCCCAGCCAAAAGGGAATGCACCCGCAAGATTTTTTGTTACAAATAAAAACCAGATACTGATGTCCCACTACTCTCAACAATCAACTGTAATTTTTCAGGAAGCCACCAGCGAGTGGTGCAGCACCCCTTCAGGGGAAGCAAAGCATCACATGATGTATCTTGAACAATATGGCAGTCAGTGTTCGGTAGTACATGAGCATTATGGAGCGGGAGATGCTCTTTGTAACTGTTCTCTGCTCTGACTTGGAGAACAGAGTCCCAAACAGCAGCTCCTACTCTGTAATCCAGAAATCATGAAACATAATCTACCTTCATTAAAAATTTACAATGGTTAATGAGCAAAGTAATGTTGTGCAGTACACATATAATACGTCCACTGAGATTTAGCCTTTCCTTGCATTGACTATGCATTGCACTGGATGTTTGCCCCTTGCGACCACTCTTCAGGGCGCAGTGATCCCTACAGACAAAATATGTTACTCTTTGTCTTAATTTATTCTATGACTGCGGAACTACTGAGATAAAAATAACACAGCCAGTATTAATCTGCTGTATAAAACACTCCCCACAGACTAGATTAATCCACGGTATTATCACTGAAAAAAACATAGAACTCCTTAACTCTTCAGTTCCTAGAGGCTGAGAAAAACTCGCTACTATGGAGTTGGTTTGGATTAAGGGTATTGAATTAAGAGTAAAATTATGGATTAAGAGTACATTCCTAAAAATCAGGCTCTTAGTCATGCTGATCCTGTGACATAATCCACTTTATGTACAGTGTCTTGAAAAAGTATTCATACCCCTTGCACTTTTCCACATTTTTTCACTTTACACCCACAAACTTAAATGTATTTTATTGGGATTTTATGTAATAGACCAACACAAAGCAGAAAGAAAATGATATATGGTTTTCAAAATTATTTATAAATAAAAATCTGAAAAGTGTGGCGTGCATTTGTATTCAGCCCCCTGTACTCTGATACCCATAAATAAAATCCAGTGTGACAAATTGCCTTCAGAAGTCACCTAATTAGTAAAAAGAGTCCACCTGTTTGTAATTTATTCTCAGTGTAACTACTGCTGTTCTGTTAAGGCCTCAGAAATTTGTTAGAAAACATTAGTGATTAAACAGCACCATGAAAACCAAGGAACACACCAGACAGGTCAGGGATGAAGTTGTAGAGAAGAGTAAAGTGGAGTTAGGTTATAAAAAAATATCCCAAGCTCTGAACATCTCATGGAGCACTGTTCAATTCCTAATCTGAAAATAGAGCAAAACATGCAGGAAACCTACCAAGACATGGCCGTCCACATAAAATGACAGCCCAGACAAGGAGAACACTAATTAGAGAAGCAGCCAAGAGGCCCATGGTTACTCTGGAGGAGCTGCAGAGATCCACAGCTCACATGGGAGAATCTGTCCACAGGACAGCTATTAGTTGTGTACTCCAAAAATAAGATTTGGCCTTTATGGAAGAGTGACAAGAAGAAATTAATTTTTAAATCAAGCCATAAAAAGTCCTGCTTGCCACCATGTAGGGGACACAGCAAACATGTAGAAGATGGTGCTCTGGTCAGATGAGACCAGAGTTGAATCTTTTGGCCTAAAGGCAAATGATATGTGTGGCAGAAAACTAACATTGCACATCACCCTGAACATACCATCCCCACAGTTTAACATGGTGGTGGCAGCATCATGCTGTGGGGATGCTTTTCTTCAGCAGGGACAGAGAAACTGGTCAGAGTTGATGGGAAGATGGATGGAGCTAAATAACGGGCAATCCGGGAGTAAAACCTGGTAGAGGCTGCAAAAGAATTTAGACTGGGGCAGAGGTTAACCTTCCAGCAGAACGACACTAAACATAAAGCCAGAGCAATGTAATGGTTTAGATCAAAGCATATTCATGTGTTAAAATGGCTCAGTCAAAGTCCAGACCTAAATCCCATTGAGAATATATGGCAAGAGTTGAAAATAGCTTTTCACTGACCCTCTTTATCCAATATGACTGACCTTGAGCTATTGTATTTTAAGAAGAAATGGGCAAAAGTTTCAGCCTCTACGTGTGCAAAGCTGGTAGAGACATACCCTAAAAGAATTGTAGCTGTAATGGCAGCAAAAGGTGGTCCTACAAAGTATTGACTTAGTGGGGCTGAATACAAATGCACGCCACACTTTCCAGATTTTTATTTATAAAAAATGTTGAAACCCATGTATCATTTTCTTTTCACTTCAGTTGGTCTATTACATAAAATCCCAATAAAATACATTTAGGTTGGTGGGTGTTCAGGGGTATCAATACTTTTTCAAAGCACTGTAGTGCCCCCAAATTCTTTTTCTTACAACATTAGTGCACAACGCCACACACTGTGCCCCTTAATTTAAAAAAGTCTGCCATAGTGCCCCCTGAATATAAAATGCCCTGTGCCCTCTGATCATTAAAAAAATATTCCCACTCTGCCTACCAACTTACAAATGCCCCTATTGTGCCCTTGATTAAAAAATATCCTCATTCGGCCTCCTGATTATGATGCCCACTTTACTGTGACTGCCGATGAGGAAAGTGCCCCCAATATGCTCCTGATTAGGAAGATGCCCCCAGTAAGCCACAGATTAAAAAAAAATAGGACCCCACTGTACTCTCTGACTTACAAATGCCCTCACTGTACGCTTGATTAAAAAAAAAAAAGTCTATATTGTGTCCTTCATTACAAAAATGCACACACTGAGTTGCCTGATTGTAAAAAAAAACAAAAAAAAAAAAAACCTTCACCACCACCACTGTTCCCCTTGGAGAAAGTATGATCCACACTGTGCCCTAATTTAGTCAAGTTTTCATCTTACC
Source organism: Bufo gargarizans (assembly GCF_014858855.1). Taxonomy (NCBI): domain Eukaryota; kingdom Metazoa; phylum Chordata; class Amphibia; order Anura; family Bufonidae; genus Bufo; species Bufo gargarizans. The sequence continues at coordinate 72,742,444 of NC_058080.1, forward strand.
ACTTCTCTTCAGAACGATGCAGATGGCAAGATGACTTCATGACTTCACGAATGGTAGTGCAAGGAGCTTAATAAGGCTCCCTTGAACTTAGTAGCCAAGTTCTGCTACTATATTCAACTATATCCAGATCTTCTTTGCTTCCCCTGCTGTGTGCTGGCTGCTTGTTGCCCGACTCCTCGATCCCCACTGTGCAGACTGCACTCTGAACTGAGCTATCAATTTATACATGAATTTGTATATCATGCACCAAAAGTAATGGCCCAGATTGCAAGGGCACAGTGGTAAGGTACCAAAAAAAGGTTCTGCAATCAAGGGACCACAGGAAATAAATTTATAGTGTTAGATTTACTTTTGGGAAACATGAAAGGTCCTCTATATTTTCAGGTTTTCTTTTTAGTTTTAGAACGTATCATGTTTTTTTTATAATTCACAAAATAGCGGGTTTTAAATAAATCAAATTGTATTTATCCATCTGTGTGGCTGCATAATGTTATAGGAGTTTTCTCATGAAGACAACCCCAATACTAAGGCTGGGTTCACACCTGAGCGTTTTACAGCGCGTTCCTACGCGCTGTAAAACGCTCAACAAGCAGAAACCAATGCTTCCCTATGGGAATGGTTCTCACCTGGGCGTTTTACAGCGCGTACGAACGCGCTGTAAAACGCCCGACGCTCAAAAAAGTACATGAGCGACTTTGGGGCGTCTTGTCGCGCGTTCCCGTACATAGACTTCCGGGAACGCGCGACAATGGGCGTTCGCATACTACTGGAGCCGCGTAGGTGAGACGCCGGAGAATCGCGCATACACAGCGCTCAGGTCAGGACGCTCAGGTCTGAACCCAGCCTTAAGGGATTGACCCGGCAATCAGCTGATCATGGAAGAAAGCTGTGGCGCTGGCCACAATTTTTTTCATACAGTGGCCACTGCTGGGAAAATGTAGAATTACATGAATAACACATAGATTGGCTCTCTGCTGTGACTCTTAGGGCTCATGCACACGACCGCACCAGGTTTTGAGGTCCGCAGTTTGCAGAACGGAACGGGCCGCCCATAATAGAAATGCCTTTTCTTGTCCGTAAAACAGACAAAAATAAGACATGTTCTATTTTTTTTTGCAAGGCCACGGAACAGAAAAACGGATGCAGACAGCACACGGAGTGCTGTCCGCATCTTTTGCGGCCCTATTGAAGAGAATGGGTTCGCATCCGAGCCGCATTTTTGGAAACAAGCCACGTTCATGTGCATAAGGCCTTAGTGGGGGATCCTGAATGGGTATGATGTTCATGTGCCTTAATCAGCTATGAGGCAACCCCATTAAGAATGAACATTATTTTGAGGTCCAAATTATCTATGGACAATTACAAATCTGGGGAGAATCACAATCCATTTTCTCAGTCATTCTATCAGAAGCTTACTCGCTATTAAATTAAAATAATTTCTTTTACAACCACTCTGTGAACATAATGTGATTCATCTAATTATCTTAATTAAAAAATATGTTCTGAAATCCAAGCAACAAAATTGATTGACATTAACAAAGCTTTTTTTTCAGCCTTGCAAAATTAAATGCTGTCAAAGACAGCACGTGCCGAGTGCAGGGAACTGTCATACATCACGTAATAAATAACACGCTGCCATCAGCAGAAATGCTTTACCTGGTCCAATGCAAAATGAGGCAATTACACCCAGAATGCAGACAATGCTAATATACGGAACCCACGATGCGCGATCCTATTAATGAAAGCAAATATATCATTTTAAAAAAAATACAAAAAATAATATATTTAAAATACATTACAGCTGTATATACAAATATATACGTTAATTTGACACTCAGAACGCCAAGATTCAGTAATCTGGGCAGCCGGCGTTTTGGTTCTGGGTTCGTATGATACACTAACCACTCACAACTGCTGTCAAAGATCTGAGCTCGTTCTTAGGCTATAGGAACAGTCTGCACTTGTATCTCTACTAGTGTTGAGCAAATCGAAGTATCCGAAGTGGACTTCGATCCGAATTTCTGGGAAAATTCGATTTGCCGCAAAGCCAAATTTCCTGGTGCTTCGTGGCAACGGAACAATTTTCCCTGAAATGGCATAAAGAAAAAAATCATACTCACTTTGAGCGCGAAGAGGCTGCTGCAGGCATCTTGATTGAAGATCCCACGAGAAATAGAAATCTCATGCGCGGTGGTGTATGACATCACCATGCCAGCCAGCGTGATGACGTCATCACGCACCGTGCAAGAATTCGCACAGGATCTTCAATCAAGATGGCCGAGGCGGCCTCTTCACACTCAAATGGATAAGGTAAGTATTATTCTTTTTTTTTTTTTTACAGATTAACCCCTGAAAGCCATAACTTTTTTACGCGTTCATCACGGCATCTGCGGGGTTCAATTATGGGGGCGGCGCAATTGCTGTTCCCCTTCATTGCGCCTGCTACTCACAAAGAAATGTGCTTCGTGACTAAGTAATTCATCATGAACCAAATTTCTTTGTGAAATTTAACGAAGCAGCCAAATCAAATTTTCCATAACTTTGCTCATCTCTAATCTCTACATCCACAGCCAGATGGTAAGTAAAATTTGGGGGATAGATGCCTTCAATCTGAGTAAACCCTAGATATGAACTGTCAATGTAAAGGGAATGTGTCATAAGAAAATGACCTATTGTTTCAATCACATTTTTATGTTAAACATATTTTTCTAGACTTTTTGCTGATTTTTTAAAATGTTTTATGTCATTATAAAAAAAAACTTCTATGGGAGAGTTTTCTAGGCATGCGCTCTGACCTGTACAAAGATCAGGAGGGAGTAGATAAGCTGTGATATCACCTATTGTGAATAGAGAATTTGTCTTATCTATAGAAGTGATATTTATCATTTTAATTCTGTCTGTGATGATAATGAGATGGCTTTGCAATATCGATAAAAGTACAATATAAGTGAATACAGTGATAAATCAAAATACACTATGCATATTAACAATGCTAAAAGATTTTAAAAAATCTGAAAAAACGCAGGGATCGGTGGCACTTGGTCGATCAGATTTTTTTAGATTTTTTTTCAAATCTTTTAGCATTGTTAATATGCATAGTGTATTTTGATTTATCACTGTATTCATTTATATTGTACTTTTATCGATATTGCATATGCCATAGGGTGACACCTATTTTACCCACATCAATAAACAGTGTCCATTTTTCCATATATGAGTGCCAATCCTATATCTATACATCAACCTGTGGTATACATTGTATAGGTTGAAAATCCTTAGGAAGGAATCTGCACTGAAAATCAGCAACAAATCTGCCATCTCTGAGCACTTGCGATGCACCTGGATGTTGCAATACATGAACATTTCAAATGAAATCTGTCACCAGTTTTATGGTGTCCTAGCTAAGGGCAGCATAGACTAGTGACAGATTTCCTTGGCAAAACCTTTGGTCACTTTCTTTAATTGCCATTTTGAAAAAAATCTTGTTCTAACGAAGAGTCCTGATATTCATGAGCTCCTAGCTCTCCGGACCAGCTAGGCACTGATTGCAGTAGGATACAAATATGTAGACCAGTGGTTGGGGCAGGGATAGTAGCAAAATGGTTGGGTCTGTTGAAGAAAATGGCCTAGGTTTTGCTAAGGATATCTATTACAAGCAGCGTTGGGCAGGTCCACCAGAGTACCAGAGGATCCTCCAGTAGGCCCAGGCTCTGATCCCATAGTGGGTCCCAAAGGTCCAGGAGAAAAAAATAATATTTGGAGCTGCCTTTGGAACCAATGACTTGCCACTAGGGTCTATTCTTTGAATCGAAACCTATTAGACTTTATTGATGATATGGGTGTTGGGCCCCAAAAATAATTTCTTCTGGTGGGCTCAAGGAACCCCAATCCAACAGTGATCACCAGTTTATGCTGCCCTTAGTTATGGTGGAAAAAACTGGTGGCAGATTCTTGTTAAAAATTAGTCATCCCTCTTCTTATGCTAATGTAGCAATATGCACAGAACATTCTTACCTGGAAAGTCAGCGATATGGTCAGTATTCCGAAAAACACTGTCATCAACCCAAAACCGCCAATAAGAAGAACCCTTCTTCCGAGTTTTTCAATCGCCATGCCCTGTAATTACACAAAACAGATGAACTTATATATTCATATGGTTACATATTAACCCCTTAAATATGAATCCAAAGCTTTCAAATCTGATGTGTCACTTTATGTGTTAATGACTTTGGAACGCTTCTACATATCCAAGTGATTCTGACATAGTTTTTTTGTGACATGTACTTTATGTTAGTGGCAAATTTGGGCTGCTATGTTTTGTAAATTTGTCTAAAATCTTTAACAAAAATTTCAAAAAATGTGAAATTTCAAGATTTGAAAATGTATGCTTTTAAGACATACCACACAAAAATGTTGGCATTATTTTTGAAAAGAACTTTCAAGATGTAAAGTGTGATTTATTTGAAAGCAGCTACACAAGTGACAGGATAAGTAGTGTGATCTTTTTATAGATCAGGACATTATGGATGGGGCGATACTAATTACGTGTATTTTTTTTAACCAATTATAAATGAGTGGAAATAGGAAAAAGGGCATTTTTACTTGAAATTTCTTTTTTTTTTGTTCACTTTTGATTTTAAGCCCCACTAGGGGACTTAAACATTAAAATTTTGGGGAAGTGAGGTGACAAAAACAGCAATTCCATCACTGTGAATTAAACATATAACAATCCAATTTTTGGTACAATACACTGCAATAGTTATCTATTGTAGTATATTGTACTGTCAGTTTTACAATGACACTTTGCCTGATAAGACTCAGCCTTACATGATGCCTCCTGCTGCCATGGCAACCATCATGATTGCATTGCAGGGGCCTGAAAGGGGGAGAGGGAGATTGCTCATTCTGTAAACCCCTTAGATGTAGCAGTCGCTATGGACAGTTGTATCTAACGGATTAAATGGATCAGATCGGCGCTAGCACCAATCTCATCTGTTGCAGTGGGGTGTCAGCTGTATGTTACAGCTGACACCAGTGCTGATGGTGGCCATTCAGTTCCTGAGCCGCTGCCATCTCCATTCCATAAATGTACGGCATGCTACATTAAGGTTCAACTTTCCATGCTGTACATTTATGGCATGGAGTGGGAAGGGGCTAATATCACAGCTTATACCATTATACAGGACAGCATAAAATTAAATAACATGTAGCTATTAATGCATAGAACGAATAGATGCATTGTCAAACATACTACTTCAATCCAGTTATAGATTTTTTCATGAAGTATATGAAGAAAAGAGCAATGCATCTGGAGTCTTAGGTTTATAACAAATTACTGAGGCATGAATGAATTCATTGTGAGTGTACGAGAAAACTGCAGAAAGGGAAAATACTGGAGAAATGTGTTTAACCAAGTTAAAATGAGTGAGAAAACGGTTCATATGCAGCACACTGTGTGACACAGCACATATACAACATAATTAGCAGCATAATTTTGCCCTTCACAGGGTAAGGGTCTCCTGATGGCTGTTCTTCACAAATACCAAAATCTAGCTGTGCTCAGGGTGTAGAGTAAAGATTTGTAAGGTTTAGCCACTAGTATCTGCTTTGCTATATTTTTTTGTGGATATATTAATATGCAGAAAATAACCAATCCGAGAGCCGATCACCAATAATACAGGATAGTGACTAATGAACTTAGAATCAGCGTTCTGTACACGACATCAACCTTTCTCCTGTTCTGGTAGTCACTGCTTGGATTTGTTTGAGAAGCAAGCAAACTGTCGTTCACTAGGTAGTCATGAGCGGCATAGGCAATATTTGTTTTTGTGATATTTTGCAAATTTATGGCCTAATATTTGCCATAAATTCGCAAATTCTAGAATTCGCGATCTCCAGTCATTATTTTCTTGATTGCAAAAATCGGCAATGTACTGTAATTTGCGCGTGTTGCGCGCTCAATACAGGCAAGGTTCACTTTTGATACAGTTATCAAGCTGCTGGAAGTTTCCTGAGACTGAAGAAAATGGTTGGCAGCAACGTTCGTGACTGTGAGGAAGAACTCCTGATGAATTGCTCCAATATATTCGCAATTGCACAAATCGGCACTAATGATGTGCGTATGTTTGGGGCAATACATACAACTTCACATTTTATCAGGTCTGAGTAGATATTACTGATTGGTGCACTAAGTATTGTTGGGACAGCACTATGTCTGTAGCGTGTATGTATGGACAGCAGAGAAACAGTAATCCCTATCACACTACCTAACACCCTGCACTGGAACCTATCAGCTACACTATATCACGATCTAACCTACACTGACTATCTCCCACTAACTATCTGTATATATATATATATATATATATATATATATATATATATATATATATATATATATATATATATATATATATGAGCTAACTAACTATATAATGTAATTGGATAAGGAATAGGATCCAGATAAAAGCACAGAGCACAGCAATGTCACTGCTCTCTCTCTCACAACCGCAAAAAACAGCACAAAATGGCTGCTGGGGAGTTTCTTTTATAGTAAGGGGTAGGCAACTTTCCTATTTGTTGCTATGGATGCTGCTAAGCTATGACAAAGATATTGCAGCCTTCTGATTGGCCCACACGCAAGAAGGGAGGTTACTCCCTTGCGATTATGAATATATAGCACTATATTCTAGATTTTCACGAATTCTCGAAGTGCTGATATTCGCAATAAAAATTTGCAATTAGAATATTCGCGCTCAACACTATCACTAGGATGTGATAGTGCCATCATGCTGTGCTGTCATGCTCTACGCGTTTCAACACCTAATGTGTTCAGGGGTCTCATCAGGAGTTAGGCAGATGTATACACATAAATGGTCATACGAGCATTTGGAAACTGGCTGCATGATATGATATGCAGTCAGCATACCTACATATCTGCTTTAGATAAGGAATGTTGGCGGCCACACAAACGCCACGGAGCTGGATGCATAACACTGTGCATCCAGTGTAGAAATGATCTTACCGTGCTAGGATTTGGGGAATTCAATATGTCATTATGGAGACCGCCTTAAACGGCATGAGGGGTCTTATAGGCCAGCAATGCTCCTCTGGAATTCTGGGAAGAGGGTATACAAATGAGCTCTTAACAAGCCCTATCTCTAATGCTACCAGACGTAAGGTAGTGATCCTATAAGTCAATGTTCAACTGCAGTAGTTGGCTGCTGACCCACTGGGGTCATTGAGACCAGAGCGAAACACTAAGGGGTTAGGCAATACTCATAGTCGGCAAACAGGCAGAGATCAGAACAGGCAGAGTTTGTGTAATTCCATGAAAGAATCCGAAGTCAGGGCAGGCAGCAAAAGGTCAGTATGGTAGACAAGCTAAGGTTTGAGCAGGCAGTGGAGAATCAGAGTCGTTTAACAGGCAGAAGTTTGGGAGACAATAATGTTCTTAATAAAAGTAACGGGGTAGCGACGCGACTAATGTAACAACACCATATTTCTCAATGTATTTTCACTAGATAACTGGCCTAACTATATTTAAAAATTCCCCCATCCCCCTCTAAATAAATCTACCCCTTATCCCCATACAAGTGTAACTAAATACCTGCTGACCAGGTTACCATTAGTGGAGACTGCGTGAAAATACAATGGTTTCATTTTGGGAACAGAAGGAGTTCAGCATCGGACCATCTGAGTCACATAGTAGTTGTGTGGTTTGCATCCATGGTGAGCACATCACTGCCACTAGCTATATCTTCTCATACACGCATTGTTAATTGGGTTGTCCCATAATTAAATATTACATTTCTCTGTTATGTGAATAAAAACATAGGATCACATTTATTAAGATCAGCGTTTTAGACGCCAGTTTTAATAAAGGTCCTGTACTGGCGGTGGATCCGCCGAAGTTATAAAGAAGTGCATCCAGCGCCCGGTCTAAATGTAAGACAGCTTCCGAGCTGCTTCTAACCTGTATATTTTTATTGTCTGCCTGCAAAATAGTAGGAATCACTCTGTTTCCCGTGTGCAAATGGATCCAGGTAGCGAGACTGAGCTACTGGGCATGTGTGACCACCGGCATAGACACATTAGGTAGACATTGTGAGAGGGAATTAACACCAAAGAGAGATTTCTTTTTCCTGGGCTGCTGTAAGTATTATATTTATTCGCAGGAGAAAATATATACAGTACAGCAATTTAAAACACAAACAATGTATAACTCTCCCCCTCCAGTAATGTCTAGAGCAGAGAAAGTGGTGATTAGAGACCAAAATTAGTTTTGGGTCCAAGTCAGCCATTAGAATTGATTGGTCCAAAAATTCAAGTCAAATCAAAAGTGCCCCGATTTCCCTGAAAAGTCAAGAATGGCACTCTGTGGTCTCCTCGGACTATATCTAAACACTTTCAGGTGCTTTAACACGAATACATTAGTAATGTCAAAGTGACAGTGACATATATGGCTATGGGTAAACTGATGGTAGCCGGTGGTAACAAACTGTTTAATAACACATTGTCAAATTATTTTTGTAAATTTAAAACTGTCCAGAAATGATCCCTTTTATGGTGGAAGATGCCTGTAAAATAGCAGCCCTTTGTGTCATTCATGTGGTGCAAATCCCAAACAATTCAGATTAGTTGGCAACCAAAGTTTTGAGGAAATTCGCAACAAATTTGATTACCAATTTACAATGAATTTGCTCATCTCTGGTGGCGACAGCTCCTTTATAAAGTTATAGATGTAAAGTTTAGGAAGTTTGGTAAATAGTACTATTTTTTTACTTTTGATTTATTCACATTTTTTGTTACTCTTTCGGGAGTAAATCTTGCATTAAAATAATATTAGAAAAATGGAAGAACATTTTGTCTTCCGTTCACTGCATTTATAATGGGCTTTTAATAGCTAAAAAATGCAAAGCAGGAATACACGGATACAAGTCATAAATATTCAACAGACAACCTGCAAACACAATGGAACAAAACAAAAAAGTTTAAAAGAAATGAGGCCAGAAAGTTCTTCTAAGGCTACATGCCCAAGACCGTATGTGTTTTGCGGTCCGCAAATTGCGGATCCGCAAAAAAAGGATGACATCCGTTTTTTTTGTGTGGATCCATTGTAACAATGCCTAAAACGGACAAGACTAGGGCATGTTCTATTTTTTTTGCTGGCCTACGGAACGGACATACTGATGCGGACAGCACACAGTGTGCTGTCTGCATTTTTGAGGACCCATTGAAATGAATGGGTCTGCATCGTATCCGCAAAAAAAAAAACGGAACGGAAACAAACAACGTTCGTGTGGATGTCGCCTAATTCATGTCCTAAAGCTTCTTTCTGTATTTACACCCCCATAAACGTTCCCTCGATACAAGATATATATATATATATATATATATATATATATATATATATATATATATATATACATATATATATATATATATATATATACACACACACAATGGATTCGGAAAGCCTTCAGACGCTGTCACTTTTTCACATTTAGATAATAATAAGGAAGTAAAAACAGAATGTTCAGAATCTTTGCTTATTTATGGAAAAGGAAAAACTAAAATATTGTATTTACAGCACATAAGTATTCAAACCCTTTACTCTGCACTTAGTTGAAGCACTTTTAGTAGTGATTAGAGATGAGCGGATAATTTGATTTGGTCGATTCACCAAACTTCGACAAGAAATTTGATTTGTTACGAATTAATTTGTCACGAATTCCGATAAATCAGGTATTCCCAGGCCACTCTGCCTATTCATATTCATCCCACTTGGTGGCCCAATCTCAGTGTGAAGACTTGAAACCTTAAACTGCAGGAAGAGTGTATCGCTGTGTGCATTACGTTCTAGTGCACCCACATTCACAGTTAATCAGCTCTGTATGTACTGTGTTGTCAGTATTACAGGTGTAATTTAATCGACATCTACATCACTGTGCAGTGCACCAAGATTCATAGCTAATCCCTTCTGTTAAGCAAAAATTAAAGCATACAGCACCCTTCAGTAAAGCAAAAAACGTGTGTGTGCTTTGCAGGAGCTGTGTCCAAATGGCTCCTTAGTGGAACACAATATAGAAATGGAAGCAGTGCCAATAAAGTAGTAATGAAAAAAATTATTTTCTTTTAATGCATGTTGTGGCAGTCCAAACGCATGTTTTTTAATCCCTTCTGTTAACTGTAGATTTACTGTGCATGGCCCTATGAGTGAGTGGGGAGGGTGGCAGCAGCAGTGGCAGTAACAGTGACTATAGTGGCCCCATAACAGAGTGGGGATGGGAGCCAACAGGAGTGGCAGTAACAGGAACAATAGTGGCTCCTTAACAGAGTGAGGATGGGAGCCAACAGGAGTGGCAGCAATAGTGACAATAGTTTCCCCATGCCAGAATGGGGAGGGGAGGCAGCAGCATTGACAATGCCAATAGTCAACCATGACAGAGTGGGGACGGTGGTAGCAGTGGCATACAGCACAAGTTGGTGGCAGATCACCATAGTAGGAGAACCCAAAAACAGCAGTGTGATAGCACGGCCCAGTGGCATGTGTATCCTTAAAAAAATTTAACATGTACATATCAGACAGTATGCCAAGAAGCCCGATTGTAGGAATGGCATTAGAGGCAGGTGGCAGCAGGACGTTGTCAGAAGTAACAGCACACTACAGTATGATCATTAGTGGCAGAATGATATATTCAGTTTGAACAGGCACTAGCATCTGGAAATCCTGGTTAATTCTATGTATAAACTAACAAATTAACTGGGAATATGGCAGCAGTTCAACAAGATGCACATGTCAATATATTACACCGCCCTTTAATACTGAGGCACAGTAATTCTATGTATAAACTAACAAATGAACTGGGAATGTGGCAGCAGTTCAACAAGATGCACACAATGATTACACTCAACCTGCACTGTCCCTGCTGTCTCCCAATGCTCTCCCTACATCTCCCTACACTGTCCCTGCAGTCTCCCTATCCAATGTTCTTCTATTAAGAGCGTTCTGCAACACTATCCTTAGCGCATAAGCACTTGTCACGTGTCTCCCTATGCTCAGCTAACAGTGAAATGGTGGAGACCGCACCGGATGAGGGTTTTATAGGGCTGTGACATCACAGCGGATGGATGGTTGCACGTCGTTATGGGTCACATCATGTCCCCGGGCTTCTTACATTAACTTTGTAACACGTACAGCAGCCATTTTAGAAAAAAAATATAATAATAATTTGTAACATAAAGCGGGTAAATTTGGCTTTGTGGCGAATCAAATTTTTCCTAAACTTCGGATCGAAATTCCACTAGTGGTTTACAGTCTCCAGTCTTGGGAACTTTCAGTGTAGCAGAAAATCTTTGTACCCTTCTCCAAATCTGTGCTTCCACACAATCCTATCTCTGAGCTCTACAGGCAATTCTTTTCTCCTTATGACTTGGTTTTTGCTCTGATAAGCATCGTCAACTGTGAGACCTTATATAGACAAGGGGGTGTCTCTCTAAATCATGTCCAATTAACTGAATTTACCACAGTGGACTACAATCAAGGTGTAGAAACAGCTCAAACAGAAATTAAAGAGCTACATTTCAAGTGTCGTAGCAAAGGTTTTGAAATGAATACTTATGTCCATGTAAAATTTTATTTTTTTAAAATAAATTTGCAACAATTTCTAAAATTCTGTCTCAACGTTCTCACCATAGGGTACTGAATGCTGGATTTTTATATTTTTATTTAGCACAAGGCCGCAACAAAACAAAATGTGAAAAAATCATAACTTTCCGAATGCAATGAAACTATCAATCATAACTAGAGATGAGTGAATTTTTAAAAAATTAGATTCGCCGATTCGCCGAATTTTTCTGGAAAAATTCTGTTTGATCTGAAATTTTTTGCAGGCGAATTACATTTAAGAACAGCTATTTCCTGGCTGCTGAGAGCCTTTATAGTGGTGTAGAAAACTGTGCCTTGCAGTAACACACATAGGGAGTCTGCTTTGGTAGTAAAATAATACTGTGAGTCTGTATGACAGCACATTACAGGCGTCGCACTTAGAATCACTGCACACTTTACTTATTTGGACAGTCACGGGGCCAAAACTGACCAAATAACTCAAGTATCAACTCAGCCTTACAGGTCAATGTTAGTGCCAAGAAGAAGCGCACTCCTTTTACACCGTCATCAGCTGATTCCAAATAGATGTCTACAGAACCTGTTCTATTAAACGCTTATACAAGTAGAGCCCCCCGACAGAGTGGAGAGGGTGTCAGCAGTAAGTTTGTGTTGACGTCACTGATTATTTTTCTCCATTCTCTGATCCGTCAGAACAATTACCCAGTAAAAACGGATCCTGTCTGTCGAGCATACGCCTTTACTCGGTCAGCATTTGCTCAATAATCCATCAGTATTGCTAAAGGCATAAAAAACGTAGGGGATCTAAAACAGAGATGACACGTGAATGGAATATTTGCATGTCTTCTATGTTTTCTACCTACTCCTGCTTTTGGCCACAGAGCGGCACAATGACAGAGTCTGGAGGTGGCAGCAACATGAGGAGACCACGGAGCGGCACAATGACAGAGTCTGGAGGTGACAGCATCAGGAGGCCAGAGATTGGCACAATGACAGAGTCTGGAGGTGGCAGCAGCAGGATGAGACAACAGAGTGGCACGATGACATACTGTGGAGGTGGGTGGCAGTACCAGTACCTGCTGAAGATGGTGGGTGAAAGAAGGAGCACTTGGCATCAGATGTGTGGCATCAGGCGGGTAACAGCATCAGAATAGTAGCTGAGGCAGGTAGCTAGAAGAAACCAGTCTCTTTTGTCAAATTGTTGGTGTGGCACCATGGATGATCTAGTCTGATGCATCAGGCATTGGTGTGTGGAAATCCAGGCTGATCCACGCCTGATTAATCTTGATGCTCTGTTCCACTATGTGCTATATGTGGGCACTTTAAACTCTTGCTTAATGTCATATCAAATGTATTGTGGTATCATGCTGCAATTCCCTTTAACAGGCTGGTAGAATCATTTACCTTTATTTGCCCCTAGGTGGTGCTTGCACCACTTAGGCCGAATGCACACGGCCGTTTTTCACGGCTGTGAGCGGTCCGTGGAACTGCGGCCTGGATTCCTGCTGAGAGCAGGAGCGCACGGCGTCATTGGTTGCTATAACGCCGTGCGCTCCCTGCTGCCGCCACAGTACAGTAATACACTGGTATAGATCATACCAGTGTAATACTGTATTGCGGCGGCAGCAGGGAGCGCACGGCGTCATAGCAACCAATGACGCCGTGCGCTCCTGCTCTCAGCAGGAATCCAGGCCGCGGTTCCAGGGACTGCTCACGGCCGTGTGCATTCGGCCTTATATATATAGCGGGGGGGGGCTGTAAAGTTAGTGTGTCCAATGCTAATGAAGAGATGAGGAAGTTAATGGAGGAGGTGGAAACGCATATAAGTGCAGCGCTTAATGCTGAATACAAGATTTTTTGTCCAACTAAATAATTCAAAAAATATTTTACCAATGTAGGGGATTAGCTCTTTTCCAGGGGTTGCAAACACACACTTCTTCACAGACACCCGGATTTAGGGGCCAAACTGTGCTTTATTGTGGCACACGGCATAAAGCAAAAACACACAAAGCCAAAATAAAATACCTTGCCCGTCAGGGCCCTATCTAAACACATAGGTTTCCCTGACTCACCTAAAGCGTACCACAGTTCACACCCGTGATGAGATGCGGCTTTCCCAGCCCAACCTCCAGCAGCCTCCAGGCTGCTCCCACACCAGGGTCTCTTGTGGGATAGTGGTCTCTCAGCCCTCCCGGCTCAGACCACACAGAGCCACTCCAGCCTTCTGTGTGCAAGTCCCCACCCCCTCTCACTCTGAGGATTCCTTTATCCCCAGGTGATTACTGCACCTGGTCTTTCTTCAGACCTGGTGATTCTGGGGAAGACACAGCAAATCCTGCCATATATCTCCCCTAACAACCATGAGGCATGTCACTGCCTCACATACCCCCCTCCTTTGTTCAAGCCCGTAGGGGTGAACACCTGCATAACCAGGGGAGGCTGGTGAGAGGGCATCCACCTGGCCTGGACGTGGGGAACAGCCACCCACCCTGCTCTTTGGCTGCTCCCAATAAGAACCGGCCCAGATTGGCTTTACAGCCACACTAAGTAACCCAGTGTCAGCGAGCACTAGCTGCCGCTGACACAGAAAATTACCGGTTCTTATTTCACCGAGGCCAGGAACCTCAGTGACACGTACCTTCCCTTTGTTCTGCCAGACCCAGGACAACAGCGCTTGGTTTGTCACCCTCATGAGTTTATTACAGAACTGACAAGGCCTCTGGGATTTTCTTGCCCATCTCATGAGCAGGTACTGTCTTTTTATATTTCCTGGCTTCTGCACAGGCCCCTCACGTCCTTTCTTGGACTGCGGCAACTCTTGACTGAACTGGTCCCAGTCATGGTCGTGTCCCAACCCTTTCTCTTTTGCCTTGCGGGGCTCCTTCAGCAGAGCAGGTTTCTTAGGTCTCGCTCCTTTTCCACACATCTGGACCCCTTTACCATTATTCTCAGTAGGGGTTTCTTCGGGTTTGGAGCCAACTTCAGAGTCTTCTGCGTGTTCAGTGGCTTTTCCCACTTCAGCAGTCGCTCTTTTCGCCCTAACCTTGGTCTCTGGGGCATCCACGGTTTTCTCCCATTTTAAGACCTCTGCCTTAGCTTCTTTGGAGTCTCCATTTACTTTATTATCCTTTTCATCCTTCACGGACTTGGCCTCATATCCTTGCCTTCTTAACGCCTCCTTCTTCTCATCAAGGTTGGAGGCACTGGGGACATCAGGATCTTCACCAGACTCGTTGCCTTCTGGCAAAGCCTCTAGAGGTTCACTCAGGATATTGTTCCCCAACCGCTTAAGCTCTAGTGGAGCCATATCACAGTAGTAGACACCATCTGTATGCTGATCGTCTGTTTCCTGGTATTTCTTCTCCAGCAGACCACTGGCTTTCTGTAAGGCACTGACGGCAGAGGGAACATCTTTCATGACCAGGTCCTGGCTACTTATTGCCACAAGTCTCTTGGCCTCTGCATTCACATCAGCACCATCAGTTGGGTGAGCAGAAAGATCTTCCATCTTCTCCACCTCGGTCGGCACCACGGCGCCATCTCCAGACCCATTCTTAACAGGCTCTGGCTTAGACTTCTTCAACTCATAGACGTTCTTCCTGACATCATCCTTTGAGCTCATGAGATCTTCCATCCCTGCTCTGAGTTGTCTGTTCAGCCTCTCACATTTATCTCGCTCCTCAAGCGCTTCTTCAAGGGATCGAGCCAAGGAGAGTGTCTCCTGTACCAGATGCTCTTCACTTGGCTCTGCTGCAGCCGATGTAGGAATATCACCATTCTCTTTTGGCCACCCTGTGGGGGTTCCACGCAGGGTCTCTTTAAGCACTTTGTTTGTATCTACTGCAGTCTTCTTCGGTGACTCTGTGAAGACATCTAGTCCCTTCTCTATCATATCTAGGGACCGTGTGGAGAGAGAAAAATCTTCAGGATTGCAGCTGTACTGACGTGTCAGGTCATCTACCCCTGCCTGGGTATGGGTCTCAGACACTAGACTGCCATCTCCCCACTCAGCTCTCGTCACGTCAGGTATAACTGTCGTCTGGTCGCTACTAGTGACCACCTGATTTTTGCAATACCTTGACTTGGTAGCTTCCTTCTCAGAGTTGCTAATGGTCACAGCGCATATATCGCCTATGTCACTGGTGTCATTATTAACTGTGACCTCTAGGGGCACTGCCGAGTTAATCCCTACCTGGGACATTACTTTATGGTCCATAAAACACTGTGGAGACTGCATGTCCACCTCTGGTACTTGTGATACTTCCTCTAGGACTGCATAGCCATTGTTTATCTTGCTTAAAATTAAAACAGGTGTTGTATCAAAAGCATAGTAATGAGGATGTGCGATTTAGATTCTCTCTCACACATTGGATACTTTGTATAGACTTTGCTTTTCCCCCTCTCTGGATCAGCACTCCTCCCCATTCGGCTCAGGTGCTTTTAATCTGCAGAAGTCTGCATAGGGTTTAAAATTCCTACCAAATCTCAGTTGGTGTTCCTGAGAGGCTGTGAACAGGTGAGCTCTTTGCACCAGTTCACATGCGGTGCTGGACGGTGGCCGTCGCTGCTTTTGTGCCGTGCTGGTGGAGTAGTGGGACCCAGGGCCTTGGTGGCTTTTCTGCACAGTGGGTGCTGTGTGGCTACTGGGTCCCATTGCCTGCTGGAGCGGTGTGGGGGCGCGATGGTCGCCGCACTGCGCCGCGCCATAGTTAGAGTAGGTCCCCACTTAAAAGGAGGCGACCTTGTCGTGGTAAGTGGGCCTATGCTCTTTGATCAAACTGTATACTAATGCCTCCTAATAGTGCATAGCAAATTCATGATAAGAAGTGCTGCATAGCCATTGTTTATCTTGCTTAAAATTAAAACAGGTGTTGTATCAAAAGCATAGTAATGAGGATGTGCGATTTAGATTCTCTCTCACACATTGGATACTTCCTCTAGGACTGCTACCCTTTCTTGCACATTCACCAGAGTAGGATTGCTCCACTCAGTGCTCACAACATTTATCTGCACTTCTGCATCATTGTTTTCAATAGGCAATATTCTTTCCTTATGGCAGTCAATGTGCAGCTCCCTTAGACCTTCATTTACACAGGCAAGTACAGGTTCTGCAGGAGTTTCGTCACTATCTGCAGAAGTGTCTACCTTGCCCCATAACAACGAAACGTTATCACAACCCAACATCACATCATATAAGAATATATTTGTAACATCAGGTCCATAAGACCCAGTTCTTACTGGAGACTCCCCCTCACTGAGAACCACCTGCACTTGCTCAGGCTCTCTTTCAGGTGCCTGGTTCACATTACTTATATGCAATTCTTCAAACCTCCTGATCAAGTCATAAAGTTCTTCATGAAAAATAGCAGATGAAGAAAATAAAGATTCATCATCATTTACATGAGTAGGGTTATTGGCTACGCTCGGGTCCACTACCCCATCATTTAGCTAACTAACCTTCCCCATTTCCTCCCCCAATAACCACACACAGCCACTGTTTGGATTAAATCGGCCACAGCAGCCGTCTTTTATTAAATAATATAAATAACATGAATAAACATAACACTTGATATAACAATGACATATATATATATAAATATATACATGTCTAACTGACGAGGGAGGTCCTAGAAGCCGCCTAACTGCACCTTAAACGACCACAAACCACCACGGCAATTCCATCTTGCCCCCAGCCGCGTACCACAAGCTCGGGGACACCAACTGACGGACGCCATACCAAGCCAACCAGGTGCCCCAACTCTGAGAGTCCAGCCCCACCATTGAGGCCCTCTCATTCACCGTTACCATCCAGTAGCCCCAGCTTCTATGACCTCCCCCCGCCACGACTGCTGCGACAAACGCAACACTTAAAGACACACTCCGTCCACCACCTCTTGTCAATTTATTTTTTATTTTTTCTTTTTATACATTTATTTATTTATAAAATACACATTTTTTTTTTTTTTTTTTTATAAATGCATCCCCTCTATAATATACCGTTGCCGCCCTGCAACATCCAAGTACACACTACGGGAGGGAGGGAGGGAGATGCTGCTCTCTGCACCTAAAATGGCGGGCGCTGACCTGCCTCACCACTACTTCAGCCTGCCGCTCCCCGCCCCTTCCTAGCTCCTCCCCCCTTTCCCTGCACTCATCCACTTAACCCTTACCTTCCCTGACCCTTGCTCACAAAACCCCTCATGCCGGCCTCCCCTGAAGCGTGCCGCTTCGTCCGGCCTCACTTGAGTAGGGTTATTGGCTACGCTCGGGTCCACTACCCCATCATTTAGCTAACTAACCTTCCCCATTTCCTCCCCCAATAACCACACACAGCCACTGTTTGGATTAAATCGGCCACAGCAGCCGTCTTTTATTAAATAATATAAATAACATGAATAAACATAACACTTGATATAACAATGACATATATATATATAAATATATACATGTCTAACTGACGAGGGAGGTCCTAGAAGCCGCCTAACTGCACCTTAAACGACCACAAACCACCACGGCAATTCCATCTTGCCCCCAGCCGCGTACCACAAGCTCGGGGACACCAACTGACGGACGCCATACCAAGCCAACCAGGTGCCCCAACTCTGAGAGTCCAGCCCCACCATTGAGGCCCTCTCATTCACCGTTACCATCCAGTAGCCCCAGCTTCTATGACCTCCCCCCGCCAACAACGCGCAGCTTGACAGCCCTTAAGCTCGCGCGTTCCGCCACACCCGGAGGGCTGTTTCAATACCTCCCTGCAAGTCCAGTGACCACAAATCAATGCCCACCGCATTGAGGTGGACTCCATCCTGTCTCCAAAAGCCTCCTGATCCTGCTTCCAACTCGGGGTGCCTCACCACCACCGCCCCATGTTTGGCACAGAACCGCCCAATCACCCTGTTCAGCTTAATCCTAGCCTTATTCAGCCTTTCAACCGATCTCGCCTCCCTCCAGACCTTCCTGGGGAAAATGTCCGACCACACAGTGACAACAGACGGGAAGAGGGACCACAAACGCAAAAAATCAAAACGGATATCCCTGATCAACTCTCTGCAAGGTCGGACCCCTAGGTCATTTCCCCCAACATGCAACACCAAGATATCTGGGACTCTATCTAACCTGGCTTGCCGATGAACCTCCTGCAAAACACTACCCCACACCATACCTCTGCGTCCGATCCATCTTACTATGGCTGTCCCCCGATCAAACCCCAGCTGCCGCCCATTCTGCCGAACATCTGCTCGTAATGCCCCCCAGAACACGAACGAATGGCCCAGGATCCAAACTAATAACGGGGCATCACCTGAAAAAGAACGAGACAAACATGGTTAGACACAGCCTTAAACTGCCCCTAAACGCACATACAGCCGAAAACGCTCCGACTCCCACCTCCCAATACGCTTAATCACTTCATCTCGCACCCCCAAGCGAGCAGCCTCCGTGGCAGCACCTATCCTGAAGGAATGACCCGTAAACCTGCCAGAGTCCATTCCTAGATTACGCAAACATTTCTTGAATACCGCTATAAATTGAAATCGCGATAAAAAGGAGCCATCCTCGTGTCTGAGAATCGGGCCTGCCGCGACCCCTGCCCTTGCTTGAAAATCCCGCAAACACCGTACTGGACACAATAGACATCCCGGCACCTCAAACAATGAGACCAAATGACCCCTCCCCTCCTGATCCGTCTTTGAAAATCTCAGATAAATCACCACCCTGTCGTCATATAACGTTACATCCTCACTCCTCAGACCCCCTTCCCGCTGCACACTTGCACACACTAACTCCCCTAAACGAAAGGCTCCGAAAAAAGGCCAGAGCAAAGGCTAGTCTAAATAAGCGCACCTCCCAAGCCGAGCGACACACTCCAGCTACCTGCTCCCCTAACTGTAACAATAACGAAAAGGACACCGGTAGGCGGGAATCTTTGACACGCTGAAACCTTCTATAACCCTTCAAAATTTGTCGGACCAAAAAGGACTTAGTAATGTCCGGGGAATTCCGCAACTTGAATCCGAAAGCCAAGCCCGCCATGCAACCATTGATCTTGGCAACCGACCAACCTTGATCCTTCACGTGGCCAATGAACAGTAACAACGGAATTTCCCCGTCCAGTACCTCGACCCCCAGGTCATTACACCACTGCTGCCACCTACTCCAAGCCCTATCGTACATCCTCCACGTGCCTTCACTCAATGATGCCTGCAACAGACAAGCTACGGTACCTCCAGGATCTCCCACAACGACTCTGGACACACCAATCCGACCTGACTCGCCTCCGGGGCCAGCTGGCGAAACCGCTCCCACTGAAAACGAGAAAGTGCATCAGCTATACAGTTAGAGGAACCAGGCACATGCACCGCAAACACCCAAGCATTAAGGGACAAGCACCGGAGAACCAACTGCTGCAACAGGCAAGTAACTGGGGGGGGAGAAGCCGTTACACTGTTGATGGCTTGCACAACTCCCAAGTTGTCACAATGGAAACGAACCTTCTTGTGCCGAAACTTCTCCCCCCAGAGCGTGACTGCCAACACAATGGGGAAGAGTTCCAACAACGCCACGTTTTTTACCCACCCTTTTCGTACCCAGGACTCAGGCCACCGACCCGCACACCACTGCCCTTCACAGTACGCCCCAAAACCCGCTCCACCCGCAGCATCCGTAAACAATTCGAAATCAAACGCATCAACCACCCCCCCCCATAACTAATGCTCTGCCATTAAACTGTTTTAAAAAGGAATCCCAAACTTTCAAATCCCCTTTCAACTCACTGCCTAGTCTAATAAAATGGTGGGGAGACACCACCCCTCCTGTCGCCGAAGCCAACCTCCTACTAAAAATGCGGCCCATTGGTAGGATTCTGCATGCAAAATTTAATTTGCCCAACAAAGACTGCAGGTCCCGCAGACGAATCTTCTTTGCTTTCAATGCCG
Source organism: Bufo gargarizans (assembly GCF_014858855.1). Lineage (NCBI taxonomy): Eukaryota > Metazoa > Chordata > Amphibia > Anura > Bufonidae > Bufo > Bufo gargarizans. Next base: position 72,763,009 of record NC_058080.1, read on the forward strand.
CCGCCACTCCTGTTCTTAAATCTGACACTTTATCTACTGGTAGCCTACACTCCATCCGCTGTGTATCGATGACAATACCCAAAAAGCTTAGCTCAGTAGCCGGCCCCACCGTTTTGCCCACCGCTAACGGGACTCCAAAACCCTCAAAAACAGACTGTAATGTGGATAACAACAACGAACAAACCCTAGATCCCCCCGGCCCCAAACACAGGAAATCATCCAAATAATGAATGACAGAGTGACAACCTGATTCCTGAACCACCACCCACTCCAGAAAAGAACTGAAACGCTCAAAATAGGCACACGATATTGAACAGCCCATTGGCAAACACCTATCCACAAAATAAGCGCCATTCCAAAAACAACCCAGTAAATACAAACTATCCGGGTGAACTGGCAACAACCGAAATGCCGCTTCAATGTCACATTTTGCCAACAGGGTACCCGGACCCAGCTTCCTTACCCATTCCACAGCCGCATCAAAGGAAGCATAAACCACAGAACAAAGTTCCGGGTCAATGCCCTCATTGACCGACGCACCCCTAGGGAATGATAAATGGTGGATGAGCCTAAATTTATTAGGCTCCTTCTTAGGGATCAAACCCAAAGGGGAAACTCGCAAGTTACTGATGGGTGATGTAACAAACGGACCATCCATCCTCCATAGGGAAACCTCTTTAGCTAACTTTCCTGTCACTATGTCCGGGAACTGCACTGCCGAGCGCAAATTCTTCCGCTTCTCTAAGACTGGTAACGGGTGTGAAGGTATACGAAAACCGAACTTAAACCCCGAATACAAAAATCCAGCTAACTCCTGGTTCGGATATCTATTTAGATGCCCCACCATCCTTTCCACTCGCACTGGGGTCTGCCCCTTTTGCAAAACTATCCCCCCCCCTTTGTCTACCCCCTCTAAAACATCTGCTAGCCCCAGTGGCCCCCGCCACACACGGAACATTCATGCCTAAATTTGCATTTTTGGCCGAATTTGCAACTTCCCTCATTGAAAAGGAAGCAGTATCCTCTTCCAACTGGGGGCGGCCCTGTACCTTGCTGTACCCCAACCCCTGACTCACTCCGAAAGGACTGACCACTCCTACCTGGCGCTGTCACCCTCATCCATAAAGCAATGTCCTTATGGTCCCATCTCATATTAGGACGGACCGCTTTCCTCTGACGAAACTGCTCGTCATACCGTAACCACCCGGAACCCCCATACACTCTATAGGCTTCCCCAATAGCATCCAGATAGCAAAATAAAGGGGAACAGCATTCCGGACTCTTCTCCCCAATCACACTTGCCAAAATAGCAAAGGCCTGCAGCCAATTACTAAATGACCTAGGGATAAGGAGATAGCGACGCTTATCATCATCCTCCTTTCTTACTCCGTCCTTTTTTACCACATCAAGGTTGAACCGCTCCAACGGAAGCAGCGAAAAAATTTCTATATACTCTCCCTTCCAAATTTTCTCACGCACCTCCGTTTTCAAATGCGCTCCCAGGGGACCCTCAAAGCAGACATACACCTCCCCTTTTGCTGCGTCATCTAATCTGGGCCTATCCTCCTCACCTCCCGCCTGCGTCTGCACTGACACTGATTCGGCTACACCTGTGCTATTGGCCACTGCTACATTACTATTGTTAGGGGTCGCCGGTACATTGCTATTTTCTGCCCCCAACCCCCACGCTGCTAAGGGGGTAGCCCCCATTGCCCCCCTATCCTGACTAACTCCAGCTAAACCACACAGCAAGCGCCCCAAACCACCGATAATAGCACTATTGCTCCCACCCGCCCCAGGCGCCACATTAAATAGAGATAACAGTGTTCCCAGTGATGTCTCACCTAGCTGCCCGGGTGCTGTGAACCCGGCAGCCGCAGGTCCCGATTCCTGACGTACGACTCCTGGATCCGCGACGTTCCTCTGGTGGGTACTTGCGCTGTTCGCCGGCAGCACCCCAGCCGGATCACTGCTGGGTGCGTTAGGAATGGCTCTGGGACGCCCTCTGTCTTCAACGGTGTCAGGACCAGTAGCAAACTGTCCGCCCTCAGGAAATGGCCTGCGCAACTCCCTGTCCTCCATATAAGCATCTGCACGCCTGTCTTCATGCCCAAGAGGCCTGCTCTGGGGCGGGGAGCCGTCCAGAACAGCCTCGTCCTCCTCCTCTGAAAGAAGCGCATCATGGCGAGGCCTGCGCCCGTCCCTGGCACCTACAGGCGCAGCCTCGTGTGCCACTGAAAGGGGCTCATCCTGTAAGAGCCTGCGCCGGGCCGCCCTGGCCGACCGCGCAGCCCCGCTGCTGCCTCTGCTGCCACTACCTCTCCCACGCTGAGCAGGCCTCCCACTCCTGGGGACAGGAGGGGATCCTGCAGAACCAGGTCCTGACTCCCCTGTAGCTGAGGTGCTGGGCTGAGGGGGAGGCCCCACAGCCTGTGGAGGGTCCCGCCGGACATATGGATTCCTCCCACGCCGGGAGGCCGCAGTAGCCTTAGAATGCTCCCGGCGTGGAGGGTCCCTTGTGGGGCTCCTGACACGGCGCCGGACCCGGGGGGGTAAATCAGGGCTCAGGCGCGCCGGCGGCCGTACCCGCCGCGACCGTGTAGCTGCTGGAGTAGGGCTAGACGTACCCACCTCCGCCCCCCTTAGCAATGCGGTCACCTGTTCCTCCAGCCAGTCGCTGCCCCTGGTGTCCGCCGCTTCCCTCAAGCGCCGCAGCATCACCTCCACTGCTTCTGCCATTGCTGTGTCTGATGCTGCCGTTCAGAAGATGCTGCTCTCTGCACCTAAAATGGCGGGCGCTGACCTGCCTCACCACTACTTCAGCCTGCCGCTCCCCGCCCCTTCCTAGCTCCTCCCCCCTTTCCCTGCACTCATCCACTTAACCCTTACCTTCCCTGACCCTTGCTCACAAAACCCCTCATGCCGGCCTCCCCTGAAGCGTGCCGCTTCGTCCGGCCTCACTTTTTTACCACCTGTGGGTACTTCTCTCCTGATCACATCCTGAAAGGGAAAAGGCATGTCATCATCATCATATACTTCACATGACCTCACATTTTCATTTTTCACTTCAACTACATCACTGTTTTCAATGGTCCTTTCCCTTACACGTTCACTTAAAGGTACAGGTACAAGTTCTGCAGGAGTTTTTGCACTCTCTGCAGAAGTGTCTCCATTACTCCACAACTCCCAGCATAAGGGAAGATTACACCCCAACACTCCCTCATGCATGAGCGTATCTGTAACATCAAGTTCATCAGTCTCTGTTCTCATTGGAGTCTCACGCTCAGTGAAAATCAGTGGATAGTCCTTCTCCACACGACTGTCCAGCACCTTTATTATTTTACCAGTCTCAGGTTTCAATATTGTGCTACCTCTCACCCGGGCTAGCATGGGATCCCAGATCCTTGTCATCCCAAAACTAGCTTTGGTCATGGGCAACTGAGGAAACACAGAAACCTTCTCCCCTGCAGGTTTCTGCGAGGGAGCCATCACAGCAGGCTTATCCGCCTGTTCAGACACAGTCTTTTCTCTGTGTGACTTATCACCTACCGGCCCAGCAGGTATCCCCTGCCGCCGGCTCACTGTCACTGGGTCTGCCACATGGTTAATAACAGGAACAGTCTTACCCTTTGTAATCAACCATTCTGGTAAAGCAGTGACATTCTCTCCCGCGGACTCATCAAGGTTGTGGTTGCCCCTAGCAACAGCTTTACTGCACCTCCGCACTTCCTCTCTAGGACTCCGGGCACAGTCGCAGGGAAGATATGCACTCCTGAGAACCGCACCGCTCTCCACCTCTTTGTCTTCCCGACGGTTGCCCTTGGCAACGGCATATCTTTGCTTTTTATCAGGAACTCCGCTCCACAACTGCCCAAACAATGGAAAGTCCTTGCCCAGTACAAACTCCACTTCCAGGGTCTCACATTTTAAGAGCTCCCATTGCACAGGGCCATAGTCTGTTATAAAGGTCAGAGACACGGTGACATCTGTCTCTGGCCCTCTCTCCAGAAAGTCCAGCACTTCAGGCCTGACGTGAGACACCTGCTGGCGGGCATCTAGAGTGACCCCCAGCGGGATTCCCCCGATCACTAGCTCGCAGTCCTTCTCCCATGGATGATACCAAGCTGCAGCCATTTTGACCAAAAATGCCACAAGTCAGTCTCTTTTACTCGGCTACTGGCCCTTTAAGTCCTGCACTGTTTGCACCACAGAAAAAAAAATGTCCAGATTAACACCAGCAGTCTCTGCTCCTGCAAACTAGCAGGCTTCCGGCCCTTTAAATCACTGCACAGCAACACAGCAATTCCTTGGCAACATTCAGCAGCACCTGCTCTTTTCAGTGATGTTGTTGCCCCTAGCAACCACATTGTTTTTTTACTTTTCAGCACGGACATGTGCCCGCATCCAACACCAAATGTAGGGGATTAGCTCTTTTCCAGGGGTTGCAAACACACACTTCTTCACAGACACCAGGATTTAGGGGCCAAACTGTGCTTTATTGTGGCACACAGCATAAAGAAAAACACACAAAGCCAAAATAAAATACCTTGCCCGTCAGGGCCCTATCTAAACACATAGGTTTCCCTGACTCACCTAAAGCGTAACACAGTTCACACCCGTGATGAGATGCGGCTTTCCCAGCCCAACCTCCAGCAGCCTCCAGGCTGCTCTCACACCAGTGTCTCTTGGGGGATAGAGGTCTCTCAGCCCTCCTGGCTCAGACCACACAGAGCCACTCCAGCCTTCTGTGTGCAAGTCCCCCACCCCCTCTCACTCTGAGGATTCCTTTATCCCCAGGTGATTACTGCACCTGGTCTTTCTTCAGACCTGGCGATTCTGGGGGAAGACACAGCAAATCCTGCCATATATCTCCCCTAACAACCATGAGGCCTGTCACTGCCTCACACCACATATAAGTGCAGCGCTTAATGCTGAATAGAAGATTTTTTGGCCACCGAAATAAGTCCCAAAATATTTTACCGCATATAGCTGATGCGCTGAACGCCGAATATCTTTTTCTTTTTCTTTGGATAATTACCGCTAAAGGCTTTACCACATATAACTAAAACAGTGAACGCCGAGTATATTTTAATTTTTCCATGTATATACGCCACTAAAGGCTTTTTAACAGAGGGTTATAGACTGTCAGTTTAAAAAAACCAATGGGGGGGTAGAGCTTGCCAATGGCAGAGTAAGCAGCACGCTGGCTTAGCACCTGAACATCGACGGCCTTATCCCTCAGACAGGGCGCTTAAGGAGGCTATTTTCATCCATGGGATGCAAGAAAGCTCCCGCTTCCACCCCTGCACCCGCAGATAGAGATTCAGGGGACATCTCCCGCTATTTTGGCTCACCTTGCCAGTCGGCGGAGACTTTGGCGGGTTGCGCAGTACCCGAGATGGCGGAGACAGAGCGCAATTCCAGCTTACATGCGCTCGCTCCTCCGTCCACCGGCAGCAGCAAAAGGAGAGTGGATGGGACCACCGGAACCTCGGCCTCATATGCAGAAGCTGTAAGTCCGTGCTCGGCGTCCCCATTCTCCCCCTCACTCTTTAAATCCTCAAGGGCTTCCCCTGGTTCCTCATCATAGTATGGTGGCTCCCCTGCCATGTCACATAAGGCAGGCAGGTCACCAGCTTCATATAACCAGTCTGACGATTGGGACTGGAAAATGCATTTGAGGGCTCTACCCACTAAAAATGAGGTGGGTGCTTTACTCAGCAGAATGGAAGCCTCACATAAGAAAGATATAACCACTTTGCATCAGGATATCAAGCACATAGGACAGAGAGTGGAGGAAATGGAAAAATATACAAGAACATGTCCTAACAACACTGGACTCGGTCATAAATGAGCAGGCCACGCAGCTGCAAGATATTCTAACCCACTTGGACGACATTGAAAACAGAAATTGGAGAAATAATCTCCGCCTCAGAGGGGTCCCTGAATCAATAGCTACTCCTGACTTGGAGACTTGGGCCCAGGAGTACTTTAGCAAGTTGCTGAATGTGGACTCTGGCAAACCTATAGAAATTGATCATATACACAGAGCACTAGGCCCAACTAAGCCATCAGATCCTGCACGTCCAAGGGACATTATTTGCCGAATCCATTTTTATAAAGAAAAAGAGGTGTCCAGAAATGAAGAGGCATCGTGGTCAGGAATTAAAGGAATTATCGTCTTACCTGACCTTGCAAGACGTACTCTGATGTTAAGAAAGGCATTAAAACCCCTTCTGATGATTTTCAAGGAGAAAGCCATCATCTACAGATGGGGGTATCCATTTCAACTTATCGCTAATAAAGAGGGGAAATCAGCTGTTTTTAAGTCATTGACTGACCTTCCTAAAATATTGGTCACATTTGATCTTCCGCTGCTGGAGCTCCTCGACTGGCCTCGTCCCCAGTTTGTGCAGCTGCCCTCGGGAAGAGAAGAATGGCAGACATCGACCTCCAAGTCCCAGAGATCCTCTTGAAGACATCAAGGACTGACCAGCTGAGAGACCAGCTTCTATTGTTGTTTTATTGTTCCTTTTCCTTGGTGTCCTGTGCTCTCTTATTCTGTTACATAGCTTTGTTTCTGCTCGCTCTCTTCTTTGCGCATCATCAAATACATTGCGCTACATTTTTTACCTTCCAACCTGATTAGTATACTTGCTTACTGTTTTGACATGTGTTCCCTGTCATATTTACAGTTCTTATATATTTTATGGCCGGAGATTAGTAAGGCTGCTGTTCGGCCCTTGACTTCTCCTTCCCCTACTTAGGGATTGCAGCACTCAGTGCTGCCTGTGACTGTAGTCGGTACGTAGTTTAATTTTGAGTCGCATTAGTCGGCTCTCCCGTCCACTTTTGTTGCTTTTTTTGTCAGGTCTGTCTAATATTTGTCCTACCCTCCCCATATCTTACTCCTTTGTTACCCCACGTTATTGGGTGATTGATCCACTTTATCTTAAGGTCCCAATACCGACCCATTCTCCATGATAGTATACCTTTCATTCTGTACTTACAATGCCAGAGGCCTCAACAAGCCGGAAAAGCGTAGTCAGATTTTATACCGTTTCCATAGGAAATGAGTGTCACAGATGTAGTAGGGGAGAACACCAAAAGACAACAAGAAGGAAGGGGAAAGACACTAGGCCTCACCGCTAGGGAAAGAAAAAAAGGGTCACCACCTATAAAAACCCTGCTCCTGGCCCCAACTCCTATCCGTATGGGCACCTCTCGATGGTAGAGATACCCATACACAGGAACCTAGAAAACCCTGGTGACCCTCAGATGCCCTAAAGATAATGACAGGGCAGAGACCACCCGTTCCTTCCCTGGTGAAGGAACTAGGGTCTCACTGAGGCCTAGTAAACAACCAGGGGGGGGGGAATACAAAACACAACAAGCGGAACACTTTACTTCAGAGGATGAACAGGACTTCAACACGAACCACACTCCGGCTCTTCCAAGACCAAATGAAGCTATCCCAAGCAAGGAGTGATAGGAAAAGTCAGACTAAATAGGGCGAGGTAAAGGTCACATGATCCACACCTGCACAGGAGGTGTGGACATATCAGCAACACACAGACAAAGTGAAACTAAAACAGGCTGTCAGATCACTAATGTGTAGATAATCTTTCAGACCTTCTGAGACCTGTCACAGATGTGACAACAAGTCATGCTAATTATGTTACAAGAAACCCACTTTAAGGCTAAGTCGGTTCCCAAGTGTGAAAATAGTTACTATAATACCTGGTTTCATAGCCCCAACCCCTCCAAAAAAGCAGGAGGAGTATCTATTGCCTTCCACAAAAGCTTCTGTCCGGTGGTTCTGTCCGCGGAGATTGACCACAGAGGCAGATATGTTTTTCTCAAGCTATCGGTCGACAATACCATTTTCACAGTTGCTAATGTTTATTTTTCGAACCAGGACCAGGAGACCTTTGGATCCTCAATACTTAGAAGATTAGCTCGGTTTGCGGATGGCTCCTCTTTCATTCCTGGTGGCGACTTAAATATGGTGATGGACCCCTCTATTGATTCATCGGCTGGTAAGTCTCCAGTCTCCCCAGTCTCTAGACGCAGATTTAGGGCGGACCTGGTCGCTCTTAGCCTGGTAGATTTATGGCGGATACTGCATCCAGGAGTCAGGGATTACAGCTTCCACTCACAAGCCCACAATAGTTACAGTAGACTGGATCATTTGTTCATCTCACATAAGCTATTAGACTCAGATCCCCGCTGCTCGATGGACAGGTTCTTGTGGTCAGACCACTCCCCGGTCTATGGCCTTATACAACTACATCTTACAAAACAACGTTCATTCTCTTGGAGGTTAAATGATAATCTGTTACACAACATAGTATGCATGTCAGATATTAGAGCTGCTATTTCGGATTTCATTGAAAACCACCAATCAGACACGACCCCACCACCCATAAAATGGGAAGCTCTAAAATGCGTTCTTAGGGGCATCTTCATTTCACACGGAACCAGACTTAAAAAGAAACGTTCACATACTGTAAGCCCTCCTCACTTCTTGTAGAGTTAGATCACAAGGAGGCCCATAATAAGATCTCCCCCTCTAGCCAACTTAAAGCTGGCTTATCTTCAATCCGCCAACAAATCCTTCAGATCTTAGATCAAAGAACACTTTGTGTCAGAGACAAAATTAAACATGGCTTTTTTGAATACGGTGATAAAAGTGGGAAATGGCTAGCGAGAGAATTACATCCTCGGATTCCCTCCTCATATGTGTCATCTTTGAACACATCTTCTAAAGGAGTGGTACACGCCCCCTCTGATATAGCATCTGAATTTCAGGCATACTATGATAAACTCTATAATCTCGAAACAGGGAGAGACACCACTTCAGAAGCATTTCTACAAGACATACGACATTACCTGAACCAATTCGGCCCTTCGCGTATTCCAGATGACTTAGCTTCCGGCCTGGAAGATGACTTCTCTTCCTTTAGAACTCCTATATGTTGTAAAAGACCTCAAAAATGGGAAAAGCCCAGGACCTGATGGTCTGGCACCACGCTTTTATAAGATGTTATGCGAGGAATTATCAGCAACCATCCTACAAGCTTTCAATTCAATCTCAGCAGACTGCCCCTTCCCACGTCAAACCCTTCAGGCCTGCATTACGGTGATTCCGAAGCCAGATAAAGATCCCTCCTCATGTGTAAACTACCGGCCAATTTCCCTACTGAATGTAGACTCTATGACAAATTATTAGATCTAAGTGTCACAACCAGACAGCTGAGAAGCTCTGACAGAAGCCTTTCAGAACCTCCTCCTTGAGTTCTCTTTGTTGTGGTATTCAGTTCCTCATCTCGTTAGCCTCTCTCAGCTGTCATGTAGTTGGACTAATTGCATCCCTTTAAATTCCGCCCCATAATGCATTACTGGGCGGCTTATACTTCTTCCTGGAGTGTGTGTGCATGCTTATCCTGTTTTCCTGTCTGCTACAAAGTTAAGTGCTGTACATTTATTTGATCTATTTTCTGTTTGCTGGATCCCAGGTGACCCTGACTCCCTCCGTGTCTGGTGTAGGTAACCGGTGGTCGTGTCCCCTCACTATTGTAGGGTGTTCAGGGGTTATATAGTCGAGGTACGTGGCTATGCAACCATCCACCTCTGGGATCTTTGCATAGGCTGAGCAGCCAGGGAAAGTGCTAGGTCTTGTGCAGGGGTCTCCACTTGGTTCCTTAGCTTTGGATCCAGTGAGTCATATATGCATGTTGCATTGTCTTGTTTCCCGTACACCGTCCGTGACACTAAGACTACAGCCACACATTCCTAACTGTATCCGTAGGGAACAAGTGGGCTTCGTTCCAGGTAGGGAAGCATGAGATAATACCCTGAAGTCTATAGGTAATATTGCTAGATCTAGGTTGACAGACGCCATTATGCCTCCTTACAGTTGACGCAGAGAAGGCGTTTGATAGGGTTGGCTGGCAGTTTCTTGCAGAAACTCTGGAGTGTTTGTGGGACTAGGAAGTAGGATGATCAGTAGGACATTGGCACTCTATGCCTCTCCCTCAGCGCAGGTCTGAGTAAATGGCCTTTTATCAGACCCCTTTACTATTCGGAACAGGACACGTCAGGGATGTCCCCTTTCCCCATTTCTGTATATCCTGGTGATGGAGTCTCTAGCCAATGTTATCAAAGGCAATCCATCTATCAAGGGCCTACAGATTGGGAAAACGGAACACAAGTTATCACTATTTGCAGACTATCTCCTGCTATTCCTTTCCTCTCCAAGATTAGGGCTACCCTTAGTCCTCCGCGAATTTGAACTTTTTGGTCGCCTTAGTAACTTCAAAATTAATATCCAGAAGTCAGAAATATTAAATATTACTTTACCCCATAGTGAAGTTACACACATTAGAGACACATTCTCATTCCACTGGGCCTCGCAATACATCGAACACCTCTGGATTTGCTTACCGGCGACTCCTGCCCATCTTTTTAAACTTAACTTCAAACCGATGCTCGGAGCCATTGAATCACTCCTTCAGAGATGGTCTTCCCTTCACATCTCATGGTTCGGTAAAATTATTGCCCTTAAGATAGACATTTTGCCTGTACCTTTTCCAGACAGAGATTATCTCAAACACAACTCTCACTACTTTTGTTAACATTAGCAAAATCATGGAGTAAGTTTGCAATGAAACGTAAGCTATTTTCAACACCGGGACCGCTAACGGTCTTGTCGAATCACCCAGATCTGCCTGATGGCATCAAAAGCCTTTCAACTTTTAGGGATCACAATTTAGCCCCGATTAGGATCCGAGATCTATACAATGAACGAGGCCTACTCCCCCTCAATGAACTTTCACACCACTTACCCAATTCGGCAGGACGCTGGTTCCAATACTTTCAACTTCGTAATTTTCTCAACTCCCTGGCTCCTGGTTCGCAGTTATCGGCCCCTTTAACTGATTTTGAGAGACTGTGTACTGCGGACTCTGGGCCGGGACATGCTGTGCCACTGGTCTACAGCTTGTTGGGCACTGGTGAGATTGGAGATGGGGTAGCCAACGCTCAGGGGAATACACCTGGTTTCATCCTGACATGGGAAAAGGATCTGGAGGTTTCCCTAACTAAGAAACAGTGGGGAAGAGCACTTTTGCTATCTTCTGAATACTCACCCTTTCCCTCCCCACCCCCTTTTTTACCCTTTATATGTCTTGTTTCAGTCTTTCCCCTTGTCTGTACTTGTTGACTTAATGTTGCTGATTTGGTGTTTTAACTTAACTATTACTATTCAGAAAGGCATATATCTTGTTATGTACCTGGATGTAGGTTCTTTCCGAAACCTTCTTTTAGACATCATTTTGGATGTATTTGTATTTGTGTACAACCTATTTGATGGTACCTTTACACTTATTATTCCTCCTTAAATAAAAACCGATTGAACCATAAAAAAAAACAACGGCACCTGAGGCGGACTGATCAGAAGTGAACGGGACGTAGCAGAGGAAGTAGGTCCGCGCTGTAAGAGTGAGACACAGTCCTCGTGCGGTTTCTGTGCTGCAGAGAAGTCCCCGTAGTGTCCAGTAAGCAATACCGCAGATAGATGCGGGCTGTTGTGAATTAGTTTGCATTTTTGTGCAGGGTTAGTGCATAGTGTATTCACCTGTACTGGTGCGCCGCTCTTATGGACGTCGTCACGTAAGCGCGCAGCGTGTGAAACGTAAATACAAAATTCCACCACAACGTAATTTGAACCATACCGCAAAAAGGACTTTCACACATATAACTGCAGCACTGAATGCTGAATATATGTTTATTTTTCTACTGAAATACGCCACTTAAGGCTTTACCACATATAACTGCAAGAGTGAACGCTGAATATAGTTTTATTTTTCTACTGATATACCGTATTTTTCGCCGTATAAGACGCACCGGCCCATAAGACGCACCTAGGTTTTTGGGGAGGAAAATAAGAAAAAAAAAATTTTTAACCAAAAGGTGTGCTGTGTGTTTGGTGGGTTTGGAACTAATGGTGGTCTGTGGATGGCACTATTACTGGGGATCTGTGGATGACGGACACTGTTATGGGGGGGATCTGTGGATGACGGACACTGTTATGGGGGGGATCTGTGGATGACGGACACTGTTATGGGGGGGATCTGTGGATGACGGACACTGTTATGGGGGGATCTGTGGATGACGGACACTGTTATGGGGGGGATCTGTGGATGACGGACACTGTTATTGGGGGATCTGTGGATGACGGACACTGTTATGGGGGGGATCTGTGGATGATGGACACTGTTATGGGGGGATCTGTGGCTTGCACTGTTACAGGGGAACTGTGGCTGGCACTGTTACAGGGGGGGATCTGTGGATGGCACTGTTATATATGTGTCATCCTCAGACCCTCCCAGCCCATAACTGTGCCATCCACAGATCCCTCGCCGCTCCAGTATACTAATATAAGATGTCTTATTCAATTAATAGTTATTAAACATGCCCCCAAACTCCTAATAGTACCTTACATCCTAACCGCTTCAGTACAATGGAGGCAGGCAGGCCGGGCGGCCGGCGCGTCACTCACTGACGTCACTTGCCTGCGCCGCCTGCTTCATTCATAAAGTAGGCGGCGCAGGCACGTGACATCAGGGAGTTACGCTGCCGCCCGCCCGGCCTGCATTGTACTGAAGCGCTTAGGATTTAAGGTACTATTAGGATTAAAGGGGCATATTTAATAACTATTAATTAAATAAGACATATTATATTAGCATACCGGAGCGGCGGGGCGGGGCTATAGTACAGTGACTGCACCGCCCCGCCGCTATTGCCGGCCCCCAGCTCCTCCTCCCAGTCCCTCCCCGAGTCCCCGCTCGCTTTACATCGCAGCTTGCGATGTAAAACTGACAGCATTCGCCGTATAAAACGCAGGGGCATTTTCCCCCCATTTTAGGGGGAGAAAAAGTGCGTCTTATACGGCGAAAAATACGGTACGTCAATAAAGGTTTTTCAAGATATAAGTGCATCAGCGAATGGCGAATGTATATTTCTTTTTCTACTGATATACGTCACTAAAGGTTTTTCGAGATATAAGTGCAGGAACGAATGGCGAATGTATATTCCTTTTTCTACTGCAATACGCCAATAAAGGCTTTACCAGATATAACTGCAACAGTGAGAATATATTTTTCTTGTAGTATTGAAATACGCCCCTATACGCTTTTACCAGAAATAACTGCAGAAGTGACCTGAGAATATATTTTTCTTGTTGGACTGAAATTGGCCACTATATGTTTTGACCCAAAAAATTTTAAGAGTGAAGTGCGTATATATATTTCTTGCAGTACTGAAATACACCCCTATACGCTTTCACCAGAAATAACTACAGCAGTGAACTGAGAATATGCATTATATATTTATATATATTAATTCATATATATTTCTTGTTGCACTGAAATTGGCCACTATATGCTGTGGCCAGAAATAACTGCAACAGTGCAGTATGTATATATTTTTCTTTGTTACTGAAATGCGCCCCTATATGCTTTCACGAGAAATAACTGCAGAAGTGAAATGCGTATATATTTTTCTTGTAGTACTGAATAAGATACTGTATAAGCCTCTTAGGGCTATTTAACATAACACTTGCAGCCCAATACCAAAAAGCTGGAATGACAGAGCTGTATAATGGCTATTTGGATCCCCAAATATTCTTTCCCTGCACTTGTAAATCACTTTCCTATCAATGTCCCTAGCGCCTTCTGTCGTCTCTCCCTGCACTAAGATGCTTTGAAATGAATCCTCCCTATCCTTTCCCTGCACTTATAAGGCTACTTTCACACTAGCGTTCGTCGGTCCGCTCGTGAGTTCCGTTTGAAGGGGCTCACGAGCGGACCCGAACGCAGCCGTCCAGCCCTGATGCAGTCTGAATGGAGCGGATCCGCTCAGACTGCATCAGTCTGGCGGCGTTCAGCCTCCGCTCCGCTCGCCTCCGCACGGACAGGCGGACAGCTGAACGCTGCTTGCAGCGTTTGGGTGTCCGCCTGGCCGTGCGGAGGCGTGCGGATCCGTGCGGATCCGTCCAGACTTACGATGTAAGTCAATGGGGACGGATCCGTTTGAAGATGCCACAATATGTCTCAATCTTCAGGCGGATCCGTCCCCCATTGACTTTACATTGAAAGTCTGGACGGATCCGTACGAGGCTATTTTCACACTTAGGCTGTTTTATGCTAAAATAATGCAGACGGATCCGTACTGAACGGAGCCTCCGTCTGCATTATTATGATCGGATCCGTTCAGAACGGATCCGATCGAACGCTAGTGTGAAAGTAGCCTAAATCGTTTTTTTTGTCTTTTTTTTCCCCACAATAAGGTTTTTCCAATTGCTGTCCCTAGCGCCTTCACACGACTGTCCCTGCACTCTGAACACTGGAAAATTGCAGAATCTAAAATGGCTTCCGTATTTATAGGGCCTATGACATCACAGGGCTGGCTGCTGATTGGCTGCACAAAGTTCTATGCCCCATGTCATCAGTCCTCACACGTGTAGCCACCATTCTAGGAAAATTGTGATTTGTTACCACGAAAGGAGAGGAAATGCGCATTTGTTGCAAATCAAATTTTTCCTGAAATTCTAAACGAATTTTACTTTGTCAGCTTTGATTCGCTCATCTCTAATCATAACATTAAAGCCACTAAACGCAAGATGTCCTGGACTCTGGGGTATTTGACAACGAATCACTGCATGACTAAGTTCATGACGTGTGCCATGCACGGCATGTGTGTCATTTTGCCCTGTTTCAGCGCGCTCAGCAGATTGGCACTATTGTCGCACACCACTTTACCAACTGTCAAATTGAGCAGGGTTAGCCACTAATCTGCCTGTGATCGCAAAGCTGAAAGGAGTGCAGGACTGGTGTGGCTCCTGGCTTTCAGGCACAACAGATGCAGCACAGCTTCTCACCTGACACGTCAAATAGGTTCTGGGGAATCGGATCTTGGGGGGCGCAGCAGATGATACAGTAGCAGCGGAAAAGGAGGAGTCAGCCGAGGAGGAGAGGGAGGATGGATGGAGTAGAAGGAGAAGAAGAAGAGGCAGGCCGGCATGCAATCTGTGGCGGTAACACCAAATCTACACAGGTGCCATGGGTTGCATGCTCGACGACCGTCAGAAGGTTCACCCGGTGGGCAGTAAACGTTATGTACCTTCCCTGCCGCTGTTTGCTAGACCACGTGTCTGTGGTCAGATGTATGTTGGCACCGACACTGTGTGCCAGAGATACATTCACTTGCCGCTGAACGTGGCCATATAGCTCTGGGATGCCCTTCTGGGAGAAATATTTCCTTCTGGGGACCTTCTATTGCGGTGTTCCAATGGCCACAAATTTTCTAAAGGCCTCCGAGATCACCAGTTTATATGGCAGTAGTTGGCGGGCTAGCAGTTCCGACAAGCCAGCTGTCAGCCGTTGGGCAAGAGGGTTATCCGGCGTCATCATCTTTTTACGCTCGAACATTTGGGCCACGGAAGCCTGCCTTTTGCCAGATAAACGCGAGGACGGCACAGTGGAAGGTGGAGTGGATGACAATTGGGAGGAGAGAGGAGAAGTAGACAGAGAAGAGGCAGGACGTGGAGCGCCGGGAGTGTGGCTTTGTGGGTTCTGACGGCGTTGCTCCCACTGGGCTCGGTGATGGGAGGTCAGGTGCCTTCTTAAGGCGGTCGTCCCTAGGTGAGTGTTAGGCTTACCGCGACTTATGCGTTGACATCACAGCCTGCAGATGGCAACACTATTGTCAGCAGCAGACACGTTTAACAAAGCCCACACTGCGGAGCCATGTGCCGGTGTCCTGGCAGTGCCAGATGTGACAGTGCATGGTAGATGGCTTGCTCTTGATACATTTGATACATTTGCAGTCTGCTTTTTGCCTCCTGTGCACTGTAAGTTCTGCCTGCTTCTCCTCCTTCTCCTCCCTATCTGCTGCTCCGTCTCTCCCTCTGAACTCCCCTCATCTTCCTCACTTGTGGGCACCCACGTGACGCCTATCGACACGTCATCATCGTCACCTTCCCCACCACTAACATTAGAGATATCGGAGTAAGCAGCAACAGCGGGGACCAACCTCCTTGGGCTGATCTGGGTACTGTCATCAGATTGCAGGGTGGCAGCCGTTGCTACCTCCTCTTTTTGATCAGATGCCAAGAATGGCTGCGCATCGGAAATGTCTTGGAATAGATCGAAAAATGATTCCTCTGACTCGAGCGGAGGGGATATGGTGGTGTCTTGGGGGGTGCACACAGCAGAGAGTGAAGAGGGTGCAGATAGAGAGGATGAGGAGGGTGCAGAAGTGGAAGGCTGAGTGAGCCACTCAACCAAGTCTGATGCGTCCTGTGACGTAATCGCACGCACCTTCTGCAACTTCCCACTTAGGCTCCGGCCTGGTGCACCTGCCCTACCCCTACCACCCCTGCGGAAGGGCCTGCCTCTTCCTCTGCCTGTCATTTTTTAAATGACCCTGTGACAGAAGTCTCTATAGAAGAGAATTATTTGTGGAAAAAAGTATATAACACCCGGCGACTGGTATATCACACCAGTTATAATTATTTTTTCAAAACCGTTTATCACTGTGGGTAGCAGAGGGAACGCAGCAAAACAAATTCTGCGCTACCCAAATACACTATAAACAAAGTATATTGGTATATAACACCCCGCTTCTATCGGCTGTTTTGGGGGGCGACTGGTATATCACACCAGTTATAATTTTTCTAATTGCGTTTGTCACTCTGTGTAGTTGCAGTATCGCAGCAGAACCGCTCACCGCTCACCACCACTGCTGCACAATACAAATCCACTATAATATGCTTTCTATGTTAGAAAGTATATTATAAGTGTATTACACAGCTCTGTACTGCACTCCTATCAATAGCACACCTATACCAGTCCTTAAAAGGACTTTTGTGGACCTATTTGATAGCGTTTTTGTCCCTAACAGTCTGTCCCTGCTCCACACAGCAACCTCTCCCTACACTGACAAAAAACTGAATGTAAAATGGCGGCCAGATTGGGTCTATTTATAAGGTAGGGGGTATGTCCATGTGCTGAAACTTTTCAATTGGCTGTCCTGTACCACCTGATGGATGTGTCATGGGTCAAAATTCTTTACAATGTAAAAGAATATGGCGGGCACGAATATCGCCATATGTTCGCATGTTCGGCGAATCGCAAACGCGCAAAGTTCCCCGCGAACCGACTGCCGGGCGAACCGCAAGGCCATCTCTACTCCCCACACACCAGCAGTAGCTGATCATGAGGGTACTTGATGTCAGACCCTACTAATCTGATATTGATGCCCTATCCTAAGGCTAGGTCATCACTACCTAGAAGCCCCCTTTAAAAGGTGTAGTATTACCTCTCATAGGAACACAACACTCATTCTTAGTTTTAGGACCTATCATTTTTGTCTATGCACCTGTCCTTGCAAAGCTTTGAAAGCCTGGGGGCAGAGGTTCTGGTTATATCAAGGCTCTGGTATCTGACGTTATCTCTTTGTCACATAAGATGATGGTAAAACTATAAAAGACGACAGCGAAAACGGATGATTTTCCAGCGTTTTTTACTGCTGCAACTTGACAGGTGCCATTTTTTTGATGTGTAAGGCAGAAAACTATTTTAGTAACTTTGTCAAATGCATTACATCAATGCCTCTTCTGGTTATCCAGTAGTATAATAATTAGAGTAGTGAAGCAACGATATTACTCAAGCCGCCCATTTCACAACACTTCACTGCTAGCAAGTAGTCTTTTGTATTACAAACCCATTCCCTAAGGCCCCTTTCACACGGGCGAGTTTTCAGCGCGGGTGCAATGCGTGAGGTGAACTTATTGCACCCGCACTGAATCCGGACCCATTCATTTCTATGGGGCTGTGCACATGAGCGGTGATTTTCACGCATCACTTGTGCGTTGCGTGAAAATCGCAGCAAGCTCTATTTTGTGCGTTTTTCACGCAACGCAGGCCCCATAGAAGTGAATGGGGCTGCGGGAAAATCACAAGCATCCGCGGTGCGATTTTCACGCACGGTTACTAGGAGACGATCGGGATGGAGACCCGATCATTATTACTTTCCCTTATAACATGTTTATAAGGAAAAATAATAGCATTCTGAATACAGAATGCATAGTACAATAGGGCTGGAGGGGTTTAAAAAATAATAAAAAATAATTTAACTCACCTTAATCCACTTGTTTGCGCAGCCGGCATCTCTTCTGTCTTCTTCTTTGAGGAATAGGACCTTTGATGACGTCACTACGCTCATCACATGGTCAGTCACATGATCCATGACCATGGTAAAAGATCATGTGATGGACCATGTGATGAGCGCAGTGACGTCATCAAAGGTCCTATTCCTCAAAGAAGAAGACAGAAGAGATGCCGGCTGCGTGAACAAGTGGATTAAGGTGAGTTAAATTATTTTTTATATTTTTTTAACCCCTCCAGCCCTATTGTACTAAGCATTCTGTGTTCAGAATGCTATTATTTTCCCTTATAACCATGTTATAAGGGGAAATAATAACATCTACACAACACCGAACACAAACCAGAACTTCTGTGAAGAAGTTCGGGTCTGGGTACCACATTAAATTTTTTATCACGCGCTTGCAAAACGCATTGCACACGCGCAATAAAAACTGAACAGCGGAACCTACTCGCGCGGGTTTGCCGCAACGCATCCGGACCTTATTCGGACACGCTCGTGTGAAAGAGGCCTAATAGATAAAGTGGACAAACACTGAGGCAGATATATAACAGGTTAATATTGTGCCAGATTATGTCTCTCCACTTTGTTGACCATCTTAGGGTTGGTATAGTTTTGAATGTTCCTTCCTTGGTGAAGTGTCCTGTGTTAAAGGGCATCTGTCAGCAGGTTTGTACCTATGACACTGGCTGACCTGTTACATGTGCACTTGGCAGCTGAGGGAATCTGTGTTGGTGCTGAGAAAAATTATGTTTTAATATATGCAAATTAGCACGGTCAAGTTTGATGACATTTTCACTGCCTGGTCCTGTCAATCAAAGTGTAGAATGTGCGGTTCTAGAGAGAGCAGAGCCTCTAGGTGTAACGGCAACTCCCCTGTTGCTCCTAAAGACACATTTGCATATATTAAAACATTTTTATCAGCAATGTGGGCATTTTTAAACTAGGGATCAACTCAGATGTCTTCAGCTGCCAAACACACAGGCAACAGGTCAGCCAGTTTCATAAGTACAAATCTGCTAACAGATCCCCTCTAATGGCGGCTACCCCTCCATCTGCTCAGGACTCACATCTCCTGAGGAGGACACTGGATGAAGCAGTAGGCTGCAGGACTCAGGAGATGTCAAGCTGGGGAGCAGATGTGAGGGGTCAGGGAATGGGGCAATTCACAAAGAAAGGGATGCCCAGTGGATAAAGGAGGCATTTGCATGCAGCTCTGGAGTAAATAAAAGCTACATTTCTAAGATATGTTTTATCAGTGATGGAAACTTGGATACATGTGTATGCTTATACTTCTGTCCCTAGCACTTATTATTGATGTTAGTCACCTAGCAGGAGTCTAAAGTACGGATAGATTCACTTTAAGTTCTATGTATACGGTAAGCTCCTTATCTCCCTCTAGTGGTGATTTCAGTCTGCTGTATTTTGTACACATGCGCAAGGAGTGAGCACACGCCATACCCAGCAATGGTCAAGATCATGCAAAACTTTTATTTTTTAATATTTACATAACACAGACGCTGAAAATTTGGTACTATCATAACCCAGGGAATAAGGTTGTCATTGCGAACGATGTATAAAAAACACAATGGCAGAACTGATTATTTTTCCTTTTCCGCCCCACATTTTTTTAATTGCAATACATTATATGGGACAAGAATAGTAAAAAATACAAAAGAGAGAATAAGTGTTGAGTTGTCCCCATCAATCAAGAAAATGGAGGTAAGGGAGACACGTACGAGCAAATGCGAAAACCACTGCCCCATCGGCCTTTATTAGACTGATGGAGACAGCGCTGAGTGGTCTACTTGGTACCTGGCAGTCCCATAAAAGTGAATGCTGTGGTGCTCTACAAGCTCAAGCTCCTGCTCATAGGGGACAGTGGGACTTCCATTTTCATGATCACTGGGGGTCTCAGCAGTTGGACCACTAACGATCAGACCTATACAGTATCCCTTATCCTATGGAACCCATTTAACTCTGATCTCGAACTATATACTAAGATTAATAGACACAGAATGTTATCTCTACTTAGATTAAAAGCAGGCTTCCTGTGACAGGTTTGAATATATGCATAAATGTATACCTCATACTGGGATGACAACCAGTCTGTGCAACTAAATAGAATGACATAGACTTCTGCTGAATCCTGATAACCGTATAGCAGTGAAGAGCTCTTCAATAAACTAGGTATACGTGTCATTATTAAATGATATTGTACATTCTGTATTCATGAACCCTATACTTTAATCTCCTATATGATTAAATGTTCATTGCATTCTAATCCCATGGGAATACATAAATACTTTCATGCCGACAGGAATCTAAATTTCATTTAAACTAGCAACTCAGACATGTATAATACAAGAAAATAAAATAAGAAATGATTGCTGTGGCTGTAATGAGCTCTACTGATATATAAGTCTTTAACAACTGATGAAGTGAGAATTTCGTATAGTGCTCAGTAGAAATAAGCGAATTTCTCAAAAGTTCGATTCGGTCGGTTCGTCGAATTTCCCAAAAAGATTTTATTCGATCTGAATTTATTCGCAACGAATGGCGTTAAATAA
Organism: Bufo gargarizans; assembly: GCF_014858855.1. Lineage (NCBI taxonomy): Eukaryota > Metazoa > Chordata > Amphibia > Anura > Bufonidae > Bufo > Bufo gargarizans. Next base: position 72,783,807 of record NC_058080.1, read on the forward strand.
ACAGCTATTTCCTGGCTGCAGAGAGCCTGTATAGTGGTGTAGAACACTGTGCCTTGTAGTAACACACATAGGGAGTCTGCTGTGGTAGTGAAACAATACTGTGAGTCCGTATGACATGCAGGTGACAGGCGTCACTCTTAGAATCACTGCAGACTTCACTTATTTGGGCAGTCAGGGGGCCAAAACTGACCAAATAACTCAAGTGTGAACTCAGCCTTAGGCTACTTTCACAATCGCGTTTGGTGCAGATCCGTTCTGATAATACAACCGTCTGCATCCGTTCAGAACGGATCCGTTTGTATTATCTTTAACATAGCCAAGACGGATCTGTCTTGAACACCATTGAAAGGCAATGAAGGACGGATCTGTTTTGTATTGTACCAGATTGTGTCATAGAAAACGGATCCGTCACTATTAACTTACATTGTGTCAGAACGGATCCGTTTGGCTCAGTTTCGTCAGACGTATTGGTCTGACAAGCAGCAGCAGACTGATGCATTCTGAGCAGATCCTTTTCCATTCAGAATTCATTAGGGCAAACCTGATCAGTTTTGGACCGCTTCTGAGAGACCTGAACGGATCTGATAAACGGAAAGCCAAAACGCCAGTGTGAAAGTAGCCTAACAGGTCAGTGTTAGCGTCAAGAAGAAGTGCACTCATTTTACACTGTCGTCAGCTGATTCCACATAGATTTCCACATAACCTGTTCTGTTACACGCTGAAACAAGTAATGCCACCATGACTGAGTGGTGAGGTGGCAACAGCATGAGGAGTCAACACAGTGGCCCAGTCACAGCATGGTGTGGTTGGGAAACACAAGAGTTGTAAACAAAGTCACAGAGTGGTGAGGGTGGGAATCTCTTGATGAATCGCATGTGTAGTTAACACAGTGGCCCAGTCACAGAGTGGTGAGTGAGGGAATAGCATGAGGAATTGCATGAGCTATCAACACAGTGACCCAGTCACAGAGTGGTGATGCTGCATGTATTGATGCAGGGCAGTGGTGCCAACATTTCCACCCTGACCACGCTTTACCTAATGCCTACAGATTAGGCAAATGGCCATGTTTACCTCATCCGGCGGCTTGACAAAAAACTGCCAGACCTCCCAGTATGGCATTTACCCCCCAACACTCCGTGCTGACTGCCTGCTACCGCTGCCTCCATGAACCCATGTACCGCTACTTTCCAGGCAGGCAGGCTCCTGCAAAGCGGGTGTCTACCCCGGGCACGTTTGGCTCCCAACCTCCCACTGCTGCCACCCTGTTGACTCATGACCACACTACCACCTTGCTGGCTCAGCCGCTGCCTTATGTGCAAGTTGCTTCACTTTTCTCCTGATGATGATGAATCCCCGTCTTCACCGGCTCCCAAGTGCGATCAGCTACATCATTATTAAAGATAAGCAAATTTTTCTAAAATTCGATTCGGCCAGTTCGCCGAATCTTTTGAAAAATGGCTATTTCCTGGCTGCAGAGAACCTTTATAGTGGTGTAGAACACTGTGCCTTGCAGTAACACGCATAGGGAGTCAGCTTTAGCAGTGAAATAATACTGTCAGTATGACATGCAGATGACAGGCGTCGCTCTTATAATCACTGATCTGTCAGAACAATAACCCCCAGAAAAACGTATCCTGTCTGTGGAGCATCCGCCTTCACTGGGTCAGCATTTGGTCAGTAATCCCTCAGTATTGCTAATGCCAAAAAAAAACAGGAGTGGATCCAAAACATAGATGACACGTGAATGGAATATTTGCATGTCTTCTGTGTTTTGTACCCACTCCTGCTTTTGGCTACCAAATCGTAAGCCAATTCTGATGGGATCATACAGGCCATACAGCTGCTACAGAGACAGGATTCGTTGTGCGTCTCATTTTTCCTTCCTTCTGACAGATCAGAAGAAGGGTTAAATAAATGATGATGTCGGCCAGGCCAAAAGACTAAATATTGGCCCAGTCATGAAGTGGGGAAGTTGGGAAAAGCATGAGAAGTCCACAGAGTGGCCCTATGACATAGTGGTGAGGTGAAAGCAGCATGAGGAGGTGGCAGCAGCACCATCAGGAGGCCACAGTGTGGCAAAATGACAGAGTGTGGAGGTGGCGGCAGCAGCATCATCAGTAGGAGGCCACAGAGTGGCACAATGACAGTGTGGAGGTGGCAGCAGCATGAGGAGTCCACAGAGTGGCAAGGTGACATAGTGTGGAGGTGGCAGCAGTAACAGGAGACCACAGAGTGGCAAGGTGACATAGTGTGGACTTGGAGGTGGCAGCATGAGGAGACCACAGAGTGGCAAGGTGACATAGTGTGGAGGTGGCAGCAGCATGAGGAGATCACAGAGTGGCAAGGTGACATAGTGTGGAGGTGGTAGCAGCATGAGGAGACCACAGAGTGGCAAAGTGACATAGTGTGGAGGTGTCAGCAGCATGAGAAGACCACAAAGTGGCAAGGTAACATAGTATGGAGGTGGCAGCAGCAGCAGCATCAGTAAGAGGCCACAGAGTGGCACAATGACAGTGTGGAGGTGGCAGCAGCATGAGGAGTCCACAGAGCGGCAAGGTGACATAGTGTGAAGGTGGCAGCAGCATGAGGAGACCACAGAGTTGCAAGGTGACATAGTGTGGAGGTGGCCGCATGAGGAGACCATAGAGTGGCAAGGTGACATAGTGTGGAGGTGACAGCAGCATCAGGAGACCACAGAGTGGCAAGGTGACATAGTGTGGAGATGGCAGCAGCATCAGGAGACCACAGAGTGGCAAGATGACATAGTGTGGAGGTGGAAGCAGCATCAGGAGACCACAGAGTGGCAAGGTGACATAGTGTGGAGATGGAAACAGCATCAGGAGACCACAGAGTGGCAAGGTGACATAGTGTGGAGGTGGCAGCAGCATGAGGAGACCACAGAGTGGCAAAGTGACATAGTGTGGAGGTGTCAGCAGCATAAGAAGACTACAAAGTGGCAAGGTAACATAGTGTGGAGGTGGCAGCAGCATTAGGAGACCACAGAGTGGCAAGGTGACATAGTGTGGAGGTGGCAGCAGCAGCAACAGGAGACCACAGAGTGGCAAGGTGACATAGTGTGGAGGTGGCAGCAGCACCAGGAGACCACAGAGTGGCAAGGTGACATAGTGTGGAAGTGGCAGCATCAGGAGACCACAGAGTGGCAAGGTGACATAGTGTGGAGGTGGCAGCAGCATGAGGAGACCACAGAGTGGCAAGGTGACATAGTGTGGTGGTGGCAACAGCATGAGGAGACCACAGAGTGGCAAGGTGACATAGTGTGGAGGTGGCAGCAGCGTGAGAAGACCACAAAGTGGCAAGGTAACATAGTGTGGAGGTGGCAGCAGCATGAGGAGACCACAGAGTGGCAAGGTGACATAGTGTGGAGGTGGCAGCAGCATGAGGAAACCACAGAGTGGCAAGGTGACATAGTGTGGAGGTGGCAACAGCATCAGGAGACCACAGAGTGGCAAGGTGACAGTATGGAGGTGGCAGCAGCATTAGGACACCACAGAGTGACCCGGTGACAGAGCGGAGAGGTGGGTGGCAATACCAGTACCAGCCGAAGATGATGGGTGAAAAAAGGAGCACTTGGCATCAGATGTGTGACATCAGACGGGTGGCAGCATCAGAATAGTAGCTGAGGCAGGTAGCCAGAAGAAACCCATTTTTTTTGTCAAATTGTTGGTGTGGCACCATGAATGACCTAGTCTGATGCATCAGGCATTGGTGGGTGGAAATTCTGGTTGATCCACGCCTGATTTATCTTGACAAAGGTCAGTCTCTCCACATTTTGGGTGGACAGACGAGTTCTTCTTGGGGTAACTATGGCCCCCGTCGCACTAAACATCTGCTCTGATGCCACACTACTGGAAAGCTTTTCCAGAGCAAACTCGGCCAGTTGAAGCCACAAATCCAGATTGGCTGCCCAGTAGTCCAGCAGATTTTCAATGTGGGGTGGCAGGGTGCTGTCCGAGTATGCCACCAGCTGCTGGTTCTGTTTCTGCTCCAGGTCTAGATGCTGCTGCTGGTGAGTAGTTTATCCACTAGACTCAGGCTGCTGCTGATGGAGCTGGTACTGCTCCTGCCACTCCACCCCTCCCCTCCCCAGCAGCAATGGCAGTGGAATGAGAGTGCAGAGGGTCCCCCCGGTCAGACCTGCGAGAGGATGGACGATGGCGCAGATAGGCAGCAGCCAACTGACTACATAGGATGTCTCCATAGTAGTTCAGATTGTCCCCCCCTCTCAGCGGGTGTAAAAAAGGACCCCATTTTGGACCAGTAGCAAAGGTCCAAAAAGGTGGAGAGCCAGAAGTCATCCCTCTGCTGAATGGTGACAATTCAGCTGTCACTACGCAAGCAAGTGAGCATGCATCGGGCCATTGTGCAAGTGACTCGGAGGCACTCATTGCCTCCATCACCTTAGCCAGGGAGCATGGGAGCGTCGGACGTCTTAAGCTAGGCTCCGCCCCTCCGCTGCCCCGGCGCACTGGCTGCTCGCCGCTCGCTGCTTGACACCTGCTGACTGCCGGATCGCTCTGAGATGGCGTCCGTGAGCGTCGTCGTCTGTTCCAGAGGTCCTGGGCGCTGATCCTTGTCTGCCCTTACTTACTTTGGGAGGCTGATCCTGTCCGTTGTACCCGAAGGGGGGGTCTCCCTGGTTCCTGCCTGCTGTTGCCGCCGATGCTGAGGTGCACATCCGCCGCTGCTGCTGGTACATCCGCCGCTGCTGAAGGTTTGCCTGGGTGGTGAGCTCTGTGATCGGAGTGATAATTTGTGGAGGAGACTGATTGTGGGGTCGTAGCTGGATTTGGCTCCCCCTGGACTCCACAGGTGACTTATGTTCAACTCCTGTTTGTATGTTTGCTGCTGCGGTGACGCTGGGTACGATCCCTGAGACTGTAGCTGACTGATGGATAGTCGGCCCGTTGCTGCGGTTGTGATTACTGGTGTGTAGTTTGAGGCCACCACTGATTGAATGGCAGTGGACGCCGATACCTGCTTTGAGACATCTGGCAGGTATTAGAGGCGCTCACGGAGGGTGGATCTGCACTGGAGTGAATGGAACGAGGAGAGAAAAGAAAATAAAAAAACGGAGAGCGTTGGGGGTCTGAACTCCGGATTATAACCCCTTATAACCTCTTTTGAGATTCTTCTAGGTCTTAAGTTAAACTAACCCTATTAGACTTCTTCGAACTAACTTTATTCCCCACATGTCTGGATTCTAGGCCGTGGACCTTAACTCCTTAAGGGAGTGGTTTCTTTTATTTATTTATTTTTTTGTAGGCTCAAGGTCTAATTTAATATTACTGACTTTTTTTTTCCCTTCTTGAACTAACCTGTGTCTACATATGGACTAATTTATTGTTTTGTGTTCTGACCCTTGTGATCAATGTCACTAATTAGAAAAGGGGGTTATATTCGGTCGTATTATTTTGTTATAGGGTTTTTTTTTTTTTTTTTCTTCTTTCCCTTTTCCCCTTATTGACTTTCATTGATATGGTGTTGTCACAACTAATTGTTTTATGTAACATTGTTTTATATGACTAATTGTTTATATAACATTGTTTTGTGTAACATTATCATATATAACATTGATAAGGTGTTGTCACAACTAATTGTTTTATATAACAGGTACTGGAAGAGGGGGGTGGAGGAGAGGGGAAGGGGAGAAAGAGAAGGGAGAAGGGGTAAATAAGGGAAGGAGAGAGACCTCTGCTTAAGGCCTTATATATTGAGGGGGGAGGGGAGGTTAAGAGAAGGAGGGAAGGGGGAAGAAAGGGAGGGAAAAAATAAGGACACAAAGGGAAAGGGGAAGGAAAAAAAGGAAGAGAACCCAAAATGCCGTCCAAAAAAAGGGAAGAACAGCGTGGCCCTACGGGGAGTACCGCTAGGCGATCAGCGGCAGGGTTAGAAAGTGGGCCTAAACAACAGGGTCTAAATAAGTATCTGGTCCCGAATTCACCCGGGTCTAGATCCCCACAAAAAGAAAAAACTGCGGACGCTAGACTCCAAGGTCCGACACATGAGACGTTACCCTAAGGGGGAGAGGGGAACCCCAGTGACATACACAGAAACAGACGTAAGAATGGTGCAGGACATACTTTGCTTGGTTTCACGGATGGAAAATCTAATGGGTAACCTGGTAACACAGCTCGGGGCAGTGCAAACGGATGTTATGGTTATACGAGCTGAGATGGAGAAAGTAAGGCAGCGTTTGCTTGAGATGGAGAAAAGGATTCCTACCCTAGAGCAATCTGTGCAGAAGTTAGAGAAGGAGGTGGTATTTTTAAAACAGATAAATGGTAAGCTGGAACAAAAACTGGTAGATCAGGAGGATAGATCAAGAAGATCCAATATAAGATGTGTGGGAATCCCAGAGCGAGTGGAGGGAGAAAACTGTACTGAATTTATGGAGAAATGGTTAAGGGAAAACAGTAAAGAGGGTACTCTTTCCCCCTTATTCTCTATTAAAAGAGCACACAGGGTCCCCACAAAAAATAGGGTCCCAGGGGACTATCCTAGATCGATACTGGTGAAATGTTTATTAACTAAGGACCGCAATGGAATACTATCCGATGCTAGAACTTCAGAATAATACCACATACAGGGTGTAAAGATTAAACTTTTTCCAGATTATTCATTCAGTACTAACGCACAAAGAAGAGAATTTATATCTGTCAAAAAAAGATTAAGGGAGGCAGGTCTAAAGTATAGCTTACTCTTTCCGGCAAAATTAAGGGTGGAATATAAAGGTAGGATTGTTTTCTTCCAGACTCCGGAGGAAGTTAGCGAATGGGCGGATGGGGAGGGCCTTTGAGGCTGGGGGAGGAGGAGGCGATAGGAGTCTCTATGCAAAGTTATGGAGTCGCCCAGACTTCTGGCCAGCAGAAGGGGGGACTATTTAGATGGGGGGTATATATTGGATGCGGGAAGGGGGGGACGTGAAAAAAAATTTTTTTTCTTTATTTTTTTTTATTTTTCTTCCTCCCCCTCTGCTAGATGGTTAGGATCCTTTCATTGAATGTGAGAGGGCTCCGAGAGAGGGTTAAAAGATACGCTATCCTTGAGTGGATGAAGAGGTTTCTGCCAGCCATCATCTGTCTCCAGGAGACACATTTGGATAAGGAATCAGTAAGGTGGTTGGAGAGGAGATGGATGGTGGTGGGTTATCACTCTGTATATACTACTTATTCCAGAGGGGTCTCAATTTTGATACACAATAAGATTAAATTTGAAGCTCTGGCATGTGAGACCGACGACTATGGCAGATACCTCTTTTTACATTGTTACGTAGAAGGGATTAAAACTGTAATTGCCAATATATATATCCCACCACCTTATAAACCAGATGTTTTGTATCAATTGTATAGATTTATGTTGAACAAACAGGAATGTATATTGATTGCGGTAGGCGACTAACCGCGTGTTATGGATCCACTCAGGGATAGGACGTCTGGCAGAGGGGGAGGAGCACAAAATGTAGATTTATGTAAACTAGCCCATGAATTTAATTGGGTAGATGTTTGGCGGGTTCAGAACCCTGACGAAATCATGTACTCTTGTTACTCAAAAACACACCAAACTTGGTCAAGAATAGATATGATTTTTAGAAATAAAAATTTAATGTCCCAAAATAGGATTAGGACAAAGTATATACCTATGGCTTTGTCAGATCATAATGCAATGGTAATTGAACTAGACTTGAATAAAAATAACATTTTGCCGTTGTTCAAATTCAATTCTCATTGGCTATTACTGATCTCAGATAAAGAGAGTATAATTGAAGAGTTAAAATTCTTTTTTACGGTAAACAATGGTTCTGCCAATAGACTTATGGTTTGGGACACGTTCAAGGCATTCTTGAGAGGAGTGCTGTTTAAAAAGATAAATCACTGGAAAAAAAGTACCAGAGAGAATGGGAAGGCATTGGAAAAAAAATTACAAGAAGCAGGAATGGCATGCATAAGAAACCCGACTGATTTCAATAAGAGAGTTTGGGAGGAAGAACAGGAAAAGTTAAAAATATACCAACTAGAAAAAAGTAGGAAAGAACTGCTCTTCCAAGGGATCCGGTTAGCCTCGGAGGGTGAAAAGGTTGGTAAAATTTTGGCAAATATAGTAAGAAATCAAAAAGGGAAATCGTGGATTGGTGCAATTAAAGACAAAACGGGCAAACTATTCAGTACACCGGAAGGCACAAAAAAAGTGTTCTTGGAATATTTCCTAGAGCTTTATAAGTCTAGGGTACAATACTCAAAACAAGAGTTAGATTTATATCTAGACAAGATTGCTTTTAGTAGGATATCCCAGGGCCAAAAAGAATACTTGGAAAAAGAAATATCGGTGGCAGAAATAAATTTAGCTCTGGGGAAGGTTAAAGTTGAAAAAACACCAGGCGGGGATGGACTCCCTTTTGAAATATATAAAACCTTCTCACAGGTCTTAGTACCAGAGTTAAAAATAACACTGGATGAGGCTCGAAAACTAGGTGATCTACCGAATTCCATGAAGGAAGCAATTATTACATTAATTCCAAAAAAGGGAAAAGAACAAACAGATCCTGGTTCATATAGGCCAATATCCCTTCTGAATACGGATGTTAAAATTCTAGCAAAGGTCTTAGCTGATAGGCTGTCAAAGGTTATTAAAGTAGTAATAAAGAAAGATCAGACAGGCTTTATTCAGGGCAGAACAATATACTCAAATATAAGAAGGCTATTCTTAAACATCGTAGCCAATAGATTAGATGTAGGGGAGAAAGCGATACTTTCATTGGATGCCCAAAAGGCATTTGACTGTATTGGTTGGGAGTACCTATGGGCAGTATTAAGGAGGTTCGGTATAGGGGATGGATTTATAGGGTGGATCCAGTTAATATATCTCAACCCAAGGGCTAGAGTGGTTGTGGATGGGAGCTTGTCCCTACCGTTTGCCCTATACCGTGGCACAAGGCAGGGATGCTATTTGCTATCGCAATCGAGCCTTTAGCAAGTATAATAAGAAATGACAGGGAGATTAAAGGTTTTCAATATGGGGGTGGAGAGGAAAAACTGTTAATGTATGCGGACGACATTTTACTTTTTTTGCAAAACACTGGGGATCAATTTAATAGAGTGATAGAAATAATCGATAATTTTTTTTTTTTTTCGGGTCTAAATATCAATTGGGGGAAATCACATATGCTATTATTAGGAGATGGACAATTACAGGGAGATCCACGGGTGCACGTCCTCAAAAAACACGAAAACGTTAAATATCTCGGTATACAAATCTCTGGAAATACAGAAGAATACGAAAAACTAAATGTCCTCCCCTTAATAAAAGAACTAAGATCCAAAATACATATATGGAAAAGATTACCAATGTCAATACAAGGTCGGGTAAATTTAATAAAAATGGTCTTTCTCCCAAAGATACTCTATGTTTTGCAAAATGCCCCAGTGAGAATATCACATAACATTTTTAAGCTATTTGATAGCCTAATGGGGGATTTCATTTGGAAGGGAGCTATTCCTCGGATAAAGAAGGAAGTCCTTCAGCTTCCAGTTCGGAAGGGAGGACTAGCAGTTCCTAATTTGTTTTTTTATTACTTAATAACACAATATGGGAACATAAAGGGTAGTTTAGATAGTTTGGTGGGTAGGCAAGAGATAAATAGATGGGGATGGAAAAAGGAGTGGGGTCACTTAGAGGTGTTGGAGTCAGGTTTTTTTGGGGAAGAAAATGCTGGTAATAGGACACTAAGCAGAATATGTATGGGGGGAAATTAAGAAGATATTGGAGATTAAAGGGTTTTTGCAATATACACCGATTTGGAAAAATCTCAATTTAAAGGAACAGGAAACGATTAGGGCGTATATAGACTGGGAAAAAAAAGGAATGAAATACTTAGATCAGATTTTTGAGGAAGATAAGCTGAAGGACTTCAATAAAATGGTAATGGAATTTGGGATCCCCCATAGAGATAGGTACAAATACTTTCAGCTCAGAAATGCGTTACGGACAGTGGAGCAAGATGACAGGTATAGAAGGGAAAAATCAGATATGCTGGACAAATTCACCAGAGGAGGGGAAGGAGGAGGAACAACCGCAAGGAGATATATGGGATCTTGATGGAGGGAAAGAGAAAAAGGATTACAATGCTTGCTGTGAAAAAATGGGAGAAAGATCTAGAATCTTTTCCGGAAGAGAAATGGAGAGACGCCCTTAGAAACTATGCGACGATTTCGGATAGGGGTTCACACAAGATCTCACAATTCTTTATAGTGCATAGATTACATCGTTCTCCTTGGATGTTGAAAAGAATGAGTGTGAGGGAGTCAGATAAGTGTCCAAAATGTTGGGAGGAGAAAGCCGATTTGATACACTGTTTCTGGAGATGCCCCAAACTCTTTAGATATTGGAAAGAAATAGTAGAAACCGTGTTTTTGCTTCTGAATGTTCAGTTGCCCAATGATCCAATAATTTGTATTTTAGGGGCAACTGAACACTTGAAGTTAAATAAAAAAAATACGACTGGTTTTGAATAAAGTACTATTCCAGGCCAGACTTCTTATACTTAGGAAATGGATAAAGGCAGACTCACCGACAGTGGGACAGTGGAGAAAAGCAATAGACAACTTAATTAAAGAAGAACGTGTGATGGAGAGTCATACTAAAAAATCACAAAATCTTGACCAAGTATGGAAAAACTGGTTACTCTAGGGCTGGATGGGAGTTGTTTTTTTTTTTTCACGTCCCCCCTTCTCCCCATGGGTGGTGGGAGGGTATAAAATAAAGATAAATCGTAATTATTAATTCTTAATAGTGACTTTTATCTATTTTTAGATTAATGTGTTTTCTGTTGGTTGTTTTTCTATGAAACTGAAATAAAGACTAATTTAAAGATTAACATAGTGTGGAGGTGGCAGCAGCATGAGGAGACCACAGAGTGGCAAGGTGACATAGTGTGGAGGTGGCAGCAGCATGAGGAAACCACAGAGTGGCAAGGTGACATAGTGTGGAGGTGGCAACAGCATCAGGAGACCACAGAGTGGCAAGGTGACAGTATGGAGGTGGCAGCAGCATTAGGACACCACAGAGTGACCCGGTGACAGAGCGGAGAGGTGGGTGGCAATACCAGTACCAGCCGAAGATGATGGGTGAAAAAAGGAGCACTTGGCATCAGATGTGTGACATCAGACGGGTGGCAGCATCAGAATAGTAGCTGAGGCAGGTAGCCAGAAGAAACCCATCTCTTTTGTCAAATTGTTGGTGTGGCACCATGAATGACCTAGTCTGATGCATCAGGCATTGGTGGGTGGAAATTCTGGTTGATCCACGCCTGATTTATCTTGACAAAGGTCAGTCTCTCCACATTTTGGGTGGACAGACGAGTTCTTCTTGGGGTAACTATGGCCCCCATCGCACTAAACATCTGCTCTGATGCCACACTACTGGCCGGGCAGGAAAGCTTTTCCAGAGCAAACTCGGCCAGTTGAAGCCACAAATCCAGATTGGCTGCCCAGTAGTCCAGCAGATTTTCAATGTGGGGTGGCAGGGTGCTGTCCAAGTATGCCACCAGCTGCTGGTTCTGTTTCTGCTCCAGGTCTAGATGCTGCTGCTGGTGAGTAGTTTATCCACTAGACTCAGGCTGCTGCTGATGGAGCTGGTACTGCTCCTGCCACTCCACCCCTCCCGTCCCCAGCAGCAATGGCAGTGGAATGAGAGTGCAGAGGGTCCCCCCGGTCAGACCTGCGAGAGGATGGACGATGGCACAGATAGGCAGCAGCCAACTGACTACATAGGATGTCTCCATAGTAGTTCAGATTGTCCCCCCCCTCTCAGCGGGTGTAAAAAAGGACCCCATTTTGGACCAGTAGCAAAGGTCCAAAAAGGTGGAGAGCCAGAAGTCATCCCTCTGCTGAATGGTGACAATTCAGCTGTCACTACGCAAGCAAGTGAGCATGCATCGGGCCATTGTGCAAGTGACTCAGAGGCACTCATTGCCTCCATCACCACTGCATACTGCCACAGTGTGTCTGGGCCCTCTGCCTCGTCTTCCTCATCGCCCTGGAGCTGCTCTGGCTGTGGCCCCAATGTATGGTAGTGGTCAATGGGGATTTCAATTGTGTTATGAACCCTGAGGTTGATAGGATCTCTAGGGGGGAGGGGGGGAACGGTTATTCCCCGTCCCAGGGGTCCCCCTTGGCTCAGTTTTGCCAAGAGGTGGGCCTCGTGGAAGTTTGGGAATTTCTATCCAAAGGAAAAAGAGCCTACTCCTGTGTTAGTAAATAGGGAACCTCTATGTCTACAATTGATCTGGCCTTGATAAACAAGGAATATTTGAATTGTATTAAACGGATGAAATACGAGACCAGATCTGTATCTGACCATGTTCCCTTTTTTAAAGAGCTATGTATGGTCAGGAATAATTTTAGACTGAAACCCCCCTTTAGATTGAATCCCCATTGGATATTAATAATTGACAATCATAACCAGATAAAAAAGGAGATTATTTCCTTTTAAGAAAAAAATATTTTTTCAGCAAAATCCCAATTTGTTTGGGACGCATTTAAAGCGGTTATGAGAGGGATTTTTATTAGTACAATTGCTGATCTAACTAAGCGCTATTCAAGGAGGGAGAAAGAACTGGCGGAAGCAGCGGCAGATGGAATGGCTGGCTTTATTAGGTTAAAAACAGAGGACGCTAGAGAGATTATGCAGAGGACTAGACAGGCCTTCTCTGATTTCCTTCTGGATAAAGAGCAACAGAGGTTATTCTTTAGAGGACAAAAATATTTTTCTGAGGCAGGATGTCCTAGGAAGATGCTGGCCAGGGTAATAGCTAGTCAGGATCCAAAAAAAGAGATTTGCAGTATTTGTGCCTCGGATGGGACAATTATTGAAGATCAGGAGGGAATAATAGAAATATTTGTAAATCACTTTTGTGAATTATATAAATCAAAGAGTGTTCTCTCAGAGGAAATGATGGACGCATATTTGGATTCTGTTTGCCTTTCAGCACTAACAGATGGTCAAAAAGAACGTCTGGAGATGGATTTGTCTCTTCAGGAGATAGAGGAAGCAATTGACTCCTGTTCAGGTAATTCCTCCCCTGGACTGGATGGACTCCCGTATGAGTTTTATCATAAATATAGGGAGGTTATTCTTCCCCATCTGTGGAGAACACTCTCTGATTCAATAAAGGAGGGAGCTCTTCCAGAAACAATGACAAAGGCTGTGATCACAGTGATATTAAAGAAGGGTAAAGATCCCAATGATTTGGGGTCATATAGACCCATCTCTCTTCTTAATACAGATGTTAAACTTCTGTCTAAAGTTTTGGCGCGGAGGCTATCCAGTGTTATGACATCAATTATACATCCAGACCAAAATGGTTTCATGCCTAATAAGGGGACCCATTATAATCTCCACCATCTTTTTTCCAATTTGCAGATCTCCGGAGGGGCTTCTCGTTCCATTTTGTCTATTGACGCTTCCAAGGCCTTTGATAGGGTTGAGTAGGGGTTCCTTTGGAGAGTGCTTCAGAAGATGAGCTTTGGCCCTAGATTTAGCAACATGATTAAACGTCTGTATAGATCTCCTACTGCAAGACTGAATATAAATAGCAATCTTACAAGAAGTTTTTGTATGACTAGAGGCACTCGCCAGGGATGTCCACTATCTCCTCTGCTATTTGACATCTACATTGAGCCCCTGGCTGCTAGGGTCAGACAAGACCCCAGGATTCTAGGGTTTGGGGTATCAGGAGGAACGGAAGATCGCATTTCACTATATGCAGAAGATATTTTATTTTATATTCAACAGACCCAAGCTACTTTGTTACATATTATTCAAATGATCAATCAGTTTGGAGTAGTTTTAGGTCTGGATATAAATTGGGGAAAAAAACTACTAGTATGCCATTGGAAAATATGACCTTAGATAAATCTGCACTCCCCACGTTAAAAATCTCTGAGTCCTTTCAGTATTTAGGTATTACAATCTCTCCAAGGGTGGAAGATTTTATCCCGCGTAATCTAATGCCATTGATAAATAAGTTGAGGTCTAAAATAACAACATAGCTTCGCTTATCTTTATCGAAAGCAGATAGAATATCTTTAGTTAAGATGGTGATTCTCCCCAAGTTACTTTATCTCTTCAGGAACTCTCCAGTTTGGATCGGGGACAGGTTCTTTAAATTAATAGAAAGAATTATTAATGACCTACTCTGGGGGAGGAAACGTGTAAGACTTAAACTACCATATTTTTCGCCGTATAAGACGCACTTTTTCTTCCCCCAAAATGGGTAGAAAATGCCCCTGCGTCTTATACGGCGAATGCAGTCAGTTTTACATCGCTGGCAGCGATGTAAAGCGAGCGGGGACTCTGGGAGGGACTGGGAGGAGGAGCTGGGGCCGGCAATAGCGGCGGGGCGGTGCAGTCACTGTACTAAAGGCCCGCCCCGCCGCTCCGGTGTACTAATAAAATATGTCATATTCAATTAATGGTTATTAAATATGCCCCTTTATGCCTAATAGTACCTTAAATCCTAAGCGCATCCGTACAATGCAGGCCGGGCGGGCGGCAGCGTAACTCCCTGATGTCACGTGCCTGCGCCGCCTACTTTATGAATGAAGCAGGCGGCGCAGGCAAGTGACGTCAGTGAGTGACGCACCGCGCCGGCTGCCCGGCCTGCCGGCATTGTACTGAAGCGCTTAGGATTTAAGGTACTATTAGGAATAAAGATGCATATTTAATAACCATTAATTAAATCAGACATATTATATTAGTATACTGGAGCGGCGGGGGATCTGTGGATGGCACAGTTATGGGCTGGGAGGGTCTGTGGATGACACATGTATAACAGTGCCATCCACAGATCCCCCCCCCGTAACAGTGCCAGCCACAGATCCCCCTGTAACAGTGCAAGCCACAGATCCCCCCATAAGTGTCCGTCATCCACAGATCCTCCATAACAGTGTCTGTCATCCACAGTTGCCCCCATAACAGTGTCCGTCATCCACATATCCCCCCATAACAGTGTCCGTCATCCACAGATCCCCCCATAACAGTGTCCGTCATCCACAGATCCCCCCATAACAGTGTCCGTCATCCACAGATCCCCCCATAACAGTGTCCGTCATCCACAGATCCCCAGTAATAGTGCCATCCACAGACCACCTAGTTCCAAACCCACAGCACACCTTTTGGTTAAAAATATATTTTTTCTTATTTTCCTCCCCAAAAACCTAGGTGCGTCTTATACGCCGGTGCGTCTTATACGGCGAAAAATACGGTAGATCATTGGTACAAACCCTTGGAGAGGGGAGGACTTAATCTCCCCTGCTTTAAGGGATACTTTTTAGCTATTTAGCTTTGCTTTTTCCGGGAATGGAATGACAGCCCCCTATGTAGGTATTTACTTAATAAATCGCCATATGATAATTATTTTTCGTTGTTGGAGTCAGATCAATTGACCTACTCCGATAAGGAATTTAAATCCGCCAGGAATCTCTTTATGAAGTCATGGTATTCTATTCGATTTTGGTTTGGATTGAAGGGTTCAATAGGATGCACTCTGTTGTATAATAGCACTTTCAAACTTTATTTGAATTAGGTAGAGATCCATATTGGCAAAAAAGTAATATATTATATGTGACACAGGTAGTAGGTAATAGGGACATAGTCTCATTTATGGTATTATCACAAAAAGAAAAAACACTGAAATTAACATGGTTTCGCTACTTACAGTTAAGATCGGCACTTTTAAGTATATATATATATAAAAAAAATAGGCTTGAAATACACACTTCTACACAACTTAATGATTTGATAGGGACTTAGTGCATGGTATGAAGATTTCCCAACTTTACAGAAAAATAATTAGAGCACGATTTGTAGACACCTGTTCTCCAGGACAGGGGGCTTGGCAAAATAAATGTGCAATGACGTTTCTGGACTATAGGGAAGAGGTATTTCAGGATTTAAAATTGGTTTCACATAATTTCAAACACGTTGTGGTGCAGTTTAATATTTTGCATAGACTCTATGTTACACCTCTTTGGCTTAAGAGATGTGGTATTAGGAGTGATTCCAACTGCCCGAGGTGTGATATTCCTGATGCAGATTATTTGCATATCTTCTGGTTATGTTCAGAGCTGAAACAGTATTGGGGGACTATTCATGAATACATAGAGGGAAAGTTGAATGTACGGATACCTTTTACTGCTGAATGTTGGGTATTGGGTGATCTTGCCAAGGTTGGGTGTCAGCAGGATAAAAAAAAACTTCTGTA
Source organism: Bufo gargarizans (assembly GCF_014858855.1). Lineage (NCBI taxonomy): Eukaryota > Metazoa > Chordata > Amphibia > Anura > Bufonidae > Bufo > Bufo gargarizans. The sequence continues at coordinate 72,800,086 of NC_058080.1, forward strand.
CAAGATAATGTTTCTGGCCAGACTGTTAATAGCTCGTTCTTGGTTTGCGCGCGATGCTCCTAGTATAAATACATGGCTAAACCTGATAAATACTAATAAGAGATATGAATATATTTTATATAAGCAAAGAAATATCGAGATAAAATGGCTTAAAATTTGGGGAGATTGGAGCCCTTAGAGCTTCCTCCGTTCTCTTCAGTCCTCTCCATCTCTCCCCCGTCTTGTTACGGGGCGGAGGTGGTGAGGGGAGATGCACCATGGGAGGTCACTTTTGTTTGAAAATTTTTAAAGATTTATATGTTTTTTATACTACCGATTGTTAAGATTTGAAATATAACAAAGAAAGTTAAAATAAATAATAAATAAATAAAAAGAGGCTGACATTGTCGCAGGACCAACGTCTTGACAACGTGGAGGCGGGAGCGGCGTAACCTGGCCAAGTTGCAGGTGTGGCTGTGCAGGAACCACATTCACCCAGAGGGCCATAAAGGACATGTATTGTCCCTGACCGTAGTCACAGCTCCACACGTTGGCGCTGCCGTGCACTTTGGCAGACACCGACAGGCTCAAGGACTGGTCCACCTTCTGTTCTACATGTGTGTGCAGGGCTGCTACTGCCTTTTTGGCAAAGAAATGACGGCTTGGGACTCTCCACCTCGGCTCGGCACAAGCCATCATTTCTCTAAAAGGTGCAGAGTCCACTACTTGGAAAGGGAGGGACTGCAGCATCAGCAACTTGGACAGGAGCACATTCAGCTTCTGCGCCGTTGGATCAGTGCGCGCATACTGTTGTTTTTTGGCAATCACTTCGGTGATCGATTGCTGACAGAATGACTGACGAGGAGTAGGAGGGTGAGGAGCAGGAGCATCAGGACCAGCAGATGATGGGAAGGACAGACAGCTCCCTTCGGCTGAGGTGGTGGAGCCTTGGTTGGCTAAAACCAGGTGCGTGCCACTGGGTGATGCAGCAGTTGCTGCGGCAGGCTGGACCACCACATCGGATCCATGTTTCTCCCAGGCCACTTTATGGTGACGCTGCATATGTTGATGCAGGGCCGTGGTGACAACATTGGCACCCTGGCCACTCTTCACCTTCTGCCCACAGATTCTACATATGGCCATGTTCACCTCCTCCGGTGGCTTAACAGAAATCTTCCATACCGCCGAGTAGGTGATTTCACCCCCAACACTATGGACTAACTGACTGTTACCTCTGCTGCCTCCGTGAACCGGTGCACCGCTACTTCCCGAGCAGGTAGGCTCCTGTGAAGTGAGTGGTCTACTATGGGCATGTTTGGCTCCCGACCTCCCACTGCTGCCACCCTGATAACTCCTGGCCATGCTAGCAACTTGCTGCCTTACGGGAAAGCTGTCGCCCTCTTCTCCCGATGATGAAGCCCCTTCGTCACCCGGCTCCCAAGTGTGATCAGCTACATCATCATCAAGTACTGTCTGCACGTCACTAATGTCCTCCTCAACAATCTCTGGGTCAGGAGCTTGACCGCTCGCAACACCTGCTCCCACGCCTCTTTTCTCATAACTACTTGCCCACCTAGTGGAGGAAGCGGCGGATGTCTCCTCTACATCTTGGCTTGCCAGTAACTGCTAACTGCCTTCTAGTAGCTTGTTCTCACTGTATAGTGGAGCTTAGCCCACAGCATACAATACTTCTCTGGCTGAGGGAACACAAAAGGACAGAGGCAGGTTGAGGACAGGTGAACATATAACTGCACCACTAAACGGCAAATATATTTTTCATTTGCCACTAATACACGACCATAAGGGCTTAAGTTCATATAACTGCACCGCTGAACGGCAAATATATTTTACTTTTGCCACTAATACATGGCAAAAAGGGCTTTAGAACATATAACTAAACCACTAAACGGCCAATATATTTTACTTTTGCCACTAATACATGGCAAAAAGGGCTTTAGAACATATAACTGCACCACTGAACGGCAAATAGGCCCTTATTTCTTTCCACTTATACACGCCACAGAAGGCTTTAGAACATATAACTGCACCGCTGAATGGCAAATATATTTTACTTTTTCCACTAATACACGGCAAAAAGGGCTTTAGAACATATAACTGCACCGCACAAGGGCAAATAAGACATAGAAATATTTCCTTGTAATAAACCCTGTTAATGGCTGTAACACCCCAATAACAAGAATGGTTTTCTGGAATTACAGTGCTGTATAATGGCAATTTGGGTGCCCAGTCAGTGCAGCAAGGTGTAGTAGGATTGTTCCTATTGCCCAGGCTGTAACCTCCCCTACTGAACCCTGTTCAACATGAATACTGTGGAATGATTCCTCTCTATCCTTTCCCTACACCTTAAAATAATCTTTCCCTGCACTTGTAAATAGTTTTTTTTAGCACAATGAAGTCTTTCCTAGCACTGTCCCTAGCGCCTGCTGACGTCTCTCCCTGCACTAAGTACACTGGAAAATGGCAGAATCCAATATGGCTGAGGCTATTTATAAGGCTGTGATGTCACAGGGCTGGCTGGCTGCTGATTGGCTGCAAGCATGGCATTATAGGTGATCCCGCCTTCCCAGAGTTCCTTGCTCCATGTCCTCACACATGCAGTAGCCATTTTAGGAAATAATGCGATTCATTACCACTACGCCTCAGAAAATTCGGATTCAGTGCCAGTCAAATTTTTCCTGAAATTCGGATCAGATTCCACTTAGTCAACTTCGATTCGCTTATCTCTTGTGCTCAGGTCTTGTGACTGATATGTTCATCTCGAGCGTAATGAAATGCCAGATTGCTTTGAAACACATTGGCAATGTCAGAAGACTGGACACGTTATGCCAAATGTACTGCCGATAAAATCTTGTAAGTGGTGCATAAGCAGTGAACAATGGAGATTTCATCAGGCTACAGCTCCACTGCAACAATCACAGTAAGGGGACAGTTCACATGCAGTTTTTATGGAGCTGATTTTTTTCTGCTTCAAAACAAGCTCCAGAAAACACCTCATAACAGTCTCCTATTCATTTTAATGGGAAGCAGCACTTGCTTTTTTTTCCACGTGGAAAAAGAAGCATCATGTCCTAACTTGGGTCAGAATCAGTGCCGAATCTCCCATTGAAATGAAAGGGAAGCATCAAAAAACAGATCCATGTAAGTCCATGCATTTTTTGGTTTATGGACTTTGTCTGCCTCTAGACAGGATCTGTGCACATGGCTTAGCGGTATCCAATACGTTTGTATTGTCATTTGGTGCAAATTATACCATATTTATCAAGATTGCCCATGCCGCACATTGGACGGTCTAAGTCCTTGATAAGTATGCATGATAATTCTCTAATATACCTTATCACCATATAATAACATAATTTTTCATAAATGTGCCCATGGTTGATCATTATGGTCTAAAAATTCTCCAGTCAAGAAGTGGTTAAAGGCGGCCATAATGTTCATGTGCAGATATATTAATAAGGAGTCAGGTTATTGCCTATACATACAAATCTCCATCATGACCTCTCGACTCATAATCCAAGCCAGTAATCTGTTAACTACAGAGACCCGCATCATCAATTACTGAACTCAGTAACCAATCACATTTCTGCTTTCAGATCCAGCTCACAGGTTATAGCACAAAGCCTTGATAATGGGCACTTGTGCTAATCTTTATCTAAGGAGGGCAATGTCTTCACAAGAGAAAAAAAAAAATATATAAATATTGTAGTCCACAGAGACGTAGAAAAAGTTTACAGACGGCACAATGTACTCCTCACACATCAAGGCACGTTGTGTATGGTAACATAGTAACATCGTATAAATAGATGTTCCCATCCTATAACGTAATTACCCTCCCCCTACCAGTCCCCATTTTAAACACTCCTCTAACCTTCTAGCCATCTTTCCCCCAAACATAGCTGCCCCTTCCCCATTGAGGTGCAGCCCGTTCCTACGATAGAGCCTGTAGCCGAGAGAGAAGTCGGTCCAGTTCTCCAGGAACCCAAACCCCTCCTTCCTACACCAGTTCTTGAGCCACTTGTTAACCTCCCTAATCTCTTGTTGCCTTTCTTGTGTGGCTCGTGGTACCAGTAGTATTTAGGAAAATACTACCTTTGAGGTCCTTGCCCTAAGCTTTTGACCTAAATCCCTGAAATCATTTTTAAGGACTCTCCACCTCCCTCTAACTTTGTCATTGTTTCCAATATGGACCATGACCGCTGGATCTTCTCCAGCCCGTCCCAGTATTCTGTCAACCCGATCCGCGATGTGTTGAACTCGAGCATCGGGAAGACAACACACCATTTGGCGATCCCGGTCTTTGTGACAGATTGCTTTATCTGTACCCCTAATAATTGAGTCTCCTACTACCAGCACCTGTCTGGCCTGCCCTGCTCTCCTGGTCCCCTGCTTACTGGAGCTGACATTCCCCTGACTGTGCTCAGTGAGCAGCAAACTCTTTTCCAAATTGTCAACGCTTCTCAGTGTTCGCCTGGTTAGATACTCGATGCGCGATTCCAAAAGGGAAAACCTCATGGATTGTTTCTATAGATCTAGCCTCTAGCCTCCAGTCACATAGCCTTATAAGGGCTTTTTTTTTGCAGGACAAGTTGTACTTGTTGTATACAATGTAGTGGGACACTAGAGAAATATTACAAATGGTATGGAATTGGATAAAAAAAACATAATTTGGACAGTTTTATGGGTTTTAAAGTATTCACTATGTGGTTAAACTGACTCATACCATTCATTCTCTGATTCTATACAATTACAAAAATACCAGATTTATATACAGTAGTTTTTCTTTTTTTTTAACACTGAAACAAAAATAACTTTGGACATTTTACTTTAGTTATGTCTATATAGCTGTATGAGGGCTTATTTTGTGCAGGACAATCAGGCTTTTTGATCACTTTTTATTCACTTTTTTGGTAGGTGAAGTGATAAAAAAATGGCAAATCGGCCATTTTGATTTAGTTTTTTCGTTACATCATTTGCCATATGGGATGAATACTTTTATATTTTAATAGTACAGGCATTTTTGGATGTGGCGATGCCTATGATGTTTACATTTTTATTGTTTTTTTATTCTATGAAAAAGGGGGAAATTAAAATGTTTATATTTTTTTCTATATTTCTTTATATCTATGCATGATAGAATACTGGATTCAGTATATTCCAGTGCTGTTCTGCCAACTGCAGGCCAGCATTGGAATATACTAGTAATTGGCCTGGGAGCCTTGTACAGGCTCTGGTCTATAATTAGTATGGGCCGCCTTCCCTGATCTCAGCCAGGGGAAGGCGGCCCAGGTTGGGAAGTGTGCCTCTCTCTGTTTTATCACTCGCAGATGCCGTGGTTATATTTGATCATGACATCTGAGGGTTAACTAGCTACGATCGGCATTAGAGACGATAACAGACATTAGCCCCAGGCCTCTGCTTTTGAAAACAGCCGAAACTCGACGGTTATGTAGCCCACTGTGCGTTTGTAAGTGGGTGCCATCTTTCCACCGTACATGTACAACAGAGGTGCAGAAGGGGTTAAGAAGGTAGGTATCATCCCTGACTGTTTTGTGAAAATGAACTTACGGATTAGCCAAGCATGCATGTATATTTCAATAGAGAGGTACGCTACTGACAGATGCATTATTAATAGGATAAACCATAATTTCTTAAAGGGGTTGTTCGGGCTTTTGTTATTGATGACCTATCCTCAGGATAGTAAATGAAGAGAGGTAGCGGCAGCATCTCCAGTGAATCCTTTATTGGACGGACTTTACAGAAAGTGCGCCATAAAACATCCGACATCCGGCTACCCTACCGATCAGCTGTATGGGGAGATGTCGCGCAGTGTGCACGTGCCGTCTGCCTTCCTGCTTGCCGCTGCTGCTGTCTATGGCAAAGCAGCAGCAGAGCGGAACACAGACAGCACAAGCACACTGCCCGCGCTGTCTCCCCGTACAGCTGATCAGCGGGGGTGCCGGGTGTCGGACCCCTGCCGATCTGATATTGATGACTATACTGTCCTGGACTCAACTCCAGTGACTTCTAGCATATGCGCATTACACATCACTTCACTGCGCATGCTCCCAGTGCTGCTGATGATACGTCCCGAATCAGCAACAGGTCTATATCTCTATATCTCTATTGTTGTTGAAGGGAATTTATCACCTCTATATTTTTACTAATTAAAAAAACAGAAAGTGAAACACAGTTTCTCTTAATAATCAGTTTTTATGCTCTGATTGCAGATATCTTTATTCTATTTTTTTCTGTACATGATTATAAGGTCTGCTGACAACATTTAAAAGGGCTCTGCAATAATAATGCCATTTTACCAAGTGCCGGCAGTCTGCCCCACTAAGGAGTCATACTTACCTGCTCCCTGACACTCCAAACCTCTGCGCAGCCACTGGTGTCTCTATTTTCTGGTCTCCGCACTGTTTTCTTCCTGCGCCCCATAGGTATGGTCACATGCTCCCCTACAACCAATGACTGGCTTCAACTGTAATGTTGCTACAAGCAGTTATTGGCTGCAGGGGAGTATGTGCGGGGACCAGAAGATGGATACTTTTTGTAATGTACTTTATTAATGCATTTTAAATTTTTACTAGAGATATCCCTCCTAAAGTGCACCTTTTGCTGTGTGTTTTAACTTCTCAGCGGTGTACGTAGTGCTTGCGGGGGGTTCCGTGCCTTCGTTCCGCACCAAGCTTCCGGATTGTGGACCCAGTCAAGCGAATGGATGCGGGGCACACACGGCCGGTGCCCACATATTGCATTTGTGGGCCACTATGCGGGCACTAGCGTTGATCGCGAATATTCTAATTGCAAATTGTTATCGCGAATATTGGCACTTCGAGAATTCGTCAAAATCTAGGATATAGTGCTATATAATCGCAAATATTCTAGATTTTTTTTTTTTCCACCAGTAACCTCCCTTCTTGCTTGTGGGCCAATGAGAAGGCTGCAATATCTTTGTCATAGCTTAGCGACATCCCTAGCAACCAATAGGAAAGTTGCCTACCCCTCACTATATAAGAACCTCCCCAGCAGCCATTTTCTACAGTTTTTTTAAGTTCTGAGAGAGAGCAGTGACATAAGATAGTTAGTTAGCTCATATATATAAAATACAGATAGTGGGAGATAGTCAGTGTAGGTTAGATAGTGATATAGTGTAGCTGATAGGTTCCTGTGCAGGGTGTTAGGTAGTGTGATAGGGATTACTGTTTCCCTGCTGTCCATACACACAGACTAGTAATGAGCGGCAGGAGCAATATTCAAATTCGCGATATTTCGCTAATATTTGGTAGAATATTCATATTTTTGAGAATTCAAGATTATTTTCTATATATTTACGTAATGCGTGCAAAATACAGGCGTGGGTCACTATAGCTACATTTTTCAAGCTGCTAGAAGTTTCCTGAGACTGGAGAAAATGGTTGGCATGGCAGAACATTACAATAGCTTTATATGCAGATAGAGTGCTCCAATATATTCGCGATTGCGAAATCAGCACTAATGATGCGAATATTTTGGCGCAATACGTGCAACTTCACATTTTAAGAGGTCTGACTACTTATTAGTGATTGGTGCACTAAGTATTGTTGTGAACTTGTGACATCACAGCACTATGTATGTAGCGTGTATGTATGGACAGCAGAACCTACAGCTACACTATATCACGATCTAACCTACACTGACTATCTCCCACTAACTACCGTATTTTTCGCTTTATAAGACACACCTGATGATAAGACGCACCTAGATTTTTGAGGAGGAAAATCAGAAAAAAAATATTTTGAACCAAAATGTGTGCTTTTGGTGGGTTTTAAACTAATGGTGGTCTGTGGATGATGCACTGTTATGGGGGGACCTGTGGATGACGCACTGTTTTGGGGGGACCTGTGGATGACACTGTTATGGGGGGACCTGTGGATGACGCACTTTTATGGGGGATCTGTGGATGACGTACTGTTATGGGGGATCTGTGGATGACGTACTGTTATGGGGGACCTGTGCATGACGCACTGTTTTGGGGGGGACTTGTGGATGACGCACTTTTATGGGGGATCTGTGGATGACGTACTGTTATGGGGGATCTGTGGATGACGCACTGTTTTGGGGGGACCTGTGGATGGCACTGTTATGGGGGGACCTGTGGATGACGCACTGTTATGGGAGATCTGTGGATGACGCCCTTTTATGGGGGATCTGTGGATGACACACTGTTATGAGGGGGATATGTGGATGATACACTACTTCTGGGGATGAGTGGATGACACACATATAGCAACTTATGTAATGGGGGTCACTATTCACACAGGGACAATATACTGTGACACATATGATACTGTGACCAGCATAAGATGATCTTATGCTGGTCATAGTATCATATGTGTCACAGTATATTGTCCCTGGGCGAATAGTGACCCCCATTACACCACAGGGCACACAGTAGACTTTATATGTAAAATCTTTTAATGGCTCTGCTTTCTTCTATAACATTACTCACTATGAAAGCAGCAGTCCTGCCAGCACATGACGTCACATTAATGAAGTGGGAGGAGCATGACCGAGTGAGTGACGTCACGCGCCGGCTGGACCGCTGCTTTCATAGTGAGTATTGTTATAGAAGAAAGCAGATTGTAATGAAGCAGTTTTCATATGTAAAGTCTATAATCTTCAAGCAGTGTCTCTGCTTTAAACTAGGGCAATTCTCTGTAGTAGTATAACTCACTATGAAAGCGGCAGGTAGGGCGGCAGCATGAATGAAGTGGCAGGAGCGTGAATGAGTGAGAATCGCGAGGTTACGCTGCCGCCCTGCCTGCTGCTTTCATAGTGAGTTGTACTACTACAGAGGATTGCCCTAGTTTAAAGCAGAGACACTGCTTGAAGATTATAGACTGTACATATGAAAATTGCTGTGAGCGGGGCCCGATGTATTGCAGTACAGTGACTGCATCGGGCCCCACCGTGAGTGTTGCCAGCCTCCGTCCCCTCTTCCCACCCCTCTGATACATCGCAGGCTGCAATGTATCAGCGTCACCAAAGTAAACATGGCAGTGTTCGCTTTATAAGACGCACTGACATTTTCCCCCCACTTTGGGGGGGGGGGAGTGCGTCTTATAAAGCGAAAAATGGGGTATATGTATTATATATATGAGCTAACTAACTATCTAATGTAATGACACAGGAAAGCAGAGAGCACAGCAATAACACTGCTCTCTCTCTCTCAGATCTGCAAAATACTGCATACAAGGGCTGCCGGGGAGGTTCTTATATAGTAAGGGGTAGGCAGCTTTCCTATTGGTTGCTAGGGATGTTGCTAAGCTCTGACAAAGACATTGCAGCCTTCCCATTGGCCCACAAGTAAGAAGGGAGGTTACCGATGAAAAAATAAAATCTCGAATATTCAAAATTACTAATATATATCACTATATTCAAAATATTCGTGAATTCTCAAAATGCCGATATTCGCGATTAATATTCGCTATTCAAATATTTGCGCCCAACACTACTACAGACATAGTGCTGTGATGTCACAACAGTACTTAGTGCACCAATCAGTAATATCTACTCAGACCTGATAAAATGTGAAGTTGCACGTATTGCGCAAAAAATATGCGCTTCATTAGTGCCTATAATGACTGGAGATCACGAATTCTAGAATTCGCAAATTAATTGCGAATATTATGCAAAAAAATCACGAAATATTGCGAAAACGAATATTGCCTATGCCACTTAACAGTAGCAAGCACGGCCTGCATGATCCCTTATCTTGCATTATAAATCTCCGCAACGTTCCTATCGTTCCAGATGTATTACAAGCTGTTATATGGTACAGTAGTGTTATCTGTCTGCAGTAGGACATTTTGCTCATGAGAGGTTTGTACGTTTTACAATGGTCTAGGTCTAGGGTGATCAAATTACATAAGAGGGGTTGAAGAAATCAATGCAAAAAGCCTACTTACAGATGCAACAGCAGCCAAAATTTCAATGCCCCCTGTGGATAAGGTGATGTATGGAATAGTTTCAGGCTGTATACCGGCTTCCTTAAATATACTATTTGTATAAAACCAAATCTGTAGTGGATCAAAGAAACAAACATAACAAAAGTTTAACAAGTGTCCATCCTGTAAAAAAGGAAGGCAGCGTAGGACTACATGACATTGCAGACTTTAATGTGACCCTGCCTCAATATATGGTATGTCCTGCTGCAGAACCCAAAATATATACCACCCTGGTTGTATGATATCGACCATGCACCACTAGAGGTTTATACTTTGTCAGTCTCAGTTCAATCGCCTTAACTTTCCAGATGTTCTTTTTTCATTTTGCAGTTCTGCATTTTATCACCCTAAATTGTTATATTCTGTATTATATCTACTAGAAGTTATAAATGAATAACCAGTGGTTTGTATTGAAAATCCATCTGTGTGTAACCAGTTACAAGAGTGTCTCTGCGCAGTCTGACATTATCCAATCAGCGCTGCTAATGTCACACTGTGCAGGGACCCCACCCGGGAACACCCAGATGGACCTTTATTGCCGACTGCTGACAATGTCTAGTAGGAATAATATAGGAATGCCTCAACATAGAGGAACAGATGCTTCAGAATTATTACATGGGATATGCAAGTAGTTACTAAAACAGACATGTCAGGAAAAATTCCATATCCTCTTTAATACCAACTTGCTTGAGGCAAATATCTTTTTGCATAAAAGCCATGTTTTGGTGCAAACTTGGTTTTGCAGCAGTCAGAAATAGGCTGCTGGCATACAGCTTCCTGCCAGTAGAGGGCGCATTCCAGCAGCACACTGGAGGAAAAGGAGGTCCCTTTGTGCTTACTGAGGAAAGAGGAGGTCCTGCTATGACTACTGTGGAAAGGAGGGCTCTGCTGTCTCTACTGGGGGAAGAATGGGAAGCAATCATGTGAGTCCTGTAATATGAGTCCTGTACTTACAGCATTCAGGCCGCACAGCTGGTAAGAAGCCATCGTCACTATGGCGGTAATAATTTGCCACCTTACTGAGCGCATCTTCAAAAGCTCAATTACAGACACCAAACGAGTGTTCCTCTGTATCCTGGTCTCTGCCAGCACATCGTCAACATCTTGAGAAACATCCTTCCTTCCAAGGAATGTGCGGAAAGCTAAATAAAATAAGAATTGCATTCAGTATCAGAGGATTAGATTCATGGAGGGTAATATACCGTGAAGCAATACATTCTGTATATAAATGTATCCACCCTGACAGAAGACTCCTTTAAACCATTCTCCTACCTGATGGGGTGTTTGCCATTGCTCTATATCCATAAGGTTTTAAAGGGGTTTTCCAAGAATTTTGTACTGGATCGTTGGAGGTCCGACAACCAGCACACCCGCCGATCAGTTGTTTGAGAAGGCAGCGGCGCTTGCAGAAGCACCGCAGTCTTCTCCAACTTTTCCTAGTCCATGTGATGTCTAGTTCATTTGTCACATGGTCTAGGCGCAGCTCAGCTCCATAAAGGGAATGGGGCCGAGTTGCAATACCAAGCACGACCACTATACAATGTACGGCGCTGTGTTTGGTGAGCACAGAGAAAGCCGCTGCCTTCTCATACAACTGATCACCTGGGGTCCTTGGTGTGGGACCCCCACCGATCAAATACTGAAGAACTATCCAAGGATAGATCATCAGTAAAAAAAAAAATCTCTCAGAAAACCCATTCAAATTGAATCTGTCACCAGCGAACTCTATCAAACTGATTGCATAAGGTACCATTAGAGAACATTAAAGGGGTTCTGCAGTTTGTTTTAAAACTGATGATCTATCCTCTGGATAGATCATCAGCTTCTGATTGGCGGGGGTCCGACACCCAGACCCCCGCCGATCAGCTGCTTGAGAAGGCAGTGGCGCTCCAGCAGCGCCGCTGCCTTCTCACTGTTTACCGCTGGCCCAGTGACGTCACGACTAGTAACAACTGGCCTGGGGGCAGCTAAGCTCTGTTCACTTGAATGGAGCTTAGCCCCGCCCAGGCCAGTTGATGCTAGTCGTGACGTCACTGGGCCAGCGGTAAACAGTGAGAAGGCCGAGTGTCGGACCCCCGCCGATCAGAAGCTGATGATCTATCTTTTGCATGGAATTGCATTTTTAAAGATATCATTTGATGTTACAAATCCTAAATTTCTAAACTGTAAACCCTGCCATGGGTTTCTTGTTTTCATTTAAAAGCGTTAAATGGCAAAAATGACAACATGGTTGCTGTATATAGTAGTAGACTGTCCAATGGACCATTTTTTCCAAAAAGCATTTGAAAGTTTAAAACAAGCCACTGCTCATATATGCAATAACATGGTGTAAAGCAATAATCTGTTTAATAAAAATGTTGCCCCACCGTGGATCTACCCTAGTGTACTGTACTCAGGGCTGGCATTAGCGGGGGCAAACTGGGCAATTGCCCAGGAACCCCAACGTGGAAAAGGGGGCCCCCTGCTTCAGGCTCTTCAGCTGAACGTCCGCGGAAGCCAGCGGGCGTTCAGCAGAAGAAAGCTCAGTGCAGAGACGCGGCCAGCTAGTCTTCGCAGCTGCCAGCCGCGCTCCTTGTACTCATCGGCCGCACAGTGATGGAGGAGGGAGTGAGCGTCAAGCAGTAGTCAAGCAGGCTCTCACAGCATCCTAAATCATGAGTCACAGGATCAGAATTCGTGGGGGAAATGCAGTCATCATATGAAACGTTTTCCAAGGTTAAGGGTACTTTCACACTAGCGTTAGAAGAATCCGGCTGGAAGTTCCGTTGCCAGAACTGCCTGCCGGATCCGGAAATCATAAGTTAGCGGAAAATGATTATTTTTTATTTATTTATTTATTTATTTATTTTTTTTTTTTCTTACAAAGTCTCATATTCCACTAACTTGTGACAAAAAATAAAAAATTCTAAGAACTCGCCATGCCCCTCACGGAATACCCTGGGGTGTCTTCTTTCCAAAATGGGTTCACTTGTTGGGTAGTTATACTGCCCTGGCAATTTAGGGGCCCATATGCGTGAGAAGTAGTTTGCAATCAAAATCTGTAAAAAATGGCCGGTGAAATCTGAAAGGTGCTCTTTGGAATGTGTGCCCCTTTGCCCACCTAGGCTGCAAAAAAGTGCCACACATCTGGTATCGCCGTACTCGGGAGAAGTTGGGGAATGTGTTTTGGGGTGTCATTTTACATATACCCATGCTGGGTGAGAGAAATATCTTGGCAAAAGACAACATTTCCCATTTTTTTATACAAAGTTGGCATTTGACCAAGATATTTATCTCACCCAGCATGGGTATATGTAAAATGACACCCCAAAACACATTCCCCAACTTCTCCTGAGTATGGCGATAGCAGATGTGTGACACATTCCAAAGAGCACCTTTCGGATTTCACCGGTCATTTTTTACAGATTTTGATTGCAAACTACTTCTCACGCATATGGGCCCTAAAATGCCAGGGCAGTATAGCTACCCCACAAGTGACCCCATTTTGGAAAGAAGACACCTCAGGGTATTCCGTGAGGGGCATGGCGAGTTCCTAGAATTATTTTTTTTTTTTGTCACAATTTAGTGGAATATGAGACTTTGTAAGAAAAAAATAAAATAAAAAATAAATCATCATTTTCCGCTAACTTGTGACAAAAAATAAAAAGTTCTATGAACTCACTATGCCCATCAGTAAATACCTTAGGGTGTCTTATTTCCGAAATGGGGTCATTTGTGGGGTGTTTGTACTGTCTGGGCATTGTAGAACCTCAGGAAACATGACAGGTGCTCAGAAAGTCAGAGCTGCTTCAAAAAGCGGAAATTCACATTTTTGTACCATAGTTTGTAAACGCTATAACTTTTACCCAAACCATTTTTTTTTTTTACCCAAACATTTTTTTTTTATCAAAGACATGTAGAACAATAAATTTAGCAAAAAATGTATATATGGATGTCGTTTTTTTGCAAAATTTTACAACTGAAAGTGAAAAATGTCATTTTTTTGCAAAAAAATTGTTAAATTTCGATTAATAACAAAAAAAGTTAAAATGTCAGCAGCAATGAAATACCACCAAATGAAAGCTCTATTAGTGAGAAGAAAAGGAGGTAAAATTCATTTGGGTGGTATGTTGCATGACCGAGCAATAAACGGTGAAAGTAGTGTAGTGCAGAAGTGTAAAAAGTGGCCTGGTCATTAAGGGGGTTTCAGCTAGCGGGGTTGAAGTGGTTAAAGAGGCTCCAAAAATTAAGTATTATTTAATTGAATATAATTCCCCGTCTACTTCATAAAATCCAGCTTCTGTCCAACAAGTCATCTCACTCAGCTGGTCCCTGTGCTATACAGCTGCAAAAAAGGGCCAAATCCCTGTCCACATTTGCTTATTTTATTGCATCCCTCTAATTAGTAGCTTAAAGAGGTATTCCCATCTGGGACATTGATGCCATATTTATAGGATATGCCATTGATGTTTGATACCGTAGGTGAGGGTCCCACCTCTGGAACCCGCTCCTATCTTCAGAATGGGGTCCCTAAAGTGAAGTGAAGAGCAATCGAACATGATCGGTCACTCTCCATTCACCGCTTTGGGAGTTCCAAAAATAACCATGCGAGCATGGTCAGCAATTTGCAGCAGTCCTATAGTGGTGAGTGAAAAGGAAGCTGCGCTTGCCCAGCAATTCTTTGATTTAATATATAGTTAGATGAGAGGTTATATATTAGGTTTATGGATGAGCGAATCGACTTTGGATGAAACATCGGAAGTAGATTTGCATAAAAAAACTTTGTTCTAATACTGTATGGAGCAGGAGCTCCGTACAGTATTAGAATGTATTGGCTCCGATGAGCCAAAGTTATTGCTTCGCAAAGTCTCCTGACACTTCGCGTAATAACTTCATAAAATTATTTGTACCGTAAAAAAAAACATTTCCCGAACTCGGGTTCGGTTCCAAGGTACCATTTGGAACCAAACCCAAGTTCAGGAATCCCTAATTAGGTTATAACGTACTGACAGGAATCATTATTTGAAAACCCTGAGGCCCTGTGGACTGTAAGGATTGTAGGGCAAGTACCAAACAGAACTTCCTCACTTTGAGAACACAGCTATCAGCACTAGAGATTTTGTTGACATTTTTTTCAGGTCTGATTCTAACAAAACGGTCAAAAACTGATATGGTACCAAATAGATTCTACCAAAAAGTGCTCCAATTGGCCTGCAAATTGGTATATGGCACTCTGAGGTCTCCAAAGACAATGACAGCAATATTAAATATTGTCAGAGTGACCCTAACATATATAGCTATGTGTAAATGCATGGCTGGCAGCGTTAACAGATAGTCTGTTTAAAAACACACTGTGCAATTGCATTGTTTGGATTTTTTTTTATGAAAAACCATTGTATAAATTGTCCCTTATTGGGGGCAGGTGCCTGCTGGTGTTTATACACACTGTAGTATCATGGTCAACCAATATTAACCGGACAGAATAAATATCAAATAAATCAAAAAAACGGACCCCCAAGGGATCATAATAATCAAATGAAAACATGAAAAAAATGAAACTGACTTTCGTATATATGAAAATCCAAAAGACTTTATTATAACTATATATGAACAATGCATACATGCATGATAAAAAAAAAGGCAGCACAAGGCAGGACACACAGATGAGGAGCAGGACCTAAGGAGAGGCCGGGAGATCAGTGCACGAAAATAACAACAGGGAAAAAAACATACCTCAAAACTTAATGACAGCAACGCCCCGAACAAAGTGCAAAGGAGGCAATTGTAGAGATTGAGGTTAAAGTACAAGGACAAGATTAAACATACCCTGAGTGCTACAAAGATCTCTCGGCCGACTCCTGACCCAACGCCGTTTCGCCAGTAAACCTGGCTTCTTCCGAACTGTCTTCAGTTCCTGCTTGTTCCTGGAGCATTTTCCCTTCAGTTTTGTCTTCAGCAAGTGAAATGCATGCTCAATCGGATTCAGGTGATTGATTTGGCCATTGCATAACATTCCACTTCTTTCCCTTAAAAAACTCTTTGGTTGCTTTTGCAGTAGGCTTTGGGTCATTGTCCATCTGCACTGTGAAGTGCCGTCCAATGAGTTTGGAAGCATTTGGCTGAATATGAGCAGATAATATTGCCCAAAACACTTCAGAATTCATCCTGCTGCTTTTGTCAGCAGTCACATCATCAATAAATACAAGAGAACCAGTTCCATTGGCAGCCATACATGCCCACGCCATGACACTACCACCACCATGCTTCACTGATGAGGTGGTATGCTTAGGATCATGAGCAGTTCCTTTCCTTCTCCATACTCCTCTCTTCCCATCACTCTGGTACAAGTTGATCTTGGTCTCATCTGTCCATAGGATGTTGTTCCAGAACTGTGAAGGCTTTTTTAGATGTTATTTGGCAAACTCTAATCTGGCCTTCATGTTTTTGAGGCTCACCAATGGTTTACATCTTGCAGTGAACTCTCTGTATTCACTCTGGTGAAGTCTTCTCTTGATTGTTGACTTTGACACACATACACCTACCTCCTGGAGAGTGTTCTTGATCTGGCCAACTGTTATGAAGGGTGTTTTCTTCACCAGGGAAAGAATTCTTCGGTCATCCATCACAGTTGTTTTCCGTGGTCTTCCGGGTCTTTTGGTGTTGCTATCCTCACTGATGCGTTCCTTCTTTTTAGGAATGTTCCAAACAGTTGTTTTGGCCCAGCCTTATCGCTTTTGCTATCTCTCTGATTGGTTTGTTTTGTTTTTTCAGCCTAATGATAGCTTGCTTCACTGATAGTGACAGCTCTTTGGATCTCATCTTGAGAGTTGACAGCAACAGATTCCAAATGCAAATAGCACACTTCATATGAACTCTGGACCTTTTATCTGCTCATTGTAATTGGGATAATGAGGGAATAACACACACCTGGCCATGGAGCAGCTGAGAAGCCAATTGTCCCATTACTTTTGGTCCCTTAACAAGTGGGAGGCACATATGCAAACTGTTGTAATTCCTGCACCGTTCACCTGATTTGGATGTAAATACCCTCAAATTAAAGCTGACAGTCTGCAGTTACAGCACATCTTGTTCATTTCATTTCAAATCCATTGTGGTGGTATATTGAGCCAAAAATGTTAGAATTGTGTTGATGTCCCAATATTTATGGACCTGACTGTATATGTCTGCTGAATTATATTTGGGTGAAAGCGTAAAAATGTGCAACAATTACCACAACTAAGTAATACTGTATGTCAACCAATATTAACCGCACAGAATGATATAGAAAAAACGGACCTCAAGGAGTCATAATAATCACCAAAAAATGAAGCTGACTTTCGTGTATATGAAAATCCATATACACAAAAGTCAGCTTTATTTTTTGGTGATTAACTAAGTAGTATGGTAGCAACTGCACCACCAGCAACTTGGTCGGGTGGGAGTTCAGCTTTTGCATATAAGCTATTTGCTGGTTGCAAATATTTTTCTCATGGCCACACATTCCATTATGGAATGTCTCAGGATGAATCAGAAGACAAGGAGGAGGAGTATGAGCACGAGAAGAAGTAGATGATGATGATTATGATGACAAGGACACTGTACTGTTAGTACTACTACTACAGCCATCCACATTCTCACTCAAGGATGATGAAGCACAGGTCTTTTGTTTTCCACTGTGTCGTTTACCATATTATTATGAGGCCTATTTAAACAATGACAAGTTACAGGTTTGTTAACTGATTTTTTAAACAGTAGTAAAATTGCAAGTGATTTTTTGGTAATTAACAGACAGAGACGTAATTAATATCAGTATATTATATCCACAATGCAATAACCGCATATCCTAACAGGAATACTCAATTGTATTTATCAAATCAACAAAAACAAGTACTACTACAATCCTTATAAAAGTATAAAGTATCATTTATTAAACATGATTATAATATTAACACCTTTTCATGATTATAGTAGGGATTTAAATATATAGCGCCACCATAAATATTTAGTGCAAGAAGAAAAAATGATTGCACATATGCCCTGTCTGCCTCGTTATAATGCATCCCCTGCAGTCCGACTACATTAGTGCACTAGTAAGAGAGGAAAAAAGGGTAATAAAAACACCCTGGGCTAATGAATATAAAATTCTAAATTACCACTCATGAAGGCAACCTTGACGCGGTGAGTGGCTTATTACGCTTTGGCCAAAATGTACACCAATGCCTTATTCAACATCCAGCATAAAGGCAAGGCAGAGTGCTGGTTGCAGTGTGCGATTGCATTTTGTGTTTTTAAAATTCTAAATTAGCCTACATACATTTACCTCCCTGGAACTGACATGAAAGAAAGGTCTATTTATCTAGTCTACATAATAGTGTAGAAAGAGACCATTCAATGGTTAACATACCTTAAACTGAATGAAGATAGCGACTTCCCCTCAACACTTATTTCGCGTTACTGCTTCTTTAGGAGGAGAGATTAAAGGGGTTCTGCAGTTTGTTTAAACTGATGATCTACAGCCAGGTCCATAAATATTGGGACATCAACACAATTCAAAATTTTTTGGCTCTATACACCACCACAATGGATTTGAAATGAAATGAACAAGATGTGCTTTAATTGCAGACTGTCAGCTTTAATTTGAGGGTATTTACATCCAAATCAGGTGAACGGTGTAGGAATTAGAACAGTTTGCATATGTGCCTCCCACTTGTTAAGGGACCAAAAGTAATGGGACAGAATACTAATTATAAATACAACTTTTGCTTTTTAATACTTGGTTGCAAATCCAAATATTAAAAAGCTAAAGTTTGATTTATGATTATTATTCTGTCCCATTACTTTTGGTCCCTTAACAAGTGGAAGGCACATATGCAAACTGTTGTAATTCCTACACCGTTCACCTGATTTGGATGTAAATACCCTCAAATTAAAGCTGACAGTCTGCAGTTAAAGCACATAGTTTTTTGTTAGTTTTTATTTCAAATCCATTGTGGTGGTGTATAGAGCCAAAAATGTTTAAATTGTGTCAATGTCCCAATATTTATGGACCTGACTGTATCTTCTGGATAGATCATCAGCATCTGATCGGCGGGGGTCCGACACCCGGGACCCCCGCCCATCAGCTGTTTGAGAAGGCAGCGGCGCTCCAGGAGCGCCGTGGCCTTCTCACTGTTTACCGCAGGCCCAGTGACGTCACGACTAGTATCAACTGGCCTGGGCGGGGCTAACCTCCATTCAAGTGAACAGAGCTTAGCCGCGCCCAGGCCAGTTGATACTAGTCGTGACAGCACTGGGACTGCCGTAAACAGCGAGAAGGCCGCGGTGCTACTGCCAGCGCCGCTGCCTTCTCAAACAGCTGATCACCAGGGGTCCCAGGTGTCGGACCCCCGCCAATCAGATGCTGATGATCTATCCAAAGGATAGATCATCAGTTTAAACAAACTGCAGAACCCCTTTAATTAACTATCCCTCCTCTTCTAAGAATACATTGCACATTGATATTCACAATTTACAATGGTTTATCAATGCAGTAAAGTTTGTTGAATTAAACTGGTATATTAACACAGTAAAATTTGTTGAATTAAACTACTTTATTAACACAGTAAAATGCATTGAATTAAACTGGTATATTGATGCAATAAAATGCGCTGAATTAAACTGGTATATTGATGCAATAAAATGCATTCAATTAAACTGGTATATTAATGTAGTAAAATGTGTTAAATAAAGCTGATATATTGACAGAGTAAAATGTGTTGCATTAAACAATTGTGCAGCTTATCTGGCGAAACATATGCTGCTGGAGGTGCTGGGAATATGCATATAAAACACTTATGAACTGTAGAATCTTCAGATTTTTGTTTCTTAACCGCTTAATGCAAAACAGTGTGCATGTACGGTGGGGGATGCATTGCCAGAATGCATTCCACCGTACATGCACGGCGGGCTGATCGGGCGGGTGCAGGAGCTGCGCCCGCCCGATCACTGAAGGGTCCGGCAGTCCCGGGTAGCCTGATTTTATAAAAAAAAAAAGAAAAAACACACATATTAGGTATTGCCATGTCCGTAGCGACCGGCTCTATAAATATATCACATGATCCACCCCATCTCATAGACACCATAAAATTTTTTAAAACTGTTTTCAAAAAAGCAATTTTTGTCACTTTACATCACTAAAAGTCAAAAACATGCAATGCGACAATTGCATAATAATAACAAGTGCTACACTATAAGTGCGAGATACTTGGCAAATCGTTTTGTACAAAATTATTTGAGCCCGTCTGCCGAGCGTCAAGGCGATCTCTGTTAGACGGGTTCCTACGCTAAATTCTACCTGTTAGGTGCCATGACAGCTGCCATACACTTCAGGGAGTGTAGGTTCCACGTTCCTGCATTGAATACTACCTGTTAGGTGCCATGACGGTTACCATACACTTCAGGGAGTGCAGGTTACACAGCAGGCCCACTCTACAACACCACCGGCGCCAAACGGCTACCAAGGATTGCAGTGAGAGTCCACAAACTATCTCACTCCTGGTGCCATGGCTTCAGTGAGTGAGGGGGAGCAGGCCTGACTATGTACTAACACTAATTAAAATCTGCCTATAGGGCAGACAGGATGGTCAGGAGTGCACGGCTGGGGAGGCAGCCACACCTCCAGTACAAACTGCAAAGAAAAGCCAAAAAAGGGGGTCAGTCAGCACATACCAAACCGCAGTAGCACATTGCTATGGCAGGGAACAACATTAAAAGACAAAAACATGCAATGCGACAATAAACTGCAATATAGAGTACAAAATTGCACTAAAAGTGCAACATCAAGCGACCAAAAAGGCGTATGCCCCCAAAAATAGTACCAATCGACCTGTCACCTCATCCCACAAAAAATGTGCCCCTACATAGGACAATCAAAATAGGATATATCAAAAAAAAAATATATATATATGGCTCTCAGACTATGGAGACACGAAAACATGATTTTTTGGGGGGGTTTCTAAAATGCTTTTATTGTGTTAAAGGGAACCTGTCACCAGGATTTTGTGTATAGAGCTGAGGACATGGGTTGCTAGATGGCAGCTAGGACATCCGCAATACCCAGTCTCCATAGCTCTGTGTGCTTTTATTGTGTAAAAAAAACATCATCTCAGGGACAGGACTCATCTCAGGTTAATTTACATATGTATCAAATCATTTTATTTACACAATAAAAGCGCACAGATCTATGGGGACTGGGTACTGCAGATGTGCTAGCGGCCATATTGCAACCTATGTTCTCAGCTCTATACACAAAATCCCGGTGACAGGTTACCTTTAAATGTAAAAAAGATTTAAAAAAGTATACATATTAGGTATCGCCACATCTGTAACAACCTGCTCTATAAAAATACCACACCAGCCCCTCAGGTGAACACCGTAAAAAAAAAAACAATGTAAAAAAAGCCATTTTTATGTCGATTAAAAAGTCATACGCACCCCAAAATTGTACCAATCAAACCATCACCTCATCCCGCAAAAATGATACCCTACCTAAAACAATCAGCCAAAAAATAAAAAACTATGGCTCTCAGACTATGGAGACACTAAAACATAATTTTTTTTTGTTTCAAAATATTAGTGTATAAAACTTAAATAAATAAAAAAAGTATACATATTAGGTATTGCCGCGTCCGTAACAACCTTCTCTATAAAAAAATTGCATGATTTAACCCCTCAGGTGAAGACCGTAATTAAAAAAACTAATACAAATGGTATCAAAAAGCCATTTTGTCACTTTACATCACAAAACGTGTAATAGAAAGCAATCAAACAGTCATACGCACCCCAAAATATGGCCAATCAAACCATCATCTCATCCCACAAAAATGATACCCTACCTAAGACAATCACAAAAAAAAAATAAGAATAATAATATGCCTCTCAGACTACTTGCTTGTGCAGCACAAAAAAGGATTGTTTCCCGGGGCAGATTATGCTGTGCAAACACGATCTGCTAGTGGGAAATTACAAGACAATGTGGGGAAGAGCTATGGCATTAGCGAGCGCTTCTCACCATACTCTAGAGGAGCTGGAAGAGATTGCTTCGGTCTCGCTAGCGATCAGCAGATTGTCAGGAAGGAACGCTTCCTTCCCGACAATCAGCTAGATTGCCGTCCTGTGTAAAGGGATCTTAAGATTGCTGGCTTGTGTCTGTAATTGGTGTCTGCTGGAGTAGGCAGACATATGGCACATACATCCATTCACATAGCGGGCTGAACTACAGTAAAAATGGTACTGTATCTGTTCTTCTTTGCTGGCCCAGAGCTGGAAGGACCAGCCAATATCCTACGCCCTGATTGGCTGACTGGCTTTCTGTCTGGCATTCAAGTTGGCTGTGGGCAAACCACCTCCCAGGGTAATTTTTTCCTCAGTCTTCATCTTACTTGCCTTGTTTCCATTGTATTTTAACAGGAAAATGGCCGGCTGTTTTGCACAATTTGTCTGAAGCAAATGACTTCAGATTTGTTTGCCAGAAGAATTTTAGCGAAAACCGTAACAAATCAGATTTTTTTTAGAATTGACTCGCTCACTCTCTAATCAGCACAAATTTTGGCGCTGAAAGGGTTAAACGGTAACACGTGTTAAGTCTTTTTTTTATATATTTTTTGTGATTGTTATTGTGTGGAATTTGTACCACATCATTGCCCTCATTCTATATGCTTTTGTATCTCGTTATCCTACTTTGTGTTACATTGTGATACATTATTTTTATATTTCTTTATATCAAGTGAGATATATATATAGTGGATTATTGCCTTCTGTAGTTTTGTAGGCTAGTAGTAGATTCAACAGATTAAAAAGCAAGATAAAGGGGTAAACACAGAACATTAAAAACCAGCTAACATATATAAACTGGAATATATGATATTTCACTAACAGAATTTGGTACAGCTTCAAAGGACTAGGAAACATTCAGAAGCATACTGTACGTAGGTAAAGCCACTTGGAAAAGTTGACTATAAAGTACTGACCTACTTTTATTCCTAACCTCCCAGGAATTGAAGAGAGCTAAGCTAGAGCTAGTAAAAATTCTGAGACATTCACTATAGAAGGGGGAAGGTGCACAAATCAATATAAAAAAGGGACCAATAACTGAGTAACGAGAAATATTTCATGCCACTGCAGCCTAAGCACCTAAAGGTCCATAGGATAGGCCATCAGAATTAGATTGCTAGAGGTCCAACCTCCAAGACTCCCGTTGACCACTGCACTGAAGGAGCTGAGGCACTCCTTCAAGCATTGCACCCCCTTCATTGTTTACTTAGACACATTCCCTCATTACTATTGATGGCTGTGCCTGATGCATTCCCCTTTAATGGTGGTGATCGGCAGGGGTCACTCAGGTCGGACTTTCCCCAAACAATCCCTGATGCCCATCAATGTTTAAAAGTATAATTCCCTCAGTTTTTATGCTTAAGCTCACTATAAAAGTGCCTATTCTTGAAATTTTTTGGGACATCTTCAATAAGTTGCATGGCAGAGTGTATTTTATTTTGCAATCTCTACTCCCTATTGAGTCCTGGACTGACTATTTGCACGTTAGGACTGTAATTGAGGGCCTCTAGGTGTAATGGCAACGCCCCTGTTGCTCCTAGAGCCTAATTTGCATATAATATAACATAATTTTTCTTAGCAATGCGGGCACATATGGACATGGGACTAACACAGATGGCTTCAGCTGCCAAGTGCACATGTAACAGATCAGACGGTGTCATAGGTACAGAACTGCTGACAGATGCCCTTTAATTGCATTATGTGAAACTCTGAGGTTCAGTGTGCAAACTCACATCCCACTCACAGCTTGGCACAGAATCACTTATTCACTTCATACTCTTTTAGACACGCAGGGTAGATATAATTTTTCATAGAAGAATGATTGGAGAATACTCAAGTTGAAATTACTTTTTTACATACGCTTTAAAAGAAAGAATTGAGAATGCCACTTATTTATGCAGATTAAAGATTCTGTCTATAGATCCATCATCGCAGACCATGGCCGTAGAGAATATAGTTGGAAAAAGACATTTATCCTTCAAGTTTAACCAGGAGAAAGGAGGATGAAGAGCACAAAGGGAAGAAGAGAGAAAAAAAAACATCATTTCCCTCAGTAGTCCAGGAACAGGAGGGGAAAAAACCCATAAGACACAAGTTAATTGCCCTAATGGTGTAAGAAAAATCTTTCCTGACCCTCGTAGCCGCCAGACCCCGTGGCAGTTATTAAATAACGATTGAAGTTATTTTGTTTCAAGGAATCATCTC
This sequence comes from Bufo gargarizans, assembly GCF_014858855.1. Taxonomy (NCBI): domain Eukaryota; kingdom Metazoa; phylum Chordata; class Amphibia; order Anura; family Bufonidae; genus Bufo; species Bufo gargarizans. The sequence continues at coordinate 72,824,349 of NC_058080.1, forward strand.
TTTCCTGAGATGATAAAACGTTTCTGCTAACATCAGCTCCTGCGGTAGTCTATTCTGGAGATTCACTGCTCTTACAGAAAAGAAGTCTTGTCGCTTCTGGAGATTAAGCCATTCACCACCCCCAAGGGCCACTTTACAATAAACAACCGTTCCCCTTATTTTTTATACTGTCCATTTATACATTGATACAAGTTGTTCATGTCCTTCTCGAGACATCTCATCTCAAGCTAAATTCTTTAAAGCGTAACTTAACTTTCTGATAGCTTTTAAGAATAAGCTGTCATATTTGTATACTGCAAGCGATTGCACTATATCTGACCATTATTTGGCTTTACTTTACTGGTACTTTTTTTAACAGTCTTTATTATTGCATGCTGCATCTCTAATTGTCAGCAGTCTCTGAGCTGGTGGGTGGAAACTAGCAATGTAATGACGTCTTGCAGTGGCTGGGTTTGGGGTGGCCCCAACGCTACACTGGGTCCCCCCCCAAAAAAAATAAAAAAAAATTGTGGTAATAAGAGAAAATTGTGTAGTGATGTTGTCATGGATTCTGACCACTTTTGGTTCTGCTATTAGATACAAAAAGTGAGTATTTTTATTAGTGAGCGTGAAGCTGATGTTTTATTCAGCAGCAAGATCAAGAAGAAGAGACAAGGCACCTGACATGTATCTTTCATGAGGGAAATAAAGCGTCCTGTGACTCTAGAAATTGGGACTGTGCACTGAAAATGTACCAGAAGAAAGTCGACGGTGCCCGAGTTGACAGTAATGCATGTTTGTCATAATATACTTCAAAAAGTCATGCAATAGAACAGAATGAATATTTTTCTACACCTGGAAAAGGGTCCTGTTACTTTTAAAAAAAAAGTGTAAATGATTGAGTTTTATATTTTTCATTTCATTTTTTCATAATGTGTGACATTGCATGCATTCATTTGTTTCCGAATCTGGATGTGGATCCATCTGACAAATGCATTGCAATACCAGATCCATCTCTCTGGTGTCATCCGGAAAAACGGATCAGGTATTTATCTTTTTCACAGATTTAAAGGACTGCGCATGCGCAGAACGGGAAACCGGATCAGTTTTTCCAGAACACTTGGTACCGGATCTGGCATTAATACATTTCAATGGAAATGAATGCCGGCAATCCGGCAAGTGTTCAGGAATTTTCTCCGGCCAAATACCGTAAAAGGGACTGAACTGAAGACATCCTAAAGCATACTGAACGGTTTGCTTTCTATTCAGAATGCATTGGGAGAAAACGGAAGTGTTATTTTCCGGTATTGAGCCCCTGTGATTGCTAGAAAGAAATTGTCATTTTTATTGTTTACATCAGTCATGGCATAACCCCTTTAACATACTTGGACTGGTCCACTAGATTCCCCAAGGATCCTCTTGTGGGCCCAGTCTATAAAGTTATAATGGACCCCAAAGGTCCAAGATAAAAATTGCATTTAGGGCTGTCTTTGGAGCTTATTACTGGCCACTAGGGTCTAGGTCTTACGTTTTCAATCAATTAGTTAGTCGGACATCCATCATCATCATCCATAGTTCAACATCAAGCATTATTTCAATCTACTAGTTAATACATATCTCCACAGGACCACTATAGGTAGTACAAGTGCAGCCTGGCTTTACTGCCAAGAATCATTTACCCGCAATAATTCCCAACTTCGAGTTATGTAGACATGTTGTTCAATCAAAGCCTACAGCTCCCAGACAGCAGAAGAACCCCGGCTATTAGTTTTTTACACCTCGAGATATTTGACAGCTAAATATAGGACTAATGGTGAAGAAAATTGAGTGAAATATGCATATTATAATGGATATTCATCTATGTAAATTCACAAAAAAGACCATTCATTTCAACCCCATTAAGTTGACATATAAATGACATGTAAATAACTGCAAACCATGAAAACTACAAGGCAATAGACATACACAGATCCATAATAAAGGCACAGCTAAGATCACTGTGAGACTTCATTATTACAGGAATAATTGCACTACTTCCAGCAGACGAGACTGCCAAGGGCCATAATAATCCCTGTCAAACTGGATTCTTAATAAAAAACATGACATCACAAGCCTGACTTATTTCCTTCATCTGCTTCTCAATGTCAAATGAAAAAGAAAAGAAGACAGATTGACTGAGTTTCCCCTAACAGAGCTTGAGAGAGAGTCCATGATGTTAAATATCAGTGAGACTGGTAAACAGGATGGAGGGAGATTGCTATGGGCACAGTAAAAAAAAAAAGGGGCACACAGTATGATCTGACTGGCAGAATAAATTCCTTAGAGGGGTTTTCCAGGAATAACTAACTTCCTGCAGCTAGTGTTGAGCGAATCGAGTCCACAAAGTGGACTTCGATCCAAACTTCAGGATAAATTCGATTCGCTGCAAAGTCGAATTTCCTCGTGCTTCGTGATAGAAAATTGATTTAGCCTGAAAAACAAAAAATAAAAAAATCATACCTGATCTATTTGCTCATGACGGGCTGGCTGCCACCATCTGGCTTGAAGTTCTCGGCCGAAATCCAGTGTGCGGTGAAGTATGACGTTACCACTCAGTCACAAAGCAATTTTTTTTGTAAAACTCTGCCAAGCAGCCGAATCAAATTTTCTAATACTTTGCTCATCTCTACCCACAGATTGCCCCCACTATTGAAAGATTCACGCTTACCTGCTCCCTGCAGCTTCAGTCCTGCGTGCTGGCTCCCGTGTGTTCATCTTCTGGTCCCCGGCTTGTTTATATCAGGCCAGGCATGGACTGTGTCACCTGCTCCACTGCAGCCAACCACTGGCTTCAGTGATGATTTGTTGCAAGTCGTTAGATGCAGAGGAGAGGGCCAGAAGTAAACAAGTCAGGGACTGGAAGATGGACACATTGAAGCCAGCTCGCCAGAGAGGCAGGTGGCAGGTAAGTATGAATCTTTCAATAGTCAAGGCAGGCTGTGGGCATCACTTAAAAGTTAGGTATTCCTGGAAATCCCCTTTGGGAACTAGGTAGTATTAGACTTGTATGCATACATATGATAAGATGGTGACTTGCTGAGATGTTTCTAAATGTACATCGGAGTCTAAGTAGACCTGAGCGAATCTATTCTAAATGAATCAGATTTGTTACGAATTTAACAAAAATTCTTCTGACAAGTAAATCCAAGGTTTTGCTAATGTTCTTCAGCTGAATCACACAAAACAGCATCTGCCATTGCCCTCAATGATTAGTAGGCAGCCTGACAGCCAATCAGAGGGGAGGGTATTGGCTTGTCTATTAGCCTTTGGCTAGCCATGAAGTATAGTCACCCTTATGAGCTTTTTCAGGCAGCTCTGGTTGCATAGAAATGGGGCTTCAGTGGAAAAACGGATTGAATCCAGATGCAATGCGTTTTTCACTGATGGTTGCTAGGAGATGTAGATTGTTATTTTTAAGTTTTTTTTTCCCGCGCATGAAAAAAAGCATTAAAATCTGATTGCACTGATTGCACAGAAAAAAAACTGAAAAACTGAATGCAATTACAGACTAAACTGACTGAACTTTTTCCCGGAACAGACCCTGAGAAAATCCATAACGCTCATGTGAAAGAGGCCTTTAGGTCTTTCAAGGATAGTGTAAGGATATAGTTAGGCAGGCTCGGACTGGCCCACAGGGGTACAGGGGAATCCTCCGGTGGGCCCCTGAGCAAGGTGGGCCCCTAGTCTCCCACTCCCTGCACAAGTGGCACATAACACATTAGACTTACTGCACTACATACATATATTCAATGTACAGCACCTCAACCATGTTCATATGAAAAACTTGTTAAATTATTTATTATATTTGAATGTATCCGTATTGTGGGCCCCGAAAATACATTTTACTGGTGGGCCCTAAGTACTCTAGTCCGACACTGTAGTTGGGTAGATTAAATTGCTAGATTGTATCAGTAGGATGAGCATAGGAGCAGTTAGTGTACTGGGACTGGATGTCTTGCAGTGAGGGCAGCTGCTGGAGCTGTTCAAGTCTTGCACTGTTCGCACAAATATCTTGCACAAAGATATTTTAACTGGGCATAAGCCAGCCTTTTTTCAGAAATCTGTTACAAAGCTTCTATAGTTACAAGTGTTTTATAGACATATTCCCACCACCACCAACAGCATATATTTCACTATATAATTGCGCAATTCAGGGCATTTTAGTGAGTCAATGCCAATGTACAGTGTGTTCACAGTGTGTGCAGGTGATGTTTAATTAGTTCTGTGTTTATTGCAAAAAAAATGTTTCTATGATTTAGAAATATGCAAATAAGCATATTTTCCAGCATCACTGACAGCATATTGTTTGGCAGCAGGTGGTGTCCAAATGCGCCTTCATTCCAAAACAACTGTTAAAAACTTTATTACAAAAATTCTGTTTAGCACAAACTTGTGTACCTAACCTAAGGTATTACTCTATTGGTGCAGACTGAAAAGCTGTGTCAGACCTAGGGCAGGCTTGAGTGGTGGGAGGGGTAATGTTGTTTTTCTTTAATTAATCAAAATTGTCTGGCAAGTGTGTCAATATGTATTAAAGTTTTATACCTGACTTAATGTACATTGTATGGGACTCAGTCCAAGTGCGAAAAAAAAAAAGTTATGTAGATTGTTTTCCAAAACCTGCATATATCAGTCTCTCACAGACATTTAGCCCCTCAGATGCCATAGTCAAATGTGACCACAGCATCTGGAAGCTAAAAAATCCTGGGAGCCCTCACTTCCAGGCCTGAAACTGCTCTCCCTAGCAGTGATCGGAGAGCCAAATACTAAGTGCGGCAGCCTCAGTCCTCCTGAATGATCTGCGGCTGACACAGATATTTTCTTATGGAAACCCTACTCATGGCGGGGCTCCATAGGAACATAGTGAAATTCTGATAGACCCCAATGCTAATGCATTGGTCTATGACAGAAGCGATCTAAAACAGAACTTTAAAAAAGTAAAATATAAAAAATCTAATCACCCTTCTTTAAAAATAAAAATAGATAAACAATAGAAAATAAACATCATAGGCATCACTGAGTGCAAAAACACCAATACTATTAAAATATAAAAATATTTATCCTATACTGTGAATTAGAAAAAACAAAAAAAACTGTGAATTCACCGTTTTTTGATTGCTTCACCTCCACAAAAAAAGAATTAATAAAAAGTGATCAAAAAGTCGGAATCAAGTTTTTTTCCCCAAATTCTCTCCATTTGGAATTATTTTACAGCTTCCACTAAATTGGTGCATTATTAAATAGAGTCATTCATACGGTTATTTGAATGGAAAAATAAAAAAAGTTGTGGCCATCGAAAGTCAGGAAGTGAAAAATGAAAACACAAAGGCCTCTTTCACACAGGCGAGTTTTCCGCGCGGGTGCAATGCGTGAGGTGAACGCATTGCACCCGCACTTAATACATTTATTTCTATGGGGCTGTGCACATGAGCACAGATTTTCACGTATCACTTGTGTGTTGCGTGAAAATCGCAGCATGCTCTATATTGTGTGTTTTTCACGAAACGCAGGCCGCATAGAAGTGAGAGGGGCTGCGTGAAAATCGCAAGCTTCCGCAAGCAAGTGCGGGTGTGGTGCGATTTTCACGCATGGTTGCTAGGAGATGATCGGGATGGGGACCCGATCATTATTATTTTCCCTTATAACATGGTTATAAGGGAAAATAATAGCATTCTTAATACAGAATGCTAAGTAAATTAGGGATGGAGGGGTTAAAAAAAAATTATAATAATTAAACTCACCTTTTTTACAGCTTACACTAAATTGGTGCATTATTAAATGGTGTCATTATAAAGTTTAACTTGTCCTACAAAAAACAAACCTTTATACGGTTATTTGAATGGAAAAATAAAAAAAGTTGTGGCCATCGAAAGTCAGGAAGTGAAAAATGAAAACACAAAGGCCTCTTTCACACAGGCGAGTTTTCCGCGCGGGTGCAATGCGTGAGGTGAACGCATTGCACCCGCACTTAATACATTTATTTCTATGGGGCTGTGCACATGAGCACAGATTTTCACGTATCACTTGTGCGTTGCGTGAAAATCGCAGCATGCTCTATATTGTGTGTTTTTCACGAAACGCAGGCCGCATAGAAGTGAGAGGGGCTGCGTGAAAATCGCAAGCTTCCGCAAGCAAGTGCGGGTGTGGTGCGATTTTCACGCATGGTTGCTAGGAGATGATCGGGATGGGGACCCGATCATTATTATTTTCCCTTATAACATGGTTATAAGGGAAAATAATAGCATTCTTAATACAGAATGCTAAGTAAATTAGGGATGGAGGGGTTAAAAATAATAATAATAATTAAACTCACCTTATCCACTTGTTCGCGCAGCCCGGCTTCTTTTCTTTCTTCTTCTTTGATGACCTGGCAGGAAAAGGACCTTTGATGATGTCACTGCGCTCATCACATTATCCATCACATGGTCCATCACCATGGTGATGGACCATGTGATGGATCATGTGATGATCGCAGTGTTGTCATCAAAGATCCTTTTGCCAGGTCCTGAAGAAAGAAGAAAGAAGAGGAGATCGGCTACGCGACCAAGTGGATGGGGTGAGTTAAATTTGTTTATTAATTTTAACCCCTCAATGGACATTTTACTAAGCATTCTGTATTAAGAATGCTATTATTTTCCCTTATAACCATGTTATAAGGGAAAATAATAAAATATACACAACACCTAACCCAAACATGCCGATTTTTCTCACGTGCGTGCAAAACGCATTAAAACGTTTTGCACTCGCGCTGATAAATCGCGCATTTTCCCGTAACGCACCTGCATCCTATCCGGCCCTTACACGTGACGCCCGTGTAAAAGAGGCCAAAATCCTCCGTAGATGAAAGTGTCTACCCCAATAAGTCTCAGTTTTTTGACCGCTTGTTCAGAACAAGTCACATTTTTTTTATAACACTGTTTGTGTTTAAGCACCATCTGCCCCAACACCATCAACCATAGCTATATATGTCAATGTCACAAACTATAGCTATATAGGTCACTGTAACTATGACATCATTTACTATTGCAGTCATTGCATTAAAAAGCGTAAACGGGGGAAGGGGAGACAAATAAATACATAAACGAGAAAAATTTTAGAGAAAAAATATGTGTTTTAGGAAACCTAGGACCTAGTGTTATATACCAATTTTCAAGCCAAATGAAGCACTTTTTAATCAGGCACAATCGATTTGGAACCAAATAAAAAAAAATTACAGATTTGTTAGAATTTGACCCAAAACGAATTTCAAGAAAGTCGCTCATCTCTAGGTCTGAGATGTTCAACCGCTCAGAAGCACAATACTAATGCATCATTACATAAGTATAACTCCTTGAGAGACCAGGAACCATACTGCCATATCTATAGCTTTGAAGTTTCTATTAGAAGCAGAGTCAGCACATCCTTAAAAAAAAGTAAGACACATCAACATATTGGCTCTAATAAGGCCACAGGGACAGTCAGTACAATACATAAATTCACCTGCATATATCCCTATATGACCTTACACTACCAAGTGACCACTACACCTCCAGAGATACAATCAGTTCAAGTGGTGACATATCACTATGCCATTGTGGCCAACATAGCTATAATGCCCATGTAGCAATTGAGGCTTCATAGTGCAGTGACCCACAGGGGGAGAGCTGTGAGGAGAATGGGAGTGGTAGTGGAGACACAGATAGTAGTGGTTCAAGGTAGTTGTCCTCACTCTGGCGCTACAGTGATATACTTAAAAACCTCTTAGGACAAGCAACTTGTATAAATTTAAGTTTTTAATCTACAATGTTGCCATTTGCTGCACTTCTGTTCATTTCAATATGAAGGAAAAGAGAGGGTGCAAAAGACTACATCCATCTATTTTCTCACTGTTGAAAGAGGGCAATAAAGCTAATGTGAATATTTCACCCAAAGAGGTTATTACTAGAGATGAGCGAATTTTTCAAAAATTTGATTCGCCGGTTCGCCTAATTTTTTGTGAAAAATTTTGTTCGATCCGAATAAATTTGCAGCAAATTACGTGAAAAAAAATGCAATTTACTGGCTGCAGAGAGCCTTTATAGTGGAGTAGAACACTGTGCCTTGAAGTAACACGCATAGGGAGTCTGCTTTGGTAGTGAAATAATACTGGGAGTCTGTATGACATGCAGATGACAGGTGTCGCACTTAAAATCACTGCACATTTTACTTATTTGGGCAGTTACGGGGCAAAAACTGACCAAAAAACTCAAGTATGAACTCAGCCTTACAGGTTGATGTTAGCGCCAAGAAGAAGCGCACTCCTTTTACACCGTCGTCAGCTGATTCCACATAGATGTCTACAGAACCTGTTCTATTAAACGCTTATTGTCACGGTCCCTCAGGAAATCAAGGAGATTGGCTGAGCGTGGAGGAATCTAACAGCCTCCTTGATTTCTCTTGATTCTGTGTTAATAGGGTTAATGACCACTTCCCCTTTCTCAGCTGTTGCTCAGTTGTCATCACTTCTACCCTTTATAGTCTGACCCCACCCTTCTGACTATGCGGTAGATAGCTTCATTTGGGTTTGGCTAAGCTAGTGTGAGTTTGTCTCTGGTGTTCCTGCTTGTCCGTCTCTACAGAAGTTAAGTGTCACGTTTGTTTGTGTGTTTGTTATACTCCCTGTTGTTTGTATCTGGGCCTGAAACAGGGACTTCCATTCATCCATCTTGGCAGGAATGGGTTGTCTCTGCTCATAACCTTTTCCAGGGCCTAATAGGAATATAAAGGCCTAGGTATCCTGCATATGAATATTCCTACCTTCCTATTAATATTAATAGATAGTTAGGGCCCGGATTAGGGTTGTCTAGGAGGTGACCTGTTTCTTCCCTAGTTTCCAGGCCCAGTTACTGTACCCCTTCCCCTCTGTGTTCAGTGTGGAGTTTCCCCCCCCCCCCCCCCCCCCCCACACACTGATCGTGACACTTATACATATAGAGTCCCCGGACAGAGTGGAGAAGGTGTCAACAGTAAGTTTGTGTGGACGTCAATGATTATTTTGCCCTTCCTCTGATTCATCAGAACAATAACCCCCAAAAAACGGATCCTGTCTGTGTAGCATCTGCCTTCACTCGGTCAGCATTTGGTCAGTAATCCATCAGTATTGCTAATGCCCCAAAAAAAGAGAAGTAGATCCAAAACAGAGATGACACGTGAACGGAATAGTAGCATGTCTTCTGTGTTTTGTACCCACTCCTGCTTTTGTCTACCAAATCACAAGCCAATTATTCTTTTTTTAAAGAACTAGTGTTGGGCGAGCATGATCGGCCAAACACCAATTTTACTCGAGTATCGCGATGCTCGGCACATCGCGGTGTTCGGCCAAATACTGTGTGTGCTCGAGCGCGATACTCAAATCTCCTCCCCACACGTTTGTTGGCTGCTACGCAGCCAATAAACGTGCAGGTAAGTACTGCCATTCACTGTAATGCCGTAGCCATGTTGGCTACTAGCATTACAGTGATTGGCTGGCCAGAACATGTCATCGGGTGCTATATAGCACCCGATGACATGTGTTTGGCTCAATCTTAGTCAGGGAGAGCTGGAGAGCAGAAGGGAGAGATAGTGTAGGGAGTGTATCTGGCAACAATATATATTTTTAGAGCAACCTGCGCTACATAGCTTGCAATTGTTTGGCCACTGCAGACAGCGACATTATCTGAGCTATATCTCCTGTGTAACGTGTGTGCAGCCTAAAAATATCTGTGACATCCAGTGTACTTTTTCCGTAGACGGTGTCGGCTGCTGACAGTTACATTACCTGTGCTACCTCTCCTGTATAACGTTTGCGTTTTCGAAATATCAGTGACATTCAGTCAAATTTTTTTGATGCTGATGGCAGCAACATTACCTGCGCTACATCTCCAGTATAACGTTAGCGCATCTGAAATATCAGTGACATTCAGTGTAATTTTTTTCAATGCTGGTGACAGCGACATTATTTGCGCTACATCTCCTCTGTAACGTGTGCGCAGCCTAAAAATACTGTCAGGTCCATAAATATTGGGACATCGACACAATTCTAACATTTTTGGCTTTTTACACCACCACAATGGATTGGAAATTAAACTAAAAAGATGTGCTTTAACTGCAGACTGTCAGCTTTAATTTGAGGGTATTTACATCCAAATCAGGTGAACGGTGTAGGCATTACAACAGTTTGCATATGTGCCTCCCACTTGTTAAGGGACCAAAAGTAATGGGACAATTGGATTCTCAGCTATTCCATGGTCAGGTGTGTGTTATTGTCACGGCCATGGCCATGACCGTGACTCCTGAACCGCATGCGGTTTTCAGCGGTTTAGTTTGCTTGTCAATCACAGGTGAGGGCTGTGGTATTTGCCTCACCTGTGGTTGCCGCTGGCAACAGTATGTATGTGGCAGCTTGCTATGCTGTGCATGCGGTTGCGTGTGATTCTGTGTATGTGTGCACTTGTGTTTATGTTTGTGTGCACTTTCCCTTTAAGTGAGTTTCCCTTCTGTGGTGCTGGAAGGGTTAACTCCCTTCCCAGTGTGTGTGTTGTGTCACTGGGTGTGTCTGACTGTGGGGTGTGGCTTCTAGGCCTATAAAGCCTCACTGTTAGCATGGCTCAGTGGGTTGCTTCAGCCATGCTTGCTGGAGCAGCCTCCTGTGACCTCCATCTTCCTTGCCAGTGAGAGCCACCCCTGTGGTCATAAAGATATTGTCGTTATGTTTATGTCTTGCTGTGTGTGATGTGGTATGTTATGTTCTGTTGGGACCTTGCTATGTGTTTGGTGCAGCTTACGGTTCTGGATTCCTGTTTGCGCAGGGATCCAGTCAGCAAGGCTGTGACAGGTTGGTGGAACTAATAGTTTGCCTGTCATTCCCGTAAGGCTGTATGAGTTCCCCTTTTCCCAACAGCTTGGCCATTGAGACTCCTGCTCCTCCGTGCCAAGGAGGAGTAGGTCGTCTTACCCAGCTCCTAGCTCAGGGATCTGCGGAGGGTAAGACAGGGCTCCGAGGTTCCTGCGCATGGGTCCTCCTACCTTAAAGGTCGGCCCATGCAGGTTAGGAGTTAGGGTCAGGGTAGGGACGCTGTAGGAGGTGACCTGCTCCCTATCCTGTTCTCCTGGCCGAGCAGCCCTACATCACCTGGCATTGCACGGCTGAGGGTTTTCCCCATCCTCAGCCGTGACAGTTATTCCCTCATTATCCCAATTACAATGAGCAGATACAAGGTCCAGAGTTAATTTCAAGTGTGCTATTTGCATTTGGAATCTGTTGCTGTCAACTCTCAAGATGAGATCCAAAGAGCTGTCACTATCAGTGAAGCAAGCCATCATTAGGCTGAAGAAACACAACAAACCCATCAGAGAGATAGCAAAAACATTAGACATGGCCAAAACAACTGTTTGGAACATTCTTAAAAAGAAGGAACGCACCGGTGAGCTCAGCAACACCAAAAGACCTGGAAGACCACGGAAAACAACTGTGGTGGATGACCAAAGAATTATTTCCCTGGTTAGGAAAACACCCTTAACAACAGTTGGCCAGATCAAGAACATTCTTCAGGAGGTAGGTGTATGTGTATCAAAGTCAAAAATCAAGAGAAGACTTCACCAGAGTGAATACAGAGGGTTCACCACAAGATGTAAACCATTGCTAACCCTTAAAAACAGGAAGGCCAGATTAGAGTTTGCCAAACAACATCTAAAAAAGCCTTCACAGTTCTGGAACAACATCCTATAGACAGATGAGACTAAGATCAACTTGTACCAGAGTGATGGGAAGAGAAGAGTATGATGAAGCAAAGGAACTGCTTATGATCCTAAGCATACCACCTCATCAGTGAGGCATGGTGGTGGTAGTGTCATGGCGTGGGCATGTATGGCTGCCTATGAAATTGGTTCTCTTGTATTTATTGATGATGTGACTGCTGACAAAAGCAGCAGGATGAATTCTGAAGTGTTTTGGGCAATATTATCTACTCATATTCAGCCAAATACTTCAGAACTCATTGGACGGCGCTTCACAGTGCAGATGGACAATGACCCAAAGCATACTGCAAAAGCAACCAAAGAGTTTATTAAGTGAAAGAAGTGGAATGTTATGCAATGGCCAAGTCAATCACCTGACCTGAATCCGATTGAGCATGCATTTTACTTGCTGAAGACAAAACTGAAGGGAAAATGCCCCAAAGAACAAGCAGGAACTGAAGACAGTTGCAGTAGAGGCCTGGCAGAGCATCACCAGGGATGAAACCCAGCGTCTGGTGATGTCTATGCATTCCAGATTTCAGGCTGTAATCAACTGCAAAGGAATAAAAAGTGAAAGTTTGATTTATGATTATTATTCTGTCCCATTACTTTTGGTCCCTTAATATGTGGGAGGCACATATGCAAACTGTTGTAATTCCTACACCGGTCACCTGATTTGGATTAAAGCTGACAGTCTGCAGTTAAAGCACATCTTGTTTGTTTCATTTCAAATCCATTGTGGTGATGTATAGAGACAAAAATGTTAGAATTGTGTCGATGTCCCTATGTTTATGGACCTGACTGTATCTGTGATATCCAGTGTACTTTTTCTGTAGACGGTGTCCGCTGCGGACAGTTATATTACCTGCGCTACATCTCCTGTATAACGTTTGCCCATCCTAAATATCAGTGACATTAATTCAGTGTAATTTTTTATTTGCCGCTGGTGACAGTGACATTACTTGCACTTTACCTCCTGTTTAACTTGTGCACATCCTAAATATCTGTGACATTCATTTAGTGTATTTCTTTATTAGGCGGTGGTGACCGTGACATTTTTTGCGCTATACCTCCTGTTTAACGTGTGCGCATCCTAAAAAATATCTGTGACATTCTGTATACTTTATTTGCGCATACACTTACTAAACCTGCACTACTGTACGTGTGACATACTTCCAAGCATATATACCATTTAATATGCACAAGGCGAGCAGTAAGGGATGGGGAAGTGGCCGTGCTGCTGATGTTGCATGCAGAGGCCGTGGCCCTGGGCGCGGTGATACTGTGCCTGCTGCCAGAGCACAAGAAACACACTCATCCACGATACCTAGCTTCATGTCTCAGTTTGCAGGGCAACACAGAACAGCACTCTCGAAGTCAGACCAGTGCGACCAAGTGGTCGGTTGGATTGCAGCAGATAATGCTTCCAGTCGGTTAAGCACCACCCTGTCTTACACAAAGTCCAGTCTCAGTAGTCAAGAGTCTGGTCAACAGAATCCTCACCCTGATACTCCTTCCACCCACCATGAAGAGTCTTGGCAAACAAGTGATCCCAGACTCGGATATTCCGAGGAGCTGTTTTCATCGCCATTCCTTAATTTTGGGCCTCTTGCCAAGCCCGCTTGAAGAGGGACATGAGGAGATCTTGTGCCCTGATTCCCAAACTCTGGAGCATCCACAGTCACAAGAAGATGACGGTGGGGAATGGCAATTAGTGTTTCACGAGGTGGATGATGATGATGAGACACAGTTGCCAATAAGTAAACCGCAATTAGTGTCTCAAGAGGTTCATGATGAGGATGAGACACAATTGTCAATAACTGAGGTTGTTGTTAGGTCAACAAGTCAAAAGGATGACCAGAGTGAGGAAGTGGAAGAGGAGGTGCTGACGATGAAGTCACTGACCCAACCTGGGAAGGTGGCAAACCGAGCGAGGATAGCAGTACAGAGGGGGAGGGATCCGCAGCACCGCAACAGGCTGGAAGAGGCAGTGGGGAGGCAAAAGGGAGAAGGCGGGCCACACCAAACAGGCCCGCAACTGTTCCCGGAGCACCCGCTTGTGGCAATCTCCCTTGCAAAGGGGCAGGTGTTCCACAGTCTGGCGCTTTTTTGAGGAAAGTGCGGACGATAAAAGAATTGTCATTTGCAACCTGTGCCATACCAAAATGAACAGGGGCATGAACACTAGCAACCTCAACCACCACCAGCATGATCCGCCACATGGCATCAAAGCACCGTAATAGGTGGGCCGAACGCCTGGGTCCACAACTAAATTCTGCGAATCACACCACTACCTTCTCTTCCCCTGTGTTACGTGCTGGCCAATCCCCTGTCCAAGAAGCAGGTCCGGATGCCTACCGCCATGCACCTGGACCTTCGCAAGCACCATCAGCTAGCACATTCACTTCTGTGTCCCAGCGCAGCGTACAGATGTCTATACCCCAGGCCTTTGAGCGAAAGTGCAAATACCCAGCCACCCACGCACAGACCATAGCACTAAATGCACACCTTTCCAAATTGCTAGCCCTGGAAATGTTGCTATTTAGGCTTGTGGTCACTGAGGCTTTCTGCTGCCTGATGGCGGCCGCTGTCCAGTGGTACTCTGTCCCCAGCCGCCAATATTTTTCACCGTGTGCATTCCCAGTCTTACCCCAGCATGTGTCCAGTAACATCACCCGAGCCCTGACCAACGCAGTTATTGGGAAGGTCAACTTAACGACTGACACATGGACGCTACATTTCCCTGACGGCCCACTGGGTGAACGTTGTGGAGGCCGGGAGCAGGTCGTACCCTGGGAAGGCACAGGTGCTACCGAAGCCAAGGATTGCGGGCCCTACTTCCATCAGGATTTCCGCCGCCACCTACGTTAGTGGCTGCAACCCCCCCTTCTCCTCCTCCACCTCCTCCTCCACTTCCACCTCTAAATTATCATCTTGCAGCACCAGTCATCCATCAGTCAGTAGATGGAAGCAGTGTAGCACTGCTGTGGGAAAGCGGCAACAGGCCATTCTTAGACTGATCTGCTTAGGTGACAAACAGCACACCGCCGCAGAGCTGTGGCAGGGGATAAGAGACCAGACTGAGCTGTGGCTCTCGCTCTTATCTGATAATGGCCTATCTTGGTGGCGGCTTTGGAGCTCGGCAAGCTCACACACATACCATGCCTAGCCCACCTGTTCAAGCTAGTGGTTCAACGGTTTCTCAAAACCTACCCCAATTTGCCTGAGCTACTGCTGAAGGTGTGCCGCGTGTGTGCCCATTTCCGCAAGTCATCGACAGCTTCCGCCGGTCTGGCAACACTGCAGCAGCGCTTGCAATTGCCAGCTCACCGACTGTTGTGCGACGCGAGCATGCGCTGGAATTTCACATTCCACATGTTGGCCAGGCTTTGTGAGCAGCAGAGGGCACTAGTGGAATACCAGCTGCAATATGGTCGTCGCCTTTCCAGTCAGCTTCCGAGTGGGCATGGTTGTCTAACCTCTGTGAGGTTTTACACAAATTTGAGGAATCAACACAGATGGTAAGCGACGATAACGCTATTATCAGCGTAACCATCCCACTTCTGCGTCTACTCAAACGCTCGCAGCTCACAATTAAGGATGACGCTTTGCATGTGGAAGAGGTGGAAATGGGGGAAGAAAGTACACAGGGTGATAGCCAGACCACCCTCAGTTCGTCTTCTCAGCGCAAATTGGATGATGATGATGAGGAGGAGGAGTAGCAGTAGACGGTTACCTCTGCTACAGAGGGTAGTACCCATGGAAGTTTTATTCCATCTGTTCAGCGTGGATGGGCAGAAGAGGTAGAAGAGGATGAGGAGATTGAGAGTCAGGATGACAGCAAATTCTTGTCTGTTGGGACTCTGGCACACATGGCTGACTTTATGTTAGACTGCCTTTCCCGTGACCCTTGCGTTGTATGCATTTTGGCCAACACCGATTACTGGTTGTTTACCCTTCTCGACCCCTGCTACAAAGAGAACTTCTCATCTCTCATTCCTGTGGTGGAGAAGACGAGCAAAATGGTGCAATACTAGAAGGTCTTTGTAGAAAAATTGCTCCAAAAATTTGCAGCTGACAACGCTGGCAGCAGAGTACGTAGTTCCTTGACCAACCAAGGGAGGGAGACGAGGGGAACACACAGCAATTCCAACAGAGGCAGGGCAACACTCTCCAAGGCCTGGGACAGTTTTTTGACACCCCGCCAGCACCCTCAACCTGATGGCGCGGCCTAGTGTCACAAGGAGGGAAACATTTTGGAAGATGGTGAAGGAGTACGTAGCAGACCGTGTCAGCATTCTCAGGGATCCCTCTGTGCCTTACAACTATTGGATGTCCAAGCTGGACACTAGGCACGAACTGGCGCTCTACGCCTTGGAGGTGCTGGCCTGACCCGCCGCCAGCATTTTGTTAGAGCGTGTATTTAGTGCTACTGGGGGCATAATAACTGATAAGCGCATGTGCCTGTCAACTGAAAATGCTGACCGGTTGACTCTTATAAAAATAGACAAGGCCTGGATTGCCCCTGACCTTTCTACTACACCAGAGGAAAGCGACTGAACATAAAGGCACTCTAATGGTGGGTCACCAGCAGGCCATCAACCATAATGTTTTAGATGGTCAGCTTGGCAGCAGGCCCTCGCCCCACAAATATTTTAGATGGTCAGCTCGGCAGCAGGCCCTCGCCCACATAATTTTTTAGATGGTCAGCTCAGCAGCAGACCCTCACCCCTAATGTTTTAGATGGTCAGATCAGCAGCAGGCACTCGCCTCTAATGTTTTAGAGGGTCACCAGCAGGCCATCAATCATAATTTTTCAAGGGTGTGTATGATGCCCTACTTTATGTGTATGTGTTATGTGTATACTTAATAAAGGGTGTATTGGAGTGCCGATTCCTTGTAATTTTTGGCAGCCCTTTCCCTTAGTGCATAGGCTTTATGAGTGTAGGAGTCCCACTACCTGAACAATTGTACCACAATGTGAATGAGGCCCTCCTTTATGTGATATACAGGTTGTATCGGAGTGCCTCTTCCTTGTAATTTTTGGCAGCACTTGCATTTTAAATACAAGAAATATACAGGAAAGAATGTTTCCTAACAATTTTTCCTCTAAAATCGATTTTATCTTCGGTTTAGTGCGTATTATTGTCAGTCTGTAAAAGTGGCGTACTACTCGGACAACATTGTTTCCAGCGGCGACCTGGGAGTCCAAGATGCATCCAGACATCCTCCCCATGCTGTTCCCGAACTATTTTAGTGGTGTTCCCATCAATTTCTGACCTTTTCCTATGAACCAGACACCCTCCCCTATTCAGAGCAGGGGGTGCCTGGTTTAATGCTCGGGTTCTCCCATTCACTTTCATTGTGCTCAGGTGCTCGGTAGAGCGCCCGAGCATCCCGGGGTGTTCTACTCGAGCACCCGAGCACTTTGGTGCTCGACCAACACTAAAAACAATGTTTATTTAACAAACAGGATATTAACACACATAAAATGCAACACAGAAGGGGCAAAACCACAAGATTTAAAAGACAAACTGGAAAAACAAAGTGCTTCATCAAGAAGAATGGATTGACAACCTGTGTCAGGGTGATCACGATGGTAATGCATACGGATAAATAAATGTATGGGGTTATGGCTGA
This sequence comes from Bufo gargarizans, assembly GCF_014858855.1. Classification (NCBI taxonomy): domain Eukaryota; kingdom Metazoa; phylum Chordata; class Amphibia; order Anura; family Bufonidae; genus Bufo; species Bufo gargarizans. The sequence goes on from NC_058080.1 coordinate 72,841,740, forward strand.
TAACTGGTGGACAGTCCAGCAAACAAGCCGACTCCAGCTCATTCCTACAGTGCAGGCTACACAATCACAGCTGGAAGGTAACTGGTCGGTACAGGCAACACCCAAAAATCTTCATAAATAGGCCTTAGTATGTGCAGGTCTCACAGCCGCTGTAACAGAATGGTAAGAAACAGTATAAGATGTAGTAAGCACTGCAGGAATCATGTCTAAGATATGTAAGACGTCTGGGGGGGTCCCGAACATTGTGGACAAGGTCCGAGATGATAGTCATCCATGTGTTCAATACTCAATGTTATTGATGGCCAGCTCCGTGATGAATCCCAGCACTCGGATTAGGTAGTCCTTACTGAGGAACTTCACTTTTCCTTCACAATGCGCTGATGCCACAGATGTCATCACCTTGACGAGCTGGGTTGCTGATAAGTGGATTCTAAAGTGTCTTAAGAAATTAGAGTTAAGACATTGGAATAAATTGTCCACTTCCTCCAACATGACCTCATCCTTTGATTTATAAATATCATTCCATAAAGTCTTGAAGTCCTCTGCATGGATGGCATAAGAAATGTCCATGCGAGGTTCGATGGCCACAGAGAAAACACACTCTGTGGCCGACACTGATCCAGACACATGATACCCGGTCCACATCTCTGCTAGCCACGTAAAGTCCTGAGAACTGATCACCAGCTTACCCAAACAACAGTCAAAGTTTTTTTGGAACCACGTTCCTACAATAGCCATGAGCGCCTCTAAGCCGCTATACAGGAAGAGCGGGAGGCAAGTAAATGTCTTTGGTAAGCCCTCCAATAGATCGTCCTCTGTGTATGTCCCGCAGAACCAACTTGTCCACACAATCCGGTCCTCTGTGCTTGCCTTGGTGAGTGGAGGCTTTGATGAAATCTGTATGAGCACAGCCAGTGGATCTCTGTCCTTTCCTTTGAGTCCAGGTAAACAGAAAAAAATTGGCTTTTAGGTTCAGCTCTGAGCCCACTTCAATGGCAAGACCCTTCTGCTTCTTGGCAGCTATGTGGGCAGACAGGCGCTTGGAATACTCCTTCAGTCTGGTGTATGAGAAATTAAACATAGGTGTCACGCTGTACAGAGTTCATTGTTTTTGAAGGAGCAAAGCAGCCTGTGCCGGATCAAGAGTTTCCTCCAAGGGGGTGCACTGCGGGATTTTTCTTTTAGACAAGCTTTGCAATGTAGACCATCAACGTGCAAAGGTAAAGCTTCCGGGAAGATACCTTGAGCTGTGAAAATGACTGCTCCTTCGTGCCAATGACCTACTTCTGGCGGTTAACACCCCATCGGTTGCTGTTTGCATATCCTTGCGATAAATGATGTTCCCATTCACTGACTGTAAACAGAGATATTAACAGACAAACATATCAAACTCTGCCACCATCTATCTAGGCATCATGTCTCCAGTCCCCTGACCAACCAGATTTACCAGCATCTGTTCCAGGACATGAAGCAGTGGAATGACATTGTTCATCCCATAGCGACTGACAAATAACGTGGCCTCCTCAAAGGGCCTGAGCAAACGGCAGGTGTTACGCATGAGCTGCCACTGGCTGACATTGAAGTTACACAGGAGACTACTCATGTCCGCTTGGATCATCAAGAAATCGTTGATGGCCTTTCTCTGTTCGTACAGTCAGTCCAACATATGGAGGGTGGAATTCCAATGGTTGGTCGCATATCAGCCTATGTTGGGGGATGCCGTTCTGCCGCTGCAGTTCAAGGAGGGTGTCCTTTGCAGTGTACGAGTGGCTGAAGTGCATGCAAAGTTTCCTGACCATTTTTAGGATGTCTTGCAGATGGGTGGAAGACTTCAGGAACCGCTTGACAACCAGATTGAACATGTGTGCCATGCAGGGCGCATGGCTCAGCACTCCTTGACGCAGCGCCGACACCATGTTCTTCCTGTTGTTGGTCACCATGGTTCCAATTTTGAGTTGTTGCAGAGAAAGCCAGGATTCAACTTGTTGATGAAGGACACGGTGCAGTTCCTCCCCTGTGTGACTCCGTTCGCCCCCAGGCAGACCAGGTGCAGAACACTACATGCCTCCAACATAATTCTTGGATCTCTACATGAAAAAAATGTATTTGGTGTAAATCGTGAGAGGGCCATATTTGGAGACATTGACTTCACAAGAGATACAGAGCAGCGGACTTTACTTTAATTTAAAATTTAATCACTGTGTAAGTCAGCCCATACAGCAAAAGGAGGTGTACAGTCACCCATCAATTTTCCCAAAAAAAAGCCTGTTTCACATAACACATTTCACCAATACATAATTCGGCCCATACCACAAAAGGAGGTGTACAATCACTCATACATTTTCAGGAAAAAAAAAACTGTGTCACAAAAAGAATTTCACCAAGTTGTTCCATACCGCAAAAAGGGGTGTACATTCACCCATAAATTTAAAAAAAAAAAGCCGGTGTCACAAAGAATTTCACCGCTAAGGAAGTCATTCCATACCGCAAAAGGAGGTGTACATTCACCCATACATTTTTAGAAAAAGAGCCAGTGTAGCATAAAGAATTTCACCACTAAGTACTTCAGTCCATACTGCAAAACGAGGTGTACATTCACCCATACATTTTCAGAAAAAAAGCAAGTGTCACGTAAAGAATTTCACCACTATGTAAGTCATTCCATACTGCAAAAGGAGGTGTATATTCACCCATACATTTTCAGAAAAAAAGCCAGTGTCACATAAAAAAATTTACTGCAAAAAGGGCTTTTATAACTGCACTGCTGAATGACAAGTTTGCCCTTAATTGAGAGGGGTCGCACATGGCTTGCATACACCGCATGCCTCCAACATGGAGACATTGACTTCACAAGAGATACAGAGCAGCGGAGTTCAGCCACCTCTATTTGCTTCCCGCTGTTTACTGCTCCTGAATTAAAATTGGGGCAACCAACTTCAGCTTCCTCTGTTATGAGTCCTTTTGTTATGGCTTTGCACAGGGAGCAAGATTGTTATGCACAATTCTGATGGAACTCCTGAACTCCTGATCTTAAGAAACTGGACTTGGACTCCAAAACAGAGGCTGTCCTGTCATGTCTTGTGTGCTGTAGAGATCGAATGCAGACAGAGCAGATAAAAACACATGAATGTTTACAACTTAGTGAAGCTGCTTGATTTAATTGTGAATAGATGTAAAGGCAAAGTCTGCTGGTGTGTTGTCATCAGCGTCTTCATTATGTTTACTGCAGGACCCACAATGACGTAATTCGGTCCATACTGTAAAAGGAGGTGTACAATCACCCATCAATTTTCCCGAAGAAAACATGGTTGAAATAAAAAATGTCACCAATGACAGGATAATGGAATTCGGTTCATACAGAAGAAATTCTACTATCAGCCATCAGTTTCCCTCCCAAAAAGCCCGTTTCACATATAAAATTCACGTAATTCAGTCCTTACCGCGAAAAGTGCTTCACCACATATAACTGCACCGCTGAATGGCAATTAGGCCCTAATTGTTTTCTACTTTGGCAGAACTAGAGATCTTTGGCTTTCTATAAAACCAGGGCAGTGGGCCTTTCATCCAATAGGGGATCACATGCCGGGCCATCTATCGGCGCTGTGACCCTATCTTGGAGACAGGCCCACTTCCCCTATTTCGATCCATATTGAATCGCCTTGAACAGTGAGAAGTGTAAAGGACAATATGCGAATATGATGATGACTATTCTGTTTGAGCCTTAAAGGACTTTAAAAATTTATATTACTGGTGTTATATATTTATGGACTTTTAAATTAGCTCTTGATACACATTTTTATGTATTATGTATATTTATTAATAGAAAGCAACCTGGTAGCAATTTTTCCTTCATTGCCAGTACTGTGGATAGCAATATGATGAAGATATAGAAAAGACGCATCTGTTGCGAAAAAAACCGCAGGAAAAATGCATGAAAATCGCAACACATGAAAAAGACATTCCAGTCCAGGTTTTGAAAAGTACCTGTGGCAATATAAAAGGAAGTGATGTGGCAGCAGGGATATAGCCACTGAGGAAGGGGAGAGAGGTTCCCGAAACGCGTCTGGCGTTATATCCCTGCATTAAGTTAATCTGGATATGAGTGAGATTATCTAAATCATCGCATCGAATTTGGAGCGCTCCATTTTTTCATCTCTCTGGAAGACCGCAACAAAGATACCAAGTCCCGCGATACTTCAGGAGAGATCACGTCACAGACATCGAGGAGTGAGGACGCCGGAAGCAAATACAGCCGAGTGGTGCGCTGAGCTGAATAACGGGATTGCCGGAAATTTTGGCCATATACCGGTAAGCGAATTTCCCCACAGCATTGTGCACCTGAAGCTATCAAGGTCCTTGTTGAGCTAGTGGCTATTAAATGCTGTTGATGTGACCCACATAGTGAGTGCCAGTTGTCTTTCTATCCTGCTTTCTACTTTTACCCAAAAGGCTTTTCAACAGATAAGTGCAAAGCAGGACGGCGAATATATTTTTATTTCGCCAGTAATGCACGGCAAACTGGGCTTCAGAGTATAGCACTGAACCGCACAAGGGCAATTAGGCCCTATTATTTTTACACTTTTACAGAACACAACAGGCTTTTCAACAGATAAGTGCAAAGCAGGATGGCGAATATATTTTTATTTCACCAGTAATACATGGCAAACTGGGCTGTAAAATATCTCACTGCACCGCTGAGTGGCAATTAAGCCCTAATTTCTTTCTATTTTTACACAAAAGGCTTTTCAACAGATAAGTGCAAAGCAGGATGGCAAATATATTTTTATTTCGCCAATAATACACAGCAAACTGGGCTTTACAATATATCACTACACCGCTGAGTAGCAACGATAGTTTTCCTTTTTCCACTAATACACGCAAAAAAGGGCTTTAAAACAGATAACTGCACTGCTGAGTGGCAAATATATATTTTTCTTTTTCCACTAATACACGGAAAAGGGGCTTTAGAACAGATAACTGCACCGCTTAGCGGCAAATCTATTTTACTTTTGCCACTAATACACAACAAAAAGGGCTGTAATTTTCGCACTTCACCACACAACGGCTAATAAGCCTTCGTTTCCCACCAATACAAGCCAAAAAATGCTTTAGAACATATAACTGCACCGCACAAGGGCAAATAAGATGTAGAAATATTTCCTTATAATAACCCCTGTTAATGCCTGTATCAAACAGCACTTGCACCCCAATAAGAACGGTTTGCTGGAATTACAGAGCTGTATAATGCCAATTTGGATCCCCAGTCAGTGCTGCAAGGTGTAATAGGAATGTTCCTTTTACCCAGGCTGTCACCTCCCTGAATGAGCCCTATTTAACAGAAATGCTGTGGATTGATTCCTCCCTATCCTTTCCCTGCACCTTGAATAATCTTTCCCTGCACTTGTAAATCATTTCCTATCAAGTCTTTCCTATCACTGTCTCTAGCGCCTGCAGACACGTCTTTCCCTGCACTAAGTACGCTGGTGAATGGCAGAATCAAAGATGGCTGCCATATTCATAGGGCTGTGACATCACAGGGCTGGCTGGCTGCTGATTGGCTGCATGCATGTCAGTATGGGTGATCCCGCCTTCCCAGAATTCCTTTCTCCATGTCCTCACACGTGCAGCAGCCATTTTAGGAAAAATGCAATTCGTTACCACAAAGCGCGAGGAAATTTGCATTTGGTGAAAATCAAATTTTTCCGTCAGCTTCAATTCGCTCATCTCTAGTTATTACAAGTTATCTCAGTGTCGGTAGAGGGAACATGCAACATAATAAAGTCATGGGATTACAGCAGCATCTGCACTGATTCAAACAATGTCTGCAGTAGGAGAGAGAGGTGGGAAAGGAAAAGAGTGCCAAGTGCAATGTTAGATTTCTGGATTTTAGATGCAGTAACCATGATGGGGCTGCAGTTTTACTGTATCTTTAATATAGCGGACGATAACTTTTTGGTAGTAAATTAGGAAGTAAGTGAGGTCTACTGCGCAAACAGTTTCTGAAGGAAAAGACCTTTGAAAACGATTACAGAAAAGTGCTTCTCTATCTTTTATCAGATGAGCAGAGAGTGAATGTCTGTATTACTGTCCAATGTGTAATGCTGTCACAATCAGCGCAGGTCCTTTGGCAGTTCTTTTTAAATCAAGAGAAGAGTAGTGTATGACGTGAGTTTTTTATTTTATTTTTTCTCTAAGACGGAGCCGCCATTTGAGAAAAAATTGATTCGTTACCACGAAGCGTGAGAAAATTCGGCCTGGTTTAGAATCTAATTTTTCCTAAAATTCTGACCTAATTCCACTGCGGGTACTTGGCTTTGCTCAATACTACCATGTAGTAAATTTTCTTTCTCAACCCAGTGCTGGATTCACAGCTGCTCTGTACTGCTTTATAATATCCTCCATGCTGCTGCTGCTTCTGTTTACGTGAGAGATAGAGATATGGGTGCAGGATCTCCTTTTGTCTGCTTGTGTAATGTATGTGAGAAACAATAGCAGGTAATCTCAATCTCCACCCACTAGCTCGGGAAAAACTGACAATTAGAGATGGAGCTTGCAGAAGGGAGACAATTGTGATAGTGCAATATGCAAGTCATAAAATAGTCAAGCATAGTGCTACTCTTCATGTAAATACTTTGGCCACAAAGCACTGAGGGAAGGGGGCCCAAGCTGAACTCTTGCACCAGGGCCCATGAGCCTTTAGCTATGCCCCTTCCGAGACCCTCACCCATCATAATTGTGTTGGATGTGGAACCCCAAGCAAACAAGATATACCATCAATGTTTTACCCTGGAAAAGCCATATAACTCACAGAAAAGAGATTAGTCCTAGAAACGTCTCTATACACAGATTAGATGAGAGTAAAGATGAGCGAATCGAATCCCACAAATTTGATTCGCTTCTAAGCCGAATTTCCTCGTGCTTCGTGGTAGCGAATCGATTTAACCTGAAATAGTGTAAAAAAGCAAAAAAATTCTTACTTACCGCCTTTATTTGCTCCCGACGGGCTGCCAGCCACCGTCTTGATTGAAGATCTTGGCCGAAATCCTGTGCGTGGTGATGTATGACGTCAACACGCCGCCCACCGTGATGACGTCATCTCGCGCCGAGCGAGATTTCATGCCAGATATTCGAGCAAGATGGCGGTGGCCGGCTTATTGTGAGCAAATGGAGGCGGTAAGTTTGATTTATTTATTTATTATTTATGTTTATTTTACACTGTTTTTACACTCAGACGCCTCAATCATGTGAGAAAGCGGCATCTGATGGGTATAATGATAGAAAGCAGCTCTATCGCAGCTCCCTGTCATTGCACCCACTACTTACAAATAAAATTAGCTTTTTTGTAAAATTTGGCGAATCAGCCAAATAAAACTTTTCAATAATTTGCTCATCTCTAGATGAGAGCAATCCATTGTGATGCTCATTATAAAGTTGCTGAAAAGGATTGGGATAGGATTTATGTACAGTATGTGTGCAGTTTAACGTATACTCTTCAATTCTCATAATAGTTGCCGTGATAACACAAGTAGATGAATCCTGATATCTGCATGCCTCCGACTTCACATTAACATGATATCTTACTATGTCATACCTTTTTCAGCTCTCTTCGTATCTTGCTTTTGTAGTAAAAGATACCTTGGACTTTCTGGAAAAAATGGCAAAATCGCTAGTTGGATTGCTGCAGGAACCAGGATAAACCAAAACAAACAGGGCCAAAGGGATTCCTAAAAGATGAATAAGGGAGGATTAGCCAAAACAGCAAATCACGAATTACTGTATTATTAGTGTTGAGCGAATCTAAGTTAATGAAATGGAATTCGATACAAATTTCAGATAACATTTGATTTGCCACAAATCTAAATTTCCTGGTGCTTCGTGGTAACAAATCAATTCATCCTGAAAAAAAAAAACTAACATACTCATCTCATCCATTTGAACGCGAAGAGGCCATTGCACCCATCTTGATTGAAGAAAACGCACCAATTCTCGCGCATGCTGATGTGTGACATCATCACGCTGGGCCATCTTGAAATCAAGATGGCCAAGACGGGCTCTCTGTCATCAAATGGGTGAGGTGAGTATATATTTTTGTTTTAACCCCTGATTAACCCCCGATAGGCTGAATGCAACTCTCAGCGTTGTACGCGACATCTATCTGAGGGGTTAAATAACGGGGGGAATGTGATTCGTGATGAATCAAATTTCTTGATGAAATTCGGCAAAGCAGCTAAATCGAATTTTTAAAAACTTAGCTCATCTCTAATTATTATGTGCTGAAAAAAAGCCTGATACAAGTAATATCGAGAGGAGCATCAGCAATGTCAGATTTTAGGAAATGCACACCACAGGTACATGTATGCAGATATGGGTTGCATGGTGCCTTGAAGTGCTAGGGTCATGGCTTTGAATCTGACCAAGGAAAACATTTGTATGTTCTCCCCGTGTTTGTGATGGTTTCCTCCCATACTCCAAAGCCATAGTGATGGGGAACTTGTGAGCTCTGTTAGGGACAGTGAGTGATAATAATGTTTGTAAAGTAACATAAATCTAGTCTAGCAAAATGAATGGACGTGTAGTTTCATGTCTCCCCCCCATAGACCAATAATGTGCAATACCAAAAACCTGATGAAGGTTGTACCCTACATAATCGCAGACCTCAAGAGTTTATGTGCAACGTTCGTACTAGAAGCCACTGTCAATGTTAAGAATGATGTCACAATCAGGAGCAAAATACATTGCCTTAAAAGGGTTATCCTCCGGATAGGTCATCAATATGAGATCAGCAGGGTTTCCACTCCCGGCAACCCCATGATCAGCTGTTTGAAGAGGCCCCTCCACTCACCGGATCCCCAGTGAGTGCTGCAGTCTCTTCATAGCTCACCAAGCACAGCGCCAAAAACAACTGATACTGAGAATAATATCCATGAACTTTCAGCCTATCCCTCCTCCTGGTCTGACCAAGCGTGTATGTGTTTTCCATGGGGAGAGAGGAGAAGGCCACTGCCAGACCACATTGGCGACATCTTATCTCCCAGGAGAAAGAAAAGGATGTTGCATTGAAATTCAACGTGCTCTATCCTTCTCTTCACGACACCCCTCTAGCCCTATCATGTTGAGAGCTTTCCATATACCAAAAATGGCAGGTTTAGATAATAATATTGTAATGTTTATGGGCTCTTTACCCTGGCAATCAGCGAGGGAATCTTGGCACCCAAATGAAATTAATAGGCACCATGTAGCAAATGAGAATATGCCACAGTAAAAGTCAATTATTATAGTCTGTCCCAGGTCACACAGGAAGGTCCCAGATAAAAAACAAACAAAAAAACTTTATAAATCCAAAACTAACAGTGACCTCCGTTCATTAATATGTCTATAGACTATATGATACATGTATGGATTTCATACAGAAAATAATTACAATTCTGCCCTATTTTATCATATACTTGTCTTTAAGAAAGTGGAGGTCTGTAGTCTCTGAGCCAGAGAAGCGAACTGGACTCGAGCGGTCCCTGTCTTATATGGATGACTATAGGTAGAAGTAAATAGGATAAACAGTAATGAAATGAAAAAAATCTGCTGATGAACATTGTGGTTCCCATGATAAAAGGGATCATCTGTGGTGAGACGACCCCTTGAAGGACTATAAAAGTAATTTGATTGCTAATAATAATCTTTAATATGTGTTTTTGTAGAATACGTTTTTGTTCGATAGTGATTACAAGCTCCTAACATCAAGATCTTCGCTGAATGGAGCCAGGTACCAGACAAAGAAGCTCCTAATTTTGGAAAACCCTTTTAAAGCAATTTCTCATTTAACTGATCAGTTAACATTGATTTCTGGCTATTATGGGTGGGGGGTACAGTTAGAATTTCTCTGTGCTTGTCTCCACTCTCAACATGCAGTTTACAAGATTTTTGCATTTGGAACAAGAAAAAAGTTTTCACACAGTAATTGAGTTTTCATGTCCTTCTACCTGAATTTTAGATGACCCGATATAGCCTGTCCTGGGATTTTTCAAAGTCTTGCAGAAGGATGACACTTTCTTCTTTCCCAGTTCTGAGCAATCGGTTGAATCTTGTAAGAATTTTTATGACAAAGGCTATTCTTAACTTTAATTTGCAAATTTTAATCCTCCTCCTCTTTAGTGCACAGTAGATAACTGTTCTGCTAAATGAAATGCATTAAAGGGAACTCGGGGGGAGACTGCTTTTCTGTACTGATGAGGAGCAAGAACCTCTAAACAGCTGGTGGTCTTATGTTGAGGAAGGGTTGAGACGTATGCATATATATCCATGCATGCCTGCAAACACGTGCGGGCATGTATGGTATATATGTGCATACATTAACCACAGCATCATGGGACGATGTGCGCAGATGTGCCCAGCATCTGCGCACGTCTGCCCATGGTGATCCCCAGGGGCTCATGGTGGCCCCTGTGGGAAATATGTGCCTCCTTTAGACCGTGATATGGCTGTGGCCCCTTATAACATATATATATATAGCTATAATCCCCCTTAGAATACATTATGCCCCTTATATATGTGTATACAGGGAGTGCAGAATTATTAGGCAAGTTGTATTTTTGAGGATTAATTTTATTATTGAACAACAACCATGTTCTCAATGAACCCAAAAAACTCATTAATATCAAAGCTGAATATTTTTGGAAGTAGTTTTTAGTTTGTTTTTAGTTTTAGCTATTTAAGGGGGATATCTGTGTGTGCAGGTGACTATTACTGTGCATAATTATTAGGCAACTTAACAAAAAACAAATATATACCCATTTCAATTATTTATTTTTACCAGTGAAACCAATATAACATCTCAACATTCACAAATATACATTTCTGACATTCAAAAACAAAACAAAAACAAATCAGTGACCAATATAGCCACCTTTCTTTGCAAGGACACTCTAAAGCCTGCCATCCATGGATTCTGTCAGCGTTTTGATCTGTTCACCATCAACATTGCGTGCAGCAGCAACCACAGCCTCCCAGACACTGTTCAGAGAGGTGTACTGTTTTCCCTCCTTGTAAATCTCACATTTGATGATGGACCACAGGTTCTCAATGGGGTTCAGATCAGGTGAACAAGGAGGCCATGTCATTAGATTTTCTTCTTTTATATCCTTTCTTGCCAGCCACGCTGTGGAGTACTTGGACGCGTGTGATGGAGCATTGTCCTGCATGAAAATCATGTTTTTCTTGAAGGATGCAGACTTCTTCCTGTACCACTGCTTAAAGAAGGTGTCTTCCAGAAACTGGCAGTAGGACTGGGAGTTGAGCTTGACTCCATCCTCAACCCGAAAAGGCCCCACAAGCTCATCTTTGATACCAGCCCAAACCAGTACTCCACATCCACCTTGCTGGCGTCTGAGTCGGACTGGAGCTCTCTGCCCTTTACCAATCCAGCCACGGGCCCATCCATCTGGCCCATCAAGACTCACTCTCATTTCATCAGTCCATAAAACCTTAGAAAAATCAGTCTTGAGATATTTCTTGGCCCAGTCTTGACGTTTCAGCTTGTGTGTCTTGTTCAGTGGTGGTCGTCTTTCAGCCTTTCTTACCTTGGCCATGTCTCTGAGTATTGCACACCTTGTGCTTTTGGGCACTCCAGTGATGTTGCAGCTCTGAAATATGGCCAAACTGGTGGCAAGTGGCATCTTGGCAGCTGCATGCTTGACTTTTCTCAGTTCATGGGCAGTTATTTTGCGCCTTGGTTTTTCCACACGCTTCTTGCGACCCTGTTGACTATTTTGAATGAAACGCTTGATTGTTCGATGATCACGCTTCAGAAGCTTTGCAATTTTAAGAGTGCTGCATCCCTCTGCAAGATATCTCACTATTTTTGACTTTTCTGATCCTGTCAAGTCCTTCTTTTGACCCATTTTGCCAAAGGAAAGGAAGTTGCCTAATAATTATGCACACCTGATATAGGGTGTTGATGTCATTAGACCACACCCCTTCTCATTACAGAGATGCACATCACCTAATATGCTTAATTGGTAGTAGGCTTTCGAGCCTATACAGCTTGGAGTAAGACAACATGCATAAAGAGGATGATGTGGTCAAAATACTAATTTGCCTAATAATTCTGCACTCCCTGTATATATTATCAGGAGGACATATATATATGTATCTGCCCCTTCTTTGATATATATGGGCCCCTTTATATGGCCAATAGGGATATATATTTCCTGTATGGCCGTGTATATATTGGCCCTGTATGGCCAGTGGGGACATATGTATGTCCCCTGTATGTGATGCCCCAGGTATATAAGAGTGTGTGTGTATATATAGATATGTGTGTATGTATTTGCACACATGTCTTTATGTATATACACTTGTGCCTGCATGACAGTATGTATGTGGGCTTATTGCTGCCCATTCATACCCCCGGTTTTGTATGTGTATGTGTTTATAGATGTGCCCCAAGCATCTGTGGATATATATATGTACTATGTATATGTGTATAATTGTGCATATATATATATATATATATATATATTGGGCCTGTATGGCCAGAGGGGGGGAAGGTCATAGTGTTATGTCTGTATATGTGGATATGTCTGTATGCCCCTGTATCTGCACACATGTCCATTTATACTTACATTAGAGTTGGGTATATATAGATATGCCCCAATTGTCTTATATGCATGTGGCCAGTTATGTCCCCCAGCCATGGAGCCCCCCCCCCGCCTACCTGCGGGTGATGGCACCAGATGGCTAGATTGTCCAGTTTCTGGTCAGTTCAGAAGATGAATAGAGCTCTTTAAAACATGCCCAGCAGGGCTCCCCCACCTTCTGTCTAGGGACTGTTTATGACATGGGTGTGTGTTTGTGGTGCCATGGTGTCTTTGGCTGTACAGATTGTGAGCCTCAGGGGGCCATCCAGTTGTCTGCTGCAATCTGAGTGCATGCATTCCGTCACACGCACACAATGATGTCATTTCCCTACACCTTGGATGGGGGAAGGGGGGGGGGGGTGAGAGTGACATATATCAGTCCAAGGCAGAGGAAGGGGGTCTCTTGCAACCAGACTAGAACCAGAGACACATGAGGACTGCTGCCTGAAGGAAGAGAGGCCCATTTGCCCCTGGAGATGGCTGAGTATACGCTGGGATGGCATTGTACCTCTGCCCTTGCAGTGCCAACCATATTCACCCCTTCCCTGCCTATCCCTTCACTGCTGCCTGCTTCCAGTAGCAGCTGAGTGTGTGTTTTGGGGTGGGCTGCTAAGGAATGTATGTACAGCTAGAGTGTGGGGTGGAATTGGGAATTGTCTGTTGTAGCTAGATTTGTATTGTGGTGTGTACATCTATATGTATATATATTTATAACCATTGATCTATAAATATATATAGATATAGCGTATAATTAGATTACGATTCCCCCCCCCCCCCGGTTTACCCTTTTCCTACCCTGATTAACCCCTGGTTGTACCCCCCCCCCTTAAACCCTGCCACACCCCCCCCCCCCTCACTTTACACTTGCAGGGTATTTATCCCCTGCATTGCTGTACAGTTCTGCGGCTTACACACCTGTAAGACCACCGTTAACCCTCGGTGTACCCCGTAGGGACAGTGCAGACGGGTGGGTTATTGTTAATATTACTTGTATGTGTGAATTGTCTAGTTAGTTTATGGGTGGAATTTGGGAACGTGTAGTGTAGTTTAGGATTGTATATGTGTAGTGCTGTGTATTGTTAGTGTATTGCGTGCTTAGTGTATTTAATAAATACCGTTATATTTGTACCCTTTGTGTAGCGTGTACTTGTTAGCGGTAGCGAGTTAGTAAGGCGCATGCAGCTAGCATTAGTGATTAGTGTAAAGCATAGCGAAAGTATTGTGTTGTTATTATATAAAGGTATAAATAGGCGGAGTCATCACTAGACGGCTCCTCCTATTTAGGAATATTAATTATCGATATTCGCATAATATTGGTGATTAATATTCCCCCTTTACATCTTATATATAGAAAATCTGAATTTTGTTAGAAGAGAAGGGAACTTTTTTCAGACCAATCGAAATGTATACACATAAATATAAAAAGCACAGTCTATGTTTTTCTATGCAGTAAATAACGGTATCCAGACATAAATCGGCCAAACATATACCATTTTTTTTCCCCCATAGGGTACTTTTTTTCCCCCCATCCTGGCATGAACACAGCCTGTTGGCTCAGTGGTGGATATTATTCTCTTGTAGAACTAGAGCAGTCCAGGTTTTAAATCTGACCATGGGCAACATCAGTATGTATTTTGTATGTTTTCCCTGTGTTACAGCAAGCTTCCTCTAGTTCTCCGGTTTCCTTCCACACCAAAAAACATACTTATAGGTTAACTGGATTCCTAGAAAGTAGGACCCAGTTTGAGTCTGTGAAAGCGAAATGAGACTGTGAGCCACTTTGGGGACAGAAATAGATGTAAATGGTAATCTTGGTACGGTACTCTAAAATATGTTGACACTATACAAGCAATGGAAAATAAGTGAGCAGTTACATACTAATATTGGATATAATATTGTAACCTGTGTTATCAGGTACTACTATATATGAGAGAAACTGGTTCCTGGGGGTAGAGTTTTGTGAAGCCCAAGAAGTCTACATAGTCTTATGTAATACACCACTCAGGTCACTAAAGCAAAGCATAGAGGCAAAAACTGCAGAGAGCAGCTAGTCAATGTGAGAAACAGAAACGCTATCAGAGACATATCAGCAAAGGAGTTGAGGAAAAAGCAGGAGGCACCGGGCATACCAATAATATAATTAACTAAGACACCAGAGACTGTATTTTTATAACTGAGTAGAAATACTGTTTTGCATGAACAACTCCAGAGTCTGTTAAAGGAGAGCACTCCCCTATGCATACACGACCGTTGTGTGCATCCGTGTCCGTTGTTCCGTTTTCCGTGATTTTCTGCGGACCCATTGACTTTCAATGGGTCCGTTGAAAACTCGGAAAATGCACCGTTTTTAATCCGCCTCCGTGATCCGTGTTTCCTGTCCGTCAAAAAAATAGGACCTGTCCTATTTTTTGGACGGACAACGGTTCACGGACCCATTCAAGTCAATGGGTCCGTGAAAAAACAGACGCACACAAGATTGCCATCCGCGTCCGTGATCCGTGTCCGTAGGCTACCATAGCACAGACGGATCCGCAGATCCGTCTGCATACAGCTTTTTCAGAGCTGAGTTTTCACTTCGTGAAAACTCAGATCCGACAGCATATTCTAACATGAGGCGCTCCCATAGTGATGGGGACGCTTCAAGTTAGAATATACTAAGAACTGTGTACATGACTGCCCCCTGCTGCCTGGCAGCACCCGATCTCTTACAGGGGGCTGTGATCCGCACAATTAACCCCTCAGGTGCTGCACCTGAGGGGTTAATTGTGTGTATCATAGCCCCCTTTAAGAGATCAGGTGCTGCCAGGCAGCAGGGGGCAGACCCCCCTCCCTCCCCTGTATTAAATTCATTGGTGGCCAGTGCGGACCCCCCGGTCCCCCCTCCCTTGTATTAAATTCATTGGTGGCCAGTGTGGCCCCCCCGGCCCCCCCTCCCCTGTATTAAATTCATTGGTGGCCAGTGCGGCCCCCCCCGGCCCCCCCTCCCCTGTATTAAATTCATTGGTGGCCAGTGCGGCCCCCCCTACCTCCCTCCCCTGTATTAAATTTATTGGTGGCCAGTGCGGCCTTCCCTCTCCCCCCCCCATCATTGGTGGCAGCGTAGAGTTCCGATCAGAGTCCCAGTTTAATCGCTGGGGCTCCGATCGGTAACCATGGCAACCAGGACGCTACTGCAGTCCTGGTTGCCATGGTTACTTAGCAACTTTAGAAGCATTATACTTACCTGCGCTGTCTGTGACCGGCCGGGCGCTCCTCCTACTGGTAAGTGACAGGTCTGTGCTATAAGCAATGCGCCGCACAGACCTTTCACTTACCAGTAGGAGGAGCGCCCGGCCGGTCACAGACAGCGCAGGTAAGTATAATGCTTCTAAAATTGCTAAGTAACCATGGCAACCAGGACTGCAGTAGCATCCTGGCTGCCATGGTTACCGATCGTAGCCCCAGCGATTAAACTGGGACTCCGATTGGAACTCTCCGCTGCCACCAATGATGGGGGGGAGAGGGGAGGCCGCACTGGCCACCAATGAATTTAATACAGGGGAGTGGGGGCCGGGGGGGCCGCACTGGCCACCAATGAATTTAAGGGAGGGGGGCCGCACTGGCCACCAATTAATTTAATACAGGGGAAGGAGGGCCGCACTGGCCACCAATGAATTGGGGAGGGAGGGGGGTCTGCCCCCTGCTGCTTGGCAGCACCTGATCTCTTAAAGGGGGCTATGATATACACAATTAACCCCTCAGGTGCGGCACCTGAGGGGTTAATTGTGCGGATCACAGCCCCCTGTAAGAGATCGGATGCTGCCAGGCAGTAGGGAGCAGTCATGTCCACAGTTCTTAGTATATTCTAACTTGAAGCGTCCCCATCACCATGGGAACGCCTCTGTGTTAGAATATACTGTCGGATCTGAGTTTTCACGATGCAACTCAAATCCGATAGTATATTCTAACATAGAGGCGTTCCCATGGTGATGGGGACGCTTCAAGTTAAAATATACCATCGGATTGGAGAAAACTCTGATAGGGACTCCTGACTTTACATTGAAAGTCAATGGGGGAAGCATCCGTTTGCAATTGCACCATATTGTGTCAACGTCAAACGGATCCGTCCCCATTGACTTGCATTGTAAGTCAGGACGGATCCGTTTGGCTCCGCACGGCCAGGCGGACACCAAAACGTCATTTTTTTTAACTTTCCTTCATGTCTGGTGATCCTCCAAAAATCACGGAAGAAAAAACGGACACGGATCACGGAACAACGAAACCCCGTTTTGCGGACCGTGAAAAAATACTGTCGTGTGCATGAGGCCTAAGGGTACACTGTGTCACGGTTGTATTGTGGCCAAAAGGGACCGCAGCATGTGGTCGAACCCTAAGAGATGCTTGTGTTCTAAATGTGCTCAAGATCAGTTAAAGGGGTTTCATATCATACATTGGGGAGATATCGCTAGGATTTGCCCCCAATGTCTGATAGGTGCAGGTCCCACCTCTGGGAGCCTCACCCAGATTTAAAATGGAACCCACAAATTGAAGGAGGTAGCACCGCGCATGCACAGCTTCCATCCATTCAGTTCTACGGGAGTGCCAAAAATAGATGAGCAGTGCGCTCGGCTATTTTGGGAAGTCCCATTGAAAAGATTGGGAAGCACAAAGCACAAACGCGGCCACCAGTCCATTTACTTGTGTGGGGCTGACGGAAGCGCTGGCTTGGCTATTTTTGTCAGTCTCATAGAAATTAATTGGAGGGCGGCCACTAGGGATGAGCTTCAGATCCAAGACCTGAAGTTAATTTCCTCAAAACTTAGTTTTAATACAGCATTAAAATGTATGGGAGCTGCTGAGAGAAATTCGTTATCACGCAACACCCGCTTTGGGATTAGATTTTTGAACTTGAAAACCATTTTAAAACTTGGATCTGAAGTCGGCTTCGATACCGAGGTACCAGCCGGTACTGAAGCCAACTTCAGATTCCTGTTTTAAAATGGTTTTCAATTTTAAAAATCTAATGCAGAAGTTATTCAACTTGCCGGAGCCCATACATTTGAATACTGTACAGAGATGAAGCTCCGTACAGTATTCCGAAAGCGACTTCGCTCATCACTAGCGGCCACGCATGCGCGATGCACGCTCCTTCACTTTAGCATTACTATTGCTCTTGTTTCACCCAAGCTCCACACCCAATTTGCTCGCTAACAGAAAGTATTGTAACTCGGGAATGGAGTCTCGGATCAAAAAAAATATATATTTATTTTAATCAGGTGAACCACAGCTATGTGTCTATATTCTGGACAAAATTAACACTTTTCAAGACCTGAAAAAAATGGTTGTATTTCAAGCTACAGTTTCAGGTGTAGTGATCAAATTCATCACCTGAATATTTTTACAATTAAGAATGATTTGTAGATGTAGCAGTGCTGAGTTGCCCCATGGCCGTTTTTTTTCTTCTCTTTTAACTCACCTGCTGCACCACGAGCTATTCTTCATATGTAGTTTCAGGATGCAAGGGTTAAAGGTAAGTATAACTTTAATTATTAGGTTAACTTGTATATAGTGGTCAACTATTGGGTCCTTTATGTAATTCTCATACAAAGGGGCATTTTCAGATGATTGCAGGCCACAACAGTAATAATTGGCATATTGTGCCAGGCAACTAACTAGCAAAACCCTATACCAACAACAGCCCCTGTTTGGCTAACATATTATATGGCAGCTACTACTGTAGTTTTCAGGCTTAGAGCAACAATCCTGTGGTCATGTTTGATTCATCCACCATATTCGGCCCATTAACAGTAATATCTGTTTAAAGCGAAATACCATCCGTTTCATACTATATATTTGTATAGTTTTCGATTGTACACTTGGAATATGGAAACCATTATTTTCATTTATTTTTTAAAGAGATTCATGTCTACAGTGTTAAAAAAATCATTTCTGTACTTTCAGTATTTTTCCATTTGACACATTTACAATTTTAATGTGTACAGTTTTATATTCTCAGTCTGTTCATTGTTTGTATTGTTTTCAGAGCATACAGTATTGGGCCCATGTTTGGATAGGTTATACTATTTAAAACAAGCACCATTCCATTTACCATGTCTGTAAAATTGAAAAAAATTAAAATAAATTGAATAAAAAAAAAAAAGTTTTGGGGGGTTTTGATATCACAGTGTTCACTGTGCACTGAAAATGTCATAATGCCATTTTATTATGCAGCTCAGTATGAATACAGTGATACCAAACAAAAAAAAAATACTACTTTAAAAAAAAAATAATAATTGGGGAAAAAATCTTCATTTTCTTTCCATCACCACTTTCTGATAGCCATAACTTTTTGTAATTTCAGTTTACAAAGCTGTATAAAATTTTTTTGTTTTTTGCAGGAGGAAATTTTTATTTGATTGGTACCATTTTTGTGGTACGTACAACTTTTTGATCATTGTTATTCACATTTTTTTGGGGGGGGGAAATGGCGAATCATGAGTTTTTCATATTTTTCATTACGGCGAGTAGCACACAAGACATTTGTATTAACATTTTAATAGTTCAGAAATTTTTAACAAGAAAATACCTAATCGTCTTTTTTTTAAAATATTTTTATATGTAAAATTGGGAAAGGGGGTGATTTAAATTCAGGGGGCTAGAACCTGGGATCTTTTGACCTCTTTTCCTATTCACCCTAATTACCATTCCCTTTGATTGAGGCCGGATACCCGCCGCTTATGGAGTGGGCTCAATGCAGTAGCCCGCTCCATACGTTCCTTCAGCCACTGTGACGTATAGGTATGTCTGATTTATAGCGATTTGTGACAAATTAATTTGTAACTAATCAAATTTCTTGTCGAAGTTCGGCAAAACGACTGAATCAAATTTTTCAAAATTTTGGTCATCACTAGTCACTGTCTCTGCCACCTTCCCCACTTGAGGCCACTACTGCCACTGCTGTTGCCACCACCATCCCCACTCTGTCATAGGGCCACTACTGCTTCTGCCACCAGTCCCACTCTGTCATGGGGCCACTACTGCTGCTGCCACTATCCCCACTCTGTCATGGGACCACTACTTGAATCTTGGGGCACTGCAAGTCCACAGCGATAAATTAGACCTGACACTTTTACTGACCTGCAATACTGACGCACAGTAATTCCACAGCTAACAGAAGGGATTAGCTATGAATCTTGGTGCACTGCACAGTGATGTAGACAGAGATAAATTACACCTGTAATACTGACAGCATAGTACCTACAGAGCTGATTAACTATGAATGTGGGTGCACTAGAACGTAATGCACACAGCGATACACTCTCCCTGCAGTTTAAGTTCCAAGCCTTCACATTGAGATTGGGCCACCAAGTGGGATGAATATAATTAGGCAGAGGGGCCTTGGTATACCTGATTTATCGAGATTCGTGACAAATTAATTAGAAAATAATTGTATTTCTTAACAAAGTTTGCAAAACTTCGTTCATCTCTAGTAATAATGATAATTAAAGAAATAAATCAAATATTATGACGAGAACAATAATCATGCAAATGAATAGTGAATTTATTCGCCCAACGCACATTGAGAAGTTTCCGTCCCTTCATGAAAATATTTTCAATTGACAAGGAGCATTATACAGTACCCGGGAACAGTCACTACACACTGTACAAAGCTGTGGTGTCTGTACGTTGTTTACTTCTGGAACCTACAGCTGTCACTAATTCAGTGTGCGTGCCAGGTGTCAGACCCTCAAAGGTCTCATATTGATGGCCTATTCTATGGATAGGTCTGGTTAACAAACGCTCTCTGTTCTAATAAACTCTTTATTGGTAACTATCAAATATAAAAAATATAGGGCAGCCGACCATCAACTGACTAGAAGTAGCAGTGTTGCTGAGAGCAAGAAGCATATACGTTGCCCAGTGAAGAACTGCTGGTGTGCCTAATAAATGTCTGGCCGCACACGTATAGTTACTGTAATAGGTAGGTGAGGTGGATTCGTAACCATCAGTTAGCAACACTGTACCCTCACATATTAGCGGGCCATCACGTATAGGAGTGTATATTCAGGCCTAGAACTCCTACCAGAAGTGCCCAGTTATTAATGCTCACAGTGGGGGAGATTTATCGAACTGGTGTAAAGTAGAACTAGCTTATTTGCCCACAGCAACCAATCAGATTCCGCCTTTCATTTTTCATAGCTCCTTTGGAAAATGAAAGGTGGTATCTGATTGGTTGCTATGGGCAACTAAGCCAGTTCTACTTTACACCAGTTTGATAAATCTCCCCTAGTATGTCTAGGAACATATCTGTAAGAGTGTCACTCTGCAGTAAGAGTTAACTGTGTATTAACCACCAAGAAGGCTGCAGCAGAGACCTCTCTTCAGCATTGTGAGCCCAGGTGAGTATACAGCAATAGTGCTATCAGGGGTTAACTGTGTGCCAGAGGATTCCCAGCAGCGCTGCAGGAGTGTCTGTCTGCAGCTGCTGCACACCCAGGTAAGTACAGAACAATAGAGTTCTGGACCATATACATTAGTTTTCATATTGTTCGGTTTATGGGTGGTTCGGTGAACCTAATGCACACCATCCAGGGTCAAACTACATGCCTACCAATTATGCTGTATCCCTAAATTTATCTATCTAAGCTAGGGCATACCATTGATGGTTACATAACCACACATGCTGGTCAGGATAGGACATCCCTGCTGTAGGGCTAGGGTTTTCAGTGTTGCTGAAAATGATTAATAGAAGAATATTAGAGAGGGAGAGTACAGGGAGAGCGCAGGGAAACTGCAGGGAGATTATGCAGTGTCAGTTTTATTCATTTATTCCTACATCAACCGTAAATATAATTCAATACCAATAAGATGGAAGCCTTTATTATTCCACTGGCAACGTACCAACCAATACCATCCAGTCAGCACCCCTTAGAGGCCAAGGTCTTAATGAAGACCATCCTCATCTTTTGCTGACTTTCCTTTTTCAAAATCTTCTGTCAAAGTCTCCATGTCCTAGAAAATTCAGCAAGATGCAGAGAGAGGAGGAGCTGGATGATCCTGATGACATATTCTCATCTATATTAGATGATGTGGAAAAGGAGAAAAAGCTGATGGCAGAAGAAGGGCTCCCATCTATAGGGCAGGAAAGCGCTGAGGTTTTAGAAGTAGGTATGCCGGAGCTGATTAATATTCTGTGTTTACTGTGAAATAACCTGGAGGAGATTGCAGGCAAGAACAGTAATAATATGCATATTGTACCTAACCAGCCAAATACCATACCAGCAACAGCCCCTGTTTAAAGGTGCCGCCTGGCCATTAACAATGAAGAAGGACTATACAATGCGGTCTTCATTATTAAACAAAAGACTGCAGGCTAATTGGCATTGCAGTTTTTCTTGCCAACAGCATGGCCGTACCCTAAGGCAAAGTGGCCTGCGTATAACTGGTTTATAGTGATTTGTGACGAATTGATTCGGAATGAATCGAATTTCTTGGCTAACTTCGGCGAAGTTGCCAAATGAAATTTTTGAAACCTTCGCTCATCTTTAATAGTCACAAAAGGGAGTCCTTCTCTATATTAACACCAATGGTTTTGAAATAAGATGTCCAAAAAACTAATCATTAGGTGTCCACATATATAGGTAAAATGTCGAGGATTTTTGTGAACACTACCTTTAGACTTTGGCTACATGGTGACTTTGGGCGCTCAGCATTGTGGTGTGCTTCTAAATTGCAACGAATGACAGTGAACGTGGTCACACAAATTCAGAAGGTTTGGATTTTTTTGGGCTACTGACGTGTCGCAGTCACCTTATTTTGACGGTTGTCTTACATTTCAATAGCACAACGTTGTGATCTTAAAGTCGTTGTGTAGCCCTAGCCTATAGATGTAAGAAGTTCTTTAACCGCCTCCGGACCGCCTAACGCAGAATCGCGTTCCGGAGGAGGCTGTCTCAGGCAGAGTCACGCATCTATGCGTCATCTCGCGAGACGCGAGATTTCCTGTGAACGCGCGCACGTTTACAGGATCGGAAGGTAAGCAAGTGGATCTACAGCCTGCCAGCGGCAAACGTTCGCTGGCAGGTTGTAGATGCGATTTTTTTAACCCCTAACAGGTATATTAGACGCTGTTTTGATAACAGCGCCTAATATACCTGCTACCTGGTCCTCTGGTGGTCCCTTTTGCTTGGATCGACCACCAGAGGACACAGGCAGCTCTGTAAAGTAGCACCAAACACCACTACACTTCACCACCCCCCTGGTCACTTATTAACCCCTTATTAACCCCTGATCACCCCATATAGACTCCCTGATCACCCCCCTGTCATTGATCACCCCCCTGTCATTGATCACCCCCCTGTAAGGCTCCATTCAGATGTCCGTATGTGTTTTACTGATCCACGGATCGGAGCCGCAAAACACATACGGACGTCTGAATGGAGCCTTACAGGGGGGTGATCAATGACAGGGGGGTGATCACCCCATATAGACTCCCTGATCACCCCCTGTCATTGATCACCCCCCTATAAGGCTCCATTCAGATGTCCGTATGTGTTTTACGGATCCACGGATCGGATCCGCAAAACACATACGGACGTCTGAATGGAGCCTTACAGGGGGGTGATCAATGACAGGGGGGTGATCACCCCATATAGACTCCCTGATCACCCCCTGTCATTGATCACCCCCCTGTAAGGCTCCATTCAGATGTCTGTATGTGTTTTACGAATCCACGGATCCATGGATCGGATCTGCAAAACACATACGGACGTCTGAATGGAGCCTTACAGAGGGGTGATCAGGGAGTCTATATGGGATGATCACCCCCCTGTAAGGGTCCATTCAGACTTCCGTATGTGTTTTACGGATCCACGGATCCATGGATCGGATCCGCAAAACACATACGGACGTCTGAATGGAGCCTTACAGGGGGTGATCAATGACAGGGGGGTGATCACCCCATATAGACTCCCTGATCACCCCCTGTCATTGATCACCCCCCTGTAAGGCTCCATTCAGATGTCCGTATGTGTTTTACGGATCCACGGATCTATGGATCTGATCCGCAAAACACATACGGACGTCTGAATGGAGCCTTACAGAGGGGTGATCAGGGAGTCTATATGGGATGATCAGCCCCCTGTAAGGCTCCATTCAGACGTCCGTATGTGTTTTACGGATCCACGGATCCATGGATCGGATCCGCAAAACACATACAGACGTCTGAATGGAGCCTTACAGGGGGGTGATCAATGACAGGGGGGTGATCACCCCATATAGACTCCCTGATCACCCCCTGTCATTGATCACCCCCCTATAAGGCTCCATTCAGATGTCCGTATGTGTTTTACGGATCCACGGATCGGATCCGCAAAACACATACGGACGTCTGAATGGAGCCTTACAGGGGGGTGATCAATGACAGGGGGGTGATCACCCCATATAGACTCCCTGATCACCCCCTGTCATTGATCACCCCCCTGTAAGGCTCCATTCAGATGTCTGTATGTGTTTTACGGATCCACGGATCCATGGATCGGATCTGCAAAACACATACGGACGTCTGAATGGAGCCTTCCAGAGGGGTGATCAGGGAGTCTATATGGGATGATCACCCCCCTGTAAGGGTCCATTCAGACTTCCGTATGTGTTTTACGGATCCACGGATCCATGGATCGGATCCGCAAAACACATACGGACGTCTGAATGGAGCCTTACAGGGGGTGATCAATGACAGGGGGGTGATCACCCCATATAGACTCCCTGATCACCCCCTGTCATTGATCACCCCCCTGTAAGGCTCCATTCAGATGTCCGTATGTGTTTTACGGATCCACGGATCTATGGATCTGATCCGCAAAACACATACGGACGTCTGAATGGAGCCTTACAGAGGGGTGATCAGGGAGTCTATATGGGATGATCAGCCCCCTGTAAGGCTCCATTCAGACGTCCGTATGTGTTTTACGGATCCACGGATCCATGGATCGGATCCGCAAAACACATACAGACGTCTGAATGGAGCCTTACAGGGGGGTGATCAATGACAGGGGGGTGATCACCCATATAGACTTCCTGATCACCCCCCTGTCATTGATCACCCCCCTGTCATTGATCACCCCCCTGTAAGGCTCCATTCAGACGTCCGTATGTGTTTTGCGGATCCACGGATCCATGGATCGGATCCGCAAAAGACATACGGACGTCTGAATGGAGCCTTACAGGGGGGTGATCAATGATAGGGGGGGGATCACCCAATATACACTCCCCGATCCGTGGATCCGCAAAACACATACGGACGTCTGAATGGAGCCTTACAGGGGGGTGATCAATGACAGGGTTGTGATCACCCCATATAGACTCCCTGATCACCCCCCAGTCATTGATCACCCCCCCCCCCCCCCCCGCAAGGCTCCATTCAGACATTTTTTTGGCACAAGTTAGCGGAAATTGATTTTTTATTTTTTTCTTACAAAGTCTCAAATTCCACTAACTTGTGTCAAAAAATAAAATCTCACATGAACTCACCATACCCCTCACGGAATCCAAATGCGTAAAATTTTTTAGACATTTATATTCCAGACTTTATCTCAGGGCAGTATAAATACCCCACAAGTGACCCCATTTCGGAAAGAAGACACCCCAAGGTATTCCGTTACGGGCATATTGAGTCCATGAAAGATTTAAATTTTTGTCACAAGTTAGCGGAAAGGGAGACTTTTTGAGAAAAAACTAAAAAAAAACAATTTCCGCTACCTTGTGCAATAAAAAAATAATTGATGAACTCGCCATGCCCCTCATTGAATACCTTGGGGTGTCTTCTTTCCAAAATGGGGTCACATGTGGGGAATTTATACTGCCCTGGAATTTTAGAGGCCCTAAAGCGTGAGAAGAAGTCTGGGATCCAAATGTCTAAAAATGCCCTCCTAAAAGGAATTTGGGCCCCTTTGCGCATCTAGGCTGCAAATAAGTGTCACACATGTGGTATCGCTGTACTCAGGAGAAGTTGGGGAATGTGTTTTGGGGGGTCATTTTACATATACCTATGCTGGGTGAGATAAATATCTTGGTCAAATGCCAACTTTGTATAAAAAAATGGGAAAAGTTGTCTTCTGCCGAGATATTTCTCTCACCCAGCATAGGTATATGTAAAATGACACCCCAAAACACATTGCCCAACTTCTCCTGAGTACGGCGATACCACATGTGTGACACTTTTTTGCAGCATAGGTGGGCAAAGGGGCCCACATTCCAAAGAGCACCTTTAGGATTTCTCAGGGCATTTTTTACACATTTTGATTTCAAACTACTTCTCACACATCAGGGCCCCTAAAATGCCAGGGCAGTATAACTACCCCACAAGTGACCCCATTTTGGAAAGAAGACACCCCAAGGTATTTCGTGATGGGCATAGTGAGTTCATGGAAGTTTTTATTTTTTGTCACAAGTTAGTGGAATATTAGACTTTGTAAGGAAAAAAATAATAATAATAAAATCATCATTTTCCGCTAACTTGTGACAAAAAATAAAAAGTTCTATGAACTCACTATGCCCATCAGTGAATACCTTTCCGAAATGGGGTCATTTGTGGGGGTTTTCTACTGTCTGGGCATTGTAGAACCTCAGGAAACATGACAGGTTCTCAGAAAGTCAGAGCTGCTTCAAAAAGCGGAAATTCAAATTTTTGTACCATAGTTTGTAAACGCTATAAGGGTCCATTCACACGTCCGTTTTTTCTTTCCTGATCTGTTCCGTTTTATGCGGAACAGATCTGGACCAGTTCTGTACCCATTCATTTTCAATGGGTCCTGGAAAAAATCGGACAGCACAATGTGTGCTGTCCGTTTCCGTTGTTCCGTTCCGCATGTCCGAAAAAATATAAAACTTGTCCTATTTTTTTCCGCAAAAATCGGATCCTGGTACAATACAAAGTCAATCGATGCGCAAAAAATGGAAGACATTCGTATGTCATTACGTATGTCATCCGTTTTATGCGGATTCCGTTCCTGGAAATTAAATCCAGCCCACAGAAACTTTTTTTTTCTTCAATGTTTTTTTCAAAGAAATCCAAACAACTTTATTTGCTTATTGAAATTTATACATGTTTCCGTTTTTTGCGGATCCGCAAAAAACTGATGACATACGGATGACATACGGAAACATTTTTAGGAACAACGGATCCGCAAAAAACAGACCGAAATTTGGGATATAGAAAAATACTGACGTGTGAATGTAGCCTAACTTTTACCCAAACCATTTTTTTTTTACCCAAACATTTTTTTTTTATCAGAGACATGTAGAACAATAAATTTAGAGAAAAATGTATATATAGATGTAGTTTTTTTAGAAAAAATTTACAACTGAAAGGGAAAAATGTCTTTTTTTTGCTAAAATTTCGGGAATTTCGATTAATAACAAAAAAAGTAAAAATGTCAGCAGCAATGAAATACCACCAAATGAAAGCTCTATTGGTGAAAAGAAAAGGAGGTAAAATTCATTTGGGTGGTAAGTTGTATGACCGAGCAATAAACCGTGAAAATAGTGTAGTGCAGAATTGTAAAAAGTGGTCTGGTGATTAAGGGTGTTTAAGCTAGGGGAGCTGAGGTGGTTAAAAGAGAGACACCACAAAAGCTGCACTTTTTGTACTCATCTTTTCAGTTGCTTCTAGAACACAGCAAATTGATGATTGAGCGTGTACTAAACCCCCTTAGCAATTTTCTTTTTTTCATGTATTTTTCTAAACCTGTTTATTTTTATTTTTTTTATTATAACCCCGATTGCTCTTTTGCGAAGCAACACTTATTTTGTACCATGAGCAGAGGAATATTAAATCCAATCCACTGCGGTTTATATTTATTCATTACAAATCCTATTTCATTGGTCAGACCGTATAAGTTCATCTCAGCCTTCCCTTCCATTTACTTGTAGCAATATGCATCTCTTCTTTTATGACCTTCATGATGAGTTGTTTCGGGACTTTGGTACTTTTAGCCGTCACTGTGCTGTCATCTTTATAGTTGAGATTATAGATGGCTCAACCTCCAACTCTCCGCTCTATTTCTGAATCACTCAGTCCTGCTCTGCTCATTATGTGTTCAGTATATAGGCAGAAGACGAATGACAGTAAATGGAGCCCGGGCCCCAGACTAACATTTTTCCCTGTCTTCTCCTACATCCTTCTTCTGCAAACTCTACTGAAAGTAATTACTGTATGCTGAATTTGTAGCAGGTGACTATAGAGAGTGGCATTGAGATTGTTAAAACATAGATTTTACTATATAATGTTGCCAAAATTGTATCTTTTTTATTTTCCACATAAAAAAAGCCTAAACAACATCAGTGGTATAGCAATCAATAAGCACATCTAATGCAATCTAATCTACTAGTACCTGACACAAGGTAAAAATACCTTAATCTACTGTACTTGATGGGTTCACATCTCTATAAAAGCATATTCCCATCTCTCCATGTATGGCATATCGCTAGCAGAGGCCATACATGTCAGATAGGCATGGGACTCACCTCTGGGACACGTTCCTATCTCAAGGACGGGGCCCCCAAAGTGAAGGGAGAGCAGCTGCGTATACATGGTCACTTTCCATTCACCACTATGGGAGTAACAAAAATAGCTGAGTGGAGAGGACACGACAATATGCCATACATGTTGAGATGGGACAACCCCTTTAAGGGTCCATTCACACGTCCGCAAAATGGGTCCGCATCCGTTCAATTTTGCGGAACAGGTGCAGACCCATTCATTTTCAGCGGGGCCGGAATGTGCTGTCCGCATCTGCATTTGCGTATTAGCACTTCCGGATCCGCACTTCCGTTCCGCAAAAAAATAGAACATGTCTCATTCTTGTTCGCAATTGCGGACAAGAAAAGGCATTTTCTATGAGAGTTCCGTCGATGTGCGGTCCGCAAAATGCGGAACGCACATTGCCGGTGTCCCTAAGGGTGCTACCACACTACTTTTTTTTTCTTATTGCAGTACAGGGTATATGTTTTCTACAGGAAAGCATATACCCCTCTCTGATGTCACATCCCCTACAAATCAATATGAAAAATATTTTTAAAAAAATGCAGTGCAATAAATGCCATAAGGACACAACATACTGTACATTGCGTTTCATCAAGCAGGGACAAAAAACAATGGATCTCTGTGGGACAAGAATAGTGTTTTGCAAATCAAATTGAAACAAATTGACTTCAATCCAAATTTCAGGAAGAAATTGATTTGCCGTTAAGATGAATTTCCTTGGGCTTCATGGTAACGAATCAATTTTCCGTGAAATGACAGGGAAAAAATACATTCTTGCCTCTGGATCAACTTGCAGGATTACAGACTGAACTGAATGGGCAGGTGTCTTTTTTCAGCCTTCTATGTATACTCACCTCATCCATTTGTGCGCAAAGAAGCCGCCGCGGCCATCTTGATTTAAGATACTGCACAAAATCTTGCACGCAGTGATGAATGATGTCACCATACTGACCAGCGTGATGATGTCATCACGTTGCCTCGCAAGATTCCGCACGGTGTCTTCAATCAAGATAAACGCGGTGGCCTCTGCACGATCAAATGGATACGGTGGGTATCTATTTCTTACCAGATTAACCCCTGAAAGCCCTCGATGTTAATCTCAGATGCCATGATCAGCGATGAACGCGGCATCTGAGGGGGTTCAATGTCAGGGGGCGGCACGATCGATGTCCCCCGTCATTGTGCCTACTGCGACAGCCAAATCGAATTTTTGATAATTTCACTCAACACCACAATATGAGGGAAAAAGTCACGCCCAGAGCATGCTGCAATGTTACTGACCCCAAAATACTCAGCAAAAAGACACCAGAGAAAAATGGACCAGAAAATGCAAAACACTGCAAAAACACCATCAACCCCCCCCCCCCCCATACCCCCAAACACCAGAAAACTGGTGTAAAAAGGTTTCAAACTGCAGGTTTGCACAAATGGGTTTGCGGAAATAGTGTTTTTATGGCACCTTCGCTGCTTTACCAAAAAGAGGTGTACTGAAGGCATTGGCCTTGGCTGATGTATCACCATTTACACCAGGGTTCCTTCCTGTCAAATGCCTGTTCGTCAGTGGAGAAGCTGTATTTACATGCAGAGATCTCCTTCCCTGTATAGGGATGAGTGATGGCTTGTGCTCATACCGATTCACTGTTTTCTATAATACAAATACATTTAAAAAAATAAACAGAATACACCTTTAATTTTAAATTAAATGGCAATATTATTATAATAGGTCGTTGCACTTTATTGGTAGACAGAAAGGTACGGGGCTGGGCTTAAATGATGTGGACACGTTAATAAATGTGCCCCATTGGGTCAGCTTTGCAATGCCCTCCACAGAAGTGACTTTGTGCATTGTGCAGTGGTCTCGCCATGTTCCACCACCACCATCTCGCCATGATCCACCACAAGATGCATCTAGTAGTACGTGAGTGTCTAACTTTAAAGACTTTTGTAAAGTGCAAGCTTCCAATTCATCTTCATTTCAGAAAAACACAAATTTGCACTTCTATCAAATTTGATCGCGCCTACAATGCGCTGAAGTACAGGGCTGCTCTGCCTAATGATGAATCTCACCCTGGGCGATGTGAAATGATGTTAAACATCCACATCCCTGCATATACAATTTTCTTTCATCTCTGATCTTCTTCATTATCAAGTCAAGCTGAGGCAATGGTAATACACTCCAGAGAAATGCTAACGTTGAAAGAATACGCAGGAAATACAGAATAAAGTTATAGAAAAACAGCAGAGGTACACAGTATGAGGCCAGGCACTGACGCCGGGCCACACAGTCCATGCTACTCCCACTTACTCACCGAGATAATAGGCAATATCATATCCACTGCTCTCTAGGGAAATGTGCTCTATACAGTTCACTGCTCGCTAAATAAATGGTCCCTATATTTGGCCAGTTTGTTATGAGCAGTAGGACATTTTATATAAAGTTGTAATTATACACATTGCTAATGTCAGGTGTCTGGAAGGTAGAGGATGAAAGCAGCTTCTCAAGTTCAAACCATCCAATTTTTTGCATATGGGTAAAACATCAGATTCCACAAAGATCTTCCTCTCACAGAGAGCCCTGTGGAGTATCAAAGACCGCACCAATAGTGAAGTATTGTAGACACTATTCGCATGCACTGCGCCGGAGAAAATGCGGGCACGTCAAACACATATGACCATCTTGTGTGTCTCTTCCGGGGGTTATTCTACAGAAGAGAAATTCGCTCCAATAGTGAAGTACAGCAAACAGTTTGCCACATTTTTTTTATTTATTATTATACTCACAAGCGTAGATAAATATATGCACATAAAATGGGTAAAAAAAAGCCTTGTTCTCATGCCCGGCCTGCGTTTCGCTCCAATGAATCCTACCACTCACCAGTGAAATTGGTACTAACTAAACGTTCCTGCCTTTTTTACTAGGACTGGAAGAGCAATCAAAATAGGTCCTCCTCTATTTTGTGCATGTCATGGATTGGAAGGTTGATGCTCTGTTATCCATGTACTAAATCTGGAGCTGTCACATTAGACTGCTTCCTAAATAATCCTTGTGCTCTACCTTACATGGCGGCTCTTCTGGAATGTCAAGAAGACTTCCTTAAAAAGGGAAGCTCCTCTGGACTCCTAGACGAGCTAATCTTCCTGGTCTTCAGCTTTTAAATTATACTCTCCCCTCCCAGTTCCTGCCCTTCTCATCACTCCTGGGTGCTCCCACCTTACACAACATTATGACGAGGGGTGCACATAGAAATCACTGGGCCCCATAGCAAGAATTTAAATTGGGCCCCCATGCCCCATCCATAGCCCGTCCCAGTATCCATTTCTCCCCCTGCTCCATGAACTGTGCTTGCTGCTGCCTGTTATATAGTTTGCCACCAGGGTCAGACTGGGATTACAAAACAGCCCTGGCACAAACCCGATCGGCCACATATGATATCGCATAAAAATTAAGGTGCGCAATATGGAGGTGAATTTTGTTCAAAGGGAACCTGTCACCAGGATTTTGTGCATAGAGCTGGGGACGTGGGCTGCTAGATGGCCACTAGCACATCTGCAGTACCCAGTCCCCATAGCTCTCTGCGCTTTTATTGTGTTAAAAACCCGTTTTGATTGATATGCAAATGACCTGATATGAGTCCTGTATCCGGAGATGAGTCAAGCGGAAAGGAGCCCAGCACCGCCCCGCGTCCTCCGAATCTCCTCCTTGCTGGCCGACGTCACAGAGCTGGAGCGCCGAAATCTCGCGATGCGCGAGCTAGTGCATGCGCAATGTCAGCATCATGTTCATTCCCTGTACTGGCATCAGCACAGGGAACGAACTACGCATGCGCTAGCTCGTTTTCGGCACTCCAGCTCTGTGACGTCAGCCACCAGCAAGGAGGAGATTCGGAGGACGCGGGGCGGTGCTGGGCTCCTTTCTGCTGGACTCATCTCCGGATACAGGACTCATATCAGGTAATTTGCATATGGATCAAAACAGTTTTTTTACACAATAAAAGCGCAGAGAGCTATGGGACCTGGGTACTGCAGATGTGCTAGCGGCTATCTAGCAGCCCATGTCCTCAGCTCTATACACAAAATCCTGGTGACAGGTTCCCTTTAACTCGGTCCTGTCCCTTTGTATATCATCAATACAAGAAAGGAAATAAAAGTGGAACACAAAATTGCCTAGTCACATGGTCAGAGACATACGTTCCCCTTCCCAACACCAACACATACCATGATTAAGCCCAAAAAAAAAAACTCACCGGCAGCATCTGATACCATCATGCATTGCCAAATTACCTCCCCAACTTCACAATATAATTACATTGCAGCACAAAAGATCTCCCCAACAGCACTAAATAAATACCACCATGAAGTAGAACAAACCCCGCATTATTGTCTTCTGATAACCCCTCCCCCACTGACAGCAGCATTGTCCCCATTTAAATGTCTCACCTCTGTTTGGGACATACAGGACAGGAGCAGTGAGGCAGGAGTTGGAGCTAAAAAGCCTTCTGGTGAAAGGTAGAATGGAGTTGGTAAAAGGAGGTGTGACGTCAGAGGTCACATGTTGCCAATGGATAGATAGTAAGAGGTACAATAGATGCAGTGTGTTAAGATATATAGTATATACAGAAGTGTACTGATATGAGGTATGAAGTATAAATTACAGCTTGCACCTCACATATCAGTACACTGCTGTATATACTATACATCTTAACACACTGCATCTATTATACCTCATACATCACATATCAGTACACTGCTGTATATAATATATATCTGTATCCACTGTGTCTATTAATTATACCATATACCTCACATGTCAGTACACTGCTATATATACTATGAAGGTCATTTACTGTCCAGAAATACACCTATATTAGGCGTATTTCTGGCGCAGATGGTGGCGCAAAGATCATTTGCCCTGCAAACTGTGACTTTTCCCACACTCACGCCAGGTCTAAAAAAATGGGCGTGGCATGGGCGGGAAAAAAAGGACTTCATATTTTTTATAAAGACAAACTTAAAAAATTATTTTTAGCTCAAAATGAGTGTAATGCAATACTAATAATAAAAAAATTGCCCCCAAAGGTTTACATTTAGCCTTTAATGGTAAAATTCACAACAGGTATTTGATTCATGAATCACCCAATAATTTTCCTGGTTCAATTGGAATTGGTATTTAAACAGTCCTCCTCATCATGATGTTCACATTTCGACATCATGAGGCCAAGACGACACCTAACAATTAATCAACAGTACCTCACCATTGCGAGACTTCAAGCAGGATGCTCTTAGACGGAAGTGGTCACTGAGCTTAGAGTGTCACAGAGTGTCATCATTAGGGTTGAAACAGAGATACAGATAGACTAGAAGAGTGATAGAAAGGCATAGAAGTGGATGCCCTTTGGCCACATCCCACACTGATGACCACTTCATTGTGAACAATGCCCTGCAGAACCAGATGATGAGTGCCACACAACTCCAGGCACGTTTAACAGAGGTGAGAGGCACCCAAGTGTTATGTCAGACCATTTGAAACCGTTTGCATGTGTTCTGTGTTCTAGACGACCTGCAAGGGTACCCGACCGCACCACCATGCACAGGCATCTTCGTCTTGCATAAGCCAAGGAGCAGCTACGCTGGACAAGGAACCAGTAGGCATCAGTGCTGGTCACTGAAGAAAGTCGATTCACACTGAGCAGAAATGATGGCCGCCAACGATGTTGGAGACATCAAAGAGAGCGTTATGCATCAGCCACTGTTGTCACCAGACAAGCCTTTGGTGGTAGTGATGTTACAGTGTGGGCAGGTTTGTCTATTCAATACAGAACTGCCCTACACTTTGTGAATGGTACAGTGACAAGCCCATACTACTTGAATAACATCATTAATCCAGTCATTGTGCCTCTGCATGAACAACACAGGCCTAATTTAATCTCTTATGGATGACAATGCGCCAGATCATCAAGGTCGCATCATTAGGGAATGGCTGCTGGAGACTGGGGCACCTCAAATAGAGTGGCCTGCACTTTCTCCAGAGCTGAATCCCATTAAAAACCTATGGGATCAGTTGAGTCGCTGTATAGAGGGCCGTCCCTTGAAGAAGAGTGGGATGCCATGCCTCAGCAGACAATAAGTAGACTTGTGAACAGCAGGAGACGTCTTTGTCAAGCTGTAATTGATGCTCAAAGCCACAAAG
This sequence comes from Bufo gargarizans, assembly GCF_014858855.1. Taxonomy (NCBI): domain Eukaryota; kingdom Metazoa; phylum Chordata; class Amphibia; order Anura; family Bufonidae; genus Bufo; species Bufo gargarizans. Next base: position 72,876,079 of record NC_058080.1, read on the forward strand.
TCTCAATAGAGAGCTTATCGTACAGTTCTTCTCCATGGTGTTGGGGGTTGAAGGACCTGTGATGATGTCATCACAGGTCCTGGCAGATGCACCTTTCTAACCTGGGAACTACACCATTCTCTGTGTATTTACTTTAGTAGATGGTGCATGACCTGTGATGATGACTATGATGATGTCATTACAGATTCTGGCAGATGCACCTTTATAACCTGGAAACTATACCATTCTGTGCAGTTCCTTTACTACATAATGTCATCACAAGTCCTTTAGCTTTCTTCACTGATGATAGGGATTCTAGACTGAGGCTGGAGAAGAGCCTGTATTGAATATAATTAAGGGCGGGGACTTTGGTTCATTAAGGGGGGTGAGGGCCCCCTTCCCCACGAGCCCCATAGCAGCTGCATGTTCTGCCTCAGTGGAGGTACACCACTAATTATGACACTTCCCGGTGCCTGGGAGTGAAGAGAAGTGCAGGCATGAGAATAGATATCTATAGAATGCAGTGGGGTAACTAGAACTGACTGGACCTCACAGATTTTTGAATTTCCCCCCTAGCAACCCCCTCCTCTTGTGAAGCCAATTTTCAGTTGAGGTCTCCCAGTTTCCATGCGGTGGCCCCCGCCTTTTTTCTCCATTCTCCTGATCCGGCTTGACAAAGGTCTATATGTGACCAAAACGTTGCTTGAAAGAATCTGGATTTGATACATGCCAAGAACAATCTGCTTTTGTTATGTGGATTAACTCTTTCATTATCGAATAGATGTCACTTACTTTGCATCAAGAAGAGTGCGACAAAATTATTATATCAGGGAAGGGCTGAAGAGCCCCTCTTGTGAGCATCTTTGAATCACAAGGTGTGTGGTACCATTTGCTATTTGGACTATAATGCATGTCATTGTATATATTGTCACTGTTTGTAATGTCATTGTATAATACTGTTGGGGGGGGGGACCTGACAATAAATTCTTTCAGTCCTCCCCCCGGGCAGGCCCCTTCTGAGTCGGGGCCCCATTGTATACAATTTCCCCTGCTTCCACTAGGCCCCTGATAGAACTGAGGAGTCTGGTCTGGGGAATGGATAGACAGTTCATCTAAAGTAGGGTCAATAAAAAGGAGGGGTCTGGCCTGTGGTCTATATGGTTAGGGGTCCAGTCTGGGGTCTGTATACAGGGGCACCCATTCTGGGATCTGTGTAAAGGGTCTTGGGTCTGTGTATGGGGGGTTCTGGTCTGACATCTGCATAAAGGGCTGGACTGGGTCTCTATATAGATCTGGGCTCTCTGGGTTTGCATAAGGGGGGGGGTCTAGGGTCCATATTTTTATTTAAGGTACCTTTTATGTGATCTGTATGTGTTTGAGATGTTGCTGAAGGGTGTCATATGAACTATTTGTGATTAAAACGCAATAAGTTGGGGCATGTCCTATATAACTGTTCAGGGTATAAAGAAAACTTTTTACTCCCCTCTTGATAATCTCCCTGAAGTCCCTTCTCAAAAGTTAGCAAGTATGAGTTACGGCACCTCACTAGTACAGAAATGACAGCAGACAGCGCCTCTCACCAGCAGTCACTGCCTGCGGGTGCAAACATCTCATCGTTTTAGCATTTTTGCTGTTTTAAAATGTTGGATTTTTTTGTCTCTGCTGTAACGCCCACTCAAATCACTGAAATGAGGTGAATGATGGCACAGTGTAATGGGATGCAGAGGGTGGCATATTCCAGTCTAGAAAATTATTGTCAGAACGGATGATTTAACCTTTCACGAATTTTGACAAATCTCTCCCGCTGCATTGTGCGGCTGACAAACACATGTTTGGATCTGTCATTTCCTACATTAGTCCATTTCATCTCCATCAGCTTTAAATCCTCATCTTGCTGGGAATAGCTGCTGCATTTATGGCATCTCATCAGATGGGTCAATTTAACTCTGTCATATTTTGAAGCCGAAAGAAGAACAACCTTTAGCCAGAACGTGTTATGTGTTTGCATTTTTCATATATTTTTTTTATTGTGCAGCATTTATGGGAGAAAAGCACATATGTCATTTGTCATCATACATTCCTTACTTCTTTGAAGCCAATAATCTCCTAAAATGCCAAACATGTCTTAAAGGGGTTATGCAAACTCTATAATGCCCCCTTTAATGCCCAGGCCCCTCACACAGGTTATACTTACCTTGCTTCCCGGCACCTGCGTAAGTACAACCTGTGTGAGGTGCCAGGGCATAGAGGCATTATAGGTGTTGGATAACCCCTAGAAGTTCACATTAGTGCATTCAACGATTATAGCTCGACCCAGTAACTAATTTACAGGACTAAAACATAAAGGTACACTAGTGCCCATCACACGATTGCAGAATCTATTGTGGGCAGCTGGAAGCCACTGGCAATTCTGATTGCGATATAAAATGGGTATTCCGATTTCAGCCCTTTATGCCTAATGCCTCATTCACACAGTCAGCGTTCGGTCAGTGATTTCCATCAGTGATTTTGAGCCAAAAACAGGTGCGGCTCTAAACACAGAACAGGGGCAGATCTTTCCCTTATGGCCTCATGCACATGGCCGTTGTTTGGGTCCGCATCCGAGCCGCCGTTTTTGCAGCTCGGATGCGGACCCATTCACTTCACTGTCCGCAACCATTGCTCCGTTCCGCGGCCCCGCAAAAAAAATAGAACATGTCCTATTCTTGTCCGTTTTGCGGACAAGAATAGGCATTTCTACAATGGGCCGCGAGTTCCGTTCTGCAAATTGCGGAAGGCACACGGGCGTCTTACTTTTTTTGCGGATCCACGGTTTGCAGACCGCAAAAAAAAAAACTGAACAGTCGTGTGCATGAGGACTATACCTTATGTCTGTGGAGGCTCCAATTCTGCTTTTGGCTCACAATCACTGATGGAAATCACTGACCAAAGCACTGACCTGTGATTGAGGCTTTAGTATTGAACTTCACGGACCAAGCAGGACAGTGGTCTTCCGGGGCTAAAAACTAGTCCTGTTCCTACACATTTGGGAAGTTGTTGGCTCACTTTGTTGAAGAATCACCTCCTTTAGAAAAGTAGTCTACTATTTATGCTTTCTGGGGCAGGAATTTTTTCATTACTTTCAATGGAAACTAGTTAGGGCTCATGCCCACAAACGTGTGCACCCCGTGCTGCGGACTCCATATAGTGGTACACAATGCACGGGCACCAGCCGTGTGCCCGCCATTTGCGGCTGCAAACCCATTCACTGGAATGGGTCTGCGATCCGCAAAATTCAGTCTGCACAGCAAAAAAAAAATAGAACATGTGCTATTTTTTAGCGGTGTGGAGGCACGGACTGAAATCCCACTGAAGCGCTCAGTAGTTCCTCTGTGGGCTTCCGCTCATTGCCTACCCTCCGGATTTCTTACCCATTCAAGTGAATGGGTCCACATCCGCAAACGGCAGCCGCTCGGCCAGTGCCTGTGTATGGCAGACCTGCTGTTTGCGGGCCGCAGTATGGGCACAGGCTGCACACATTCATGTGCTTGAGCCCTTAGTTCTTCAGTCTTACAGGTAAATGGGTTTTCTAATCCTTTTAGGATTTGTACACACAGAGGGGGAGACTCATCAAACTGGTGTAAAGTAGAACTGGCTTAGTTTTCCATAGCAACCAATCAGATTCCACCTTTCATTTTCCAAAGGAGCTGTGAAAAATGAAAGGTGGAATCTGATTGGTTGCTATGGGCAACTAAGCCAGTGCTACTTTACTTCAGTTTTATAAATCTCCCCCAGAGTTTTTCCGACATGGATTTAGCTAAAATCTCCAAAGAAAATGCATGCAATCTACCTTCCTTTGATTTCAATGGGAAAATCACTTTGGAATTCACTTTTTTTTAAACCGCAACAAGTCCTTTCTTAGGCCTATTGCACACGACCGTATGGCTTTTTCAGTGTTTTGCGGTCCGTTTTTCATGGATCCGTTGTTCCGTTTTTTGTTTCCGTTGTGTTTCCGTTTCTGTTCCGTTTTTCCGTTCCGTTTTTCCGTATGGCATATACAGTATACAGTAATTACATAGATAAAATTGGGCTGGCCATAACATTTTCAATAGATGGTTCAGGAAAAAACGGAACTGAAACGGAAGACATACGGATGCATTTCCGTATGTGTTCCTTTTTTTTTGCGGATCCATTGACTTGAATGGACCCACGGACCGTGATTTGCGGGCAATAATAGGACATGTTCTATGTTAAAACGGAACGGAAAAACGGAAATACGGAAACGGAATGCATACGGAGTACATTCCGTTTTTTTTGCAGAACCATTGAAATGAATGGCTATGTATACGGACCGTATACGGAACGCAAAAAACTGCCAGTAAACGGGGAAAAAAAACTGCCGTGTGCAGGAGGCCTTACTGTGGATTCCTTGTCAAATCCACATCCAAACTTCCCAGTGTAATGGGTAGCATTAAAAACCACATGGAATTTTAAAGTGGATTCCACATCAGTTTTTCTCAGCATAGATAAAATGCTGTGTGAAGTCATCTTTAGGCCGAATGCACACAGCCGTGGAACACGGACGTGAGCGGTCCGTGGTATCCCGGCCTGGCATCCTGCTGACAGCAGGAGCGCACGTCGTCTTTGGTTGCTATGACGCCGTGCTCTTCATGCTGCCGCTGCACTACAGTAATACACTCGTGTGATTGTACTCGTATGAGTGTATTACTGTAGTGCAGTGGCGGCATGAAGCGCATGGCGTCATAGCAACCAATGACGCTGTGCACTGCTGCTGTCAGCAGGATGCCATGCCGGGATACCATGGACCGCTCACGGTGCATTCGGTCTTATATTGATGGTCTATCCGCAGGATAGGGGATAACTTCTAACAACTGGAATACCCCTTTAATGCAGTGCTGCTCCCATTGAAGTGATAGTGCTTTTACCAGTGATGTTTTGGCAGCATTCTTGTAAATAATATAGGCAGAAATAGGATGTTGAGAGTGATTTAAATTAAATAAAATAGCATCCACCCCTACTATAAACTAAAATGGAATTTTTGGAGTTTGATGTACCGTAAATTCACAGATCATATATATATATAGTCAAGTAGCATGATATACATTTGAATATAATCTGGTTATTCAGCAGTATCTGTAGTTACAAGCGGATACATTATATTTGCCTTTTAAATGTAAAGTATCCGTTTTTAGTGATTATTCAACACAGGAAGAATTTGAGAATAATATAATTCCACAAAAAAAACATAATTTAATACAGAGGGACACATTATTCACTCTTATGCATTTATTTTGCAAAAAAACTAGTTCACTCTGGTCATAGATTGTAATTTGGCATACGCTTTACATTGTACAACCGATTTAGTCGATAATTGAGTTAACTCATAATGTTCAATGGACTACATTAACTGAATGACTGAAGAACTAACAAAGAACGTCTATTTACTATTGGATGTAATCATGAGATCAAATAAGCACTTCCTACTCCGGAAAGCATAAAACGGAAGCCAATATGCTAAAACAGACGACATCCTGATGAAGGAAGCCACCATCTTTCACTATGCTGACCATTGTACTGCTTGTTTGGGGCCTCCCCACCACAAACACACACACTTTCCACCCAATTGTAACGGAAATCTACTCCCTTAGGTCTGCAACTCACGGGCACCGTCCGTGGAGCAGTCGTATGCGGATCGCAGACCCATTCACTTGAATGGGTCCACAATCTGTCTGTTCCGCAAGAAGATAGAGCAAGTTCTATGTTTTTGTGGGTCAGAGGCACGGAACAGAACCCCAGAAAGCACTCCGTAGTGCTTCCGTAGTTTTCCGTTCCGTGCTTCCGTTCCGCATCTCCAGATTTTTGCACCCATTGAAGTGAGTGAGTCTGCATCCGTGATGCGGAATGCATACGGAACGGTGCCCATGTATTGCGGACCTGCAAACGTGGTCCGCAATATGGCAACGGGCAGCACACGTTCGCGTGAACGAGCCCTTAATAGATTATGTGAGAGGGTCGACAGCCTCTTAAAGCCGTTAAAGAATCATTGTACTTTCACACAATTTCATGTGAGAATGGTGTAACTAGAAAATTTCTAGAATAATTTCATATTTTTTTTTTGCCTGTATCCATCTGAAAAAAGCTGTAAAGTCATGGCCACTAGGGGTCTCAATTACACTTACACTAAATTGCTGTCCACTGCCTGTTGTCAGACAAGATCCGTCAGAGACTCAGAAGAGAAAGTGTGGGTGTATCAGAGCTGGCTCAGATCATGAGCCTCATAACAGAACTTTTACACAGCCCCTGAACATCAAAGTAGCTTCCTGTGTGTCTGTAAGTGTGATTTTTCCCTCCTTATCTGTTCTGTGAACTCCAGAACTGAAACCAAACATAGTGGGAAGTAGGGGAAAGGATGTCAGGGCAGGCAGTAGTGGCATAAGGTCGAAGTGTCGTGCTTCTGAGTGAAATGAATCTAGCTGTGCAGCTGAAACAGTGAATAATATGGCTAAAAAAAAACATTAGGGAAGCCAAAACATAACTGTTCCTTCACAGTTATGATTGGACAAAGAAGCAATTATTTTTATTTTTAAAAACTCAGGTAAACTTTAAACTTATTCCTGGTTACATGTTTTGACTGCACTGCAAGAAAATGGTTGGAATGAAAATTGTTCATTGATCTCGGGTGACATTATGGGGGTCATTTATTAAACAGAAATATGCCTAAATTAGGGGTATTTCTAATACAGATTGCGGCATTTGCGTCGCAATCTGCGACTTCTTCCTGCTCATGCCAGGTCTAAAAAAGTGAGTTTGGTGTGGGCAGGGAGGGGGACGGGCCGGATGTCCTGTCTTCTTCATCATCTTCTGCGCGTGGTTTAGGCATAGCAAATGGTCTAAATGAAAAGACAGCTAGGAAGCTGTCTTACATTTAGAAGCAGCAGTGGATCTTCTGAAGTTATAAAGAAGTCGGTGCCTCTTCATAACTCCAGCTGATCCACCGCCAGCACAGGGCCTTATTAAGACCGATCTTAATAAATGTGCCCCTATATCTTTTAAGACATCTATCCCTCATAAACAGGCTACTTTAGCTTAGAAAAGGGTTCTGGACACTTGCAGTGACTATACTGAGAATTTTTTCTCTAAACATTGTGGGCATCAATGGGGCTAAGGTTTCTCCTTGGATAGCTAACATATTTATCTCTTGTTGGAAAAAGATGTACCTTTTTGATGAAACTAACCCTTATGTCATGTCATTGCTGTTACATTCATAACCTCGTATTCATTTGTGGTGAAGAACAGGCCATAGAAGAGTCTGTAAGTTATCTTAATAGCAATGACATGAATCACACATTTATATACGGTAGCACTTTCATCTGAAATGTATTTAGTAAAGTGTTTAGACCTGAATTCTTATGGGGATCTACTCAATATTAGGGTTGTCAGCTACTCCCACCGCACAAGTATGGCAGGTAGTACTATCCTACATGCGAAACCTTTCCTTCATTACATATTCCCAAAAGTTACCAAGTGTAATTTCAAGAGGTCACAGCACTCAACAGTAGCCTGGCTTGTTTTGGGGGTACACGTCACGGATATGTTCCTTGCTTCACCTCAGGAACCACACTTGTAGTATCTATACAATTAGACAGCACTCCGTTTGATTGATGTGATGATTAGTGAATTTTATTCAGCCGGACATAATGATGTACAATGTACAGTTATGCCAATGTTTCGGGCTAAATGAGAGCCCATGTGTGGTCCTTTTTAAGCCTGATGAAGGGCTTTCATTTAGCCTGAAACGGTGTCATAACTGTACATTGTGCATCATTATGTCCAGCTGAATAAAATTCACCAATCACTAAATCAATCAAACGGAGCGCTGTCTAATTGTATAAATACCAGAAAGTTACCAATGGGAGAAATGGCCAGGCAAAAAGGAGTTGTTCGAGATTATCCCCCAGCATGTTTGTGGCTAATAATAATGGTATTACTAATAATGAATGGCTGCATTTTAAGGTTTCTTATAAGTTTCCTCATGCCGATTAAGGTGCTCTCTCCCTGAGGAGAGATAGTATCCCCCAAATCCTGACTTAGGCCTCTCACTTAGTTAAGCCAGTACTCTCTGCTCTGCACTGATGAGGGGCAATCACCCCAAAACAGTTGTCTGCAGATGAGGTGCTGGCTTATTTAATATCCGAGTCATGTTTCAAAGCCTATTTAAAGGATTGAACATTGTGTGGGGATTCGCTCTGGTAGTTGGGATAAGCGGGTGCAGTACAGAGCCAAAGTACAAGTTCGTAATTCAAATGTCTGTTTTTATTCACACATAAGGTCAAGCAAAAAACACTCTTTGCAGAGTTGGTGTTTGTTCACACCGAATAGAAAGTTCATGCATAACAAAAAACGCCACTTGGTCAGCGGTTCTGCCTCCAGAAGTCTAAATGCAGGCTTTAGGTGGCCTGCTCTCCCAACACACGGGTCTCAGCTTTTCTGCCCAGCTCTGCCGCTTTTAAAGCCATCACATGTTGCAATAGCAGCTGGCTGGATTCCTGCTGCTGCTTATTAGCCTCCCGCTGTTTCAAGTTAGCCCAGCACAGGGCTCAGATCACAACACACAGGGCGTTCTCAGCTGCTGAGCCCAGCTGCCTTTTTAAGGATAGCCAGGTGCTGTCAAAACCCGACCTGGAATGTGGGGAGTAGTCACCCACCCAGCACTTTGACTACTCCCAATAAGAGCCGTCCCGGATCAGCAATTTACAGCCATACTAAATAGCAAAAGTGTCAATCAGCATTAGCAGCCGCTGACACATGAAAGTACCAGCTCTTACTTAAATAACTCATGAAAGAATAAAGTTATGTTAAAACCAAGAACACCATTGTTTTTCTTGTGAAATTCCCAATAAGTTTGATGTTTCACATGACCCTCTTCCTATTGAAAAAACAAAAGTTGGACTCAAAATGGCCGACTTCAAAATGGCCGCCATGGTCACCACCCATCTTGAAAAGTTTCCCCCCTCACATATACTAATGTGCCACAAAGAGGAAGTTAATATCACCAACCATTCCCATTTTATTATGGTGTATCCATATAAATGGCCTACCCTGTACATTCATCTACCCCCCCCCCCCCCAAATATAAAAAAGTTTCTTATAAATATGGCCATTCAAAGTGCATATGTTGCAGAGTAATGCAGGTTTTGAAGGAATTTGTTCCTGTCTCTAATGGTTTCATTTGAACCACAGCTTCTGACTGACCCACCAGAGTACCAGAGGATCCTCCAGTGGCCCAAGCTCTGATACCATAGAGCTGTGATGGCTAACCTCCGGCACTACAGCTGTGGTAAAACTACAACTCCCAAGATGTATACTTGCTTGGCTGTTCTCAGAAGTCACTAGAAATTAATGGAGAATGCTGGAAGTCATCACAGTTTCACCACAGCTGGAGTGCCAGAGGTTAGCCATCACTGTCATAGGGGATTGCAAAGGTCCAGGAGATAAAATAAAAAAATAAAAAATAAATCACATTTAGAACTGCCTTGGGAACCAGTCACTTGCTACTAGGGTGTAGTTGAATCAAAACCTACTAGACTTTATTGATGACTAGCAGAAGGACCCAGCTTTGCATGGGTATATTTCTTTTATTTCATTTAATGTTTGTGTGTGTTGTTAAAAGATATCAACAGTATCCACTATAACAGTGACATTTACAGTGCCTTGCCCCTTTGACAGTGACCTCCACAGCGGTCTGCCCCCCTAACAGTAACATCCACAGTGCCCTCCCCTTTAACAGTGACCCCCACAGCGGTCACCCTTTATTAGTGACCTCCACAGTACCCCGTCTCGTTAACAGTGATTTACACAATAACCCGCCCCCTTAAAAGTGGCCTCCACAGTGCTCCGGTCCCTTAAAATGTGACCTCCACAACACCCTGCCCCCTTAACAGTGACCTCTACAGCACCCCACCCCTTAACACTGACCTCCATAGCAGACCATCCCCTTAACTGTGACCTCCACCATTCCCTGTTCCCTTAACAGGGACCTCCACAGCGCCCAACCCTTTAACAGTGACCTTCACAGCAATCTGCCCCTAACATTGACCTCCATAGCAGACTGCCCTAGGGTGGCCAGAGGTCCGGGTTTAGGCCAGACAGTCTGGCTTTCAGACTCCCTGTCCTCTGTCTGGTGCAGGGCCTGGGATGTCCCTTTGAACAGCTCACTCTCAGACAGCAGCACTGTGCTGTCTGAGCGTGTGTTGCAGGGAGAAAGTCACCCTCCCTCCCACCCCTGCAGCAGACAGAAGTTGATTCTTACCTTCATTTTTTCAATCCCCACCGCCTGCGGAGTGGGAGAGGGTGTGGCCTAACTTGATTGTGGGTGTGGCTTAGCTGGCATGGGGGCGGGGTTTTAAGTCCATCTTCTGAGGGTGGCCATGAACTGGGAACTCCATAGCACTCCGCTCCCTTAACAGTGTCATCCACAATGCCTTGCCCCTTTTGAAGCTGACCTACAGCAGTGAAGTTATTGTTATGGAAACCTGGTGTAAAACTGTGTGTATGTGGAGACTAAGGACCTGCGGGCTTCTATTGGCTGTGACCAGGTTTCTATTGGCTAGTGCATTTTTTTAGAATATCTCAGGAATGGTACGTCCTAGAAAGCTGAGACCCGGTCTAAAACCTTCCCGGACACCTGATGTACCTGTGTGCCAAATTTCGTGATTGTAAATGCGACGGTGCAGATTCCTTTAGCGGACATACATATATACACATACACTCAGCGTTAGGGGGTTGGGCCCCAAAAATAATTTTCTCTGGTGAGCCCAAGGAAACCCAAAATTACACTAGTGAAACAATATATAAATTGTAATTGTATTTCATTTCCTGCAAAATGTGAAAAGTACAATATGTGGGCCGTACAGAAACATTTGTAGACATTTGTCACATGCTATTAACATATATTTCTGTATTACAGGCCCATGCTAGAAGGTATGTCACATCTAAAAGTCCAGGGTATTGAAAAAGTTATTCCACCTATTAGAAGAGGAGACTTGCATTGCAAAGTTCTCAATAGAGAAGCTTCTTGGATGTTCCTACCTATGGGAGTTGGCCCATCTCAAACATTGGTGGTATAAAGCTAGGATAGGTCACCAATGTCTATTAGGGACCCACACCTATTTCTAGAATTGAGCCTGCAAAGTGAAGGAGAGCAGACTGCACATGCACAGCCACTCTTCATTCAGTTCTATGGGACTGCTGAAAATAGCCAAGTGCTGGCTCGGTTATTTCCGTCAGCCCCATAGAAGTGAATGGAGAGGTGGCCACGTTTGTGCGGTGTGCTTCCCATTCATTTCTATGGGACTTCCAAAAATAGCAGAGCACGCCACTCGTCTGTTGTCAGCACAACCATAGAAATGAATAGAGGATTGCCAAGCATGTACAGTCCGCTCTCTACTTTGAGGTCTCCGTTCTAGAGATAGGTGCGGATTAGAGTTGAGCGAACACCTGGATGTTCGGGTTCGAGAAGTTCGGCCGAACATCCCGGAAATGTTCGGGTTCGGGATCCGAACCCGATCCGAACTTCGTCCCGAACCCGAACCCCATTGAAGTCAATGGGGACCCGAACTTTTCGGCACTAAAAAGGCTGTAAAACAGCCCAGGAAAGAGCTAGAGGGCTGCAAAAGGCAGCAACATGTAGGTAAATCCCCTGCAAACAAATGTGGATAGGGAAATGAATTAAAATAAAAATTAAATAAATAAAAATTAACCAAAATCAATTGGAGAGAGGTTCCATAGCAGAGAATCTGGCTTCCCGTCACCCACCACTGGAACAGTCCATTCTCAGATATTTAGGCCCCGGCACCCAGGCAGAGGAGAGAGGTCCCGTAACAGAGAATCTGTCTTCATGTCAGCAGAGAATTAGTCTGCATGTCATAGCAGAGAATGAGGCTTCACGTCAGCCACCACTGCAACAGTCCATTGGCATATATTTAGGCCCAGCACCCAGGCAGAGGAGGGAGGTCCCGTAACAGAGAATCTGTCTTCATGTCAGCAGAGAATTAGTCTGCATGTCATAGCAGAGAATGAGGCTTCACGTCAGCCACCACTGCAACAGTCCATTGGCATATATTTAGGCCCAGCACACACACAGGCAGAGGAGAGAGGTCCCGTAACAGAGAATCTGTCTTCATGTCAGCAGAGAATTAGTCTGCATGTCATAGCAGAGAATGAGGCTTCACGTCAGCCACCACTGCAACAGTCCATTGGCATATATTTAGGCCCAGCACACACACAGGCAGAGGAGAGAGGTCCCGTAACAGACAATCTGGCTTCATGTCAGCAGAGAATCAGTCTGCATGTCATAGCAGAGAATGAGGCTTCACGTCACCCACCACTGCAACAGTCCATTGGCATATATTTAGGCCTAGCACACAGGCAGAGCAGAGAGGTCCCGTAACAGACAATCTGGCTTCATGACAGCAGAGAATCAGTCTGCATGTCATAGCAGAGAATGAGGCTTCACGTCACCCACCACTGCAACAGTCCATTGGCATATATTTAGGCCTAGCACACAGGCAGAGCAGAGAGGTCCCGTAACAGACGATCTGGCTTCATGTCAGCAGAGAATCAGTCTGCATGTCATAGCAGAGAATGAGGCTTCACGTCAGCCACCACTGCAACAGTCCATTGGCATATATTTAGGCCCAGCACCCAGGCAGAGGAGGGAGGTCCCGTAACAGAGAATCTGTCTTCATGTCAGCAGAGAATTAGTCTGCATGTCATAGCAGAGAATGAGGCTTCACGTCAGCCACCACTGCAACAGTCCATTGGCATATATTTAGGCCCAGCACACACACAGGCAGAGGAGAGAGGTCCCGTAACAGAGAATCTGTCTTCATGTCAGCAGAGAATTAGTCTGCATGTCATAGCAGAGAATCAGGCTTCACGTCACCCACCACTGCAACAGTCCATTGGCATATATTTAGGCCCAGCACCCAGGCAGAGGAGGGAGGTCCCGTAACAGAGAATCTGTCTTCATGTCAGCAGAGAATTAGTCTGCATGTCATAGCAGAGAATGAGGCTTCACGTCAGCCACCACTGCAACAGTCCATTGGGATATATTTAGGCCCAGCACACACACAGGCAGAGGAGAGAGGTCCCGTAACAGAGAATCTGTCTTCATGTCAGCAGAGAATTAGTCTGCATGTCATAGCAGAGAATGAGGCTTCACGTCAGCCACCACTGCAACAGTCCATTGGCATATATTTAGGCCCAGCACACACACAGGCAGAGGAGAGAGGTCCCGTAACAGACAATCTGGCTTCATGTCAGCAGAGAATTAGTCTGCATGTCATAGCAGAGAATGAGGCTTCACGTCACCCACCACTGCAACAGTCCATTGGCATATATTTAGGCCCAGCACACACACAGGCAGAGGAGAGAGGTCCCGTAACAGAGAATCTGTCTTCATGTCAGCAGAGAATTAGTCTGCATGTCATAGCAGAGAATCAGGCTTCACGTCACCCACCACTGCAACAGTCCATTGGCATATATTTAGGCCCAGCACCCAGGCAGAGGAGGGAGGTCCCGTAACAGAGAATCTGTCTTCATGTCAGCAGAGAATTAGTCTGCATGTCATAGCGGAGAATGAGGCTTCACGTCAGCCACCACTGCAACAGTCCATTGGCATATATTTAGGCCCAGCACCCAGGCAGAGGAGGGAGGTCCCGTAACAGAGAATCTGTCTTCATGTCAGCAGAGAATTAGTCTGCATGTCATAGCAGAGAATGAGGCTTCACGTCAGCCACCACTGCAACAGTCCATTGGCATATATTTAGGCCCAGCACCCAGGCAGAGGAGAGAGGTCCCGTAACAGAGGATCTGGCTTCATGTCAGCAGAGAATCAGTCTGCATGTCATAGCAGAGAATCAGGCTTCACGTCAGCCACCACTGCAACAGTCCATTGTCATAAATTTAGGCCCAGCACCCAGGCAGAGGAGAGAGGTCCCGTAACAGAGAATCTGGCTTCATGTCAGCAGAGAATCAGTCTTCATATCATAGCAGAGAATCAGGCTTCACGTCACCCACCACTGTAAGAGTCAATTTTCATAAATTTAGGCCCAGAACCCAGGCAGAGGAGAAAGGTCCCGTAACAGACAATCTGGCTTCATGTCAGCAGAGAATCAGTCTTCATATCATAGCAGAGAATCAGGCTTCACGTCACCCACCACTGTAAGAGTCAATTTTCATAAATTTAGGCCCAGAACCCAGGCAGAGGAGAAAGGTCCCGTAACAGACAATCTGGCTTCATGTCAGCAGAGAATCAGTCTTCATATCATAGCAGAGAATCAGGCTTCACGTCACCCACCACTGCAACAGTCCATTGGCATATATTTAGGCCTAGCACACAGGCAGAGCAGAGAGGTCCCGTAACAGACAATCTGGCTTCATGACAGCAGAGAATCAGTCTGCATGTCATAGCAGAGAATCAGGCTTCACGTCAGCCACCACTGCAACAGTCCATTGGCATATATTTAGGCCTAGCACACAGGCAGAGGAGAGAGGTCCCGTAACAGACAATCTGGCTTCATGTCAGCAGAGAATCAGTCTTCATATCATAGCAGAGAATCAGGCTTCACGTCACCCACCACTGTAAGAGTCAATTTTCATAAATTTAGGCCCAGAACCCAGGCAGAGGAGAAAGGTCCCGTAACAGACAATCTGGCTTCATGTCAGCAGAGAATCAGTCTTCATATCATAGCAGAGAATCAGGCTTCACGTCACCCACCACTGTAAGAGTCAATTTTCATAAATTTAGGCCCAGAACCCAGGCAGAGGAGAAAGGTCCCGTAACAGACAATCTGGCTTCATGTCAGCAGAGAATCAGTCTTCATATCATAGCAGAGAATCAGGCTTCACGTCACCCACCACTGCAACAGTCCATTGGCATATATTTAGGCCTAGCACACAGGCAGAGCAGAGAGGTCCCGTAACAGACAATCTGGCTTCATGACAGCAGAAAATCAGTCTGCATGTCATAGCAGAGAATCAGGCTTCACGTCAGCCACCACTGCAACAGTCCATTGGCATATATTTAGGCCTAGCACACAGGCAGAGGAGAGAGGTCCCGTAACAGACAATCTGGCTTCATGTCAGCAGAGAATCAGTCTGCATGTCATAGCAGAGAATGAGGCTTCACGTCAGCCACCACTGCAACAGTCCATTGTCATAAATTTAGGCCCAGCACCCAGGCAGAGGAGAGAGGTCCCGTAACAGACAATCTGGCTTCATGTCAGCAGAGAATTAGTCTGCATGTCATAGCAGAGAATCAGGCTTCATGTCAGCCACCACTGCAACAGTCCATTGGCATATATTTAGGCCTAGCACACAGGCAGAGGAGAGGTTCATTCAACTTTGGGTAGCATCGCAATATAATGGTAAAATGAAAATAAAAATAGGATTGAATGAGGAAGTGCCCTGGAGTCCAATAATATATGGTTATGGGGAGGTAGTTAATGTCTAATCTGGACAAGGGACGGACAGGTCCTGTGGGATCCATGCCTGGTTCATTTTTATGAACGTCAGCTTGTCCACATTGGCTGTAGACAGGCGGCTGCGTTTGTCTGTAATGACGCCCCCTGCCGTGCTGAATACACGTTCAGACAAAACGCTGGCTGCCGGGCAGGCCAGCACCTCCAAGGCATAAAAGGCTAGCTCTGGCCACGTGGACAATTTAGAGACCCAGAAGTTGAATGGGGCCGAACCATCAGTCAGTACGTGGAGGGGTGTGCATACGTACTGTTCCACCATGTTAGTGAAATGTTGCCTCCTGCTAACACGTTGCGTATCAGGTGGTGGTGCAGTTAGCTGTGGCGTGTTGACAAAAGTTTTCCACATCTCTGCCATGCTAACCCTGCCCTCAGAGGAGCTGGCCGTGACACAGCTGCCTTGGCGACCTCTTGCTCCTCCTCTGCCTTGGCCTTGGGCTTCCACTTGTTCCCCTGTGACATTTGGGAATGCTCTCAGTAGCGCGTCTACCAACGTGCGCTTGTACTCGCGCATCTTCCTATCACGCTCCAGTGCAGGAAGTAAGGTGGGCACATTGTCTTTGTAGCGTGGATCCAGCAGGGTGGCAACCCAGTAGTCCGCACAGGTTAAAATGTGGGCAACTCTGCTGTCGTTGCGCAGGCACTGCAGCATGTAGTCGCTCATGTGTGCCAGGCTGCCCAGGGATAAGGACAAGCTGTCCTCTGTGGGAGGCGTATCGTCATCGTCCTGCCTTTCCCCCCAGCCACGCACCAGTGATGGACCCGAGCTGCGTTGGGTGCCACCCCGCTGTGACCATGCTTCATCCTCATCCTCCTCCACCTCCTCCTCATCCTCGTCCTCCTCGTCCTCCAGTAGTGGGCCCTGGCTGGCCACATTTGTACCTGGCCTCTGCTGTTGCCAAAAACCTCCCTCTGAGTCACTTCGAAGAGACTGGCCTGAAAGTGCTAAAAATGACCCCTCTTCCTCATCCTCCTCCTCCTCCTCCTGGGCCACCTCCTCTTCCATCATCGCCCTAAGTGTTTTCTCAAGGAGACATAGAAGTGGTATTGTAACGCTGATAACGGTGTCATCGCCACTGGCCATGTTGGTGGAGTACTCGAAACAGCGCAACAGGGCACACAGGTCTCGCATGGAGGCCCAGTCATTGGTGGTGAAGTGGTGCTGTTCTGTAGTGCGACTGACCCGTGCGTGCTGCAGCTGAAACTCCACTATGGCCTGCTGCTGCTCGCACAGTCTGTCCAGCATGTGCAAGGTGGAGTTCCACCTGGTGGGCACGTCGCATATGAGGCGGTGAGCGGGAAGGCCGAAGTTACGCTGTAGCGCAGACAGGCGAGCAGCAGCAGGATGTGAACGCCGGAAGCGCGAACAGACGGCCCGCACTTTATGCAGCAGCTCTGACATGTCGGGGTAGTTGTGAATGAACTTCTGCACCACCAAATTCAGCACATGCGCCAAGCAAGGGATGTGCGTCAAATTGGCTAGTCCCAGAGCTGCAACGAGATTTCGCCCATTATCACACACCACCAGGCCGGGCTTGAGGCTCACCGGCAGCAACCACTCGTCGGTCTGTTGTTCTATACCCCGCCACAACTCCTGTGCGGTGTGGGGCCTGTCCCCCAAACATATGAGTTTCAGAATGGCCTGCTGACGTTTACCCCGGGCTGTGCTGAAGTTGGTGGTGAAGGTGTGTGGCTGACTGGATGAGCAGGTGGAAGAAGAGGAGGAGGAAGCCGAGAAGGAGGAGGTGGCAACAGGAGGCAAAGAATGTTGCCCTGCGATCCTTGGCGGCGGCAGGACGTGCGCCAAACAGCTCTCCGCCTGGGGCCCAGCTGCCACTACATTTACCCAGTGTGCAGTTAGGGAGATATAGCGTCCCTGGCCGTGCTTACTGGTCCACGTATCTGTGGTTAGGTGGACCTTGCCACAGATGGCGTTGCGCAGTGCACACTTGATTTTATCGGATACTTGGTTGTGCAGGGAAGGCACGGCTCTCTTGGAGAAGTAGTGCCGGCTGGGAACAACATACTGTGGGACAGCAAGCGACATGAGCTGTTTGAAGCTGTCTGTGTCCACCAGCCTAAATGACAGCATTTCATAGGCCAGTAGTTTAGAAATGCTGGCATTCAGGGCCAGGGATCGAGGGTGGCTAGGTGGGAATTTACGCTTTCTATCAAATGTTTGTGAGGTGGAGAGCTGAACGCTGGCGTGTGACATGGTTGAGACGCTTGGTGACGGAGGTGGTGGTGGTGGTGTTGGTGGTACATCCCCTGTTTGCTGGGCGGCAGGTGCCAACGTTCCTCCAGAGGCGGAGGAAGAGGCCGAGGCGGCAGCAGCAGAATAGGCCGAGGCGGCAGCAGCAGAAGAGGTAGCAGGGGGAGCCTGAGTGACTTCCTTGGTTTTAAGGTGTTTACTCCACTGCAGTTCATGCTTTGCATGCAGGTGCCTGGTCATGCAGGTTGTGCTCAGGTTCAGAACGTTAATGCCTCGCTTCAGGCTCTGATGGCACAGCGTGCAAACCACTCGGGTCTTGTCGTCAGCACATTGTTTGAAGAAGTGCCATGCCAGGGAACTCCTTGAAGCTGCCTTTGGGGTGCTCGGTCCCAGATGGCGGCGGTCAGTAGCAGGCGGAGTCTCTTGGCGGCGGGTGTTCTGCTTTTGCCCACTGCTCCCTCTTTTGCTACGCTGTTGGCTCGGTCTCACCACTGCCTCTTCCTCCGAACTGTGAAAGTCAGTGGCACGACCTTCATTCCATGTGGGGTCTAGGACCTCATCGTCCCCTGCATCGTCTTCCACCCAGTCTTGATCCCTGACCTCCTGTTCAGTCTGCACACTGCAGAAAGACGCAGCAGTTGGCACCTGTGTTTCGTCATCATCAGAGACATGCTGAGGTGGTATTCCCATGTCCTCATCATCAGGAAACATAAGTGGTTGTGCGTCAGTGCATTCTATGTCTTTCACCGCTGGGGAAGGGCTAGGTGGATGCCCTTGGGAAACCCTGCCAGCGGAGTCTTCAAACAGCATAAGAGACTGCTGCATAACTTGAGGCTGAGACAGTTTCCCTGGTATGCATGGGGGTGATGTGACAGACTG
The DNA here is from genome assembly GCF_014858855.1 of Bufo gargarizans. NCBI lineage: Eukaryota > Metazoa > Chordata > Amphibia > Anura > Bufonidae > Bufo > Bufo gargarizans. Next base: position 72,894,688 of record NC_058080.1, read on the forward strand.
ATGGGGTTGGTTTTCAGGCGCCATCTGTGCGCTTTCTGCAGAAGACTGGGTGGGAGATAATGTGAACGTGCTGGATCCACTGTCGGCCACCCAATTGACTAATGCCTGTACCTGCTCAGGCCTTACCATCCTTAGAACGGCATTGGGCCCCACCATATATCGCTGTAAATTCTGGCGGCTACTGGGACCTGAGGTAGTTGGTACACTAGGACGTGTGGATGTGGCAGAACGGCCACGTCCTCTCCCAGCACCAGAGGGTCCACTAACACCACCACGACCATGTCCACGTCCGCGTCCCTTACTAGATGTTTTTCTCATTGTTATGGTTCACCACAACAACAAATATATTATTTGGCCCAATGTATTGTATTCAAATTCAGCGGGATATAAATTTGAGGCCTAGTATTTAGGCGCTGGGTGACCGGTATGGATTTAGTGACAGAATTAGACTTGGAAATGCACAGAAGCGTGTGTGTGAAGTTATTCTGAATGACCCTATGTGCACCTTCAATATGATCTACCCTTTTAGGGATAGATTTCAAATAGCTCTGATATAGCAGAAACGACTAAATTATGAAATTGCTAAATTGGGAATTGTATTTCAACCCAGAACAAAAAATGTGCTTTGACGGACACTAAATAACTTTCCCAGCCACAACAGGACAGCGGTAACGAGAGATTTAGCGGGATATAAATTTGAGGCCTAGTATTTAGGCGCTGGGTGACAGGTATGGGTTTAGTGCCAGAATTAGACTTGGAAATACACAGTAGCGGGTGTGTGTGAAGTTATTCTGAATGACCCAATGTGCACCTTGAATATTATATACCCTTTTAGGGATAGATTTCAAATAGCTCTGATATAGCAGAAACCACTAAATTATGAAATTGCTAAATTGGGAATTGTATTTCAACCCAGAACAAGAAATGTGCTTGAACGGACACTAAATAACTCGCCCAGCTACAGCACTAAGGACAGATTTAGCGGGATATAAATTTGAGGCCTAGTATTTAGGCGCTGGGTGACAGGTATGGGTTTAGTGCCAGAATTAGACTTGGAAATACACAGTAGCGGGTGTGTGTGAAGTTATTCTGAATGACCCAATGTGCACCTTGAATATTATATACCCTTTTAGGGATAGATTTCAAATAGCTCTGATATAGCAGAAACCACTAAATTATGAAATTGCTAAATTGGGAATTGTATTTCAACCCAGAACAAGAAATGTGCTTGAACGGACACTAAATAACTCGCCCAGCTACAGCACTAAGGACAGATTTAGCGGGATATAAATTTGAGGCCTAGTATTTAGGCGCTGGGTGACAGGTATGGGTTTAGTGCCAGAATTAGACTTGGAAATACACAGTAGCGGGTGTGTGTGAAGTTATTCTGAATGACCCAATGTGCACCTTGAATATTATATACCCTTTTAGGGATAGATTTCAAATAGCTCTGATATAGCAGAAACCACTAAATTATGAAATTGCTAAATTGGGAATTGTATTTCAACCCAGAACAAGAAATGTGCTTGAACGGACACTAAATAACTCGCCCAGCTACAGCACTAGGGACAGATTTAGCTGGATATAAATTTGAGGCCTAGTATTTAGGCGCTGGGTGACCGGTATGGATTTAGTGACAGAATTAGACTTGGAAATGCACAGAAGCGTGTGTGTGAAGTTATTCTGAATGACCCAATGTGCACCTTGAATATTATATACCCTTTTAGGGATAGATTTCAAATAGCTCTGATATAGCAGAAACCACTAAATTATGAAATTGCTAAATTGGGAATTGTATTTCAACCCAGAACAAGAAATGTGCTTGAACGGACACTAAATAACTCGCCCAGCTACAGCACTAAGGACAGATTTAGCGGGATATAAATTTGAGGCCTAGTATTTAGGCGCTGGGTGACAGGTATGGGTTTAGTGCCAGAATTAGACTTGGAAATACACAGTAGCGGGTGTGTGTGAAGTTATTCTGAATGACCCAATGTGCACCTTGAATATTATATACCCTTTTAGGGATAGATTTCAAATAGCTCTGATATAGCAGAAACCACTAAATTATGAAATTGCTAAATTGGGAATTGTATTTCAACCCAGAACAAGAAATGTGCTTGAACGGACACTAAATAACTCGCCCAGCTACAGCACTAAGGACAGATTTAGCGGGATATAAATTTGAGGCCTAGTATTTAGGCGCTGGGTGACAGGTATGGGTTTAGTGCCAGAATTAGACTTGGAAATACACAGTAGCGGGTGTGTGTGAAGTTATTCTGAATGACCCAATGTGCACCTTGAATATTATATACCCTTTTAGGGATAGATTTCAAATAGCTCTGATATAGCAGAAACCACTAAATTATGAAATTGCTAAATTGGGAATTGTATTTCAACCCAGAACAAGAAATGTGCTTGAACGGACACTAAATAACTCGCCCAGCTACAGCACTAAGGACAGATTTAGCGGGATATAAATTTGAGGCCTAGTATTTAGGCGCTGGGTGACAGGTATGGGTTTAGTGCCAGAATTAGACTTGGAAATACACAGTAGCGGGTGTGTGTGAAGTTATTCTGAATGACCCAATGTGCACCTTGAATATTATATACCCTTTTAGGGATAGATTTCAAATAGCTCTGATATAGCAGAAACCACTAAATTATGAAATTGCTAAATTGGGAATTGTATTTCAACCCAGAACAAGAAATGTGCTTGAACGGACACTAAATAACTCGCCCAGCTACAGCACTAGGGACAGATTTAGCTGGATATAAATTTGAGGCCTAGTATTTAGGCGCTGCGTGACAGGTATGGGTTTAGTGACAGAATTAGACTTGGAAATACACAGTAGCGGGTGTGTGTGAAGTTATTCTGAATGACCCAATGTGCACCTTGAATATTATATACCCTTTTAGGGATAGATTTCAAATAGCTCTGATATAGCAGAAACCACTAAATTATGAAATTGCTAAATTGGGAATTGTATTTCAACCCAGAACAAGAAATGTGCTTGAACGGACACTAAATAACTCGCCCAGCTACAGCACTAGGGACAGATTTAGCTGGATATAAATTTGAGGCCTAGTATTTAGGCGCTGGGTGACAGGTATGGGTTTAGTGACAGAATTAGACTTGGAAATACACAGTAGCGGGTGTGTGTGAAGTTATTCTGAATGACCCAATGTGCACCTTGAATATTATATACCCTTTTAGGGATAGATTTCAAATAGCTCTGATATAGCAGAAACCACTAAATTATGAAATTGCTAAATTGGGAATTGTATTTCAACCCAGAACAAGAAATGTGCTTGAACGGACACTAAATAACTCGCCCAGCTACAGCACTAGGGACAGATTTAGCTGGATATAAATTTGAGGCCTAGTATTTAGGCGCTGGGTGACCGGTATGGATTTAGTGACAGAATTAGACTGGGATATGGCCAAAAAATAAACAGACTATTGCTGGTTAAATGCACTTGGTGTGACAGCTTCACCCTGATGTAGGCTTTAGCCAAAAAACAACCACACCATTGAGGGTTAAATGCACTTGGTGACAGGCGCAGCTTGCCCCTGATTTAGTATATGGCCAAAAAATGAACAGACTATTGCTGGTTAAATGCACTTGGTGTGACAGCTTCACCCTGATGTAGGCTTTAGCCAAAAAACAACCACACCATTGAGGGTTAAATGCACTTGGTGACAGGCGCAGCTTGCCCCTGATTTAGTATATGGCCAAAAAATGAACAGACTATTGCTGGTTAAATGCACTTGGTGTGACAGCTTCACCCTGATGTAGGCTTTAGCCAAAAAACAACCACACCATTGAGGGTTAAATGCACTTGGTCGCAGCTTGTGCTGGCGCACGACAAGACACAAAATGGCCGCCGATCACCCCAGAAAAATGTGACTGACAAACGGTCTGTGCAGCCTAAAAACAGTGAGCAATTGAGGATCAGCAGCTCAATGATCCACAGCTGCAGATCGATCAGTTAATCAAGTCCTTTGGAGGAGTTAATCTGCCTAATCTCGCCCTACTGTCGCAGCCGCAACCTCTCCCTACGCTAATCAGAGCAGAGTGACGGGCGGCGCTATGTGACTCCAGCTTAAATAGAGGCTGGGTCACATGGTGCTCTGGCCAATCACAGCCATGCCAATAGTAGGCATGGCTGTGATGGCCTCTTGGGGCAAGTAGTATGACGCTTGTTGATTGGCTGCTTTGCAGCCTTTCAAAAAGCGCCAAGAAAGCGTCACAAAAGCGCGAAGAAAGCGACGAACACCGAACCCGAACCCGGACTTTTACGAAAATGTCCGGGTTCGGGTCCGTGTCACGGACACCCCAAAATTCGGTACGAACCCGAACTATACAGTTCGAGTTCGCTCATCCCTAGTGCGGATCACTACTATTGATTACTACACTGTTGTTTGCTGTGTCATATTAAGAAATTACATTGTGCCTACTTGTATCTCTTTTGACTTAAGGTGGCGAATGCACCTGAAACGTGGAAGTGCCCGCCATTTTCTTCTGCTTCTGATGGAGTATCAGTTTTCGTGAAGATCAAATAAAGCCTTTTACATTTTACCTGGCGTTTCGTAGTTTATGGTGGCTTGGTCTGTGTCATAACATTACATTCTTGGGCTTTATGGCTTTTGGATGCATTCACATGGAGTACACTAGTAGCGAGATAATCACCCTTCAGTTGAAAGTTCATTTATGTGGAGCTTTCTGAGACTCTGCTAAACTCCACACATAGAGTTTGTGTAAGTGTCTTATCCGAAAATCCTTCCTTGGCCTGGTTCAGCCAATCATCTGTATTTATTGACCCAGATACAAATCCAGCAGTTTTGACCTCTGCACATAAGAAGATTCTGCATGCCAGCACCTTTCATCCTTTTATTATTCTTGAAGAGTGAAAGCTACTGTCAGAATTTTCAGGACTATGGGGCTTCAGGAGCACACTGGACCTGAAACTCTGTGGCTTTGATTTTCTTTGTACTAAAACTGACGTTAATTTGATAAGCCCTTTGCTTTTACCTTCGTGTTCAAGAATTTCCGTAAGATAATCCTGAGTAGATTCAAAAAGTTTCTGGAACAGTTTTAGAAAGTTGAAGGCCCAGGGTGTTTTACCAATTTGGCCTTCTTACATCATGCTTTTCTGACACCAGCTACCTAATGGACTTGGATGTTTTGATGGATGTTAAGTTTTTTGGTGCATCATATTTCTGGGAGGGGGGTGCTTAAGGGGGTATCACTGTGGGGCAGCCAAGAAAACCCTCCAAAGGTCATGCGGCAAGCGTGAAGTCACCACCTCGTGATTAGTGATGATGTCACCGAGCGGCCAGTGAGATCACAAGGTGATGTCATCACGCTTGCTGCTGTTCTTTGCTGGGTTTTCTTCAATCAAGATGGGAGCAGACGGCCTCTCCGTGATCAAGTGGATGAAGTGAGTATAATTTTTTATTTTCAGACACCATTTTAGGAAATATTGATGTTACCACGAAGTGCAAGGAAATTCAGCTTTGCAACCAATAACATTTTTCCAAATCTTCGGATCGAATTCCGCTTCAGATGCTTCAATTCGCTTAACACTACCCCCTCAAAATATGATGCCTCTTTAATGCCTTCCATTACAATATGAGGCCCCATTAATGTCTCCTCTCGCAATATGATGCCTCCTTAGTGACTCAACTTACAGTATGATTCCCCCATGCAAAATGACACTCTAATAATCTCATAATTGGCCTGCTCAAAGTAGACTGTCCCTTTTTTTTTTTTTTTACTCCAGATTAACCCCCTGAGCACCTGAATGTAAGTCTCAGATGCTGTGATCAGCATTGTACGTGGCATCTGAGGGGTTAAGTGACGAGGAGTGGCATGATCGCCGTTCCCCGTCATTGCGTCCGCTCCATACAATGAAAACTGATTCGTGTCCCTCTTTACATTTTTTTTATTTATTTTTTTGTAGTGGCTCAGAATTTCACCCAGCAGCAAGCTGGTGTTGTTTCCTCCAGATCTTCTCCTTTCTTCAAGGGATCTTAGTAATGATGTCAGCGGCATATATAGGTAAAGGTCTGCATAGTAGTGTTGGGCATGAATATTCAAATCGCGAATATTAATTGCGAATATCGGCACTTAGAGAGTTTGCGAATATTTAGAATATAGTGATATATATTCAATACACCTATAAACATAGGGCTATAGAAGCGTACGTGGAACATGTGCCACACTACTCCAATATAAACACGCACCACTAAATAATCGAAAAATTTGATACTCTTTATACCAAAAAAATAAAATTATAATAACATCAATGCGTCTGCACCATCTTGCGGTCTGTACTTTATATTGCTTTGACCTATTATCCACTGCGGCACTTAGCCTGTTATGCAGTCCTTGTACTGTTTTGACATTGTTTAAATGGACCTTAGCCCTAATGGCATGTCTTTGGCCCGATTGGTGGATTTGCTACGATATTTTATATGTATGTACTGCTTTTTGGATGCTTGACTCAGTAGCTGCTGCTTCGTAGGATCCCTTTTTTAACCGCATTGATGTTATTATGAATTGTTATTTATGATATAAATGAAGAGTATTACATTTTCGATTATTTGGTGGTGCGTGTTTATATTGGAGTACAGTGATATATAGTCGTAATTTCGAATATTCTAGATTTTTTTTCATCAGTAACCTCCCTTCTTGCTTGTGGGCCAATGAGAAGGCTGCCGTGTCTTTGTCTGAGCTTAGTGTAGTGTCCCACTAGGTAATCATGGGCACTACACAAGGGTCAATTGGGCCACGTTTGTTCCCACTTCCTGCGGGACAGAGTCACTGTATTTTATATGATGTTTTTATGTGTATTTTCACTGTAATCTCTGTGTATCAGGCCTGTTAGGGGTAGTTCCTCCTCCTCCTAGACAGTAGAGGGAGCTAGGGAACACCTAGTATTTATAGTCAGGCCCAGCTCAGGGAGAGTCAGTCAGGAGTCTGTGTAGAGTCAGGAGAAAGTGTGTACTTTAGCCAGAGAGGAGCTGAAGTGGAGCTTCTGACATGCAGCTAGACAGCCCAGGCTTCTAGCTTGTCACCAGGGGAAGAGTTGCCTCCTGAGAAACCTGAAGTTCTTATGAGAGTACAGAGCAGAGCAAAATTGATTCCAGCCGAACCAGAGAGATGAAGGGCAGAAGGATCTATTTAAAGCAAGGAGACATATACCTGAGGAAGTTTTCCCTAACCAAGGATAAAGCCAGCAATAGGGCATACGGGCCTTGGGATAAAGACAGACAGTATTCTGAGGAAAGTGCAGCCTGATCTGTAAGTGTTTAACCCTCTGAGTATCTTGCAAGAACATTGTGCCTGCCAATTCATGTAAAGCCTGCATGTTACTGCCTCTTACCTATGGAACTTTGACCAAAGACTGTATATAATTAACTGTTCCAGTAAACAGAAGTTTTGGTTCACCACAACATCGTGTTCCTCAATTATTCCTACCATAAATTTGTGTGCCACCGTTACCGGCACTGGCGTCACAAATTTAAAGGGATCTTGCCACCGGCACATTAAACAAACCTGCAACATCCAGGGCACCTCACCTACCATCAGGCCTGGTCCCTATACACAGAGAGTGCCCCAGAGGTCACTACACTATATATACACTTAACAAAAATATAAACACAACACTTTTGGTTTTGCTCCTATTTTGCATGAACTGATTTCAAAGGTCTGATACATTTTCTACATACACAAAAGACGCATTACTCTCAAATATTGTTCACAAATCTGTCTAAATCTGTGATAGTGAACACTTCTTTGCCAAGATAATCCATCCCACCTCACAGGTGTGGCATATCAAGGTGCTGATTAGACAGCATGAATATTGCACAGGTGTGCCTTAGACTGCCCACAATAAAAAGGACACTCTGAAATGTGCAGTTTGATCACACAGCACAATGCCACAGATGGCATGCTGACTGCAGGAATGTCTACCAGAGCTGTTGCCTGTTCAATGAATGTTCATTTCTCTACCATAAGCCGACTCAAAAGATGTTTCAGAGAATTTGGAAGTACATCCAACCGACCTCATAACCGCAGACCACGTGTAACCACACCAGCCTAGGACCTCCACGTCCAGCATGTTCACCTCCATGATCGTTTGAGACCATCCAACTGGACAGCTGCAGCAACAATCGGTTTGCATAACCAAATAATTACTGCACAAACTGTCAGAAACCATCCAAGGGAAGCTCATTTGCATGCTCGTCGTCCTCATCGGGGTCTGGACCTGACTGCAGTTCGTCATCGTAATTAGTGTTGATCACGAATATTCGAATTTCGATTTTTTTATTGCGAATATAGGTACTTTGAAAATTCCCGAAAATTTTGAATATAGTTATATATTCGTAATTTCGAATATTCGATTTTTTTTTTCCTTTTTATTTTTTTTTATTCTATTTTTTTTATTTATTTTTTAATCAGTACACATGATACCTCCCTGCTTCTAGCTTGTGGGCCAATAAGAAGGCTGCAATATACTTGACTTTAGGAGTAGTAGTGTTTGCGAATTTTGCTCTATATTCGTTTTTTCGAATATTCGCTATATTGCTATATATTCTTGTTTTAGAATATTACGAATATTCAAAAAAACAGAGTTATAGCAATATAGCGAATATTCAAAAAAACTAATATAGAGCAATTTAGCTAATATAGTGCTATAATCTTTTTTTTAAAGTTGTAATTTTTTTCCAATCTGAACTTCAGATGAGAAAAAAATTACAACTATTAGACAAAGAAGATTATAGCACTATATTAGCTAAATTGCTCTATATTCGTTTTTTTCGAATATTCGCTATATTGCTATATATTCTTGTTTTAGAATATTACGAATATTCGAAAAAACAAAGTTATAGCAATATAGTGAATATTCGAAAAAAAACGAATATAGAGCAATTTAGCTAATATTATGCTATAATCATCTTTGTCTAATAATTGTAATTTTTTTTCTCATCTGAAGTTCAGATTGGAAAAAAATTACAACTATAAAAAAAAGATTATAGTACTATATTAGCTAAATTGCTCTATATTAGTTTTTTTTCGAATATTCGCTATAATGCTATATATTCTTGTTCTAGAATTTTAAGAATATTCGAAAAAACTAAGTTATAGCAATATAGCGAATATTCGAAAAAAATTTAATATAGAGCAATTTAGCTAATATAGTGCTATAATCTTCTTTGTCTAATAGTTGTAAGTTGAAAAATTCGCAAGAAAAATTCGAATCCGAAAATTCTAATTACGAAAATTCGCATATTACACAATCATTACCTTGCCGATTTTTTCAAGAAAAAAAAATCGTGAATTTTTGAATTTTCGAATATTCAACGAATATTCTAAAAATATTCGCGAAATATCGCAAATTCGAATATGACCCCTGCCGCTTATCACTAATCGTAATCGACTTGAGTGGGCAAATGCTCACATTGGATGGCGTCTGGCACGTTTGAGAGGCATTCTGTTCAGGGATGAGTCTCGGTTTTCACTGTTCAGGGCAGATGGCAGACAGCGTGTGTGGCGTCGTGTGGGTGAGCGGCTTCCTGACGTCAATGTTGTGGATCGAGTGGCCCATGCTGGCGGTGGGGTTATGGTATGGGCAGGCGTATGTTATGGACAACGAACACAGGTGCATGATAATGCACGGCCCCATACTGCAAGGATCTGTACACAATTCCTGGAAGCTGAAAACATCCCAGTTCTTGCATGGCCAGCATACTCACCGGACATATCACCCATTGAGCATGTTTGGGATGCTCTGGATCGGCGTATACGACAGCGTGTTCCAGTTTCTGCCAATATTCAGCAACTTTGCACAGCTATTAAAGAGGAGTGCACCAACATTCCACAGGCCACAATAAACAACCTGATCAACTCTATGAGACAGAGATGTGTTGCACTGCGTGAGGCAAATGGTGGCCACATCAGATACTGACTGGTTTTCTGACCCCCCTCCCCAGTAAGGCAAAACTGCGCACATTTCAGAGTGGCCTTTTATTGTGGGCAGTCTAAGGCCCTCCTGTGCAATATTCATGCTGTGTCTAATCAGCACCGTGATATGCCACACCTGTGAGGTGGGATGGATTATCTCAGCAAAGGAGAAGTGCTCACTAACACAGATTTAAACAGATTTGTGAACAATATTTGAGAGTAATGGGTCTTTTGTGTATGTAGAAAATGTATCAGATCTTTGAGTTCGGCTCATGCAAAATGGAAGCAAAACCAAAAGTGTTGCGTTTATATTTTTGTTCAGTGTATATTACAGATTAGTTGGGAAATAGTCAGTGTAGGTTATATCCTGATATAGTGTAGCTGTTGCAGTGCAGTGTGTTAGGTAGTGTGAAAGGTTCTGCTGTCCATACATACATGCAGACCTGCTAAAATGTGAAGTTTCACGTATTGCGCCAAAATATTCGTATCATTAGTGCCGATTAGTGCAATCGCGAATATATTGGAGCACTCTAACTGCATATAAAGCCATTTTTTATGTTCTGCCGTGCAAACTATTTTCTCCTGTCTCAGGAAACTTCTAGCAGCTTGGAAAATTTAGCAAAAGTGACCCACGCCTGTATTTCGCACGCATTATGCGTATAATACATTGGCGATTTTTCTCAATCAAAAAAATTATCTCGAATTTGTGAATTTGTGAATATATGACGAATATTCACCCAAATATTTGTGAAATATCTCAAATTCGAATATAGCCCCTGCCGCTCATCACTACTGCATAGGAGCCGTACATATGAAATTATATTTTTAGTAAGACTACAGGTATGTACGGGTCCTTCTAAAAAAATTAGCATATTGTGATAAAGTTCATTATTTTCTGTAATGTACTGATAAACATTAGACTTTCATATATTTTAGATTCATTACACACAACTGAAGTAGTTCAAGCCTTTTATTGTTTTAATATTGATGATTTTGGCATACAGCTCATGAAAACCCAAATTTCCTATCTAAAAAAATTAGCATATCATGAAAAGGTTCTCTAAACGAGCAATTAACCTAATCATCTGAATCAACTAATTAACTCTAAACACCTGCAAAAGATTCCTGAGGCTTTTAAAAACTCCCAGCCTGGTTCATTACTCAAAACCGCAATCATGGGTAAGACTGCCGACCTGACTGCTGTCCAGAAGGCCATCATTGACACCCTCAAGCAAGAGGGTAAGACACAGAAAGAAATTTCTGAACGAATAGGCTGTTCCCAGAGTGCTGTATCAAGGCACCTCAGTGGGAAGTCTGTGGGAAGGAAAAAGTGTGGCAGAAAACGCTGCACAACGAGAAGAGGTGACCGGACCCTGAGGAAGATTGTGGAGAAGGACCGATTCCAGACCTTGGGGGACCTGCGGAAGCAGTGGACTGAGTCTGGAGTAGAAACATCCAGAGCCACCGTGTACAGGCGTGTGCAGGAAATGGGCTACAGGTGCCGCATTCCCCAGAAACAGCGGCAGAAGCGCCTGACCTGGGCTACAGAGAAGCAGCACTGGACTGTTGCATGTTATTCGGAAATCAAGGTGCCAGAGTCTGGAGGAAGACTGGGGAGAGGGAAATGCCAAAATGCCTGAAGTCCAGTGTCAAGTACCCACAGTCAGTGATGGTCTGGGGTGCCATGTCAGCTGCTGGTGTTGGTCCACTGTGTTTTATCAAGGGCAGGGTCAATGAATGCAGCTAGCTATCAGGAGATTTTGGAGCACTTCATGCTTCCATCTGCTGAAAAGCTTTATGGAGATGAAGATTTCATTTTTCAGCACGACCTGGCACCTGCTCACAGTGCCAAAACCACTGGTAAATGGTTTACTGACCATGGTATTACTGTGCTCAATTGGCCTGCCAACTCTCCTGACCTGAACCCCATAGAGAATCTGTGGGATATTGGGAAGAGAAAGTTGAGAGACGCAAGACCCAACACTCTGGATGAGCTTAAGGCCGCTATTGAAGCATCCTGGGCCTCCATAACACCTCAGCAGTGCCACATGCTGATTGCCTCCATGCCACGCCGCATTGAAGCAGTCATTTATGCAAAAGAATTCCCGACCAAGTATTGAGTGCAGAACTGAACATAATTATTTGAAGGTTGACTTTTTTTGTATTAAAAACACTTTTATTTTATTGGTCGGATGAAATATGCTAATTTTTTGAGATAGGAAATTTGGGTTTTCATGAGCTGTATGCCAAAATCATCAATATTAAAACAATAAAAGGCTTGACCTACTTCAGTTGGTGTGTAATGAATCTAAAATATATGAAAGTCTAATGTTTATCAGTACATTACAGAAAATAATAAACTTTATCACAATATGCTAATTTTAGGAGAAGGACCTGTATATATATCCAACTTGATTCATTTTCATTTGGTGCAATAAAACAAATGGCTATGAAAGTAGACATGAAGAAGAGACATGAAAGAGTGCATCCAGCAAGACAAAGACCATGTGTGGCCATTTAATAATAAGCAAATATGCAGTCAAATGGCTTTAGGTTATATTAGGTTATAGAGGGAATGACCCATTTCTTACCTGTCCAAATATTTCTGGCAAACTTAAGACCTGTCCGGTAAATACTCCAACACAGATCAGTATTGCAGTGATCTGACCCAGAGACCCACGGATCCTCTTCGGTGATATCTCATTTAGATACATTGGGAGGGTACTGAGTGCTATACCTGAAAAAACATAAAGATTGTGTCACGGAATGTGTACAGGTAACAAGTAGGGATGAGCGAACTCGAACTGTATAGTTCGGGTTCGTACCGAATTTTGGGGTGTCCGTGACACGGACCCGAACCCGGACATTTTCGTAAAAGTCCGGGTTCGGGTTCGGTGTTCGTCGCTTTCTTCGCGCTTTTGTGACGCTTTCTTGGCGCTTTTTGAAAGGCTGCAAAGCAGCCAATCAACAAGCGTCATACTACTTGCCCCAAGAGGCCATCACAGCCATGCCTACTATTGGCATGGCTGTGATTGGCCAGAGCACCATGTGACCCAGCCTCTATTTAAGCTGGAGTCACATAGCGCCGCCCGTCACTCTGCTCTGATTAGCGTAGGGAGAGGTTGCGGCTGCGACAGTAGGGCGAGATTAGGCAGGTTAACTCCTCCAAAGGACTTGATTAACTGATCGATCTGCAGCTGTGGATCATTGAGCTGCTGATCCTCAATTGCTCACTGTTTTTAGGCTGCACAGACCGTTTGTCAGTCTCATTTTTCTGGGGTGATCGGCGGCCATTTTGTGTCTTGTGGTGCGCCAGCACAAGCTGCGACCAAGTGCATTTAACCCTCAATGGTGTGGTTGTTTTTTGGCTAAAGCCTACATCAGGGTGAAGCTGTCACACCAAGTGCATTTAACCAGCAATAGTCTGTTTATTTTTTGGCCATATCCCAGTCTAATTCTGTCACTAAATCCATACCGGTCACCCAGCGCCTAAATACTAGGCCTCAAATTTATATCCAGCTAAATCTGTCCCTAGTGCTGTAGCTGGGCGAGTTATTTAGTGTCCGTTCAAGCACATTTCTTGTTCTGGGTTGAAATACAATTCCCAATTTAGCAATTTCATAATTTAGTGGTTCCTGCTATATCAGAGCTATTTGAAATCTATCCCAAAAAGGGTATATAATATTCAAGGTGCACATTGGGTCATTCAGAATAACTTCACACACACGCTTCTGTGCATTTCCAAGTCTAATTCTGTCACTAAATCCATACCGGTGACCCAGCGCCTAAATACTAGGCCTCAAATTTAAATCCCTCTAAATCTCTCGTTACCCACCGCTGTACTGTTGTTGCTGGGCAAGATATTTAGTGTCCGTCAAAGCACATTTTTTGTTCTGGGTTGAAGTACAATTCCCAATTTAGCAATTTCATAATTTAGTGGTTTCTGCTATATCAGAGCTATTTGAAATCTATCCCTAAAAGGGTATATAATATTGAAGGTGCACATAGGGTCATTCAGAATAACTTCACACACACGCTTCTGTGCATTTCCAAGTCTAATTCTGTCACTAAATCCATACCGGTGACCCAGCGCCTAAATACTAGGCCTCAAATTTATATCCCGCTAAATCTCTCGTTACCGCTGTACTGTTGTTGCTGGGCAAGATATTTAGTGTCCGTCAAAGCACATTTTTTGTTCTGGGTTGAAGTACAATTCCCAATTTAGCAATTTCATAATTTAGTGGTTTCTGCTATATCAGAGCTATTTGAAATCTATCCCTAAAAGGGTATATAATATTGAAGGTGCACATAGGGTCATTCAGAATAACTTCACACACACGCTTCTGTGCATTTCCAAGTCTAATTCTGTCACTAAATCCATACCGGTGACCCAGCGCCTAAATACTAGGCCTCAAATTTAAATCCCTCTAAATCTCTCGTTACCCACCGCTGTACTGTTGTTGCTGGGCAAGATATTTAGTGTCCGTCAAAGCACATTTTTTGTTCTGGGTTGAAGTACAATTCCCAATTTAGCAATTTCATAATTTAGTGGTTCCTGCTATATCAGAGCTATTTGAAATCTATCCCAAAAAGGGTATATAATATTCAAGGTGCACATTGGGTCATTCAGAATAACTTCACACACACGCTTCTGTGCATTTCCAAGTCTAATTCTGTCACTAAATCCATACCGGTGACCCAGCGCCTAAATACTAGGCCTCAAATTTAAATCCCTCTAAATCTCTCGTTACCCACCGCTGTACTGTTGTTGCTGGGCAAGATATTTAGTGTCCGTCAAAGCACATTTTTTGTTCTGGGTTGAAGTACAATTCCCAATTTAGCAATTTCATAATTTAGTGGTTTCTGCTATATCAGAGCTATTTGAAATCTATCCCTAAAAGGGTATATAATATTGAAGGTGCACATAGGGTCATTCAGAATAACTTCACACACACGCTTCTGTGCATTTCCAAGTCTAATTCTGTCACTAAATCCATACCGGTGACCCAGCGCCTAAATACTAGGCCTCAAATTTAAATCCCTCTAAATCTCTCGTTACCCACCGCTGTACTGTTGTTGCTGGGCAAGATATTTAGTGTCCGTCAAAGCACATTTTTTGTTCTGGGTTGAAGTACAATTCCCAATTTAGCAATTTCATAATTTTGTGGTTCCTGCTATATCAGAGCTATTTGAAATCTATCCCAAAAAGGGTATATAATATTCAAGGTGCACATTGGGTCATTCAGAATAACTTCACACACACGCTTCTGTGCATTTCCAAGTCTAATTCTGTCACTAAATCCATACCGGTCACCCAGCGCCTAAATACTAGGCCTCAAATTTATATCCCGCTGAATTTGAATACAATACATTGGGCCAAATAATATATTTGTTGTTGTGGTGAACCATAACAATGAGAAAAACATCTAGTAAGGGACGCGGACGTGGACATGGTCGTGGTGGTGTTAGTGGACCCTCTGGTGCTGGGAGAGGACGTGGCCGTTCTGCCACATCCACACGTCCTAGTGTACCAACTACCTCAGGTCCCAGTAGCCGCCAGAATTTACAGCGATATATGGTGGGGCCCAATGCCGTTCTAAGGATGGTAAGGCCTGAGCAGGTACAGGCATTAGTCAATTGGGTGGCCGACAGTGGATCCAGCACGTTCACATTATCTCCCACCCAGTCTTCTGCAGAAAGCGCACAGATGGCGCCTGAAAACCAACCCCATCAGTCTGTCACATCACCCCCATGCATACCAGGGAAACTGTCTCAGCCTCAAGTTATGCAGCAGTCTCTTATGCTGTTTGAAGACTCCGCTGGCAGGGTTTCCCAAGGGCATCCACCTAGCCCTTCCCCAGCGGTGAAAGACATAGAATGCACTGACGCACAACCACTTATGTTTCCTGATGATGAGGACATGGGAATACCACCTCAGCATGTCTCTGATGATGACGAAACACAGGTGCCAACTGCTGCGTCTTTCTGCAGTGTGCAGACTGAACAGGAGGTCAGGGATCAAGACTGGGTGGAAGACGATGCAGGGGACGATGAGGTCCTAGACCCCACATGGAATGAAGGTCGTGCCACTGACTTTCACAGTTCGGAGGAAGAGGCAGTGGTGAGACCGAGCCAACAGCGTAGCAAAAGAGGGAGCAGTGGGCAAAAGCAGAACACCCGCCGCCAAGAGACTCCGCCTGCTACTGACCGCCGCCATCTGGGACCGAGCACCCCAAAGGCAGCTTCAAGGAGTTCCCTGGCATGGCACTTCTTCAAACAATGTGCTGACGACAAGACCCGAGTGGTTTGCACGCTGTGCCATCAGAGCCTGAAGCGAGGCATTAACGTTCTGAACCTGAGCACAACCTGCATGACCAGGCACCTGCATGCAAAGCATGAACTGCAGTGGAGTAAACACCTTAAAACCAAGGAAGTCACTCAGGCTCCCCCTGCTACCTCTTCTGCTGCTGCCGCCTCGGCCTATTCTGCTGCTGCCGCCTCGGCCTCTTCCTCCGCCTCTGGAGGAACGTTGGCACCTGCCGCCCAGCAAACAGGGGATGTACCACCAACACCACCACCACCACCTCCGTCACCAAGCGTCTCAACCATGTCACACGCCAGCGTTCAGCTCTCCATCTCACAAACATTTGATAGAAAGCGTAAATTCCCACCTAGCCACACTCGATCCCTGGCCCTGAATGCCAGCATTTCTAAACTACTGGCCTATGAAATGCTGTCATTTAGGCTGGTGGACACAGACAGCTTCAAACAGCTCATGTCGCTTGCTGTCCCACAGTATGTTGTTCCCAGCCGGCACTACTTCTCCAAGAGAGCCGTGCCTTCCCTGCACAACCAAGTATCCGATAAAATCAAGTGTGCACTGCGCAACGCCATCTGTGGCAAGGTCCACCTAACCACAGATACGTGGACCAGTAAGCACGGCCAGGGACGCTATATCTCCCTAACTGCACACTGGGTAAATGTAGTGGCAGCTGGGCCCCAGGCGGAGAGCTGTTTGGCGCACGTCCTGCCGCCGCCAAGGATCGCAGGGCAACATTCTTTGCCTCCTGTTGCCACCTCCTCCTTCTCGGCTTCCTCCTCCTCTTCTTCCACCTGCTCATCCAGTCAGCCACACACCTTCACCACCAACTTCAGCACAGCCCGGGGTAAACGTCAGCAGGCCATTCTGAAACTCATATGTTTGGGGGACAGGCCCCACACCGCACAGGAGTTGTGGCGGGGTATTGAACAACAGACCGACGAGTGGTTGCTGCCGGTGAGCCTCAAGCCCGGCCTGGTGGTGTGTGATAATGGGCGAAATCTCGTTGCAGCTCTGGGACTAGCCAATTTGACGCACATCCCTTGCTTGGCGCATGTGCTGAATTTGGTGGTGCAGAAGTTCATTCACAACTACCCCGACATGTCAGAGCTGCTGCATAAAGTGCGGGCCGTCTGTTCGCGCTTCCGGCGTTCACATCCTGCCGCTGCTCGCCTGTCTGCGCTACAGCGTAACTTCGGCCTTCCCGCTCACCGCCTCATATGCGACGTGCCCACCAGGTGGAACTCCACCTTGCACATGCTGGACAGACTGTGCGAGCAGCAGCAGGCCATAGTGGAGTTTCAGCTGCAGCACGCACGGGTCAGTCGCACTACAGAACAGCACCACTTCACCACCAATGACTGGGCCTCCATGCGAGACCTGTGTGCCCTGTTGCGCTGTTTCGAGTACTCCACCAACATGGCCAGTGGCGATGACACCGTTATCAGCGTTACAATACCACTTCTATGTCTCCTTGAGAAAACACTTAGGGCGATGATGGAACAGGAGGTGGCCCAGGAGGAGGAGGAGGAGGATGAGGAAGAGGGGTCATTTTTAGCACTTTCAGGCCAGTCTCTTCGAAGTGACTCAGAGGGAGGTTTTTTGCAACAGCAGAGGCCAGGTACAAATGTGGCCAGCCAGGGCCCACTACTGGAGGACGAGGAGGACGAGGATGAGGAGGAGGTGGAGGAGGATGAGGATGAAGCATGGTCACAGCGGGGTGGCACCCAACGCAGCTCGGGTCCATCACTGGTGCGTGGCTGGGGGGAAAGGCAGGACGATGACGATACGCCTCCCACAGAGGACAGCTTGTCCTTACCCCTGGGCAGCCTGGCACACATGAGCGACTACATGCTGCAGTGCCTGCGCAACGACAGCAGAGTTGCCCACATTTTAACCTGTGCGGACTACTGGGTTGCCACCCTGCTGGATCCACGCTACAAAGACAATGTGCCCACCTTACTTCCTGCACTGGAGCGTGATAGGAAGATGCGCGAGTACAAGCGCACGTTGGTAGACGCGCTACTGAGAGCATTCCCAAATGTCACAGGGGAACAAGTGGAAGCCCAAGGCCAAGGCAGAGGAGGAGCAAGAGGTTGCCAAGGCAGCTGTGTCACGGCCAGCTCCTCTGAGGGCAGGGTTAGCATGGCAGAGATGTGGAAAACTTTTGTCAACACGCCACAGCTAACTGCACCACCACCTGATACGCAACGTGTTAGCAGGAGGCAACATTTCACTAACATGGTGGAACAGTACGTGTGCACACCCCTCCACGTACTGACTGATGGTTCGGCCCCATTCAACTTCTGGGTCTCTAAATTGTCCACGTGGCCAGAGCTAGCCTTTTATGCCTTGGAGGTGCTGGCCTGCCCGGCAGCCAGCGTTTTGTCTGAACGTGTATTCAGCACGGCAGGGGGCGTCATTACAGACAAACGCAGCCGCCTGTCTACAGCCAATGTGGACAAGCTGACGTTCATAAAAATGAACCAGGCATGGATCCCACAGGACCTGTCCGTCCCTTGTCCAGATTAGACATTAACTACCTCCCCATAACCATATATTATTGGACTCCAGGGCACTTCCTCATTCAATCCTATTTTTATTTTCATTTTACCATTATATTGCGATGCTACCCAAAGTTGAATGAACCTCTCCTCTGCCTGTGTGCTAGGCCTAAATATATGCCAATGGACTGTTGCAGTGGTGGCTGACATGAAGCCTGATTCTCTGCTATGACATGCAGACTAATTCTCTGCTGACATGAAGCCAGATTGTCTGTTACGGGACCTCTCTCCTCTGCCTGGGTGCTGGGCCTAAATTTATGACAATGGACTGTTGCAGTGGTGGCTGACGTGAAGCCTGATTCTCTGCTATGACATGCAGACTGATTCTCTGCTGTCATGAAGCCAGATTGTCTGTTACGGGACCTTTCTCCTCTACCTGGGTTCTGGGCCTAAATTTATGAAAATTGACTCTTACAGTGGTGGGTGACGTGAAGCCTGATTCTCTGCTATGATATGAAGACTGATTCTCTGCTGACATGAAGCCAGATTGTCTGTTACGGGACCTTTCTCCTCTGCCTGGGTTCTGGGCCTAAATTTATGAAAATTGACTCTTACAGTGGTGGGTGACGTGAAGCCTGATTCTCTGCTATGATATGAAGACTGATTCTCTGCTGACATGAAGCCAGATTGTCTGTTACGGGACCTTTCTCCTCTGCCTGGGTTCTGGGCCTAAATTTATGAAAATTGACTCTTACAGTGGTGGGTGACGTGAAGCCTGATTCTCTGCTATGATATGAAGACTGATTCTCTGCTGACATGAAGCCAGATTGTCTGTTACGGGACCTTTCTCCTCTGCCTGGGTTCTGGGCCTAAATTTATGAAAATTGACTCTTACAGTGGTGGGTGACGTGAAGCCTGATTCTCTGCTATGATATGAAGACTGATTCTCTGCTGACATGAAGCCAGATTGTCTGTTACGGGACCTTTCTCCTCTGCCTGGGTTCTGGGCCTAAATTTATGAAAATTGACTCTTACAGTGGTGGGTGACGTGAAGCCTGATTCTCTGCTATGATATGAAGACTGATTCTCTGCTGACATGAAGCCAGATTGTCTGTTACGGGACCTTTCTCCTCTGCCTGGGTTCTGGGCCTAAATTTATGAAAATTGACTCTTACAGTGGTGGGTGACGTGAAGCCTGATTCTCTGCTATGATATGAAGACTGATTCTCTGCTGACATGAAGCCAGATTCTCTGTTACGGGACCTCTCTCCTCTGCCTGGGTGCTGGGCCTAAATTTATGACAATGGACTGTTGCAGTGGTGGCTGACGTGAAGCCTGATTCTCTGCTATGACATGCAGACTGATTCTCTGCTGACATGAAGCCAGATTCTCTGTTACGGGACCTCTCTCCTCTGCCTGTGTGTGTGCTGGGCCTAAATATATGCCAATGGACTGTTGCAGTGGTGGCTGACGTGAAGCCTCATTCTCTGCTATGACATGCAGACTAATTCTCTGCTGACATGAAGACAGATTCTCTGTTACGGGACCTCTCTCCTCTGCCTGGGTGCCGGGGCCTAAATATCTGAGAATGGACTGTTCCAGTGGTGGGTGACGGGAAGCCAGATTCTCTGCTATGGAACCTCTCTCCAATTGATTTTGGTTAATTTTTATTTATTTAATTTTTATTTTAATTCATTTCCCTATCCACATTTGTTTGCAGGGGATTTACCTACATGTTGCTGCCTTTTGCAGCCCTCTAGCTCTTTCCTGGGCTGTTTTACAGCCTTTTTAGTGCCGAAAAGTTCGGGTCCCCATTGACTTCAATGGGGTTCGGGTTCGGGACGAAGTTCGGATCGGGTTCGGATCCCGAACCCGAACATTTCCGGGATGTTCGGCCGAACTTCTCGAACCCGAACATCCAGGTGTTCGCTCAACTCTAGTAACAAGGCAAAACAACATGCATAAATGTCTCGCTGAATCCAAAAGCTAAGGAACGAAAGGGAGACCCCTGTATAAGACCTGGCACTTTCCCTGGCTGCTCAGCCTATGCATAGATCCAAATGGTGGAGGTATGCATATCCACGAACCTTGACTATAAAGCCCTGAGCACCCTACAATAGTGAGGGGACACGACCACCGGCTCCCTACACCAGACACGGAGGGAGTCAGGGTCACCTGGGATCCAGCAAACAGAAAATAACAGATAACAGTGTAACACTTAACTTTGTGGAGGAGAGGAGAACCAGATGGGCAAGCACACATACTCCAGGAAGAAATATAAGCCGCCCAGAAAAGCATTCTGGGGAAGATTTTAAAGGGAAACAATTAGTCCAACACATAACAGCTGAGAGATGCTAATGAGAGGAGGAGCTGAATACCACAACACAGAACTCAAGGGGGAGGTTCTGAAAGGCCTCTGTCAGAGCTTCTCAGCTGTCTGGTTGTGACAGTACCCCTCCCTCTACGAGTGGACTCCGGACACTCAGAACCCACCTTCTCAGGATGGGACCTATGGAAAGCCTTGATGAGACGAGAGGCTTTAATGTCCGACACTGAGACCCACATCCTCTCCTCAGGACCATACCCCTCCCAGTGAACAAGGTACTGAAGAGAACCGCGGACAAGACGAGAATCCACAATCCTAGAGACCTGAAATTCAAGATTCCCATCAACCATAATCGGAGGAGGAGGCAAAGGCGAGGGTACAATGGGTTGAACATAAGGTTTCAATAAGGACTTATGAAAAACATTATGGATCTTCCAAGTCTGAGGAAGATCAAGACGGTATGCAACAGGATTGATGACAGACAGGATTTTGTAAGGCCCAATAAACCTAGGACCCAACTTCCAGGAGGGAACCTTCAATTTGATATTCTTGGTAGACAACCACACCAGATCACCAACATTCAGGTCCGGACCAAGCACACGTCTCTTATCAGCCACACGCTTATATCTCTCAGTCATGCTCTTTAGATTATCTTGAATCTTTTGCCAAATAGATGACAAAGACGAGGAGAATCTGTCCTCATCAGGTAAACCAGAAGACCCCTCTCCCGAGAAAGTCCCAAACTGTGGATGAAACCCATATGCACCAAAAAATGGTGACTTATCAGAGGACTCCTGACGACGGTTATTTAAAGCAAACTCAGCAAGGGACAAAAAAGAACACCAATCCTCTTGATTCTCCGCCACAAAACAGCGCAGATATGTCTCCAGATTCTGATTGACGCGCTCTGTCTGGCCATTTGACTGCGGGTGGAAAGCAGAAGAGAATGACAACCGAACCCCCAAGCGAGAACAGAAAGCCTTCCAGAATCTGGAAACAAACTGCGTGCCCCTATCAGAGACTATGTCTGAAGGAATACCGTGCAATTTGACAATGTGATCAACAAATGCCTGCGCCAGCGTCTTAGCATTGGGCAAACCAGGAAAAGGGATGAAATGCACCATTTTGCTAAAACGGTCCACCACCACCAGAATCACAGTCTTCCCCGAGGAACGAGGCAGGTCCGTGATAAAGTCCATGGACAGATGTGTCCAAGGACGGGAAGGAATGGGTAAGGGAAGGAGAGGACCTGATGGCCGTGAATGAGGGACTTTGGCACGAGCGCAAGTCTCGCAGGCTGCCACAAAACCCTCAACCGACTTACGAAGCGCAGGCCACCAGAATCTCCGAGCGATGAGATCCAGTGTGGCTCTTACCCCCGGGTGCCCAGCAAGGACCGTATCGTGGTGTTCTTTAAAAATCTTGTGTCTTAAAGCGAGAGGCACAAACAACCTCCCAGGAGGACAAAGATCAGTAGCCTCTGACTGGGCTGCCTGCACCTCTGCCTCCAATTCAGGAAAAAGAGCAGAGACCACCACACCTTCAGCCAAAATGGGACCCGGGTCTTCAAAATTCCCGCCTCCCGGAAAACAACGTGACAGGGCATCTGCCTTCACATTCTTAACTCCAGGGCGGAACGTGACAACAAAATTAAACCTAGAAAAGAACAACGACCATCTGGCCTGTCTCGGGTTCAGACGCTTGGCTGACTCCAAGTAGGCCAGATTTTTATGGTCAGTAAATACGGTAATAGGGTGTCTGGCTCCCTCTAGCCAATGGCGCCATTCCTCAAAAGCCAACTTGATGGCCAACAATTCCCTATCTCCCACATCGTAATTTCTCTCTGCGGAGGAGAGTTTTCTTGAGAAAAAGGCACACGGTCGCCAATTGGCAGGAGAGGAACCCTGAGACAAGACCGCCCCCACACCCACCTCAGAAGCATCAACCTCAACTATGAAGGGTAACGAAACATCAGGTTGCACCAAGATGGGAGCGGAAGCAAAACTCTCCTTGATATCAGAAAAAGCCTTACGCGCCTCTACTGACCAAGAAGAAAAATCTACCCCCTTTCTGGTCATATCAGTGAGTGGTTTAACAATAGAAGAATAATTCAAGATGAACTTCCTGTAATAATTGGCAAAGCCCAAAAAACGCATCAGCGCCTTTTGATTCTCAGGAAGCTCCCACTCAAGCACAGCGCGGACCTTCTCTGGGTCCATGCGAAAACCAGAAGCGGAGAGAAGAAACCCCAGAAATTGAATTTCTGGAACCGCAAACACACATTTTTCCAGTTTCGCATATAATTTATTCTCCCGCAGGATGAGCAAGACCTGACGTAAATGTTCCTTATGAGTTTTGAAATCGGGAGAAAAAATCAAAATGTCATCCAAATACACCAATACAAATTTTCCCATCAAATGATAAAAAATGCTGTTCACGAAATGCTGGAAAACGGCTGGGGCATTCATCAAACCAAAAGGCATAACCAATTTTCAAAATGGCCCTCAGGGGTATTGAAGGCCGTCTTCCATTCGTCCCCTTCTCTGACCCTGACCAGGTTGTATGCCCCTCTTAAATCTAATTTGGAAAAGACGTTTAGCCCCAACAACCTGGTTAAATAGGTCCGGGATCAGAGGAAGCGGATAAGGGTCACGAATTGTGATATTGTTCAGCTCCCTGAAATCCAGACAAGGTCTTAAAGAACCATCTTTTTTCTTAACAAAGAAAAAACCAGCGGCAACAGGTGACTTCGAGGGTCGTATGTGTCCCTTTCTCAGACTCTCAGAGATATAAGCACGCATAGCGATCCTCTCAGGTTGGGAAAGATTGTATAAACGAGATTTAGGCAGCTTGGCAGTCTGGGATGAGATTAATAGGGCAATCGTACTCCCTGTGCGGGGGCAAATCCTGAACTCCACTCTCAGAGAAGACATCCGAAAATTCAGAGAGAAAAGATGGTACAGTCTTAGTAGCAACCTCAGAAACAGATGTCATGAGGCAATTCTCTCTGCAAAAGTCACTCCAACCATTTATTTGCTTCGCTTGCCAATCAATGGTGGGGTTATGCTTAGTGAGCCAGGGCAGCCCCAACACCAGCGGGGTGGGCAAACCGCTAAGGACGAAACATGACACATCCTCAACATGAGCATCACTCACAATTAAACGGATATTGTGAACTATGCCCTTTAATGATTTCTGAGAAAGTGGAGCGGAATCGATAGCAAATACAGGAATATCCTTTCTCAAAGCGCACACCTGGAAACCATGAGTTATCGCAAAGTGATTATCAATGAGATTGACCGCTGCTCCACTATCCACAAAAATCTCACAAAAAATGTTCTTGCTCTCTAGCGCCACCCTAGCCGGCAGGACAAAACGGGAACTACAAGCAAACGGAAAATCTTCAATCTCCGCCTCAATCCTGCCAATAGTAACAGACGGAACATTTTTCAAAGATTTTTTCCTCTTTGTTTCTTTATTATACCCAGAGAACTGCCTGAATCTCCTAGAGGGACAAATATTTGCCAAATGATTAATACCTCCACAACAAAAACAAACCCTCCCATGCGGGCTGAATCTTCTATTGTCAGAAGCAATCAACCCCAGCTGCATGGGCTCCTGCTCAGAAGGGGCTGACAGCGACTGAGACCCCTGCGCAGAGAATGGGACCGCTGCACAGTCCTGGGACCGAGTATGACAGGAAGGAGAGATCTCTCCTCTCTCTCTAAGACGCCTGTCAATACGAACGGCCTGAGACATAGCAGAGTCCAAAGAAATAGGCCTTTCATGAAAGGCAAATGCATCTTTCAATCCCTCTGAAAGACCATGGCAAAATTGACTTCGGAGTGCAGCATCATTCCAACCAGTATCAGCTGCCCAACTCCGAAATTCTGAGCAGTATATTTCTGCGGATTGTTTACCCTGGCATAGGAGACGTAGTCTAGACTCCGCCAGAGCAATACGATCCGGATCATCATATATCTGACCCAGGGCTAAAAAGAATTCATCCACTGAACGGAGGGGCCGTGCCCCCTCCGGCAGCGAAAAGGCCCAGGACTGAGCGTTACCCCTGAGCAGCGATATAATGATCCCCACCCTCCGTTCCTCATCACCAGAAGAATGGGGAAGAAGGCGAAAATGGAGTTTGCAAGCCTCTCTAAAACGCACAAAATTCTCACTACCCCCGGAGAACGTATCCGGGAGCGAGATCTTAGGCTCAGAACAAGCTCCATGAACGCAAGCTGAACCGGTCACTTGAAGCTGAGAAAAAGTCTTACGGAGGTCAGCTACCTCCAATGAAAGACCCTGGAAGCGTTCAGCCAAAAGTGAAACCGGATCCATGCTTAAGACGGTTTTGGCGGCTTATAATGTCACGGAATGTGTACAGGTAACAAGGCAAAACAACATGCATAAATGTCTCGCTGAATCCAAAAGCTAAGGAACGAAAGGGAGACCCCTGTATAAGACCTGGCACTTTCCCTGGCTGCTCAGCCTATGCATAGATCCAAATGGTGGAGGTATGCATATCCACGAACCTTGACTATAAAGCCCTGAGCACCCTACAATAGTGAGGGGACACGACCACCGGCTCCCTACACCAGACACGGAGGGAGTCAGGGTCACCTGGGATCCAGCAAACAGAAAATAACAGATAACAGTGTAACACTTAACTTTGTGGAGGAGAGGAGAACCAGATGGGCAAGCACACATACTCCAGGAAGAAATATAAGCCGCCCAGAAAAGCATTCTGGGGAAGATTTTAAAGGGAAACAATTAGTCCAACACATAACAGCTGAGAGATGCTAATGAGAGGAGGAGCTGAATACCACAACACAGAACTCAAGGGGGAGGTTCTGAAAGGCCTCTGTCAGAGCTTCTCAGCTGTCTGGTTGTGACAGATTGCCTCATCAAAGAACTGTACTATGTTATTTAGTAGTTTTATTGTTATGAGCGATGCCTGATGGCTGTATTGATCATAGATTAATTTAGTTAAATTTCACTTTCTATGTTTTGCTCTCCCATCTAAAGGAGACATCTTGAGAACTGTGAGTAATTGATTAGTGTTGATCGAGCACCATAGTGCTCGGGGGCTCGGGCTGAACACATCGGGATGCTCGGGTGCTCTACCGAGCATCCGAGTATAATGGAAGTCAGAGGGAGAACCCGAGCATTAAACCAGGCACCCCCTGCTCTGAAGAGGGGAGGGTGTCTGGTTCATAGGACAAGGTCAGAAATTGATGGAAACACCACCAAAATGGTTCGGGAACAGCATAGGGAGGATGTCTGGATGCATCTTGGACTCCCAGGTCGCTGCTGGGAACGATGTTTTCCGAGTAGTACGCCACTTTTACAGATTGACAATAATACGCACAAAACCGAAGATAAAATCGATTTTAGAGGGATCAAATTTCAAACATCCATGTGAATATTACTTCATCATTTACCACAGCCGTGCCGACTGCTATTCCCTTGAAAAGGGACTTCAACAGGAGTGCCCCTCAGTAAGCCTACGGTGACAAGGATACAGGTACCGACAATGCACCCTTCTACAAAGTAACCTGTATACAGTATTTTTTGGATAACGATATCAACCGTCCTTTTTTCAAACAAAGGGTGACATCACCCTCCGCTAAACTAGAGTAAAAATTGTGCATGCACATATTTATTTATTTATTTAGTCATGTTCTGTTTCATCCAGTCCAAATAATTATATCATTTCGCAGAATCACGGCCCACCCCATTGTGGGGACCCTTTGTATTATATTGCACTGCTTTTTAAACTATGTACATTGACCCGCTATTACGTATACTTATACTTGCTCATATTTATGAAGCAAACACACCTCCAAAAGATTTAATAATTTTTTATACATATATATTTTTTTATATATATTTTTTTGTTTTAATCTAATCTTCTATTTATTGATCTGTTTATATGTATATACATATATATATATCCAAAAAAAATTTAGCCACCCCCCTCCAACTATTAGGAACCTCTCATTAATTATTCATATTATTGTATCAACCTTTGTGTTTTCTAGACTTGATAAAGGGGTCCTGTGTACCCCGAAACATGTCGTCTTTGCTAAATAATATATACTTTGTATCCACAATTGGGTTGTGAATTGTGCCTTGTGTCCATCAGCTCGCCGCACGAACCCAGTGCAGACGAGCTCCCTTTCATATAGCATTTTCTGTTGACAGGTGGATACGCTTATCTGTTATAATGCCACCAGCAGCACTAAATACTAGCTTAGACAAAACGCTGGCGGAAGGGCAGGCCAGCACCTCCAAGGCGTAGAGCATCAGTTCGTGCCACGTGTCCAGCTTGGACACCCAGTAGTTGTAAGGCACTGAGGGATCATTGAGGACCCTGACACGGTCTGCTATGTACTCCTTCACCATCTTCCAAAATTATTTCCTCCTTGTGACACTAGGTCGCGCATTAGGGTGTGGGTGCTGGCGGAGTGTCATGAAACTGTCCCAGGCTTTGGAGAGTGTTGCTCTGCCTCTGTTGGAACTGTTGTGTTCCCCTTGTCTCCACCCTTGGTTGGCCAAGGAACTACGGACTCTGCCGCCAACATTGTCAGATGGAAATTTTTGAAGCAATTTTTTAACAAGGATCTTCGGGTATTGCACAGTTTTGCTCATCCTCTCCACCAGAGGAATGAGAGATAAGAAGTTTTGTAGCGGAGGTCGAGAAGGGTGAACAACCAGTAATCCGTGTTGTCTAAAATGCGTATAACGCGCGGGTCGCTGAAAAGGCAGCCTGACATGAAGTCAGCCATGTGTGCCAGAGTACAGTAGCTGGCCAGCTAAGACTTGTCCTAGTTTGCTAATATGCCTTACAGTATATGTGTATACAGCTAAACCTGCTAAGTTCCTGTGTTTATGTGTTAGAGACAAAAGCAGAGTTATTTACTGTGACATCATGTTTTGGACGTCATATAACTGTTATATTTTGTGTTCACAGAAACAGAAAAAGATAATATGCCTTTAAGAATCATATTGTAATGTAAGGTAAGCTCAGTGACAGCAAAAACAACAGAAAGCATAGTGTTAATCTGTTGTTGCTGGGCAAAAGTCTAGACCAATCACAGCCAGCTTCTCACACAACAAGAGTTTTCACCAATCACAGCCAGCCTCACACACAGCCTGTCTCGGAATTCCCCTAGCAGGAGCTGCTAGAATCATTATTCACCAGAGACAGGAGCTGAATAGACATTCACTCCACTGAGAGCTGTGTTTTTATGGGAACAAGAGGCCAAAATAGGTATTTAAAACAGTTATATAATGTTCCTGTTGTTAGTATTGTGATTAGAACTGTATATTGACCCTGTTACCGATGTAGTAGAGTTAACACTCATGCTTTCTGAGATTTGTTATCTAAACTAAGCAAACACCTTGAATTGCTTTTCAATGGCTTTTGTTTCAAGATAGCACAATGAATTTAGAAATTTGAGTTAAGAGTTTGAGTGCTAACCCTGCTCCATCTGTATATGTGTGTTTATTTACAGTTCCACCAATTGTGAACTACAGATACAAATTGCAAATACAAATTGCAAGCTACAAATTGCAAGCATTCAGATTACATATTGTAATCCAAATTGCATACAACCATACCAGATCATACTCAACCAATCTGCAAATAGTCACTGCTAACTGCATACTGTAAGCAGAACTATTAGTTAGACCTCAGATATACCTCTCAGAGAGATCATAAAGTGCTTAAATAACTTATAGTGAGAGTACAGATGCTCAAGAGAGAAATATATCCACCATTTTATGTTGAATGACAAGATTGAACAGTTGAACCACCATCTTATGCATACCGCCATTTTGTGATATCTTTTCAACACGTGTTTTGTACATGGACTATCTGCTGCAGAGGAGGCAGTGTTATATATGAAGAAAAGTTGAAGTTAATAAAAAAGTTATTTCAAGTATTTGGTGTGCTCTTTAAACCTACTGTTTCCATAGAACGGCACTAGAGGATTTACAAAGTAATAGACAGTCTGGTTAGACTAAAAGTTAAGAGATATCAAAATCCTTCTAATGCCACAGCGCAAAGAACTTCATAGTGCTGCGCCTGCCACAAGTAATGACGTCCCTTCCCGTACTTACTGGTCCACGTGTCGGTGTTTATTTGGATCTTGCGACTGATGGTGTTGCACAGCGCACACCTGATTTGTCAGGCCACTTGTTCGTGCAGGGCAGGGATGGCCCGCCTGGAAAAGTAGTGGCGGCTGGGAACCACGTACCATGGGACAGCTGCCGTCATGACATTTTTAAAACTGTCAGTCTCTACCAGATGGAATGGCAACATTTTAATGGCCAGCAATTTTGAAATACTGGCATTCAGGGCCAGGGCTCGTGGGTGGTTAAGCGGTAATTTCTCTTTCTCTCCAGTGTTTGTGGGGATGGACAGCTGAACGCTTCCATCGGACAGTGTTGCTCCAGAGGGCGAGAAGGAGGCCAAGACTGTAGAGGAAGAGGGAGCAGTTGTGTTGAGCGCAAATATTCTAATCGCAAATTTTTATCGCGAATATCGACATTTCGATGCTATATCTTCGTAAATGAGTCATTGGCCCACAAGCACCTTAAGCAGGAAGGAATCATGTTTTCATATGGAAAAAAAATTGCTGAATATTCTAAAAAACGAATATATAGCAATATAGCGAATGTATTCGTTATTTAGAATATTCATCTTTTTTTTCCCAATCTGTACAGTTGTTCGCATACTCCTCCCCGACAAGCATCCCCGTCACCATGGGAACGCCTGTGGGTTAGAATATACTATCGGATCTGAGTTTTCCCTGAGATCGTGAAAACTCAGATCCAATGGTATATTCTAACCCACAGGTGTTCCCATGGTGACGTGGACGCTTGTCGAGGAGGTGTAACTGTACAGGTTGAAAAAAAAAGGTGAATATTCTAAATAACGAATATATTCGCTATATTGCTATATATTCGTTTTTTAGAATATTCGTCATATTCTAAAACAAGAATTTATAGCAATATAGCGAATATTCGTAAAATGCACATATAGACTGCAATTTAGCTAATATAGTGCTATAAACTTTTTTTCATAGTCGTAATTTTTTTTCTCTTATGAACTTCAGATTTGAAGAAAAATTACAACTTAAAATAAAAAAGGTTATAGCACTATATTAGCTAAATTGCAGTCTATATGTGTATTTTACGAATATTAGCTATATTGCTATATATTCGTCATATTCTAAAACAAGAATATATAGCAAAATAGCGAATATTCGCTAAGTAGTTAAGGCTGATGTGTCAGCCTGTATTTGTGGGAGGGGTGGAGGTGCCTTTAAAAGCCAAGGCGCGCTACCCTCCAATGCCCGTGAGCTCTCTGTGAGGGGAGGAGTATACTTTCTGCAATCCCGCCAAGCTCACGTCGCCAGCACACGCGCCGATTCATTCGTAAGTATGCAGGGACCGCTGCGCCCTACAACCTGCTACAGCTCCGGAGCGCTTCAGGCGAACGCTCCTCAGGTAACACTGCCAGCCCTGTACCGGCTTCCTGCATTCCCTCCCCGTCTGCCTGCCCCATCTACCTTGCCGCGGTCCGCTCCCTCACAAGCGTTGCACACCTGGGCTCGATGGAGAGCCTGGGCGTCGGGTCCCGGTCCATGCGGAAGTCTCCAACGTCGCAGCGTCTCTCTCTCCCTCACATGTGCCCACAAATCTCACGGTTTCTCGGCATCACCTCCCGCTTCTTCCACATCCAGGTTCCGGCCTCCTTCGTCCCCCACACATCGGCTCAATCTTCCAGCATGGCAGAAAAAAAGGGAAAACATAAGAAATGCGAGGGGGCTAAATAAAGTTTTAAAGATATAAAAAAAAAGTTTAAAATAAAGTTTACAAAAAAATTTTAAAAATTAAAGGGGCCCAAACAAAGTGTGAAGAAAAAAAAAAACAACAACAAATACACACCTCTGCTAGTCAACCCAACCCATCAGGCGGATTTTACATTCACCCTACCCTCCATTGTCCACGGCTGGTAG
Source organism: Bufo gargarizans (assembly GCF_014858855.1). Taxonomy (NCBI): domain Eukaryota; kingdom Metazoa; phylum Chordata; class Amphibia; order Anura; family Bufonidae; genus Bufo; species Bufo gargarizans. Next base: position 72,925,842 of record NC_058080.1, read on the forward strand.
CGTCACCCAGGCTCTAGTATAATTAGGGGGCCTGGGCCTTTATTTATCATGCCAGTTCACGATTTCAGTCACTCAGGGGCCCAACATAGTTCAGGCATGGTCAGCGTTAAGTATGCCTGGTGCCTCCTGCGTCATTCAGCCCCAAGCTTTACTTCAAGGTCTGCGGCCGGCCACCATCTCCATAGATTACAGTCGCAACGTCCTGGCTCACGTTTTTTATTTTCCATATTGTTGCCGGCCTTGTTTTCACGTTCAATTTTATTTCATGTTGTGGCCTGGTACGCCATCATGGCTGACGTTTTTAAATTAATTCATGTCCGTTGCTCGGTACGTTATCCAGGCTTACGTTTTTTAACTCCAAATGCATAAATTCTGTTGCCTGGTACGTTATTCGGGCTCACATCTTAATTTTAATTGTATGTTGCCTGTCACGTTTTCCAGGCTTACGTTTTTAACTCGCTAATTTATTAATTTTGTTGCCTGGTACGTCATGCAGGCTTACGTTTTTAAAAACCCACGTATGCTTAAATTCTGTTGCCTGCTACGTCTTCGGGCTTACGTTTTTAACTTAAATATGCTGCCTGTCATGTTCATCCAGGTTTACGTTTTTAACTCTCTGATTATTAATGAATTAAAAAGATATGAGTCTCTGTTTGAAATACTTGTTCTCTCTAGCGCTGCAAATCCAAAAGACGATGTGGGAAAAGTCCGCTATGTAGATAAATGTGGAGGAGGATTGCGCTGCAGGAGAAAAATCTTCTTGTAAATATAAGTTCCTTATGGAAATCCTAAACCATTGGGATCACAGACCAACTTTGCAACCTTCACTGGTATGGAAATCTGTGGTATAGAAAACGCACTATGGTGTAGCGAGTTCAGACATCAAACGCACCATGTGAACAGGATATACTCACAAGATTCCAGATGGGTGAGTGCCCGTAGATCTGCGTCTAGATCTCTACGGGCACTCACCCATCTGGAATCTTGTGAGTATATCCTGTTCACATGGTGCGTTTGATGTCTGAACTCGCTACACCATAGTGCGTTTTCTATACCACAGATTTCCATACCAGTGAAGGTTGCAAAGTTGGTCTGTGATCCCAATGGTTTAGGATTTCCATAAGGAACTTATATTTACAAGAAGATTTTTCTCCTGCACCACTCTGATTATTAATGCTGTTGCCTGATACGTCATGCAGGCTTACGTTTTTAATTCTTTAATTTCTGTTGCCTGGCACGTTTCCAGGCTTACGTTTAATTCGTTAATTTCTGTTGCCTGGTACGTTTTCAAGCTTACGTTTTTAATTCGTCATTTCTATTGCCTATCCGTTCACGCTGGCTCACGTTCTAATTCGTTAATATCCGTGACCTGATGTGATGGTCAGGTTTACATCCTTCCTGTGCTTGCCACTAGACCCAGGCCACGGAAAAGAAGAAAAAATAAATAATATTTTTTTTTTATTATATACATACACAACTGCAATGTTCTCGGTACGCCACTGACAGGCTCATGTGTACTAACTTCATCGTCCTGTACAATTCAGGTCCGGGGCCAGTTGTTGTTGCATCTTTGTTTGTTCCTGGGTCATTCTTCAGGTACCGTCTAGTCATTATCACTTCGGTGCGCACCTTTTTTCACAGTCCACCCCCTCTTCGTTTAAGTCACGTTATCGCCAGCTGTCATTTTCTTTTCAGGTCCACACAGGTAAGCGCTCACACTCCGGTCTTCACCAGCACCACCACTTCTTAAATGTGTTCACTTCACGGTCACGGGTCTCTCTTTTGCTCAAGGGCTGTCCGACAGTTAATTCTGTCATCATTATCTCACACTCGCAGTATGTCTCACCTGTCAGACGTTGAGGAATCCCTATCAATCCCTGAGTCTTCCGCTTCCGGCCATGGCAGCTCCATGTCGCTCAGAAGCTGGACAATACCAAAACTGATTAAGGAACTCAACAGGCGAGGGATTCGTTAGCCAGCGTCGGCTCGGAAGGCAGAGCTATACAGACTCTTGGTGTCCGAGCCAACGGCTCCACCGGCGGAACAAGTCCCCGTGTCAATCATCCAGTTGTCTTTGGCACAGTTACATGCCACAATTAACAACATCGCCACCTCTGTGTCAGACATGCAGGCTAGGTTGATCGCTGTAGAGTCCAGAGGACTGTCACCTAGTCCCTCCTCCCCTCCGGTTCCAGTGGCCTCTGCTTCTTGTTCTCATTCCCCAGGTAGGGCCTCATACATGCCAGAGGTAGCTCCGGCACATTTTGTCCCGGACAACATCAGGAGGGATATCCTAGAGGGCAAGGACATTAATTTAGCTTCCATTCTCATAGCTACCCATGACACCGTCGATAATAGGACCATTGCTTGCGGCAACATTTCCATCATTCTAAAGGCCAGGGATGTCCGCCTCAACAAAAAATTGTCCATCCCGGAATTTGTCCTGGCCTTCAGTTTATACAGGGAAATCATCTGTTCTGCCCACCCTGGGAGACGAGAGGAACTGGACACCTACCTGTACAGGGTCACGGATCTAAGCCACAAGTATGGTGGCCACAACTTTTACGACTACCACCGTTTGTTTTCTGCCAAGGCTGCCGCCACTCTGGCCCAATTTCAGCACACCACCAATTGGTCGTCCATGGATATGGAGCTCTTTTGTCGCCATTTCGCTGGTCTCAAGGCTCCAGCATGTGCTTCTTGCAACTCCATCCTCCACTCGTCAGATTGGTGCCCTAACGCAGTTCCTCCCGTCTCTCAGGGCAGATTCCTTCCCAGCACCTCTGGTTTCCCGCAGAGACCCGCTCCATCCACCGATAAATTAGGCCGCCCCATAGTTTTCCTAGGTAATAGTCAAATCTGTAATAATTACAACATTGCCATCTGTAATTACAATAAATGTAGAGCCCTGCACATTTTCTCTGGTTGATTTAGAGCCCATCCCATGACAACCTACCCACAGCGTTCATCTAGGACCTAAGGACTAGCCGGGGTCAACGTGAATCTCCTGGTAGCTCTCCTCCAAGACCATCCCAATCCCCGGTTCGTCCAGTTCCTTGCAGCCAGGTTTGCCGAGGGGTTCCATACTGGTCTGGTCGCTCTTCCCCAGTCCACTTGGGAGGGTCCTAATCTCCTTTCAGCCGCCAAGGATCCCGACTCGGTAGGAGTCTTAATACAGTCTGAGTTAGAGAAGGGATTCCTTTTAGGGCCATTTTCCACTGTCCCCTTTGATTCTTGGAGGATCAGCCCTATCGGCATTGTGGCTAAAAAGTTCTCCAATAAAAAACGTCTTATTTACGATCTTTCTGAGCCTCATGGTTCCGGCATCTCGAGCCTAAACTCTCTGATTCCCTCTGAGGAATTCTCCATGCGGTACTCCTCAGTCGATGAAGCTATCCATCTCATCCTCCAGGTAGGCAGAGGGGCTTGGCTATCGAAAGCGGATATCGCGGATGCGTTCAAACTGCTCCCCATCCACCCGCAGCTCTGGAGGTTTTATGGGATCAAATGGCAAAATCTTTACTATTTTGCTAGCCATCTGACCTTCGGGTCCAAGAGCAGTCCCTGGCTGTTCGATCAATTTGCGCAGGCCCTGCATTGGATTTTAGTCAACTGCTGCGAATGCCCGCTGGTCATTCATTACCTGGATGATTTCCTGTTGGTTGAATCACCAGGCTGCAGACCCAGCAAACTCAGGTCCCTTCTCCAGATCTTCTCCAAGCTCAACGTTCCCGTCGCTTCTTCAAAAGGTAGAAGGCCCTTCGACGGTAATCACCTTCCTATGGATAGTTTTGTATACCATCAAAATGCAAGCTAGGCTTCCGGAGGAGAAGCTCGCCAAAGTCAGGGAAGATATATCCAAGGCAGTGGGTTCCAGAAGTTTTACTAAAGTAGAATTGCAATCGTTGCTGGGTATGTTGAACTTTGCCACCAAAATCATGCCACAAGGCAGGACCTTCACCTCCCGGTTGTTATTACAGTTGCTTCCATCAGCCCCCGAGCAGGATAGCCCCATCTGCTTAGACAGCCAAGCGTTCGCTGATTTGGCAATGTGGAACACGTTCCTCTCCAGTTAGAACGGGGTCTCCATGTTTGTTCCTCAATGGGGTCCCACATCGGCCACGATCTTCACGGACGCCGCGGCCTCTGCAGGTTACGCAGCAATCAGCGGGAATCAGTGGTTTGCTGGTTCCTGGCCCAAAGAGGTATCTTCAGCGCAGCGGGCTTTGCAGTCTTCCCCTTTGCTAGAGCTGTACCCAATTGTAGCAGCGGCCCAAGTTTGGGGCAGTCAATGGGCCAACTCTTCAGTAGTTTGTGTCACCGATAATCAGGCAGTGGTAGACATCATCACCAAAGGCAGATCCAAGTCACCTTTCATCATGTCATTCGTCCGCAGGTTGGTCTGGCTTTCCCTGTGCCACAATTTTCATTTAATATGCTGGCATATCTAGGGCACACAAAATATCGCCGCAGATGCCTTGTCAGTTGGCACGATTTAATTTTCGCAATTTTTTTCAGGCAATGCCGGAGGCGGACCATGTGGGTTTATCCCCTCCAGCGTTCCAAACATTGGTCATGGATTAAAATCTTACATTGATTCAGCAAAAAGTCTGGTGCAAAAGTGTTTGTCTATCAACACGTCCAGAAACTATAGAACCGGCTGAAATGTGCTCCACAAATTCACACTCCTTCACCCAAGGCATGATACCGGCAAGACCGCATACATCATGGCTTTCTTGGCATACTGCCATTTGGAGATCAAACTTTCCTACAACTCCATAAAGTTATACCTGGCTGGGGTACAGCAATTCCTCACGTTGGAAGATCCAGACTGTAGGTCGATTTTCTTGTCACAGGCGATAAAAGCCACCCTCAGGGGCATACAAAAAAGCAGCGGGGGGACGAGCACTCGTAGACAGCCGGTATCAGGAGAACTCTTTAGGAAGTTATCCACGTCCCTAGATGGCAATCCTTTTGGGCTCCTTTCTAGTACAGTTATCAAAGCAGCCATGTACCTCAGCTTCTACGGTTTCTTAAGGCCAGGGGAGTTCACCAGCTACTCTGCCAGAGTCAAAGGTTTAACCAGGTACCAACTGGTCCTGCGCAACAACCAGTTCATCCTGTACCTCGCTTCTTCCAAAACATCCCAAGTCGGTCCACCAGTAGAAATCAGGTACTTCCCGACTTTCAATGAATAGTGCCCAATTCAGGTCTTCCAGCAGCTATTGGCGGTGTTGGGCGATTCGGCCCAAGACAGCCCTTCGCTCCAGTTTAAGGTTAGGTCCATCACGTCATCCCAGTTCATTTCGCACATTACTAGTGGCAGGTTTAGGGTATGACCCGAAAACCATTTCGGGACTGCATCCGCATTGGGACTGCATCCGCATGCTACAGTCGGTACATTTCGAACCCTCACATGGAGATATCTTAGGCTTTCTGTAGTTTGGTTTTATGACGTGCTGCGTGTCTAATAAACTCCTTTCTACGCTACCTGGCTTACTTTTTGCCCCATTATAGGCCTACCCTCGTTCATGGCTAAGGTCACACCACCAGCCATTCAGTCCAGGTTTTAGGTAAGTAAACAGGTCAGGCCTGTTTCCCACTTCTCACACAAGGTCCTCTCATCCGCAGCCATGACCACAAGTAGTTAAGACTGACATGTCAGCCTGTATTTGTGGGAGGGGCGGAGGTGCCTTTAAAAGCCAAGGCGCGCTACCCTCCAATGCCCGTGAGCTCTCTGTGCCCCTCCCACCCTCCCTTATTTCTACTTCTACCAGGGTATGCCCCCTTATAGGCCTACCCTCATTTATGGCTAAGGGCACACCACTAGCCATTCAGTCCAGGTTTGAGGTAAGTAAACAGGTCAGGCCTGTTCCCCACTTCTCACACAAGGTCCTCTCATCCGCAGCCATGACCACAAATACAAATATAGAGCAATTTAGCTAATATAGTGCTATAATCTTTTTTTTTATAGTCTTTTTTTTTTTCTCTTCTGAACTTCAGATTTGGAAAAAATGTACACTATTTATAGCACTATATTAGCTTAGCTAATTTACTCTGTTTGCATTTTCTCGAATATTCGCTATATTGCTATATATTCTTGTTTTAGAATATGACGAATATTCTTAAAACGAATATATAGCACTATATTTACTGCTATATATTCTTTTTTAATCAACTTCGCATTACGCGATTTTTACATTTTAGATTAATCGCAATCGCGAAAATAATCTCGAATACGAATATTCGCGAATATGAAACGAATATTCTAATTCTGAATTCGAATATGGGAACTGCCGCTCATCACTGCTAATGGGTACCTAACAGAACTGCCTCTCCTGGGCTTTACCTAAGCCTACAATGTTCAGGTCGGTGTAGGAACTAATACAATATAAAAGAAGAAGAAGTCAAAGTATAAAAGATACAATGTGTTTCGGTACAGGACTGTCTCCTTCCTCAGGTCTCTTTTCCACTGAACCTATATCATACTACAGATATTGGCTGATGACCGGCTCATGCACCTTTATACCTGCTCTCCTATCTTCCCAAGATGGCCGGACCATTACACAAAACATGAACTTCTCACCCCTATCTCCTCATAGATTGTAAGCTCTTGCGAGCCTTGTCTTCATTGCTCTTGTTCTAATTATTAGCTTGTCTTTAGCTATGTTATTTATGACTGTTTGTACATGATACCCTGAACTGTAAGGCGCTGCGGAATATGTTGGCGCTATATAAATAAAGATTATTATTATGATTATTCTATTATTACAACAATGCTGGAGTCTATGTCATTGTGATTCTAGAATCTATGTTAACACAATACTGGAATCCATGACATCACAAGGCTAGATTTTATGTCATGTTCAAGTTTATGTTTATTTCATGACAATGCTGGAGTCTATGTCATCACAGTGCTGGGGTCTATGCAGGGGTGCACCGCCAATCAGACGAGGTGAGGCCTCAGGCAGCACCAGGTAGGGGCAAGTGGGGGGCAGCGGAGAGGCCATGGCCAATGAGTGCTTTCATTGTGGAAGCGTTCATCTCTGCATGTTCAACTGTATCGTTATATTAACCAGTATGCTGTGTAGCACTATATGTAATGTTTTCCAAGTATGCCTTTAACAGTAAGGCTGGAGGGCTGGGTCTATGTCATCACAATGCAGAGGTATATGTCATCACAATGCTGGAGTCTAAGTCATCACAATGCTGGGGTTTATATAATCATAGTGCTGGGGTCTATGTCATCACAATTCTGGAGTCTATGACATCACAATGCTGGAATCTATGACATCACAAGGCTAGATTGTATGTCATCATAATGTTTATGTTCATTTTATGACACTGCCACCTTCCTCTGGCATCTGAGATGTTTTTATTTATTTATTATATTTTTTTTTATAAATTCACTTAATCTCCAGTGCAACCATCCATATTTTTTCTTCGCTAACAAAGCAATTTCCCAAACGGAAATCAAACGGATTCTATTATAGTCAATAGGAACTGTTTGGCTCCTCCCCTGTCAGTTATGAGCCAAATTCGGGACTTTTGTGATTTTCACAGTTTTGCTCCATTATAGGAAATAAAAAGGCTGATGTGAAAGAGTCCTTAGTGTCCCTGTGCTGTTGCATTTCTGCCACCAGAGAGCGTATCTATTGTGTGAGCATATCAGAGCATGAAGACCCAAATATTAGATCTGGAGGAATACTATTCATGTGTCTGTCAACTGGAATCAATCTGATGCCACTTTATAACTAATAACCCTCGTCATCATCATCCACTCTATGATGCTGGTATGATTCTGAATAGTTCTCCAAACAGATTCAGGTCTGATAGACCTCCGAATCTTTCATACATCTATTTTGTATATATTTAGTGGCACACAGATGGACACGTACTTTAAGTATAATGGACCCGTGAGGTTTGTTTTCTTTCAATGATAAGATTCTACTTGACAAACAAAAGAACAAGCGAAGCTGCGGATTGTGGTGTAGGAACAAAGAGAAATAATAATGAGACGTGGTTTGAAGAACAGCAGAAATATTTCTCAAGGATAGATGCATCCCAGGTGGTATTCAACTGTCTTGTTGATAAAGCCTAAAAACATAGTGTCTCCAATGCTTCTGTATTAAAATTGGAGAAATCTTCCAAAATACACATAATGTCATCATATGAAATTGTCCCTTTTTTGTTCGGGAAACAAAGTGTGAATATTTTCTGTAAATTGCAGACATTCGAGCTTCTCGTCTTCTGCTAGATGTGTCATCAGAAGATGACCTTCTATTTAAATTACTTTTCTATGCTTAAAATGTTTGTAAAGAACTTTTAATGATGTTTTTAATTTTACATGTATTCCATATATTTAAACAAAAAATATTAAATCCTGCAGTTTTTACTATGTTTAATAATTGGTGCCACTTCTTGGTTTATACAGATCACTTTGGGGGATCTTTATTTTTTATTGTTTATTTATTTTTATTTTATTATGGGGAAAGGTGGTGATTTACATTTTTATATTTTTTAAACTTTTGAAAAAATATTTTTAAACTATTTTTTAAACTATTTTTGTTCCCAATTTTCTTAAAATTTTAAGCCCCCACTAGCTTCGTAAAACTATACATGACAACATATAAAAGGTGATTGAGCAGGAGAGGTGATGATGGGCAAGAACCGAATAACAGTGCTGTCTAAACAGGGATGTCTCTGGTTTGGCTGGTATGAACATATTTGCCCAATTGCATCAGTGTATAAATAACTGAATAGCAGAAATTCGGGGAAATCTTTTCTTAGAACTTTATACCGTGCCATTCCTCTGTTATTCCTCATAAAATGGTATGAATACATCAACACCTGGGTTTTACGAGTTGGGAGTGTTTCCCAAAACAGTCTGTCCAATCGGTGATGCCAGTGTCAGATTGTATAGGGACAAGCCCCTGACAAGAAATTGCGTTCATACATTTCTAGAAATGGCAAGTTCCAAGAACAGATACTTCAGAATTATTTCATGGCAATACAAGGAGTTCCTAAAGGAGACGTGTCAACAAAGCTTACAAGTTCCCTTTAAAGCCTTCTTCACATTAATCTTATGACATTGATAAGGATCCCATCAAAAGGGAAGATAATGGGTCCCAGGGGCCAAACGATTACCCTCTCTGCACACTATTGCAGACGTGTGTTCTCTGGTACATTTTGCTGGCTGAGAGGTGAAGAGTTACATGTGGATTCCTGGCTTCTTAGACTAATTAATGTAGAACCTTCATGGGAGTCCACTAAAAGGTGCTGAGATAAATCATCATCAGAACGAAGGTCCTTTAATAGGTGCATATGCCCCTGCTCTCTTCCATTTAGTGGGTCATCATCAAAAATACTGAGCCCTTGATGTCAAATTATCTTTAAATAATTTGCCATCGAGGTCTATAGTTCTTTCTTTTATATATTGTATTCTGAAGGTTAACCTACCAACAAATTGATTGACACCTTGGCTTGGTGACCACCATGTGCGTACTTGTAGATACATGTACTGCAGTCACAGGATGTTGGGTCTAGTAGTTACTCAGGAAGTATGAGAAAATTTTATAAGAATTAATGTAGCTTCATAAAAAGACAACATATAAAAGGTGCTGGTCTGGAGTAAAAAAAAAGCCTGTAAGCTAGATGTGCAGAGGCGTGCACAGATCTCACAGGCCCCAAAGTAAAATCTAGTATCTAGAATAGGACTGGCCCAAGCTCTGACAATAATGGACCTAATAAAACAGAACCCTTAAGGTTCAATATCCACAGAGGATGGGCCCTCAGAATCATTTCCTCTGGTGGGCCCAAAGGACTTCAGTCCGCCGCTGCTAGTATGGCCTCCCAGGCCCACCCAAGTATGTGTAGGACAATCACCCCCACGCAACGCAAAGCACAATGACTCAGATTTCTGACAAACTTCCATTTTCTTTTAATTAAATAGAAAAAAAATGTATTTAAAACATTTTAAAAAAGTTGCCCTCTCCCTCACCCACTTTTTCTGACTTTATGTCGGAAAAAGGGGAACATGTGCACTATATTTCCCAAAGTATTTACACCAGAAAACTGTCAAAAATACATTGATAAATCTGCTTCGTCTCTGTCACAAAACTGGATGTCTGCACCACCACTTGGGGGAGCTCAGTGCATAGAAATTTATACAGTTACCCTTTACTGGAAAGGAAGCTGAAATAATATCTTTGCATTGATCTCCTCCTAGCGGCGGCTACATGTGTGGTCTGGCTCCATTGAAGGTATGACACTGTGTGTATGCCTGAATAAAGGTAGCTTTACACTTAGGTAAAAGACATCCAGCACGCTGTTTCGGCAGAGGAACAATCTTCCGTGGTTCTCTAGATCTGGCATACCTTGATAGTACCAGATGCCTCCCGAACCCCAAAGACTATAATAGGATTCGGTAGGAGTATGGCAGCTCCGGTCAGACAAAAATCACTGCTCACATAGTTCTTGTTAGGAATCCTGCCGGTTCCCAATATAGTTAATGGGCTCCAGTGATGAACGGCTGTATCCAGCTAGTCGTGATCCAGAGAACTCCAGCAGGCTGTTTTGCCAGAGGATTCCTTCAGCGCATATGTGAATCTAGACTGTCTTTTGAGTAGCATGTGTAGGTAATATGCTGTTTTAGACTCATGTCCAATGCAAGTTGAATGAGACTTTCCTGAAATGCTAGAAAAATATTGGATATGCATTTCCGTGTCTGATCATAACCAGGATAAAATTGATGACAAGACTAATACTGTACCTCCATCAACTCCCATCAGAAAGCGACCAAGAATCATCATTTCAGGAATCCCCGCTAGATTTGCTAATGACATCAATATTGCCGCTACCAGTGCAAATAGGTTGTTAATGAGCAATGTCTTTTTTCTGCAACACATAAGAAGAAATGTAAGATGTTAGTAAATCCAGCAGAAGTTTCAGACGTTCCCATACACCACAGGCTGGGCTGCATATTACATGGTTTTCTTTATCAAACATAGAGAATATATTGACAGTTTGCTTCCTTCTGGAGGAGAGCTATTTTTCATACTTTACCCATGGGACTTTGCTACTCTTAGTTCAATCTGCTAAGGAGAGTCAGTACCTTTTGTTAAGCTGTTCGCATATACATCTAAAGCACCCAATCAGACCTCCGCTTTGCACTATTGCAGAGAGCCCCTGAGGATCTGGAGCAGAGGATGGGAGTGGTAGGGGCCCTGATGAGATGTCGTGTCATGGTGTACTCCCTCAGGTTCTTGCTCCTTGGGGATCAGTGCAGTGGAAAGATGGCTTGAAGAATCATGCCGGAAGTAAACTTATAAAAGTCTCTCATTATTGAGTTCAGGAATATAATTTGCAGTGCAGCTTTTGGCACCAGATAAGGCGGTATGGTGGATGGTTGTGTGGATATTTTCATGGCACTTGCAGGCACTTCTGGATATACGTGTTTTATATAGGCTTGATGTTAATCTGGCCTGGATGTTAGCTAGATGATGGGTGTGTGAACCATAGTCCCTCACCTGCAGCAGGTTCTGTAAAGCTGTGATTTTGCTGATTATTCTGCTGTCTTTGTACACTGAAGCTTCTTGGAAGCAATGTTCTTGATTCTGTGAATCTCTCTGGACTCTCGGTCTGGGGTACTGCACTTTTTATAGGAGGAAAAGGCCAAATAGTGTTGGTTACTTATGTGTATTATAGCCATGCTCCTGCCACTGACTCTTGCACTAATAGCACCTCCAATATCATCATGACAAAAATGTACATTATGGGGCAGCAACAGACAGCCACCCATGATTTATTTTCATCATTAGTCACCAACTGGTTAATACTATACAGCCCTATGCAACCCCATGGTTACAGACTACAAAAAAAACCTAAGTAGTCTGATCCTGCAGTCACACTTTTCCAACTGCTCACTAAATCTTTCTAATCTACAGATATGTCCATCCTTAACTTATCTCAAATTTGGTTAAGGGCTTCAGTTTCTCATGAAACAAAATGAACACAATGGGGGTCATTTAATATAACGCCTACACAGGGGCAAAGCTAAAGGCTCATGGGCCCTGGTGCAAGAGTTCAGCTCGGGCCCCCCCTTCCCTCAGTGCTTTGTGGCCAGGGGCAGGGGTGCACCCAACCTTTCTGCTGCCTGAAGTAAAAATTGAAACACCCCCCCCCCCCCCCATGTCAAATTCTGAACCAGGCCCTTCCCTCCACCCCTAATGGTAAAGGCATACTTGGAAAACATTACATAAAGAGCTACAAAACATAAAGCACCACTTACCTCTTACACTCATTGGCATCTCCTCTGATGTTTTCTTTCCTCATCTTTTCCATTCAGACCAGACCGCCATGATGATTTTTTTCAGCCATCTCTTATCTCTGCAGAGTGACAAACAAACCATCATCTTCCCACCTCCTGAACACCGCATCCTGCCACCTCTAATACTGTGTCCGCTGTGCTCCCCAATACTATACTGCAGAGACAGTCCCCCTAAAAATACTAGTACCACACAGATAGTGCACCCTTCAATAATTATTGGCACACAGTGCCCTCAAAAATAACTGCGCCCAGCAAATAGTGTCCCTGACACTAATAGTGTCATAAAGCATCCCCCAAAAATAATTGTGCTAAGCTGATACTGTGTCAGGGTGCCCCCCACAGTAATAGTGCTCCCCAAAATCCTAATAGAAATAATTATCTGCCAGAGTGCATAGTGTTTACAGTGGCACAATAGTATGAATGTCTCCATGGTGTCCATTCTAGTAGGTTTCCCCATATCCCCCCAGTACTAATACTTCTCCCTATAACATGTGCCTATAATGTGTGCCAGTACAAAAACAACCCTTTTTAATGCAACCCTTTTTAATGTGTGCCAGTACAAAATTACCCACTTATAATGTGCACCAGTACAAAAAATACCCCCTTATATTGTGCACAGTACAAAAAAAATGCCCCCCTTATATATCCCCTTACCTTTCAGATCAGCCCCCAAATTAGCTCCTCAGATCAGACCTCCATTTTATACCTCAAATCAGACCCCTATATCAGACCTCAAATCAGACTCCCATATCAGACCTCAAATTAGACCCCCTTATCCATATCAGACCCCAAATTAGACCCCCTTATCCATATCAGACCCCAAATTAGACCCTCATATCAGATCTTCAGATCAGACCTTAAAATAAATACATTCACTTACCTCTCCTGCTCCGCCACCATTCTCCAGGTCCAGCGTCTTCTCCACAGTTGCAATCCCTGGTGTTCTCCGGGCCCGCGCTGCACTGTCACCTGTCACTACCAGAGCTTTGAGAAGTTCTCACAGCTCTGTGTCTCCACCCCTGCGATGATGTCACTTAGAGCTTGGAGGTGTTCTCACTGTTCTGTTTCTCCGCCCCTGTGATGAGGTCTTTACTCTCAGCTGTTTCTCCTGCAGTTGATTTTCCTGCCTTTAAATCACCCCTCCTCCTGTTGCAGGGCGTGGATTATATTTCTCATTTCAGTTGTAGCTCTGGCTTGAGTAACTTCACTTGTAAGCTATCAGTTCACTGGACCTGGTTTCTGCTGCAGCAAGCACTCCGGATATTGCCAGCTGTCCTTGGATCCGTCTTCTCTGCGGCTGCATCTCCTTCAGCTAAGTGTGCAGATATTGTTGTTTACCTGATTATTTTCTGACTGGATCTGAGGTGGCCACGGTTCCCTCCATATACTGAGTAGGGCACCGGTGGCCGTGCCCCTTCCACTATTGTAGGGGTTACAGTGGCCATCAGTCTGAGGTACGCGGGCATGCCTCCTTCCACCATTTGGATCCAGGCATGTGCTTTAGCAGCATAGGGAGAGCTTTGAGGGTCTGACAGGGGTCACCCCTTATCTTCCCTAGTTTGGGTCCGGTCAGTAGTTTTTTTCACTGTGTTTGCTCTTGTTACCCTCAAACAGCCGTGACATTATAATCCACCAAAACCGTCCTTTTTTGACATGGATCCGCTTTCTGGCCTGGTTGACCGCATGCAGGGTCTTTCTTTGGAAGTAGCGGATCTCCGTCAATCTATGACTCAGTTACAAGCATTAGGCTCTGCTCCGGCTCATGGAGTCTGTTGCGAGCCAAAGGTCTCACTTTCGGAGACGTTCTCCGGGGGCAGTGAGAATTTTGTTCGCTTCAGAGAGGCATGCAAACTCCATTTTTGCTTGTGTCCCCTTTCCTCTGGTAATGAGGAACAGAGGGTGAGGATTGTCATCTCCCTGCTCAGGGGCAATGCTCAGACTTGGGCTTTTTCGCTGCCATCAGGGGATCCCTCCCTTCGATCCGTGGAAAGATTTTTTGTGGCCCTGGGGCAAATATATGATGACCCGGATCGTGTTGCTCTGGCCGAATCGAACTTACGTGCTTTATGCCAGAACAAACTGTCTGCGGAGCTTTATTGTTCTGAATTTCGGAGATGGGCAGCTGATTCAGGTTGGAATGATGCTGCACTCCGGAGTCAGTTCTGTCATGGTCTCTCAGAGAGATTGAAAGATGCGTTTGCTTTCCATGAGAGACCAACGTCCTTAGAGTCTGCCATGTCATTGGCGGTACGCCTTGACAGACGTCTAAGAGAAAGAAACAAGACCTCTCTGTCCAGCCATTGTCAGTCTTGGGGCAATGGTGCGGACTCATTCAGTGTGCAGGGGCCTCATCCTGTCTCGCTCCCCTCTGAGGAGGAGCCCATGCAGCTAGGCCGACTTGCCCCTGATAAAAGAGGATTTAGTCCTCAGAATATGGTGTGTTTTTGTTGTGGGGGCATAGGTCATTTGGCAAATGTTTGTCCGTCTAGGAGATTCCTGAACTGTACTAAGAGCGATAATAAGAGAAAAACCTCAAGAGGTAGATCATCAAGTTCTACTTCATCTGCTACTTTGGGCAAACTTGATGTGGGAATTGATGCTTTTCCTCTGACCTGCAGTTCCCGTTTTCTCCTGTCTGCCAGGGTGGCGCTAGAGAGCAAAGTCATTTCTTGTGAGATTTTTGTCGATAGTGGAGCGGCCGTCAATCTTATTGACACTCAATTTGTAGCCATGCATGGTTTTCAGGTTTGCACATTGGAAAAGGATATACCTGTTTTTGCCATTGACTCTGCTCCACTCTCGCAGAGATCTCTGAAAGGCATTGTTCACAATATCCGGCTAGCTGTAGGTGACACTCATGTGGAGGAGATATCTTGTTTTGTCCTTAACGGATTGCCTTCTCCTCTAGTTTTGGGGTTACCCTGGCTCACTAGACATAACCCCACCATTGATTG
Source organism: Bufo gargarizans (assembly GCF_014858855.1). Taxonomy (NCBI): domain Eukaryota; kingdom Metazoa; phylum Chordata; class Amphibia; order Anura; family Bufonidae; genus Bufo; species Bufo gargarizans. Next base: position 72,941,124 of record NC_058080.1, read on the forward strand.
GCAAGGAAGGCAAATAAATGAGTGGAGTGACTTTTGTAGAGAGAATTGTCTCACAGCGACTTTTGCAGAGGTGTCTACTAAAACTGTGCCATCATTTCTCTCTGATTTCTCGGACGTGTTTTCCGAGAGCGGTGTTCAGGAGCTACCTCCTCACCGGGAGTTTGACTGTCCCATTAACCTCATTCCCGGCGCCAAGCTGCCAAAAGCACGCCTCTACAATCTCTCACAACCGGAAAGAATCGCAATGCGAACCTATATCTCCGAGAGTCTCGAGAAGGGGCATATTCGTCCCTCAAAGTCACCTGTTGCCGCGGGTTTTTTTTTTGTTAAAAAAAAAGATGGCTCTCTGAGACCTTGCTTAGATTTTAGGGAGCTGAACCGTATCACGATTCGCGATCCCTATCCCCTTCCTCTGATCCCGGACCTCTTCAACCAAATTGTTGGAGCCAAGGTGTTTTCCAAATTGGATCTGAGAGGCGCGTACAACCTGGTCAGGGTCAGAGAGGGGGATGAATGGAAAACGGCTTTTAATACCCCTAACGGGCATTTCGAGAATCTCGTTATGCCTTTCGGCCTGATGAATGCTCCGGCCGTCTTTCAGCATTTTGTTAATAGTATTTTCTACCACTTAATGGGGAAATTTGTTTTGGTGTATCTTGACGATATTTTGATTTTTTCCCCTGATGTTCAGACCCATCAGGATCATCTTTTTCAGGTTCTGCAGATACTGCGGGAGAATAAACTGTATGCCAAGCTAGAGAAATGTCTTTTTATGGTATCGGAGATTCAATTTCTTGGTTTTCTCCTCTCTGCTTCTGGTTTTCGCATGGATCCTGAGAAGGTCCGTGCTGTACTTGAGTGGGAGCTTCCTGAGAATCAGAAGGCATTGATGCGCTTTCTGGGTTTTGCTAACTACTACAGAAAGTTCATTTTGAATTATTCCTCTGTTGTCAAACCCCTTACTGACATGACAAAAAAGGGGGCGGATTTTTCCTCTTGGTCGGAGGAGGCGCTTGCAGCCTTTTCTAAGATTAAAGAGAGTTTTGCGTCTGCTCCCATCTTGGTGCATCCCGATGTTTCCTTACCTTTTATTGTTGAGGTGGATGCTTCCGAGGTGGGTGTGGGTGCAGTTTTGTCCCAGGGCCCTTCTCCTGCCAAATGGCGACCCTGTGCCTTTTTCTCTAAAAAACTCTCCCCGGCAGAGAGAAACTATGATGTGGGAGATAGGGAGTTGTGGGAGATAGGGAGAGGAATGGCGTCATTGGTTGGAGGGGGCCAGGCACCCTGTCACCGTTTTTACCGACCATAAGAATCTGGCATACTTGGAGTCGGCCAGGCGTATGAATCCGAGACAGGCCAGATGGTCTCTGTTCTTCTCCAGATTCAATTTTGTCGTTACATTCCGCCCTGGGATCAAAAATGTGAAGGCTGATGCTCTCTCTCGCTGTTTTCCGGGAGGAGGAAACTCCGAGGACCCGGGTCCCATTTTGGCGGAGGGGGTAGTTGTTTCTGCTCTTTATTCCGATTTGGAGGCCGAGGTCCAGGCTGCCCAGACTGAGGCACCTGCCCGTTGTCCTTCCGGGAAGTTGTTTGTGCCTCCTGAGCTACGTCACAAACTCTTTAAGGAGCATCATGATACGGTTCTTGCTGGTCACCCCGGGAGTAGAGCCACGGTTGATCTCATTGCTCGGAGATTTTGGTGGCCGGCTCTTCGTAAGTCGGTGGAGGGTTTTGTGGCTGCTTGTGAGACGTGCGCTCGCGCTAAGGTCCCTCGTTCACGACCTTCAGGTTCCCTTCTCCCGTTACCCATACCTTCCCGTCCTTGGACACACCTGTCCATGGACTTTATCACGGATCTTCCTCGTTCCTCGGGGAAGTCGGTGATCCTGGTGGTCGTGGACCGTTTTAGCAAGATGGCTCATTTCGTTCCTTTCCCTGGTTTACCCAATGCTAAAACGTTGGCGCAAGCTTTTATCGACCATATTGTTAAATTGCATGGCATTCCCTCTGATATTGTTTCCGATAGAGGCTCGCAGTTTGTGTCCAGGTTCTGGAAGGCTTTCTGTTCTCGCCTGGGGGTTCGGCTGTCCTTCTCTTCTGCTTTTCACCCGCAGTCGAATGGTCAGACTGAGCGCCTCAATCAGAATCTGGAGACATATTTGCGCTGTTTTGTGGCAGAGAACCAGGAGGATTGGTGTTCTTTTCTCCCTCTTGCTGAGTTTGCTTTGAACAACCGTCGTCAGGAATCTTCTGATAAGTCACCATTCTTTGGTGCATATGGGTTCCATCCGCAGTTTGGGACATTCTCGGGAGGGGCTCTTTCGGGTTTACCTGAGGAGGAGAGATTTTCCTCGTCTTTGTCTACCATTTGGCAAAAGATTCAGAGTAATCTTAGAAAGATGAGTGAGAAGTATAAGCGTGTGGCTGATAAGAGACGTGTGCCTGGTCCGGACCTGAATGTGGGTGATCTGGTGTGGTTGTCTACTAAAAATATTAAACTGAAGGTTCCCTCCTGGAAATTGGGTCCCAAGTTTATTGGGCCTTATAAAATTTTGTCAGTCATCAATCCGGTTGCCTTCCGTCTTGATCTTCCACGGGTTTGGAAGATACATAATGTATTTCACAGATCTCTCTTAAAACCATATGTCCAGCCCCCGGTACCCTCCTCTTTGCCTCCTCCTCCGATTTTGGTTGATGGCAATCTGGAGTTTGAGGTTTCCAGAATTGTGGACTCTCGCATTGTCCGCGGTTCTCTTCAGTACCTCGTTCATTGGAAGGGTTATGGTCCTGAGGAGAGGATGTGGGTTCCGGTGTCGGACATTAAAGCCACTCGCCTCATCAGGGCATTTCATAGGGCTCATCCTGAGAAGGTGAGTCCTGGGTGTCCGGAGTCCACCCGTAGAGGGGGGGGTACTGTCACTACCAGAGCTTTGAGAAGTTCTCACAGCTCTGTGTCTCCACCCCTGCGATGATGTCACTTAGAGCTTGGAGGTGTTCTCACTGTTCTGTTTCTCCGCCCCTGTGATGAGGTCTTTACTCTCAGCTGTTTCTCCTGCAGTTGATTTTCCTGCCTTTAAATCACCCCTCCTCCTGTTGCAGGGCGTGGATTATATTTCTCATTTCAGTTGTAGCTCTGGCTTGAGTAACTTCACTTGTAAGCTATCAGTTCACTGGACCTGGTTTCTGCTGCAGCAAGCACTCCGGATATTGCCAGCTGTCCTTGGATCCGTCTTCTCTGCGGCTGCATCTCCTTCAGCTAAGTGTGCAGATATTGTTGTTTACCTGATTATTTTCTGACTGGATCTGAGGTTGCCACGGTTCCCTCCATATACTGAGTAGGGCACCGGTGGCCGTGCCCCTTCCACTATTGTAGGGGTTACAGTGGCCATCAGTCTGAGGTACGCGGGCATGCCTCCTTCCACCATTTGGATCCAGGCATGTGCTTTAGCAGCATAGGGAGAGCTTTGAGGGTCTGACAGGGGTCACCCCTTATCTTCCCTAGTTTGGGTCCGGTCAGTAGTTTTTTTCACTGTGTTTGCTCTTGTTACCCTCAAACAGCCGTGACATCACCTGACTGTGCAGCGTCAGGTTATAATGTGCGCCCTACGTCCTGACGATGTATGCATCAGGACAGTGCAGCACGAACATAAGACCTGGAAATCACTGACCAAACACTGATGTGTGAATGAGGCATAAGGGCATTATCCTGGCAGCCCCTTGGTTTTTACTCTTTAACCCCAATACAGGAATCTGGTCTTTGCTGCAGGGGAACCATGAGTGTCGGAGACACTGGTGCAAAGCACCGAGGGGACAGGCAATATTTGTAGTCAGAATTTGTATTTAAGATGCATTGGAGCAATGAAAAAACTGCATACAAACAAGGACATAGCATTTCATTTTATTTAATTTTAGCCTATACAATTTTTAAATGATAAGAGTAAATTTAAATACCATGAAAAAAGCTATTGAAAGTGAATACACTGTCAGTTACTCATGGCCATTTAGCATCAGTACATGCATCTATTTGTTGTCGTCTATCTGTTTTAACAGCCGTTTGCATCCAGTTTTATTTAAAAAAAAAGGATGAATTTCATTGGCTTTTTTAACATTCCAATCCCTGCAGTGTCCTCAAAACACATAATGCCCCCACAGTGCTCCCTGGACATCAAAAGGCCCTCATAGAGCCCCACTATTAATAATGCTCCCCATATTGCTCCCAGTATAAATAGTGCCCCCATAGTGCCCCCTCCACTATCAATAATGTCCCCTTTATTGCTCCCTACTATATATATATATTTGCCCCATTAGTGCTCCTCACTATATAAATTTGCCCTCTTAGTGCCCCACAGTATATATACTTGCTCTGCTTAATAACTCCCACTATACATACAAACCGGATTCCAAAAAAGTTGGGACACTATACAAATCGTGAATAAAAACTGAATGCAATGATGTGGAGGTGCCAACTTCTAATATTTTATTCAGAATAGAACATAAATCACGGAACAAAAGTTTAAACTTAGAAAATGTACCATTTTTAAGGGAAAAATATGTTGAATCGGAATTTCATGGTGTCAACAAATCCCCAAAAAGTTGGGACAAGGCCATTTTCACCACTGTGTGGCATCTCCCCTTCTTCTTACAACACTCAACAGACGTCTGGGGACCGAGGAGACCAATTTCTCAAGTTTAGAAATAGGAATGCTCTCCCATTCTTGTCTAATACAGGCCTCTAACTGTTCAATCGTCTTGGGCCTTCTTTGTTGCACCTTCCTCTTTATGATGCGCCAAATGTTCTCTATAGGTGAAAGATCTGGATTGCAGACTGGCCATTTCAGTACCCGGATCCTTCTCCTACGCAGCCATGATGTTGTGATTGATGCAGAATGTGGTCTGGCATTATCTTGTTGAAAAATGCAGGGTCTTCCCTGAAAGAGATGACGTCTGGATGGGAGCATATGTTGTTCTAGAACCTGAATATATTTTTCTGCATTGATGGTGCCTTTCCAGACATGCAAGCTGCCCATGCCACACGCACTCATGCAACCCCATACCATCAGAGATGCAGGCTTCTAAACTGAGCGTTGATAACAACTTGGATTGTCCTTGTCCTCTTTGGTCCGGATGACATGGCGTCCCAGATTTCCAAAAAGAACTTCGAATCGTGACTCGTCTGACCACAGAACAGTCTTCCATTTTGCCACACTCCATTTGAAATCATCCCTGGCCCAGTGAAAACGCCTGAGCTTGTGGATCTTGCTTAGAAATGGCTTCTTCTTTGCACTGTAGAGTTTCAGCTGGCAACGGTGGATGGCACGGTGGATTGTGTTCACTGACAATGGTTTCTGGAAGTATTCCTGAGCCCATTCTGTGATTTCCTTTACAGTAGGATTCCTGTTTGTGGTGCAGTGTCGTTTAAGGGCCCGGAGATCACGGGCATCCAGTATGGTTTTACGGCCTTGACCCTTACGCACAGAGATTGTTCCAGATTCTCTGAATCTTCGGATGATGTTATGCACAGTTGATGATGATAGATGCAAAATCTTTGCAATTTTTCGCTGATATTGCTCCGCTATCTTTCTGCGCAACATTGTGGGAATTGGTGATCCTCTACCCATCTTGGCTTCTGAGAGACACTGCCACTCTGAGAAGCTCTTTTTATACCCAATCATGTTGCCAATTGACCTAATTAGTGTTAATTGGTCTTCCAGCTCTTCGTTATGCTCAAATTTACTTTTTCCAGCCTCTTATTGCTACTTGTCCCAACTTTTTGGGGATTTGTTGACACCGTGAAAATTTGAATCAACGTATTTTTCCTTTAAAATGATACATTTACTCGGATTAAACGTTTGATCTGTCATCTACGTTCTATTACAAATAAAATATTGACATTTGCCATCTCCACATCATTGCATTCAGTTTTTATTCACAATTTGTTTAGTGTCCCAACTTTTTGGGAATCCGGTTTGTATTTGCCCCCCTTGATGTCCCTCAGTATACATAATGGCCCACTTTCAGTAGTCCCACCTGTGTTGCCGACAGATCCTTTTTCAGTGGAAAAATATCTGAACCTCTTGCATGCCAGGGAACACTTACTCGCACTGGATGCACCAGGACCATACACTCCAGCGCCGTTACGTCACATCATGTGACTTTACAATACTGGGAGCATCAGGTCCTGCTGTTTCCAGTGTGGATCAAGTGTTCCTTCACATGGATGAGGCGAGTAATTTTTTTGGTAAAGGCTCTTTTTTACATAGTGTACCTATTTTAACGGCTGTTAGACGGGCGCACTCCTGTCTAAATGGGCGTTAAAAATGGACCAACTTTTTTTTTTTTGATGGACGCTATTCTCTGGCCGTTAAAAAACAGCCAAGTAAAGCCCCATAGACTACAAAGCAGCCGCGTGACAGCCGATAAAACGTTTATGTAAATAAGACGTGGGGGTCATTTACTAACAGAAATTCTTCTAATTTTGGCATCATTCTGGTGCAGATTAAGGGCGCAAAGGGCATTTGTGCCACAATCAGCGATTTTTCCCCTCTCACACCAGGTCTAAAAAAGGGGGCATTTTCCACGCCTGTTTTAAGAGTAGAAAATTGTCTAAATTGAAGCTAACAAGGAAGGCGGTGTAGATTTAGACCAGTGGCGATGCGCTGAAGTTATGTAGAGGCCGGCGCCTCTTCAAAACCTCTGCGGATCCACCGCCAGCGCAAGGGTCATTAAGAGCGGCATCTAATAAATGTAAGTACGGTATCCCTAAATATTAGTACTCTCACAGTGCCACGTGTGGGCTGTTCCAGAAACACTTTCATGCTACTTAGCCTCCTGCACACAACTGTGTCTGTTATGGGATCCACAAATCACGTTTCCGCAAAATATAGATGCGGTCTGTGTGCGTCCCACAATTTTTGCAGGACCCACTATTAGAAAAACGGACAAGAATAGGACAGGTTCTATAGTGTGCGGCCTGCTGCACGGATGCAGACTGCACAAGGATGAGATACTGTAACTCTTTTTTTCCTTATTTTTACAGACCCATAGAAATGAATGGGTCTATGCGCAATCTGCAAAAAATGAGGAACGGACACTGACCAAAAATACAGTCGTGTGCATGAGGCCTTAGGGCTCATGCACACGACCGTAGTTTTGGTCCTCATCCAATCCGCATTTTTTTAAGGATCAGATGCAGATCCATTCATCTAAGTGGGGAAAAAAATAATTGTCCTTTTTGTGGACAAGGATAGGACATTTCTGCAGGACAAAAAAAAATGGCGGAAGGCTCTTGGCTGGTATCCATTTTTTACGCATCCTCAAGCTGCGGACTGCAAAAACGGATACAATCATGTGCAGGAGACCTTATCCTGGTTGTCCCTGAAGCCTGACGTTACAGAATATCCCATCAGCACAAGTATCCCTTCCACTTACACCAGGCTGCGTCACCACATGGGATGCTCGATGATCCGACAGTAATGAATCTTTAAGGTGACATCTCACTAATAATCCTGACATCTCTGAATTGTGAGTGACATTTACTTATACGCTTTCCATACTTTTACAGATTTAATAGGTTTATCCATTTCACAGCAGACGAATGCTCGGTGCCAGGTTTTACTGGCTTAATGGAGATAGAGGACATGGAGAGGAAGGATTTCATTAGAATCTCATTTTGTGTTTTAGCAGGAACTATGACATGTAAGGAAATATTTCACATACAACTTTTTCATCTGTAGCAGAGGTAGCAGTCACACCCATGGTCTGGTGCTAGAGGGGACCCAAGCTCAGCTTTGGCCCCTAAGAGGATACCAATATTTTACATGGCACATGGTAAGTGGGGACCATATTACAGATTTCGCTTTGGAGCCCAGGCCTCTGTTGAGCTTAGAACGTTCTTCTAGGGTGGTGGCTCAGTATGCATCTGCCGGCACCACATGGCTGCTGCACCTGTTTTCTCTTCTATCCAACTATCCACCTTGTAATCTAGACAATACTGTATATCAGGACATCTGAGGGATTTATATTTTGGGACAGATACAGCATCTATATCAGCTACCTATTATCTCTGTTTTATACATAATTATGTGGGCACATTAGTATTTTCACTTGCTATATTGTTACTATTACATTTTTAGATGGTTATTTATTCCATATGGATTGTTACTAGTGTTTGCTTTTTTTTGCAGTATAATGCGATCACGTCCTAGTCATTATTAAAATGGCAATATTCTGTTCTAACCTATGCTATTAATCAGACTATGCCATCGCTATGTATAGATTTTTAGACGGCCACTTATTTCAGCAACAGTTGTTATTACCGCATATTATTATCAGAATGTAAATGTGAACCCTTTTCTGAATGTGAAATCTTCCACACCTGTCACTACCCATGCTTCTGTCCGCTAAGTATTTGAATAGAATCTTTGTGCTTTGACTCCAGATCATGAGTAAGACCGCCATGTGGTGGAAACGCGTTGGTCCAGGACTTTTACAGGAGATCATGTTTGATTGTTTTTTCAATAAATTGGATTTTATTTCACACTGGATCATTTCCATTATTCCTTGCAACAAGTATCTCAGCAGACAGAGGATTTAAAGGGGTGGTCCAGGTTCAGAGCTGAACCCTGATATTATCCTATCTTCACCCCTCCGGCCCCTAGACATGAGCTCCGGAGCATTTCATGCTCCGATGCTCTCCTCTGCCCTGCACTGTATAGCGCAGAACAAATATTTTTTTGTTTACAATGGCACACTGCTAGGCAGAGGCTTTTGCCTAGCAGTGTTCCCAGTGACATCACCGGCTCTGATGGGCGGGCTTTAGTGCTGCCCTAGCCGTTGTACACCCATTAGTGCTGGTGACATCATTACTGGGCTCACTGCTGGGCGGAAGCCTCCACCTAGCAGTGTAGTATTGTAAACAAAAAATTTTCCCCGCTCACGCCAGATCTAAAAAATTGGGTGTGATGTACGAAGGGGACCGTCTCAATTATCATTTGCTACGTCTGTTTTAGGTGTAGAAAATTGTCTAAATGTAAGACAGCAAGCGAGCTGTCTTACATTTAGAATTGGCGCTGAATGCGCCAAAGTTATGTAGTGGCTCGCGCCTCTTCATTACTTTGGCTGATCTACCACCAGATATAGAGGCTTAATAAAAGACCCCCATAAATTCTATATTGAGGTCTAATCCAGTACCATATTGGCGGAATGGGGGACATCTATATATCCTATTGGACAAAACAGCTTGAGACCCCTGCAGCAGAACTTATTCTACCTCTTTACCTTGTATGCTGATGTCACGTAAGGTGTACAGGAAACAAGACAATGTAAAATGAACATATGACTCACTGGATCCAAAACTAAGGAACAAAAGGGAGACCCCTGCATGAGACCTGGCACTCTCCCTGACTGCTCAGCCTATGTGAACACCCCAATGGTGGATGATCGCATATCCTCGTACCTGTCATGGTCTTACCTTCTTGCTGTCCTCCTTCGTTTGACATGTGCTGGCGGCCATCTTGGTTTCTGGGTTTTTTGTAGCCTCCCACCCTGCGGCTTCTCCTTCCCACTGGGAGGAGCTGGATGCCTAGCTCATATATATAGGAGGTCCGTGGCTTCAGTTCCCTGCTTGTTCCTCCTGTGTTCACATGCTTCTAAGACTGCTGCTGCTTCTGGTTCCTGATCCTGGCTTCGTCTGACTACCCTTCTGGTTCCTGATCCTGGCTTCGTCTGACTACCCTTCTGGTTCCTGATCCTGGCTTCGTCTGACTACCCTGCTGGTTCCTGATCCAGGCTTCGTCTGACTACCCTTCTGGTTCCTGACCTCTGGCTTCGCAAGACCCTGCTTCGGTTTAGCCATCCGCTTGGACTTTTGCCTTACAGCTTGATTTAATAAAGCCATCTTATTTTCACCTATCTCTTATTGTACGTCTGGTTCATGGTTCCATGACATTAGGACCAAGCCATGAATTCTGACGGTACAGGGCCATCCTCGCTACCTACGCTGGTTGCCAGACTTGATCAGCAGGATCACCTGTTGGATCGGTTCGCTGTGGCGTTGCAAACCCTGCTTGAACGCACGGCTCATTTAGCTTCCGTTGCCGATGGGTCGGTTGTCGCTCCTGGGCCCGCTCCTACTGCCGCTCCGGTTGTTGCGCCAGAGTCTACCCCGACACCTGTTGCTGCGCCTGCGGTGTTTCGGGGTATGATCGGTTCTGCCCCCCTTCCACAGCGCTTTGGGGGAGAGCCAACTCAGTGCCGAGGTTTCCTTAACCAGGTGGGCATTTATTTCGAGTTGCTGCCACATGCCTTTCCTACTGAGAGATCAAAGGTGGGCTTCTTGATCTCGCTGCTCTCGGACAAGGCCTTGGCCTGGGCCAGCCCTTTATGGGAGAACAACAATCCGGTGGTTGCCGAGTTTTCCGGTTTTGTTGCTTCTCTTCGGAAGGTATTCGATGTGCCGGCTCGTGCTGCCTCTGCTGCGAAGCTTCTTATGTCCATCAGACAGGGTTCACGATCCGTAGCTGAATACGCCATTGAGTTTCGTACCCTGGCAGCAGAGGTGGGCTGGAATAATGAGGCTCTGGTCGCTGCTTTCTCTCATGGTCTCTCGGATGCCTTGAAGGATGAGGTTGCAGCTAAGGACCTACCAGTGGAGCTCGAGTCCCTTATTTCTTTCCTGATTTTGATTGACACCAGACTCAGGGAGAGACCTTCCTTTAAGGAGAGCCTGCGGAGGCCTTCTAACAGATTGGCGCCTACGTTTGCTGTCCCACCCGTGCCTCCCTCTCCTCCCACGCCTCCTGGGGATGACTTGTCTGGGGGTGAACCCATGCAGCTGGGGTTTGCTCGCCTGTCCGAGGGGGAGAGGGTACTCCGGAGACGCGAGGGCAGATGCATGTACTGTGGTCTCGGTGGGCATTTTCGGTTGGCATGCCCGAACCGTCCGGGAAACGCTCGCACCTGAGATCCTGTCGGGGACAGATCTTGGGTGGAGTCTCCTCGTCCCCGGTTTCCCGTGTTGACAAACCACTGATTACTGTTGTCCTCTCCTGGGTCGGGGGCTCGGTGACGACCCAGGCGTTGGTGGACTCTGGTGCTGGTGGTTTGTTCATTGATAGTGTGTTCGCTGCCGCCAATTCCATTCCTCTGCAGCCTCGAGGTTCCCCACTGGCTCTTGAGGCGATAGACGGCAGACCCCTTCTGCCGCCACACGTGACTCAGGAGACCCTTCCAGTGGGGATGGCCATTGGTGCCGTTCACAGAGTCGGTCTGTCTCCAGGTTATTTCGTCTCCACACTACTCGGTGGTCTTGGGGTACCCCTGGCTCCAGAAGCATAATCCGACTTTCGATTGGAGATCGGCCGAGATCCTCTCGTGGTCACCGCAGTGTGGGGCTAGTTGCATCCATGGGCCTGTCAAGTTGCTGTGTACTTCCTCGGACTCTCTGTTGCCTCCTGAATACGAGGAGTACCGGGATGTATTTGATAAGGTGCGTGCGGTTGCCCTACCTCCGCACCGCCCATACGATTGTGCCATAGAGTTACAATCTGGTGCCGTTCCTCCTCGTGGCAAAGTCTATCCACTGTCGGTAGCGGAGAATGAGGCCATGGAGGAGTACGTGAGGGAGGCGCTTTCACGCGGACACATTCGCAAATCCTCGTCCCCGGCAGGGGCTGGATTTTTCTTTGTGAAAAAGAAGGGCGGTGAGTTGAGGCCTTGCATCGATTACAGGGGTCTCAATCGCATCACGATCAAGAACGCTTACCCGATACCCTTGATTTCCGAGCTGTTCGATCGCCTCAAAGGGGCCACGGTCTTTACCAAACTCGACCTGAGGGCGGCATATAACCTGGTAAGGATTAAGGCGGGCGATGAGTGGAAGACCGCGTTTAACACCAGGACCGGTCATTATGAATCCTTGGTTATGCCCTTTGGGTTGTGCAATGCGCCCGCAGTCTTCCAGGAATTCATCAACAATGTTTTCCGTGACCTGTTGCAGCAGTGTGTGGTGGTCTATTTGGATGACATCTTGGTATATTCTGAATCCATGGAGGCCCACATTCTGGATGTCAGACGAGTGTTGCAATGCTTACGAGAGAACAAGCTGTTCGGTAAGCTTGAGAAATGCGAATTTCACCGATCCCAGGTAACCTTCTTAGGTTACATCATTTCCGCTGAGGGGTTCTCCATGGATCCTGAGGAGGTTTCGGCTGTCTTACAGTGGCCCCAGCCCAGTGGTCTTCGTGCCCTGCAGCGCTTTTTGGGCTTCGCCAATTATTATCGGAAGTTCATCAGGGACTTTTCCATGCTAGCCAAGCCTCTCACGGATCTGACCAGGAAGGGCAGTAATCCCCAGGTCTGGCCGCTCGAGGCCATCCGAGCTTTTGAGGCTCTAAAGTCCGCCTTTGTGTCGGCTCCGATTCTGTCGCATCCCAACCCTGGGTTGCCTTTTGTCCTCGAGGTGGACGCGTCTGAGACGGGAGTAGGCGCCCTCCTGTCTCAGCGTAGAACACCAAAGGGTCCTCTGCTTCCTTGTGGGTTTTACTCCCGGAAACTGTCTTCCGTGGAGTGCAACTATCAGATTGGTGACAGGGAGTTATTGGCCATCGTGCAGGCCCTTAAAGAATGGAGGCACTTGCTCGAGGGCTCGGTGGTTCCGGTTCTCATCCTGACGGACCACAAGAATCTGACCTACCTCTCTGAGGCCAAGAGATTGACACCACGTCAGGCCAGATGGGCTCTGTTCTTGTCACGTTTTAATTACGTGGTCTCCTACCTACCCGGTTCCAAGAACATCAGAGCGGATGCCTTATCACGGCAGTACTCCGAGCTGTCCGGGGAGGAGTCGATTCCGACTTCGGTCATACCTCCGAATCAGATCCTGGCCGCTATTCGCACCAGCCTGACCTCTCCCCTGGGTGAGCAGATTTTGGCGGCTCAATCTGGTGCTCCCTCTGGGAGACCCAACGGCAGATGTTTTGTGCCTGAGGAGTTGCGCACTCGGTTGTTGCGAACCTACCATAACTCCAAGGCCGCGGGGCATCCTGGGAAGAATCAGCTGTCCTGGGCTGTTTCACGTCTGTTCTGGTGGCCTTCTCTACGTTCCGACATCGCCGCATATGTAGCGGCATGCTCCGTTTGTGCCCAGAGTAAGTCCCCTCGGCACCTTCCGTTGGGCCTTTTGCAACCCATAGCCACCGGGGAGCGTCCATGGTCACACCTGGGGATGGATTTCATTGTGGACCTCCCTGCATCCCGAGGCCATACGGTCATTCTCATGATTGTGGATCGGTTTTCCAAAATGTGCCACTGTGTTCCTCTCAAGAAGTTACCCTCTGCACAAGAGTTGGCCTCGATTTTTGCCAGGGAGGTCTTCCGGTTGCACGGTTTGCCCAAGGAGATTGTGTCGGATCGGGGGAGTCAGTTTGTGTCCAGGTTCTGGCGCGCCTTTTGCTCCCAGTTGGGGATCCATCTCTCTTTCTCCTCGGCCTACCACCCTCAGTCCAATGGGGCCGCAGAACGATCCAATCAGGCCTTGGAGCAATTCCTTCGTTGCTATGTCTCCGATCACCAAGACAATTGGGTTGACCTCCTGCCTTGGGCTGAGTTTGCCAGGAACACGGCGGTGAACTCTTCCTCTGGGACGTCTCCCTTCATGGCCAATTATGGGTTCCAACCTGCCGTGTTACCGGAGGTATTCTCTCCCCAGGATATTCCGGCTGTGGAGGATCACCTTTCCGTCCTACGTGCTTCCTGGGTACAGATCCAGAGGTCCCTTGAGGTCTCTGCGCAGCGCCAGAGACTCCAGGCTGATCGCAGACGAGCGCCCGCTCCTTCCTACCAGGTCGGAGACCGCGTATGGTTGTCCACCCGCAACCTCAACCTTCGAGTGCCCACTCCCAAGTTGGCGCCTCGCTTTGTTGGTCCCTTCCGAGTGCTTCGCAGGGTAAACCCGGTAGCCTATGCCCTTGCGCTTCCTCCTGGCATGCGGATCTCCAACGTGTTTCATGTCTCCCTGTTGAAGCCACTGGTGTGTAAACGTTTCACTTCCTCGGTTCCTCAGCCTCGTCCGGTCCAAGTGGGCAATCGTGAGGAGTATGAGGTGAGCAATATCCTGGACTCACGCCTGGTCCGCGGTCGGGTGCAGTTTTTGGTCCATTGGCGTGGTTATGGTCCAGAGGAGCGTTCCTGGGTTCCCTCCGCAGATGTCCATGCTCCTGCCTTGCTCCGAGCCTTCCACGCACGCTTCCCTCAGAAACTGTTCGTTACTCCGCGGAGGAGGGGCCCTTGAGGGGGAGGTACTGTCATGGTCTTACCTTCTTGCTGTCCTCCTTCGTTTGACATGTGCTGGCGGCCATCTTGGTTTCTGGGTTTCTTGTAGCCTCCCACCCTGCGGCTTCTCCTTCCCACTGGGAGGAGCTGGATGCCTAGCTCATATATATAGGAGGTCCGTGGCTTCAGTTCCCTGCTTGGTCCTCCTGTGTTCACATGCTTCTAAGACTGCTGCTGCTTCTGGTTCCTGATCCTGGCTTCGTCTGACTACCCTTCTGGTTCCTGATCCTGGCTTCGTCTGACTACCCTTCTGGTTCCTGATCCTGGCTTCGTCTGACTACCCTGCTGGTTCCTGATCCAGGCTTCGTCTGACTACCCTTCTGGTTCCTGACCTCTGGCTTCGCAAGACCCTGCTTCGGTTTAGCCATCCGCTTGGACTTTTGCCTTACAGCTTGATTTAATAAAGCCATCTTATTTTCAACTATCTCTTATTGTACGTCTGGTTCATGGTTCCATGACAGTACCCTGACTATATAACACCTGAACACCCTACAATAGTGAGGGGACACGACCACCGGCTCCCTACACTAGACACGGAGGGAGTCAGGGTCACCTGGGATCCAGCAAACATAAAATCACAAATGAATGTACAACACTTATCTTGTAGAAGACTGGGAAATAGGATCAGCATGCACACACACTCCAGGAAGTTGTATAAACAGCACACTAATGCATTATGGGGAGGAATTTAAAGGGATGCAATCAGTCCAACTACAAGACAGCTGAGAGAGGCTAACGAGATGAGGAACTGAAAACCAAAACAAAGAAAGCTCAAGGAGGAGGTCCTGAAAGGCATCTGTCAGAGCTTCTCAGATGTCTGGTTGTGACAGTACCCCTCCCTCTACGAGTGGACTCCGGACACTCAGAGCCCACCTTCTCAGTATGGGACCTATGGAAAGCCCTGATGAGACGAGTGGCCTTAATGTCCGTCACTGGGACCCACATCCTCTCCTCAGGACCATAACCCTCCCAATGAACGAGGTACTGGAGAGAACCGCGGACAACACGAGAATCCACAATCCTAGAGACCTGAAAATCAAGATTACCATTAACCATAATCGGAGGAGGAGGCAAAGGCGAGGGTACAATGGGTTGAACATAAGGTTTTAATAAGGCCTTATGAAAAACATTATGGATCTCCCAAGTCTGAGGAAGATCAAGACGGTAGGCAACAGGATTGATGACAGACAGAATTTTGTAAGGCCCAAAAAACGCATCAGCACCTTTTGATTCTCAGGAAGCTCCCACTCAAGCACAGGGCGGACCTTCTCGGGGTCCATGCAAAAACCAGAAGCGGAGAGAAGAAACCCCAGAAATTTCTGGAACCGCAAACACACATTTTTCCAGTTTCGCGTATAATTTATTCTCCCGCAGAATGAGCAAGACCTGACGTAAGTGTTCCTTATGAGTTTTGAAATCAGGAGAAAAAATCAAAATGTCATCCAAATACACTAATACAAATTTTTCCATTAAATGATAAAAAATGCACGAAATGCTGAAAAACGGCTGGGGCATTCATCAAACCAAAAGGCATAACCAAATTCTCAAAATGGCCCTCAGGGGTATTGAAGGCCGTCTTCCATTCGTCTCCTTCTCTGACCCTGACCAGGTTGTATGCCCCTCTTAGATCTAATTTGGAAAAGACTTTAGCCCCAACAATCTGGTTAAACAGGTCCGGTATCAGAGAAAGCGGATAAGGATCACGAATAGTGATACTGTTCAGCTCCCTGAAATCCAGACAAGGTCTTAAAGAACCATCTTTTTTCTTAACAAAGAAAAAAACAGCGGCAACAGGTGACTTCGAGGGTCGTATGTGTCCTTTTCTCAGACTCTCAGAGATATAAGCGCGCATAGCGACCCTTTCCGGTTGGGAAAGATTGTATAAACGAGATTTAGGCAGCTTGGTGCCTGGGATGAGATTAATAGGGCAATCGTACTCCCTGTGCGGGGGCAAATCCTGAACTCCACTCTCAGAGAAGACATACGAAAATTCAGAGAGAAAAGGTGGTACAGTCTTAGTAGAAACCTCAGAAACAGATGTCGTGAGGCAATTCTCTCTGCAAAAGTCACTCCAACCATTTATTTGCCTCGCTTGCCAATCAATGGTGGGGTTATGTTTAGTGAGCCAGGGTAGCCCCAACACAAGAGGAGTAGGTAATCCGCTAAGGACGAAACATGACACATCCTCAACATGAGCATCACTCACAATTAAACAAATATTGTGAACTATGCCCTTTAATGATTTCTGAGAAAGTGGAGCGGAATCAATAGCAAAAACAGGAATATCCTTTCCCAAAGTGCATACCTGGAAACCATGAGTTATCGCAAAATGATTATCAATGAGATTGACAGCTGCTCCACTATCTACAAAAATCTCACAAAAAATGTTCTTGCTCTCTAGCGCCACCCTGGCAGGCTGGACAAAACGGGAACTACAAGCAAATGGAAAACCTTCAATTTCCGCCTCAACCATGCCAATAGTAACGGATGGAACATTTTTAAAAGATTTTTTCCTTTTTGTTTCTTTTGTTCCCAGAAAACTGCCTGAATCTCCTAGAGGGACAAACATTTGCCAAATGATTTATACCTCCACAACAAAAACAAACCTTCCCATGCGGGCTGAATCTTCTATTGTCAGAGGCAATCAACCCCAGCTGCATGGGCTCCTGCTCAGAAGGGGCTGACAGCGACTGAGACCCCTGCGCACAGAATGAGACCGCTGCACTGTCCTGGGACTGAGTATGACAAGAAGGAGAGATCTCTCCTCTCTCTCTAAGACGTCTGTCAATACGAACGGCCTGAGACATAGCAGAGTCCAAGGAAATAGGCCTCTCATGAAAGGCAAATGCATCTTTCAATCCCTCTGAAAGACCATGGCAAAATTGACTTCGGAGTGCAGCATCATTCCAACCAGTATCAGCTGCCCATCTCCGAAATTCTGAGCAGTATATCTCTGCGGATTCTTTACCCTGGCATAACAGACGTAGTCTAGACTCAGCCAAAGCAACACGATCCGGATCATCATATATCTGACCCAGGGCTAAAAAGAATTCATCCACTGAACGCAGGGGCCGTGCCCCCACCGGCAGCGAAAAGGCCCACGACTAAGCGTTACCCCTGATCAGCGATATAATGATCCCCACCCTCCGTTCCTCATCACCAGAGGAATGGGGAAGAAGGCGAAAATGGAGTTTGCAAGCCTCTCTAAAAAAGGCACAAAATTCTCACTACCCCCAGAGAACGTATCCGGGAGCGAGATCTTAGGCTCAGAACAAACTCCATGAACGTAAGCTGAACCGGTCACTAGAAACTGAGAAAGAGTCTTACGGAGATCAGCTACCTCCAATGAAAGACCCTGGAAGCGTTCAGTCAAAAGTGAAACCGGATCCATGCTTGAGACGGTTTTGGCGGTTTATAATGTCACGGAAGGTGTACTGGATCCAAAACTAAGGAACAAAAGGGAGACCCCTGCATAAGACCTGGCAGTCTCCCTGACTGCTCAGCCTATGCGAACACCCCAATGGTGGATGATCGCATATCCTCGTACCTCGACTATATAACACCTGAACACCCTACAATAGTGAGGGGACACGACCACCGGCTCCCTACACTAGACACGGAGGGAGTCAGGGTCACCTGGGATCCAGCAAACATAAAATCACAAATGAATGTACACTTATCTTGTAGAAGATTGGGAAATAGGATCAGCATGCACACACACTCCAGGAAGTTGTATAAACCGCACACTAATGCATTATGGGGAGGAATTTAAAGGGATGCAATCAGTCCAACTACAAGACAGTTGAGAGAGGCTAACGAGATGAGGAACTGAAAACCAAAACAAAGAAAGCTCAAGGAGGAGGTTCTGAAAGGCATCTGTCAGAGCTTCTCAGATGTCTGGTTGTGACAGCTGATGTACACACTATACTTTCATGGTGGTATATTGAGGACTACATCAAGGGATTATACAGTAACATTTGGGAAAATATACGTTTTGAATAAAAGAATGTGTAACATCTATTTACCTGATATGCATACAGTATGTGCGCTTCATTTTTTTATGCTGGCACTGTATATTAAGGTTTATATTGAGGCAAAGGCTCCTTAGTCTCCGTAGTTTCTTCTTGGGTCTGTTTGGAGATCTGACTTATCTGAATATGTTCTTTGGTAGGATCATATGTGGTCATCTCCTTACGATATTGATCCCCAGGGGAGCTAATAGTATTGGGGAAACTCGTTGGAAGGTTTCCTTTTCTAATTGCCAACCAAATGTATGCAATTCGTGATCACACGGTACCATTGTTTGAGTCATCATGTTTTGTATATATGTGGTCTATTAGTGTTGGGTGCGAATATTCGAATAGCGAATTTTAATCGCGAATATCACCACTTCGACAATTCGCAAAGATTTGGAATGTAGAGCTATATATTCATATTCGCAAATATTGTAGTTTTTTTTTTTCAGTAACCTCCCTTCTTGCTTGTGGGCCAATGAGAAGACTGCAATGTCTTTGTCTGAGCTTAGCAACATCCCTAGCAACCAATAGGAAAGTTGCCTGACCCTTACTATATAAGAACCTCCCCAGCAGCCATTTTCTGTAGTTTTATGGAGTTCTGAGAGAGAGAGAGCAGTGCCAGTGCTGTGCTCTGTGCTTTCCTGTTTTATTACATTAGATAGTTAGTTAGCTTATATATATATATTACATACAGTTAGTGGGAGATAGTCAGTGTAGGTTAGATAGTGATATAGTATAGCAGATAGGTTCTGCTGTCCATACATACATGCTACAGACATAGTGCTGTGATGTCACAAGTTCACAACAATACTTAGTGCACCAATCAGTAATATGTAGTGTAAGAAGGAACAAGGAGCCGTCTTTGACGGAAGATACGTGTCACCGAGGTTCCTGGCCTCGGTGAGGTAAGAACCGGGTTTTTTTTCCTGAAGTGTCAGGTCTGTAGTGCAATCTGACACTTCAACTGTTAGAATGGCTGTAAAGCCAATCCGGGCCGGTTCTTATTGGGAGCAGCCAAAGAGCAGGGTGGGTGGCTGTTCCCCACGGTTCCAGGCCGGGTTTTGGCTGGAATATAAAAACCCAGCCAGCATGTTCAGGTGGTGTGGATTATCCTCCATCTGCTAGTGGAGTGCTGGCAGTCTGGGTGTTGGAGCGTGAGGGTTTGGGCATGGACTAAGCCTGCTACATTGTTTATGGACAGAAGCACATGGACTAAGCCTGCTACATTGTTTATGGACAGAAGCACATGGACTAAGCCTGCTACATTGTTTATGGACAGAAGCACATGGACTAAGCCTGCTACATTGTTTATGGACAGAAGCACATGGACTAAGCCTGCTACATTGTTTATGGACAGAAGCACATGGACTAAGCCTGCTACATTGTTTATGGACTTATGTGCTGCATTCTGGTGTGAACTAACACCAGACTCAAGGTGACTGTTTTTCTTGAAATTATTATTTTGTCACTTTACGTCTGTGTGAATAAAACAGTGCACTAGTTAAGTTAAAGACGTTGTCATTGCCTCTGTACTGCGTCCGCAAGCCTGTCTACCAGAGCAAATCCCCACAGTAGTCAGACCTGCTAAAATGTGAAGTTGCGCATCATTAATTGCCGATAAAGCTATTGTGATGTTCTTCCGTGCCAACCATTTTCTCCAGGAAACTTTTAGCAGCTTGAAAAATGTAGCAACAGTGACCCACGCCTGTATTGCGTGCGCAATACGTGCATATTATATTGCCGATTTTCGCAATCAAGAAAATAATCCGAAGAATATATGATGAATATTCGCCCAAATATTGGTGAAATTTAGCAAATTTTAATATTGCCCCTGCTGCTCATCACTATTGTCTATGTGATACCAATTGTCAGATCCCAGTTGTCCATGAGTAATAGAGCGTCCCCTACACCTTAGGGCTCATGCTCACAAACGTATCATTGTCCACATCCGATCCACATTTTTTCTGGGTTAGATGTGGACCCATTAATTTCAATGGGCATGTCTCTTCCGAGGCATCCACAAAAATATAGAACATGTCCTATTCTTGTCCATATTATGGACAAGGAAAGGACTGTTCAGTTATGGCCTGAACATTCCGTAAAATGCGTAACGCACATGGCCGGTATCTGTGTGTTGTGGACCACAAAACAGGCAACGGTGGCGTGCATGAGCCCAAGACTTTTTGGTGGGTAATTGCTCTGACTGTCAAAAATGATGATGTCTGGTTCATATTGCTAATTTCTATGTGGTTTTTGGAGGAACTAAACCAATTCTCATGTCCAACTTTGATATCAACAACAATTTCATTTTAGGAAATCTGTTATTTCTATAGGTATAACAAATATAAATAAAAATCTGAGATATGATATACTGCAATCTAACTGAGAAGCTCTGTAGTGTATATTTCATATACTGCGAGTATAAGGAAATAAATTCACTTACCTTCCTAAGTTATTCACCATTGGTGTGACAATAAGAGCCCCTGTAAGACCTCCAATAGCAAAGATGGACACAGTAACAGACCACATTATGGATATGACGTTGCTGCTTACGGGGTGGTGGTACCTCAAGGACCAGCTCTCATTATATAGTTGCCTTATGTACTGTAAATAAAACAAACTATTATACCATCATAACAGAAAGAGTTAATCCATACTTAGCTAAAACTAGAAAGACAGGTTCTTTGGGTCACCGATTCAAGCAGATAGGGATGAGGAGATGGCAGAAGATGGTAGTAGGCTGAAGTGACAAGTATGACTAGGACCGGTGTGCAGCTCCACTGTAGTTTATATAGCTTCAGGTTAGTGAATTGGGAAGTCTACAACACAAATTGCTGAGCTTTCTAAGGAAAGGCTTCACAAAAGTATTGCATATAAGGATCAAAGTGCATTGTGAAGTTTTTACTTTCAAATAGAGTTATGATTTATTTTGTTTTTACAGTGGTTAGAGGCAGCTCTTTTATTCCATATTCACAAGAGCAGGCACAACCATTCAGGGCACCCTTACTCCTCCTGCTTCCTCTACCAGTCCTTTTCTCTCCTTCTTGATTGACAGTACCAGGTTCCTGTACAGTCATCATGTCTGACTGTCAATAAAGAAAGAGAGGGAGGAAGCAGGAGGGGCAAAGGTGCACAGAGAGGCTTGGGTCCGCCCTTGGTACATTTAACTGCTCATTTGCATATGGATTAAAAGTACTTTTTCTCCAGAATGAAGCAATGGATCACTTAGTTACATAGTTAATACGGTTAAAAAAAAATCAACTAAGTCCATCAAGTTCAACCAAGGGATAGGTGAGGACGTGAATCCCAGAAGGAAGTGAGACTCAGATTTCTACACATTTTCAGAAGCATTAATGTCATTTATTTTTAGGAATTCATCTAAACCCTTTTTAAAACTGTCCACTGTTCCTGCTGTGACCACGTCCAGAGGTGTCTATTCCATAGCTTCACAGTTCTTACAGTAAAGAAGCTTTGACACTTCTGGAGACTGAACCTTTTCTTCTCCAGTTGGAGGCAGTGCCCCTTGTCTTTTGAGGGGATTTTACATGGAACAGCTTTTTATCATTTTTTTTGTATGGCCCATTTATATATTTGTATAGTTTAATTAGATGTCTCTTCTCAAGACTAAATACAGTGGTCCCTCAAGTTACAATATTAATTGGTTCCTGGACAACCATTGTATGTTGAAACCATTGTAAGTTGAGCAATTGGTTCCAAAGCCCAAAAATGTCATCCAAGATGAGAGAAAATTAAAATTTAAGACAAATAAGCAGATAACTAAGACAGATAAAACAAGTCCTTACATATCACAGTCATGAATAGCTGATAACTAGCAACTAATCCAGCTATTTTACCAGAGAGGTGGTCTTGATTGGTTGAATCTGAGTCTGAGGCATTGTATGTTGAGTCTAGCTTCAACTTACGATGGGCCAAAAAAAGACAATTGTATGTTGAAAATATTGTATCCTGAGGCCATTGTATCTTGAGGGATCACTGTACATTTAATTATTTTAATCTTTCTCCATAACTAAAACCCTCCTTGCCCCTTATCAGTTTAGTTGCTCTCCTTTGTACTCTCCCCAGTTCCAGGACATCCTTTCTATGGACTGGTGCCCAGAACTGAACTGCATATTCCAGATGAGGCCGCACCAAAGCTTTGTAAAGTGGTAATATTAAATCCCTGCCCCGTGAGTCCATGCCTCGTTTAATGCATGACAATATCCTGGTGGCCTTAGAAGCAGCTGATTGACATTGTATGGTGCTATTTAATCTACCATCTACAAAGACACCCAAATCCTTCTATATAAGTGACTCTCCCAGTGTTACATCCCCTAAAACATATGATGCAAGTAGATTATTACTACCACAATGCATAACTTTACATTTATCCACATTGAACTTAATTAGCCAAGTTGATGCCCAATTACTCAGTGTCCAAGTCAGCTTGTAGTTTATGGACATCTTCCATAGTGAAAAGTCAAATGTATTATTGCATTCAGCTGAGCTAGTCCTACACGACACTGTGCCTGACTCATCAGTGAATGTCCTGATAATTGTTCAATATTTGACCCCTAGTGGTATCATTAATTTAGGCTTTTGCAATACATGAAATGCCAAGGAAAGCCTCTGAACCTATGAAGAAGACATCATGTTTTCTATTATTAGTATTTGTCTCATGTGTGTAACCTGCCCTTATACAGTTCATATACAGGCGAACGCTGATAATTAATCATGTTGAGATACTGACAGACACAGACCCATTGTTCCAAGCCCCTGATCATTTACTGTAGGTAACCTCTATCTTGTGCCTCAAAGCTGAGGTTAGAGGTGAAGATTTTAGCATTTATAGCTGAAGGTATCTTCAGCCACACCAAACAGCTACAGAGCAAATATATAGGTGTCTTAAATATCAGAGCAGATAAAATAACCATCTCATTCATCTTACAGAAAATATCATAAGTTACCTGAAAGAAAAAAAACACAATAAAGGCAATGTTATACAGTATTAACCCCTTAACAACCTGCCTATTGTGGGCCAATTTTACATCCTTGCATTGCAAGAGCCATAACTTTTTTCCCCCTCAATACAGCTATAGGAGGGATTATTTTTAATGCCACTATTTCAAGGGGTTATCCAATAGTAGAAATACTCCCCCCACAATGCCCCTTTTTTAGACGTTACTTACTCGGTCTCCGGCACCCGCATCCCCTGGAAAGCTACAAGACCACGACTGCTACATCTCCACATTGCGTGGAGCAAAACATCCAGTGACGGGGGGAGCCAGTGGCGTCGCCAGGGGGGGGCCAGAGGGGGCCACGGCCCCCCCTACATCATGCTGGCCCCCCCATGTGCCCCCCCAACTAAAATGCGCCCCCCCCCCCAAAGTGAGCCGCCGCGCACAGGGAGATGAGCGCTTCCATTGCGCTCATCTCCTTACTACTGCCTGTGCCAGCGGCGGTGCAGGGGAGGGAGAGGCGTGTCCCTTCTCCTTGCTCTGATAGGCTGCCGGCCTAGTGCCTGCAGCCTATCAGAGGCCGGCACAGGCGGCGCAATGACGTCATCACGCCGCCTGAGCCATACAGCGTGGGACACAGACCAGAAGAGGCCTGCATCGCATCGCTGACACTGAGGTAAGTATAAGTGTTCTTTTTTTTTTCTTTTTTACAATAGTGATACTGAAGGGGGGGGGGGACTTACTTAATAATGGCACATGATGGGGGGACGACTTAATAATGGCACATGATGGGGGGGACGACTTAATAATGGCACATGATGGGGGGACGACTTAATAATGGCACATGATGGGGGGGGGGACTTAATAATGGCACATGATGGGGGGGGACTTAATAATGGCACATGATGGGGGGGACTTAATAATGGCACATGATATGGGGGGGGACTTAATAATGGCACATGATGGGGGGGGACTTAATAATGGCACATGATATGGGGGGGGACTTAATAATGGCACATGATGGGGGGGGACTTAATAATGGCAGATGATGGGGGGACTTAATAATGGCACATGATGGGGGGGGACTTAATAATGGCACATGATGGGGGGGGACTTAATAATGGCACATGATGGGGGGGGACTTAATAATGGCACATGATGGGGGGGGACTTAATAATGGCACATGATGGGGGGGCTTAATAATGGCACATGATGGGGGGGACCTAATAATGGCACATGATGGGGGGGGGACCCAATAATGGCACATGATGGGGGGTCTTAATAATGGCACATGATGGGGGGGACTTAATAATGGCACATGATGGGGGGACCTAATAATGGCACATGATGGGGGGGGGGACTTAATAATGGCACATGATGGGGGGACTTAATAATGGCACATGATGGGGGGGACCTAATAATGGCACATGATGGGGGGGGACTTAATAATGGCACATGATGGGGGGGACTTAATAATGGCACATGATGGGGGGGACTTAATAATGGCACATGATGGGGGGGACTTAATAATGGCACATGATGGGGGGGACTTAATAATGGCACATGATGGGGGGACTTAATAATGGCACATGATGGGGGGACCTAATAATGGCACATGATGGGGGGGGACTTAATAATGGCACATGATGGGGGGACTTAATAATGGCACATGATGGGGGGGACCTAATAATGGCACATGATGGGGGGGGACTTAATAATGGCACATGATGGGGGGGACTTAATAATGGCACATGATGGGGGGGACTTAATAATGGCACATGATGGGGGGGACTTAATAATGGCACATGATGGGGGGGACTTAATAATGGCACATGATGGGGGGACTTAATAATGGCACATGATGGGGGGGGACTTCATAATGGCACATGATGGGGGGGACTTACTTAATAATGGCACATGATGGGGGGGACTTACTTAATAATGGCACATGATGGGGGGTCTTAATACTGGCACATGATGGGGGGGCTTATTACTGGCACGTAATGGGGGGCTTATTACTGGCACGTAATGGGGGGCTTATTACTGGCACATTATTGGTGGGCACTATAGGGGCATCTACTGAGGCAACACAAAGAAGGGGTGTTTTATATGGGGGGCTCTGTACAGTAGAATTTTATACTGGGACACATTATGGTGGGTACTATGGGGAAGGGGGGAGAAGAGTACTATGGAGTCATCTACGGGGGCACTAAGAAGGGGTAATTTATACTTGCAAAATTATGGGGGACACTGAGGGCAACTACTGGGGCATTTTATACTGGTACATTATGGGGGGCACTAGGAGGAAGGGGGAGAGGAGCACTATGGGGGCATTTACTGGGGGCACTATATAGGGGTATTTTATACTGGCACATTATGGGGACATTAGCTCAACTGGGGGCATTACAAGGGGGTATTTTTGCACTGTCACATTAAAAGGAAAATTATTTCTACTTGGGGGGACATTATGGTGGGCTTTATTACTCCCCCATGGTATGAGCCCCCTAGTAGCAGCACCAGCCTCTCCCTGTTCTGCTCTCCCTCTGCCCCTTCTCCAAATCCTTATTATGAAATCTTTCTTATTAGGATAAAACACAACATCAGCTCCGCCGAGCCCCCGGCCAAAGTGTGGAAGTGGCGACCGAGATCCCCAAGGGCCAAGCCAAGTAATTGTGAGTGTTCATGTGAAATATGTTTATGTTATAGACATATAGCCTACACTGTGCCCCACAATATATAGTATACCTCTACACTGTGCCACACAATATACAGTATACCTCTACACTGTGCCCCACAATATACAGTATACCTCTACACTGTGCCCCACAATATACAGTATACCTCTACACTGTGCCCCACAATATACAGTATACCTCTACACCGTGCCCCACAATATACAGTATACCTCTACACCGTGCCCCACAATATACAGTATACCTCTACACTGTGCCACACAGTATACCTCTACACTGTGCCACACAGTATACCTCTACACTGTGCCACACAGTATACCTCTACACTGTGCCACACAGTATACCTCTACACTGTGCCACACAGTATACCTCTACACTGTGCCACACAGTATACCTCTACACTGTGCCACACAGTATACCTCTACACTGTGCCCCACGATATACAGTATACCTCTACACTGTGCCGCACGATATACAGTATACTGCTACACTGTGCCACACAATATACAGTATACCTCTACACTGTGGAGTCTGTTCTATAAGTACCCTTGTTCTGTGGCAGTGGACAGAAAATATTCTGGAAGTGCCCGTCCCGAGTCCAGGCTCTGGATCCGCCACTGGTCTGGACCGCTCACAGGAGTGCACATTTCTTCTAAACTGTAATCCGTATCCTGTGACCTGCAGAAATCAGCGCTTGCTCGATAACTAACAGGCAGTGCCTGTAGGCTGTAGCCTGGCCCTGTTACCGAAGCTAGCCGAGTGGTGTAGGTTAAGGTACTAGTAGAGATGAACAGCCGCTTCATCCTGATTTAAAGTTAAAGTTACTGCAGGATATGGATTACGGTTTAGAAATGTCAAATGTACACTCCTGTGAGAGGCGGGGAGGAAGATCTGTGGATGACACTGTTATGGAGGGGGAAATGGGGATGACACTGTCATGGGGTGGATCTGTGGATGACACATAAGATGCTATACACGGTATGTGGCATCCACAGATCCCCCCCATAGCAGTGTCATCCACAGATCCCCCTCTCTATAAAAGTGTCATCCACAGACAGCTGGACTTTTCTTCCCTGTTGCGGTTTTAGGTATTGGGTAAAGTATCGCAGCATTTCTAAGCGTACTTGTGTAAATGTATCGTTGTTATAGCTGCCCCCCCTACTTTTGTCCTGGCCCCCAGTGTGCCCCCCCCCCCAAAATTTGAAAGCTAGAGACGCCACTGGGGGGAGCCAATAGCAGGCCGCAACGGTGACCAGTCTCCTTAGCATCACCCGCAATACTAGGGAGGCTGGTCACCGTTGAGGCCTGCTATTAGCTGCTTTCCCCCATGACTGGATACTTTGATCCACGGGGAGATGAGGAGATGCAGTGGTAGCCGTGCAGTGATCCAGAGGGACACGGGTGCCGGGGACCAGGTAAGTGACATGTATAGGAGGGGTCTGGGCATTGTAGGGAGGTATTTCTACTGTTGGATAACCCCTTTAAGTTCATTTTCTTCTATTTTGTGGGTCTCGTTTTAGGGGTTTTGCTGTTCTAGCGCTTACATGCAGAGTAACTGAGATGTTAGCTTTATCTCTGAGCAGTGTGATTAACAATTAAAATTAATATATTGTTTATGCTTTACTACTTTTTTATTATAAAAACACAAACAAAATTTTTTTTTTGTGTCACCCTATTCTGAAGCTAACTTTTTTATTTTTCCACCCTCAGAGCTTGTATTGTGGGTTTTCATTGGTACCATTTTGGGGTATATGACTTTAATTTATAATACGGGAGTCCATTACTCCTTATAGTACAAACCTCACCTGCAAAACTTCCATTAAGCAATTTATAAGACACACCTCATCCTTTTCATAAAGAAGTTCTGCAGCAGCTGTAGCTTTAGGTCCTGAGATGGCCAGAACATAGTGTTGTTTAAGAAAAGCTTAAAAGATAAAGCAAATCTTCGAAGTAAAATTGCTGCTGACTAAATAAGACCTAGAGAATATGGTACCTACCAGCACACTGTATTCTACTAGAAAGTAATTACTAGAGATGAGTGAATCGAAGTTGACGAAGTGAAATTCGATCAGAATTTCAAAAAAAATTCGACTTGCACCAAATCCAAATTTCCTCACGCTGGTAACTAATCGCATTTTTTCCTAAAATGGCTGCTGCACATGTTAGGACATGCAGCAAAGAACTCTGGGAACGAGGGATCACCCACAATGCCATACATGCAGCCAATCAGAAGCCAGCCAGCCCTGTGATGTCACAGCCCTATAAATAGCCTCAGCCATCTTGGATTCTGCCATTTTCTAGTGTACTTAGTGCACGGAGAGATGTTAGCAGGTACTAGGGACAGTGCTAGGAAAGACTTGAAAACTTTTATTTTGCTGAATAGAGGTTCAGAGAAAAATCATTAGAAGTGTAGGGAAAGGATAGGGAGGAAATATTCCACAGTATTGAAGCAGAACAGGGTCCAAGAGGGGAGTGTACAGCCTGGGTAATAGGAGCAATCCTATTACACCTTGCTGCACTGACTGCGGATCCAAATTGCCATTATACTGCTGCTTTCACGTTTGCAATAGATGATACCTCTGTAATTCCAGCAGACCATTCTTTTTATTGGTGTGCTGTGTGATACAGCCATTAACAGGGTGTATTACTAGGAAATATTTATACGTCTTATTAGCCCTTGTGTGGTGCGGTTATATGTTCTAAAGCCTTTTTTGGCATGTATAAGTGGGGAAAAAAGGGCTTATTAGTAGAGTTGAGCGGACCCCTGGATGTTTGGGTTCGAGAAGTTCGGCCGAACTTCCCGGAAATGTTCGGGTTCGGGATCCAAACCCGATCCGAACTTCGTCCCGAACCCGAACCCCATTGAAGTCAATGGGGACCCGAACTGTTTGGCACTAAAAAGGCTGTAAAACAGCCCAGGAAAGAGCTAGAAGGCTGCAAAAGGCAGCAACATGTAGGTAAATCCCCTGCAAACAAATGTGGATAGGGAAATGGATAAAAATAAAAATAAAATAAATAAATAAAAATTAACCAATATCAATTGGAGAGAGGTCCCATAGCAGAGAATCAGGCTTCACGTCAGCCACCACTGCAACAGTCCATTGTCATATATTTAGGCCCAGGCACCCAGGCAGAGGAGAGAGGTCCCGTAACAGAGAATCTGGCTTCATGTCAGCAGAGAATCAGTCTGCATGTCATAGCAGAGAATCAGGCTTCACGTCAGCCACCACTGCAACAGTCCATTGTCATATATTTAGGCCCAGCACCCAGGCAGAGGAGAGAGGTCCCGTAACAGAGAATCTGGCTTCATGTCAGCAGAGAATCAGTCTGCATGTCATAGCAGAGAATCAGGCTTCACGTCAGCCACCACTGTAACAGTCCATTGTCATATATTTAGGCCCAGCACCCAGGCAGAGGAGAGAGGTCCCGAAACAGAGAATCTGGCTTCATGTCAGCAGAGAATCAGTCTGCATGTCATAGCAGAGAATCAGGCTTCACGTCAGCCACCACTGTAACAGTCCATTGTCATATATTTAGGCCCAGCACCCAGGCAGAGGAGAGAGGTCCTGTAACAGAGAATCTGGCTTCGTGTCAGCAGAGAATCAGTCTGCATGTCATAGCAGAGAATCAGGCTTCACGTCAGCCACCACTGTAACAGTCCATTGTCATATATTTAGGCCCAGCACCCAGGCAGAGGAGAGAGGTCCCGTAACAGAGAATCTGGCTTCATGTCAGCAGAGAATCAGTCTGCATGTCATAGCAGAGAATCAGGCTTCACGTCAGCCACCACTGCAACAGTCCATTGTCATATATTTAGGCCCAGGCACCCAGGCAGAGGAGAGAGGTCCCGTAACAGAGAATCTGGCTTCATGTCAGCAGAGAATCAGTCTGCATGTCATAGCAGAGAATCAGGCTTCACGTCAGCCACCACTGCAACAGTCCATTGTCATATATTTAGGCCCAGCACCCAGGCAGAGGAGAGAGGTCCCGTAACAGAGAATCTGGCTTCATGTCAGCAGAGAATCAGTCTGCTTGTCATAGCAGAGAATCAGGCTTCACGTCAGCCACCACTGTAACAGTCCATTGTCATATATTTGGGCCCAGCACTCAGGCAGAGGAGAGAGGTCCCGTAACAGAGAATCTGGCTTCATGTCAGCAGAGAATCAGTCTGCATGTCATAGCAGAGAATCAGGCTTCACGTCAGCCACCACTGCAACAGTCCATTGGCATAAATTTAGGCCCAGCACCCAGGCAGAGGAGAGAGGTCCCGTAACAGAGAATCTGGCTTCATGTCAGCAGAGAATCAGTCTGCATGTCATAGCAGAGAATCAGGCTTCACGTCAGCCACCACTGCAACAGTCCATTGTCATATTTAGGCCCAGCACCCAGGCAGAGGAGAGAGGTCCCGTAACAGAGAATCTGGCTTCATGTCAGCAGAGAATTAGTCTGCATGTCATAGCAGAGAATCAGGCTTCACGTCACCCAACATTGGAACAGTCCATTGGCATATATTTAGGCCCTGGCACCCAGACAGAGGAGAGGTTCATTCAACTTTGGGTAGCCTCGCAATATAATGGTAAAATGAAAATAAAAATAGGATTGAATGAGGAAGTGCCCTGGAGTACAATAATATATGGTTAAGGGGAGGTAGTTAATGTCTAAGCTGCACAAGGGATGGACAGGTCCTGTGGGATCTATGCCTGGTTCATTTTTATGAACGTCAGCTTGTCCACATTTGCTGTAGACAGGCGGCTGCGTTTGTCTGTAATGACGCCCCCTGCCGTGCTGAATACACGTTCAGACAAAACGCTGGCCGCCGGGCAGGCCAGCACCTCCAAGACATAAAAGGCTAGCTCTGGCCACGTGGACAATTTAGAGACCCAGAAGTTGAATGGGGCCGAACCATAAGTCAGTACGTGGAGGGGTGTGCACACGTACTGTTCCACCATGTTAGTGAAATGTTGCCTCCTGCTAACACGTTGCGTATCAGGTGGTGGTGCAGTTAGCTGTGGCGTGTTGACAAAACTTTTCCACATTTCTGCCATGCTAACCCTGCCCTCAGAGGAGCTGGCCGTGACACAGCTGCCTTGGCGACCTCTTACTCCTCCTCTGCCTTGGCCTTGGGTTTCCACTTGTTCCCCTGTGACATTTGGGAATGCTCTCAGTAGCGCGTCTACCAACGTGCGCTTGTACTCGCGCATCTTCCTATCACGCTCCAGTGCAGGAAGTAAGGTGGGCACATTGTCTTTGTAGCGTGGATCCAGCAGGGTGGCAACCCAGTAGTCCGCACACGTTAAAATATGGGCAACTCTGCTGTCGTTGCGCAGGCACTGCAGCATGTAGTCGCTCATGTGTGCCAGGCTGCCCAGGGGTAAGGACAAGCTGTCCTCTGTGGGAGGCGTATCGTCATCATCCTGCCTTTCCCCCCAGCCACGCACCAGTGATAGGCCCGAGCTGCGTTGGGTGCCACCCCGCTGTGACCATGCTTCATCCTCATCCTCCTCCACCTCCTCCTCATCCTCGTCCTCCAGTAGTGGGCCCTGGCTGGCCACATTTGTACCTGGCCTCTGCTGTTGCAAAAAACCTCCCTCTGAGTCACTTCGAAGAGACTGGCCTGAAAGTGCTAAAAATGACCCCTCTTCCTCCTCCTCCTCCTCCTCCTCCTGGGCCACCTCCTCTTCCATCATCGCCCTAAGTGTTTTCTCAAGGAGACATAGAAGTGGTATTGTGACGCTGATAACGGCGTCATCGCCACTGGCCATGTTGGTGGAGTACTCGAAACAGCGCAACAGGGCACACAGGTCTCGCATGGAGGCCCAGTCATTGGTGGTGAAGTGGTGCTGTTCCGTAGTGCGACTGACCCGTGCGTGCTGCAGCTGAAACTCCACTATGGCCTGCTGCTGCTCGCACAGTCTGTCCAGCATGTGCAAGGTGGAGTTTCACCTGGTGGGCACGTTGCATATGAGGCGGTGAGCGGGAAGGCCTAAGTTACGCTGTAGCGCAGACAGGCGAGCAGCGGCAGGATGTGAACGCCGGAAGCGCGAACAGACGGCCCGCACTTTACGCAGCAGCTCTGACATGTCGGGGTAGTTGTGAATGAACTTCTGCACCACCAAATTCAGCACATGCGCCAAGCAAGGGATGTGCGTCAAACCGGCTAGTCCCAGAGCTGCAACGAGATTTCGCCCATTATCGCACACCACCAGGCCGGGCTTGAGGCTCACCGGCAGCAACCACTCGTCGGTCTGTTGTTCTATACCCCGCCACAACTCCTGTGTGGTGTGGGGCCTCTCCCCCAAACATATGAGTTTCAGAATGGCCTGCTGACGTTTACCCCGGGCTGTGCTGAAGTTGGTGGTGAAGGTGTGTGGCTGACTAGATGAGCAGGTGGAAGAAGAGGAGGAGGAAGCTGAGTAGGAGGAGGTGGCAACAGGAGGCAAAGAATCTTGCCCTGTGATCCTTGGCGGCAGAAGGACGTGCGCCAAACAGCTCTCCGCCTGGGGACCAGCCGCCACTACATTTACCCAGAGTGCATTTAGGGAGATATAGCGTCCCTGACCGTGCTTACTGGTCCACGTATCTGTGGTTAGGTGGACCTTGCCACAGATGGCGTTGCGCAGTGCACACTTGATTTTATCGGATACTTGGTTGTGCAGGGAAGGCACGGCTCTCTTGGAGAAGTAGTGCCGGCTAGTAACAACATACTGTGGGACAGCAAGCGACATGAGCTGTTTGAAGCTGTCTGTGTCCACCAGCCTAAATGACAGCATTTCATAGGCCAGTAGTTTAGAAATGCTGGCATTCAGGGCCAGGGATCGAGGGTGGCTAGGTGGGAATTTACACTTTCTCTCAAATGTTTGTGAGATGGAGAGCTGAACGCTGCCGTGTGACATGGTTGAGATGCTTGGTGACGGAGGTGGTGGTGTTGGTGGTACATCCCCTGTTTGCTGGGCGGCAGGTGCCAACGTTCCTTCAGAGGCGGAGGAAGAGGCTGAGGCGGCAGCAGCAGAAGAGGCCGAGGCGGCAGCAGCAGAAGAGGTAGCAGGGGGAGCCTGAGTGACTTCCTTGTTTTTAAGGTGTTTACTCGACTGCAGTTCATGCTTTGCATGCAGGTGCCTGGTCATGCAGGTTGTGCTAAGGTTCAGAACGTTAATGCCTCGCTTCAGGCTCTGATGGCACAACGTGCAAACCACTCGGGTCTTGTCGTCTGCCTTTGGGGTGCTCGGTCCCAGATGGCGGCGGTCAGTAGCAGGCGGAGTCTCTTGGCGGCGGGTGTTCTGCTTTTGCCCACTGCTCCCTCTTTTGCTACGCTGTTGGCTCGGTCTCACCACTACCTCTTCCTCCGAACTGTGAAAGTCAGTGGCACGACCTTCATTCCATGTGGGGTCTAGGACTTTATCGTCCCCTGCATTGTCTTCCACCCAGTCTTGATCCCTGACCTCCTGTTCGGTCTGCACACTGCAGAAAGACGCAGCAGTTGGCACCTGTGTTTCGTCATCATCAGAGACTTGCTGAGGTGGTATTCCCATGTCCTCATCATCAGGAAACATAAGTGGTTGTGCGTCAGTGCATTCTATGTCTTCCACCGCTGGGGAAGGGCTAGGTGGATGCCCTTGGGAAACCCTGCCAGCGGAGTCTTCAAACAGCATAAGAGACTGCTGCATAACTTGCGGCTCAGACAGTTTCCCTGGTATGCATGGGGGTGATGTGACAGACTGATGGGCTTGGTTTTCAGGCGCCATCTGTGCGCTTTCTGCAGAAGACTGGGTGGGAGATAATGTGAACGTGCTGGATCCACTGTCGGCCACCCAATTGACTAATGCCTGTCCCTGCTCAGGCCTTACCATCCTTAGAACGGCATTGGGCCCCACCAAATATTGCTGTAAATTATGGCAGCTACTGGGACCTGAGGCAGTTGGTACACTAGGACGTGTGACTGTGGCAGAACGGCCACGTCCTCTCCCAGCACCAGAGGGTCCACTAACACCACCACGACCATGTCCGCGTCCCTTACTAGATGTTTTCCTCATTGTTACCGTTCACCACAATAAGAAAAATATTATTTGGCCCAATGTATTGAATTCAAATTCAGGCCTTTTTTTTACAGACACCTAACACTATCTGGCTATCTATTTAGGTACCGTATTACATTAATACAGGCACAACAGTAACAACAGATTTAGCTGGATATAAATTTGAGGCCTATTATTTAGGCGCTGGGTGACAGGTATAGGTTTACTGACAGAATTAGACTTGGAAATGCACAGTAGCGTGTGTGTGAAGTTATTCAGAATGACCCTATGTGCACCTTGAATCTTATATACCCTTTTAGGGATAGATTTAAAATAGCTCTGATACAGCAGAAACCACTAAATTAGGAAATTGCTAAATTGGGAATTGTATTTCAACCCAGAACAAAAAATGTGCTTTGACGGACACTAAATAACTTGACCAGCCACAGCAGTACAGCAGTAACGACAGATTTAGCTGGATATAAATTTGAGGCCTAGTATTTAGGCGCTGGGTGACAGGTATAGGTTTACTGACAGAATTAGACTTGGAAATGCACAGTAGCGTGTCTGTGAAGTTATTCAGAATGACCCTATGTGCACCTTGAATCTTATATACCCTTTTAGGGATAGATTTAAAATAGCTCTGATACAGCAGAAACCACTAAATTAGGAAATTGCTAAATTGGGAATTGTATTTCAACCCAGAACAAAAAATGTGCTTTGACGGACACTAAATAACTTGACCAGCCACAGCAGTACAGCAGTAACGACAGATTTAGCTGGATATAAATTTGAGGCCTAGTATTTAGGCGCTGTGTGACAGGTATAGGTTTACTGACAGAATTAGACTTGGAAATGCACAGTAGCGTGTGTGTGAAGTTATTCAGAATGACCCTATGTGCACCTTGAATCTTATATACCCTTTTAGGGATAGATTTAAAATAGCTCTGATACAGCAGAAACCACTAAATTAGGAAATTGCTAAACTGGGAATTGTATTTCAACCCAGAACAAAAAATGTGCTTTGACGGACACTAAATAACTTGACCAGCCACAGCAGTACAGCAGTAACGACAGATTTAGCTGGATATACATTTGAGGCCTAGTATTTAGGCGCTGGGTGACAGGTATAGGTTTACTGACAGAATTAGACTTGGAAATGCACAGTAGCGTGTGTGTGAAGTTATTCAGAATGACCCTATGTGCACCTTGAATCTTATATACCCTTTTAGGGATAGATTTAAAATAGCTCTGATACAGCAGAAACCACTAAATTAGGAAATTGCTAAATTGGGAATTGTATTTCAACCCAGAACAAAAAATGTGCTTTGACGGACACTAAATAACTTGACCAGCCACAGCAGTAACGACAGATTTAGCTGGATATAAATTTGAGGCCTATTATTTAGGCGCTGGGTGACAGGTATACGTTTACTGACAGAATTAGACTTGGAAATGCATAGTAGCGTGTGTGTGAAGTTATTCAGAATGACCCTATGTGCACCTTGAATCTTATATACCCTTTTAGGGATAGATTTAAAATAGCTCTGATACAGCAGAAACCACTAAATTAGGAAATTGCTAAATTGGGAATTGTATTTCAACCCAGAACAAAAAATGTGCTTTGACGGACACTAAATAACTTGACCAGCCACAGCAGTAACGACAGATTTAGCTGGATATAAATTTGAGGCATATTATTTAGGCGCTGGGTGATAGGTATACGTTTACTGACAGAATTAGACTGGGATATGACCAAAAAATAACCACACTATTGATGGTTAAATGCACTTGGTGTGACAGCTTGACCAACCACACTATTGAGGGTTAAATGCACTTGGTGACAGGCTCAGCTTGCCCCTGATGTAGTATATGGCCAAAAAATAACCACACTATTGCTGGTTAAATGCACTTGGTGTGACAGCTTGACCCTGATGTAGGATTTAGCCAAAAAACAACCACACCATTGAGGGCTAAATGCACTTGGTGAAAGGCTCAGCTTGCCCCTGATGTAGTATATGGCCAAAAAATAACCACACTATTGCTGGTTAAATGCACTTGGTGTGACAGCTTGACCCTGATGTAGGATTTAGCCAAAAAACAACCACATTATTGAGGGTTAAATGCACTTGGTGACAGGCTCAGCTTGCCCCTGATGTAGTATATGGCCAAAAAATAACCACACTATTGCTGGTTAAATGCACTTGGTGTGACAGCTTGACCCATATGTAGGATTTAGCCAAAAAACAACCACACCATTGAGGGTTAAATGCACTTGGTGACAGGCTCAGCTTGCCCCTGATGTAGTATATGGACAAAAAATAACCACACTATTGCTGGTTAAATGCACTTGGTGTGACAGCTTGACCCTGATGTAGGATTTAGCCAAAAAAAAAACACACCATTGAGGGTTAAATGCACTTGGTGGCAGCTTGTGCTGGCACACCACAAGACACAAAATGGCCGCCGATCACCCCAGAAAAAAGTGACTGAAAAACGCTCTGGGCAGCCTAAAACAGTGAGCAATTCAATAGCAGCAGTTCAATCATCCACAGCTGCAGATCGATCTCTGAATGAAGTCTTTTGGAGGAGTTAATCACTGCCTAATCTCGCCCTAACGTCGCAGCTGCAACCTCTCCCTATGCTGATCAGAGCAGAGTGACGGGCGGCGCTATGTGACTCCAGCTTAAATAGAGGCTGGGTCACATGATGCTCTGGCCAATCACAGCCATGCCAATAGTAGGCATGGCTGTGACGGCCTCTTGGGGCAAGTAGTATGACGCTTGTTGATTGGCTGCTTTGCAGCCTTTCAAAAAGCGCCAAGAAAGCGACGAACACCGAACCCGGACTTTTACGAAAATGTCCGGGTTCGGGTCCGTGTCACGGACACCCCAAAATTCGGTACGAACCCGAACTATACAGTTCGGGTTCGCTCATCCTTACTTATTAGCCATTGTGTGGTGAAGGAAGAAAATCACAGCCCCTTTTGACGTGTATTAGTGGCAAAATAAAGTATTATTTGCTGTTCTGCGGTGCAGTAGTATGCTCTAAAGCCTTTATTGTCGTGTATTAGTGGCAATTTTTTTTTATTATTTGCCGTTCAGCGGTGCAGTTATGTGTTCTAAATGCTTTTTTGGCGTGTATTAGTAGCAAAAAAAGTATTATTTGCCATTGAGTGGTGAAGTGACAAAATTACAGCCTTTTTTGGGGTGTATTAATTTCCTTTTTATTTACTTATTTGATCTAACAGTATGTCAGACAGAGAAATGACAGGTCCAGTCAGTGCAGAGTGTTGGGGGTAAAATCTCCTACTCAGCAATGTGGCAGTTTTTTGTGCCGAGCCGAGGTGGAGAGTCCCAAGCTGTCATTTCTTTGCCAAAAAGGCAGTACCAGCCCTGCACAAATATGATGAAAAGAAGGTGGGCCAGTCCTTAAGCCTGTCGGTGTCTACCAAAGTGCACGGCAGTGCCGACGTGTGGAGCGGTAACTATGGTCAAGCCCAATATACAGTATGTCCTTTATGGCCCACTGGGTAAATGTGGTTCCTGCCCAGCCAAACCAGCAACTTTGCCAGGTGACGCCGCTTCCGCCTTCACGTTCTCACACCGTTGGTCCTGTGACAATGTCCGCCACTGCCTCCTCACCCACTACCTGGTCAATGCACAGTGCTCCTCCAGCATACCACATGTGCAGGGCAATCCGCGGTGTCACGCTGTTCTACACCTCGTTTGCCTGGGCGAATGGAGTCACACAGGGGAGGAGTCCTTCATCAAGAAATTGAATCTTGGCTTTCTCCTCGACAACTCAAAATCAGAACCATGGTGACCGACAATGGGAAGAACATGGTGTCGGTGCTGTGTCAAGTAGGGCTGAGCCATGTGCCCTGCATGACGCACATGTTCAATCTGGTTGTCAACCGGTTCCTGAAGTCTTCTAGCCATCTGCAAGACATCCTAAAAATGGGCAGGAAACTTTGCATGCACTTCAGCCACTCGTACACTGTCAAGCACACCCTCCTTGAGCTGCAGCGGCAAAACGGTGTCCCCCAACATAGGCTGATATGCGACGTTTTCACCCATTGGAATTCCACCCTCGATATGTTGGACCGACTATACGAACAGAGAAAGGCCATAAACGATTTCTTGGTGATCCAAGCGGACAGGAGTACTCTACTGTGTAACTTTGATGTCAGCCAGTGGCAGCTCATGTGTGACACCTGACGTTTGCTCAGGCCCTTTCAGGATGCCACGTTATATGTCAGTCACCAGGACTACGGGGTGAACAACGTCATTCCACTGCTTCATATCCTGGAACAGATGCTGGTAAATCTGGCTGGTCTGGGGACTGGAGACGTGGTGCCTACATCTCACGGCCACATGAGCCCTGTGGGGGCTGAACTGGAGGAGGAGGAGGGCATTGGAGCACAAGCAATGTGTAGCGAAATGGGTGGTTTTTCTACACAGGTGACAGGAGAGGAGAAGTAGGAGCAGCTGGAGGAGCAGGAGGGAGATGATGAAGACGAGGCAGATGACCCAGGCTCACCATGCAGTATGCAGTAGAGATGGAGGCAGGCAGTCCCTCCAAGTCACTTGCACAAATGGCCCGATGCATGCTCACTTGCTTCGGTAGTGACAGCCGAATTGTCACCATTCGGCAGAGGGATGACTTCTGGCTCTCCACCTTGCTAGACCCTCGCTAATGGTCCAAAATGGGGGCCTTTTTTTTACACCCGCTGAGAAGGAGGACAAACTGAACTACTATAGAGACATCCTATGTATGTCAGTTAGCCACTGCCTATCTGCGCCATTGTCCATCTTCTCCCAGGTCTGACCAGGGGGCCCTCTGCGCTGTCGTTCCACTGCCATGGCTGCTGTGGCAGGATAGGGGTGTAGGAGCAGTACCAGCTCCATCAGCAGCAGCTTGAGTCTAGAGTCAATGATGAACAGCTTTCTTAACCTGTACCCACTAGGCCTGAAGCCTATCAGAGGCCGGTGAGGTGGCGCGGTCTTGTAGCTTTCCAGGGGATGCGGGTGCCGGAGACCGAGTAAGTAACGTCTAAAAAAGGGGCATTGTGGGGGGAGTATTTCTACTATTGGATAACCCCTTGAAATAGTGGCATTAAAAATAATCCCTCCTATAGCTGTATTGAGGGGGAAAAAAGTTATGGCTCTTGCAATGCAAGGATGAAAAATTGGCCCACAATAGGCAGGTTGTTAAGGGGTTAATACTGTATAACCTTGCCTTTATTGTGTTTTTTTTCTTTCAGGTAACTTATGATATTTTCTGTAAGATGAATGAGATGGTTATTTTATCGGCTCTGATATTTAAGACACCTATATATTTGCTCTGTAGCTGTTTGACTCAGGCTATTACTGACTATGAGTTGTGCCTATCTCTTTGCTGCTATGCACTGGTGTTTCTTGACACCAGTTGGTCAGGAGCCAACCACGCAGAGATTACTCCAAATGGTAGAAGCCTGGTGCCCTCCTTACAATGAAGTCCAGATCCCTGTATAGTGGTTAAAGGGTGAATACCAAGGAACAACCAAGATAACGCCATTAGGTTTAGCCCTAAGTAGAATCTGTTGGTTGTCACAGTGGTTCCATATCTACTGTGGTAACAGCAGCTATGCTATATAATTCCTCAAAGAACATCTCACTAGAAAGACTGGCAACAACCTACCTACCTCCCAATTATCCTGTTAGTCATAGAAATGTCCAATAAATCAGGCCACAAAAGAGAAGCTGCCTTAACAAAGATTCCCTCGGAATAGAGCTTTTTTTTTATGCTAGAACTGTCCCTCATAATGACTTATCTGCCATACAATATCATAGTAAAAAAAAAGCTACAGTAAAAGAAAACACCAGCTTTGATGGAGCCAGTCATAAAGGGTATTATCTTGTTCTAAAAGCATTACATTTATGAGATCTCTCACACTGAATTTCTTTTTTTAAAGAAAGCATATAAATCCAATATATAAGGCCTTTCACTGCAGATGATCTTGTGTGCTGTGAGTCATCCATATACGATGTGTTTGACGATATCAATTCACTAATAAAGCACTTCTCTCATCATAGACACAGAGACACAATTAGATTACACTTTTGGAAAATGCTTCTCTCAGTTTTACATTTTATCCATTTAATTATTCGGAGGAGATGCGGCAATGGAGTCACATCTGTAGGGTCCCAATAATTCTCACCCACCTCTACCCATATCTGGGGATTTTTCATATAAGAACCAGTCCCCCATACACAATCCCTGAACAGAACCTTGAGGGTAAGCAATACTCTCCTCACTGACCTCTTGTCTCTGGGTACCTGCTGGTTTCCACCTCCTGGTCCCGTTTAAGCACACAGAAAATACCAGGAGAAGGCTGTTCAACCAATTACTGGCCGCAGTGGAGTCCTCAGCTAGTGATTTGGCTGAATCAGTCATCTCCTGCCATTTCCTGTGTGTCAAGACACGACCAGGAGGAGCAGACCTGGGGCAACTAGGTAAGCATCAAGAAAGGAGCAGCGGGAGATTAGGTGAGTAGTGATTCTTTTATATTTTAAACCTACCCTGAGTCCTTTCATAAAAATTAATTCCTGCTGGACAACCCCTCTAAACGAAATTTATACGTATTATATATTTTTTTTTACTCTATTACTATTTTAATGTGTATTTCTTAATTTTTGATTATCTTTTGGATTTAGTTTTTATTGTTATGGGGCCAGCTATCCTGGAAATAGCATATTTACTTTATAGCAGGCCTTGGGCATAAATTAAAGAGAACCTGTCACCAAGAAAATGCTGTTTTATAGAACCTGAGCAGATTTATACCAAGGGTAGCCAACCTTACGGACACAAAGAGGCAGGAAAAAAAAAATATGTATGACTACCAGGAGCCACAAGCTATACGTTGCGTGGTTGTGATTTTTTGATCTGTTACGGTGTTCACCGCATAGTAAATATTTTTTTATATTTTAATAGTTCACACTTTTTCGGGCATGGCGATGTGTAATATGTTTATTTTATATTGTTTGTAAATTTTATATATAAAATTGGGAAACTTTTAGTATTTTGATGTTTTTTTTTTACTTTTACTTTTTTTAACTCTTGTCCTATTCATCCTAATAGAGCTCTATCAGGGTGAATAGGACATCACACTCTTCCTGCTTCCCTGTGCATAGTACACACAGCAGCAGGGAGCGTACCATGGCAGCCAGGGCTTCGGTAGCATCCTGGCTGCCATGGTAACAGACCGGAGCCCCAGGATTAAACTGCTGGGGCTCCGATCGGAACTGCCACCAATGAAGAGGGTGGCCACTGCTACCAATAATACTAATACTTGGGGGGGGGGGCAGCAATGAATGTAATTAACAGATTAATTCAAGTATAGGAGGCAGCAGGTGCTGGCGGCGGTATCACATACCCGGCCTCAATAACAGGGCATGCGATCCTCAGGTGCGGTTAATTTCCAAAGTTCGGCGGATCGCATGTCCTGTTTTTTGAGGCTGGGTATGTGATACCGCCGCCGGCACCCGCTGCCTCCTATACTTGAATTAATTACAGTCATTGGTGGTGCAGTGGCCACAGCCGCTCCCCTTCTCCTCCCTGCTGTCTCCCCATTGGTGGCAGCGGCAGCCGGGTCACAGTGGAAAGGAAGGGACTTCCTCCTTCTCCACTGTGCTAGTGAAGAGAACATGGTACGCGCTGAGAGCGGCGCATGCCATGTTCTCTATTAGGCTGCGCAGCTGCTTCCCATCTCCACCGGCGGAGCCGGACTTGAAGCGGCAAAGAGCCACATGCGGCTCGAGAGCTGTGGTTTGGCCACTCTTGATATATACTATCACTGCGACCAATAGATATACAATTTAAGGGTAAGTAACTAGCATATCACAGAAGAATGAAAACTTTTAAAATATAACTTCTATTTCCTTAAACAATAATAAAATAAGCAAAACCTCTAAAAAAGAATTAAACACAACCAATAATGACCCTACAGAAAAATCCTGTGTCCAGGTATTGGGCGTCACTATCTAGATATCAACAGATACATGGTTCATATCGATGGGATCCAGTGCCAAAATACCTGGTCCGTCTTACTCACGGTTGGTTTATTTTAGTTGAGTCAGTGGAGGTGAATCAATACTCGCTGACGGGATCAACTTCTCCTTTCCCTGCGGTGTCCTTCTGCTACCCCTGCCTACAGGCAGACACCACCCCCACCCCACCCCCGACAGGGACGACCCCACTCATCGGTGGCTAAAGCCTGTATAGATCCTATAGTGACCCTACAACATAAAATCTGGTGTCCCAACGCATGTGTTTGCCCAACATTAGGGCTGGTTCATCGGAGCCCAAAAAAAGGTTATCGGTACCTCCCAGGGATAGTGGTACCATCAGCATGTACATGCACCCATAGATGTCAAGTGGAAACATATAATGATGCTGGCACTAAGGAGGACAGGCACACACTAAAATTAAATCATGCGCCCAATAAATAAGCCCCACTCCCTCCTCCAATCATGCTCTAAGCTTCCCTCATGCGTTCCAGCCTGGAGCACTATACCCATTACACTAGAGATACTTATGTGTACCTATTCATATCCTCCGGATTTGTGGATTCACTTTTGTTCACAATTACAGCTCTGGTAACGAGCTAGTCCTTCAGATGCAGGTTTTTCATCTGTTTTTGCATTCCACAGTGGAACGCAGATGTGGGATGAATGGGGACGGTGCCACTTGCTGGCATTCGCCTATTTCCATCCCAAATCATGCCATAAAGCATAACAGGATAGGAGTGGCGCCTATGTTGCGAGCTACTGGTACCTTGTTTGGATAGAGTGAGGTCCTCTTTATAAGCACAGTGCGGGCCAGGGATGTGCTCCATTATGGAATGATGGTTTTGCTTATTTCTTATTGTTTGCAGAAATAAAACATATATTTTAAAGGGTTTTCATTCTTCTGTGATATGCAGATTTATATATAGTTTTATGGGGAAAGGTTCTGTATAACTTGCGTTTTATACATTTATATTCCTGCTCATTCTGGGCTTTGGAGACAAGGAGGCCGTCCTATCCTATAAGTGATTGACAGCTCTCTGTATACACAGTCATAGAGGGAAGGCTGTCAATCACCGATAGGACCGCCTCCTGGACTCCAAAGCCCAGAATGGGAAGCAAAATAAATGAATACATTTCCAGTTTTGCTGAACCTTTTCTCATAAAACTATATATCAATCTGCTCAGCTCCTCCTGCTCTATAACATGCTGCCTGCTGCTCAGACACCATGTTCAACGTGACAGGTTCCCTTTAAGTCAGAAAACAAGCTACTGTTGTGGACATGCTCTACGACCTTTACAAAGGTCTTTATGCAGGGATAAGGAAGAAGGAGGAGGTGTATCAATCATCTATGGTCAATGGTGTAATCCTGTGTTATCTACCTCCTGCTCTCTTTGTAATCCTAGACTTTGATGATGATGAGATGACTGCTAACCCTGCTCCCATTTGCACACAAATATTATCTTTACAAAACAAGAAATGTGAGTCTATTGTGATACTTAGTGGCTAGTATGAAAAAATATCATGGACAATTAAATAAGACATTGCCAAAATTAATTTAAAAATGATGTTTGTTTCAGGGTTACATTGAATGACCTGTGTAATCTCCCTCTACATCTGATATACCTTAGGGCTCATGCGCACGAACGTATTTTCTTTCCGTGTCCGTTCCGTTTCTTTTGTGGACTATATGCGGAACCATTCATTTCAATGGGTCCGCAAAAAAAACGGACGTTACTCCGTGTGCATTTCGCTTCTATATGTCCGTATTTCCATTCAGCAAAAAGATAGAACATGTCCTATTATTGTCCACATTACGGACAAGGATATCACTGTTCTATTAGGGGTCAGCTGTTCTGTTCTGCAAAATACGGAATGCACACGGACGTCATCTATATGTTTTGCGGATCCGTTTTTTGCGGACCGCAAAATACATACGGTCGTGTGCATAAGCTCTTAAGCAGTTATCAGATGACAACAAATAGATATTTTTGATTTCATGTAGCGATATCAGGTAATGATTTTCAATATATGAGTAAAGTTTTTCATTTTTCTGCAGTCAGGCCGGACAGGAGCGCAGCGGTGGGGGAGGACGCGCATGAAGAGGCGTGGCGGCGAGGGAAGGTGAGGTAAGGGTTAAGAGGTGCGGGGGGCGGTATCCAGCGGAGGCGCGAGTTGCCGAGGCAGCGGGGGGCGCGGCAGGAGCAGGGAAGGAGGAAGTGGGCGGAGCAGTGTTCAGTGCGGCCAGGGGAGCGAAACGGACGGCAAGATGTCGGCGCCTGTCCTATCAGTGGATGCCATGCTGGAGCGGTTGCGGCGTGAGGCGGAGGTGCGGGGGCCTGGCTGGCTGCAGGAGCCGGTTGGTGCCTGTTTGGTGCCCCCTGCTCCTGAGATTTCCCCCACAGTTCGGGCTGCCCGGCCGCGGCGTGGGGTTCCGCCGGCGCGCCTAAGCCCTGAAGTCACCCCACGGGCCCGGCGCCGAGTAGGGAGCCCCTCTGTGGACCCTTCGCGGCGGAGAGCGGCCGCTCGGCCTACTGCGAGTCGCTCACGCCGTGGAAGGAATCCCGTCACGCGGCGGGGCCCTGAGCGGAGCGGGACGCCCCTTCCCCCGCTCCCTGCGGCGGTGCTGGTG
Organism: Bufo gargarizans; assembly: GCF_014858855.1. Classification (NCBI taxonomy): domain Eukaryota; kingdom Metazoa; phylum Chordata; class Amphibia; order Anura; family Bufonidae; genus Bufo; species Bufo gargarizans. Next base: position 72,985,809 of record NC_058080.1, read on the forward strand.
GATTCCGGACCGGGAACGGCGGGCCGGCCCTGTCCCTCCTTAAGCGGGCGGTCCGCTCGGCTTCTGGACGATGTCGTGGTTCCTCGGGCTGCGCTGGGTGGTGACGGATGCCGGCGCAGGTCCAGAGAAGATGGGAGCAGCGCGGATGAGGATCCCCTTGCCGTGGGGGGCGCCGAGGTCTTCGCCCGGGGCCCGTCCAGTGTTGTGCAGAGGGTCGTGCAGGTGGTCCGGGATGAACAGCCGTCGACGTCCAGGATCCAGGACGGTGAAGTGTCCGGTCGGCGGGAGTCAGGATCTGCGGCAGCGGGAGTCACAGCGCCCGCGGTGCCTGGTGAGATTGCGTGGGGCTCCATGTTAGCGCAGGGTTTCCCGGTTCCTGGGGGGGGGGGTCCATGGGGGAGTTTGGTAGGGGTTTGGGGCAGTTGTTGGGGGGTCTGGCGGGTTGGTTATCGGGTATGGGGGCGGGTGCGGGGTCTCCGTTGCCGGGGTGGGGGGTGGTACCAGGGTCCGTGGCAGGGTCGCCGGGGGTTGTGGGGGGGGCGGTGTCAGTGGAAACGCAGGCGGGGGGAGAGGAGGAAGTGCAGAGGTTGGATGATAAAGCGCGCGGGGAGGTGTACGTCTGCTTTGAGGGGCCGTTGGGGGCTCATTTGAAACAGGAGGTGAGGGAGAGGATTTGGAAGGGGGAGTATGTGGAGATATTCTCGCTGCTTCCGTTGGAACGGTTTAACCTGGATAGGGGTAGGAAGGATGAGGGGAAGAAGGAGGATGAGGATAAGCGGCGGCATCGGTTGATCCCGCGTACTTTTGCTAATTGGTTGCAGGCGTTTGCCATATTGGCGAGTGTCATTGGGGAGCGGTCGCCGGATTGTTGTTCGGCGCTGTTTTGCTACCAGGACGCGATTGGGGAGGCGTATAGGGTTTATGGGGGTATGGGTTGGCTCCGGTATGATGAGCAGTTCCGGCAGCGGAAGGCGGTTAGGCCCGATATCCGATGGGATCATAAGGACATTGGGTTGTGGTTGAGGGTGACGGCGGCTCCCAGGACTGGGCAGTCCTTTAGGGGGGAGTCCGGGGGGTCTTCCCCGGGTGCCTTGGCAGCGGCGTCGGCAAAGGGGTTGTGTTTCCTATTTAACGAAGGAAATTGCAGATTTGGGGCCAAGTGCAAGTTTAAGCACGAGTGCACGGGGTGTGGGGGGGCCCATGGCGCCAACCGTTGCTTCAAAGGGGGCAGGAATAGGGGCGGGGATGGCGCTGGAAAGGGGACGGACGCCGGTGCGGTTGGAAGAGATGCAGGTGTTCCTAGATAGGTACCCGGATCGGGTTGCGGCTGTTTTGTTGGGGGATGGTTTTAGTTTTGGTTTTCGGATTCCGTCGGTTGTTACGGCGGGGCCTATGGTTCATAAGAATCTTAGGTCCGCGCTTGATCATGCGGATGTGGTGACGGAGAAGCTGTGGAAGGAGGTGGAGTTGGGGCGGATGGCGGGTCCATTCAAGGAACCGCCGATCCCGGGGTTGAGGGTGTCTCCGCTGGGAGTGGTGCCGAAGAAGGAGCCGAATAAGTTTCGGCTCATTCATCACTTGTCTTACCCGAAAGGGGCGTCGGTCAATGATGGTATAGCTCCTGAACTTTGTTCGGTGGTCTATACGTCCTTTGATGCGGCTGTGAGATGGGTAAGGCGGTTGGTGCAGGGGGCGTTGATGGCTAAGGTTGATGTGGAGGCGGCATTTCGTTTGCTGCCGGTGCACGTGGAGAGCATGGGTTTGTTGGGCTGTTTTTGGGATGGGGAGTATTTTGTGGATAGGTGCTTGCCGATGGGGTGCTCTCTCTCATGTGCATATTTTGAGACTTTTAGCTCGTTTCTGGAATGGGTGGTGGTGGAGGTTTCCGGTTGTTCATCTGTTATCCATTACTTGGATGATTTTTTGTGTTTGGGGGCGGCGAATTCACGGGTGTGTTCTTTGTTGCTGCACACGGTGCAGTCAGTTTTTGCGCGTTTTGGGGTACCGTTGGCGCGGGAGAAGACAGTTGGTCCGGTGACGGAATTGTGTTTTTTGGGGATTGTTATAGACACGGAGCGGATGGAGTGCAGACTTCCCCAGGATAAGTTGGTGGATTTGCGTCAGGAGATTGACAGGGCCATAGGAGGGGAGAAGATTAGGTTGCGGGCGTTGCAGTCATTGTTGGGCAAATTGAACTTTGCTTGTCAAATTATGCCAATGGGTAGGATTTTTTGTAGACGGTTGGCCGCAGCTACGGCAGGGGTGTCAGCGCCGCATCATTTTATCAGGTTGCGTAAGGAGTTGAAAGGGGATTTGAGGGTGTGGGCGGAGTTTTTAGGTCAGTACAATGGTAGGTCGTTGGTCATGGAGGAATTGTGTGATAGTGTGGAGTTGGAGTTATATACTGACGCGTCGGGGGGGGTGGGTTTTGGGGCTTATTGCCAGGGTCAATGGTGCGCAGGCGTGTGGCCGGACTCGTGGGTCAGTCGGGGGTGGGTGAGGAATGTGGCTTTGTTGGAGCTTTTTCCCATTGTGATGGCGGTGGTGTTGTGGGGGGAGAGATTGGGGAACAGGAAGGTGCGCTTTCATTGCGACAATCTGGGGGTGGTTCAGGCTATCAACAGTTTGTCCGCATCTTCTCCGCCGGTGGTGCGGCTGTTGCAGTTTTTTGTGTTGCGCTGCTTATCTATTAATGTGTGGGTGGTGGCGGAGCATGTGGCTGGTGTGTCTAACTCAGTGGCGGATTCTCTTTCTCGTTCACAGTGGGAGCGGTTCCGGCTTCTAGCGCCAGAAGCGGAGGCGGTGGGTCTGGAGTGTCCGTCGTGGCTGTGGGGGATCTTGGAGGAGAGGTGATGGGGATGTTGAGGGATTCGTTGAGTCCGGGTACGTGGAGGGAATATGGTAAGGCGTGGGCGATCTGGGAGTCTTGGAACGGGGCTTGGGGGGCTGGGGGCGGTGATGGGGATGTGAGGTTGTTGATATTGTTGGGACAGCTGAAGGGCGAGGGGTGGTCGGTGTCGAAGGTGAACCATTTTATTGCAGGGGTCGCGTTCGGTTTCCGGCTGCGTGGGCTGCGGGATTTGACAAAGGAATTTTTGGTACGGCAGGTTTTGAAGGGTTGGCGGAGGGGCGCGGGCAGGGGGCCGGATTGTCGGAGGCCGGTGTCTTTTGAGTTGTTGGGGCGGATGGGTGACCAGTTGAGTGGGATTTGCAGTTCCGGGTGGGAGTTGGGGCTGTTTAGGGCTGCGTTTGCGTTGGCGTTTTTTGGCGCCTTTCGCTTGGGGGAGTTGGTGTGTGACAGTGTTCGTCGAGCGGGGGGGCTGAGGAGTGAGGATATCGAGTTGTTGGGGGACAGGTTGTCCGTTCGGATTCGCAGGTCGAAAACGGATCAGGAGGGCAGGGGGCGTCGTTTCATGTTGTTTTCGGTTCCGGGGTGTATTATGTGCCCAGTTCGGTGTGTGCGGTCTTATGGGGCGGGCCTGGTGAGGGACGGTGTTCCTTTCCTTAGGCATGAGGATGGTTCCTTTTTGTCTAGGTTTCAATTTCTGGCGGTCTTTCGGAAGTGTTTGAGGGCGTTGGGGGTGCCGGTCAAGGATTATTCTGGGCATTCGTTCCGGATTGGTGCGGCGACTGAGGCCGCTAGGCTGGGCGCCAGTGAAGAAGTGATTAGGAGGATTGGGCGGTGGGAGTCGGTGCGTTTTTAAATCTTATGTGCGGCCTGCTTTGTTGTAATGGGATTGGGGTGGTGGTTTGGTGTTAATTATGTTCTTTTGTGTTTACAGGTCGGACGGCGGCGGCGTTGGTGTGGATTTTGGGGCACTCTTATGTGTTTTGGGGTGCGATCAGAGCGGATGTGCGGCCGAGTGGGCGACAGTTGGGTTTCAGTCCGGAGTTGGCTACGGTCCGGTGGTTAGGGGTGAGAGGTATGTTGTGGGGCGGGGTGATGAGGGAGGTGCATCATTTTGTGCGGTTGGACCGTCCCCCGGACGTGTTGGTTTTGCACGTGGGGGGGAATGACTTGGGTAAGCGGCCTTTTAGGGAATTGGTTCGTGATATTAAGTTCGACTTGATCAGGATTTGGGCTTTGTTTCCGGGGGTGATCACGGTCTGGTCTGACATTGTTCCGCGGAAGGTTTGGCGGGAGGCGAGGTCGGTGGAGAGGCTTAATAAGGCGCGGAATAAAGGTGAATAGGGCGGTGGGCCGGTTTATGGCGCGTAATGGCCGGGTGGTGGTGCGGCATGAGGTGCTGGAGAAAGGTGAGGGTGCATTTTGGAGGGCTGATGGCGTGCACCTGAATGCGGTGGGGACGGATCTGTGGTCTCTGGGGCTCCAGAGTGGTGTGGAAATAGCGTTACGTATGTGGGGGGACGCGCAGGGTTGAGGTGGTCAAGCTGCGCGTTGTTGGAGGCGGGGGAGGTCCTTGAAGTGGAGGAATATGGTGGTACCTGAGGATGGGAGGGCCCCGCGGGAGGGGCTGGACTCTCATTGAGGAGCTGGTAGGAACTAATTACGTGGCCATCAGTTGCTGCCTCCGAGCTGGGTTCAACGGCTGGGGGTAAGATGGTGACGTAGGTGTTCCAGTGTTATTAAGTTATTGGGGCTTCTAGGACCTCCCTCGTCATTGGTTAACTTATGTTATTTAATTTGTATGTATTTAAATAAACGGCTGCTGTGGCCGATTAAATCCAAGCAGTGGTGTGGTGTGTTTATTTCTTTGGGGTTTTGGGGGAGGGGCTCGGAGTATGGGGTTAGGTAATTGGGGAGGACCGAGCAAATAGCCAATGCCCTCTTCAAGTCAGGCCGGACAGGAGCGCAGCGGTGGGGGAGGACGCGCATGAAGAGGCGTGGCGGCGAGGGAAGGTGAGGTAAGGGTTAAGAGGTGCGGGGGGCGGTATCCAGCGGAGGCGCGAGTTGCCGAGGCAGCGGGGGGCGCGGCAGGAGCAGGGAAGGAGGAAGTGGGCGGAGCAGTGTTCAGTGCGGCCAGGGGAGCGAAACGCCCACCCACCCTGCCCTGTTGGAGGGGGGGGTAGGGGAGGTGTTGATGTTTGTTGTTTTCTGTGTCGTAGCAGTCGTGGAGGCGGGGGAGGTCCTTGAAGTGGAGGAATATGGTGGTACCTGAGGATGGGAGGGCCCCGCGGGAGGGGCTGGACTCTCATTGAGGAGCTGGTAGGAACTAATTACGTGGCCATCAGTTGCTGCCTCCGAGCTGGGTTCAACGGCTGGGGGTAAGATGGTGACGTAGGTGTTCCAGTGTTATTAAGTTATTGGGGCTTCTAGGACCTCCCTCGTCATTGGTTAACTTATGTTATTTAATTTGTATGTATTTAAATAAACGGCTGCTGTGGCCGATTAAATCCAAGCAGTGGTGTGGTGTGTTTATTTCTTTGGGGTTTGGGGGGAGGGGCTCGGAGTATGGGGTTAGGTAATTGGGGAGGACCGAGCAAATAGCCAATGCCCTCTTCATGTGATATGGAAAATTTGCACTGCATGCAGCACTTTTTTTGCCCACCAAACAATGGACATTTTGGTGGAAGCCAGCCCTGTTCTTCTGCTGTGATGTGTAACGGATGTTTCGGCTATGCTAGTTAAAATTTTATTTTCTGTGACACAGCGGTATTATTTCCATCAAAACCAACAATATGTGCAATTAAGGCTTATTCTCTGCATACTCATCAACCACATTTAGTCTTGTTATTATAGCTTCTGTAAGTCCAGAGTACTTACCGACGCAGGCGCATTCACAACAGATAAATTGTAACCATATAGGAAGGATGATCCCAAAGCACCAACAATAGCCGCCATTATCAGCCTCCATGTGAACTCCTACATACAAACACAGTTGTTTGTAAATTTCACAAAAAAAGGAAATAAACTATAACCATAATCTTAAAGGGGGTGTCCAGGACTTCCTTACTGATGACTTATCCTAAGCGTCCAACTCCCGGCACCCCCCTCGATCCGCTGTATTTATAAGTTCCAATCTGAACCAGGCAATGGAGCTACTCAGACTCCTACAGATCTGATATTGATGACTTATCCTTTCATAAGCAAGTCATGGAAAACTGCTTTGAATCTTAAATAACTTTAAAAAATCTTAAAGGGCATCTGTCAGCAGATTTGTACCTATGAAACTGGCTGACCTGTTACATGTGCACTTGGGAGCTGAAGGTATCTGTGTTGCTTGCAAATAAAAGAACTAGGGATTAGGGATTATTTTGGATTACAGGGGTACTATACCTACTATACATGAAAAATGGAAGCTGCCTTCTCTGCCCAGGGTTTCTGAGCAGAGTATTAATATACCTGGTTTCTGCACTACCCCGAACATTGTAGGCTTAGGTTAGGCCCAGGCCCTGTTAGTGTTAGGTACCAATCTGCAGAAGTCACCTTGACGTTGGTAGATGGGCCAGACACACGTTTGATCAAAAATGTATGCGCGAAGAGCTTCCATTTTTCTTGTATAGTAGATATAGTACCACTGTTGTGAGATGGGGAAACAGCTCTCCTTGTCTGAACACTGTTTGTGTAGATTAAATTATCTGGACTGTCATTCTGTTTCCTAAACACAGCTACAGACTGCATATATTTCCATATTCATGAGAGGTGGGATTACACAGAGCATGGAGAGGAAGAGAAAGGGAGCAGCCATCTTAGAGGGAGCTAAGACTGAGGAACTGTGAGCAGAGGATCTGATGGCATCCAGGTGTGAGAGCATCCCTCAGTGAACAGAGTGGCAGCTAAGTGAAGCTGATCATGTCCAAGACCCTGATCCTGACCAGAGGAATGAGGATTGCTTCCAGAAACACTGATGAAAGTTGAGGAGCAAAGCTACATACACTGCAGGACTGGATGCTTGTTGGAGAGGCATTTGTTCCGTTCAGAGTCACCAGCGGATGCAGAGTAGACCCGGGTAGGTAAAATCGTGCACGCAGCTCATTACAGTAATGGTGCCTAGAGACTGAGACCACGCCTGTAGTTAGTTAGGGTCTCTGCTTGTGTCAGGCCACAAGTGTTACTATTGTTCATTGCAAGGACTCTATAACTAGAGATTTCACACTGGAGAGCTGATAAACTTCCCACAAACTCAAGTCAGGCTGGCGTTTTGCTCAGAAGGAATACTCAGGCACGTGCTACAGGACCAGTTATGGGAGGGGGAATAATGTAGAGCTTTGTAAGATTGTAAGCTGTTGTGCTGCACCGCAGGCTAGCCCGCACCATGCTCCCAAACAGTTATTCTTGTTTTTTAGGGTAATAACAGGTAAGATGTGGAAGTTTAGTTGTGCCCGCCAGTAGGTAAATTACCACACTTTCCTCCTGCATACATCGGAGGGCGCCATGCTGTGCAGCAAAGGGGTCTCAGCCTTTGGGCTGGGTGTATGTAAATGTATTGTATATTCCCAGAATTTGTGGTTGTGTTCATTATCACGTTTAAGTAAAATTCTGTTTTGGCAAAAGATGGTGGTGAAGTTGCTTTCCTTATTTGTGACTTTGCTGTATCCTGGGGAGCCCACCCCGGTTCACAGCTTTCACTGTAATCCAAAATAATCCCTGATTCTATTGTTTGTATGTATAACAGTGTGCTGCCATACATATTTTGTTTGCTGTCTGCACAATAGCTTTATGGATGTGCACCTGTGACTTTGAATGTGTTAGTCTAAATTTTCTTGCATCTGTGTTGGTCCCATGTTTATGTGTCCGCATTGCTGAGAAAAATGATTGTTTTAAAATATGCAAATTAGCCTCTAGGAGCAATGGGGGCGTTGCCATTAAACCTAGAGTCTCTGTGTAAGCCGTGTACCGGGGTGGGCTCCCCAGGATACAGTGAAGTCATGAACGAAGAAAGCAACCTCAACACCAGCTTTTGCCAAAACATAATTTTACTTAAACGTGGCAATAAACACAACCACAAATTCTGGGAACATACAATACATTTACATACACCCAGCCCAAACGCTGAGACCCTTGTGCTGCACAGCACGGCGCCCTCTGATGGTTGCAGGAGGAAAGTGGTAATTTACCTACTGGCGGGTACAACTAAACTGCCACACCTGTTATTACCCATAAAAAAATCAAGAATAACTGTTTGGGCGCATGGTGCAGGCTAGCCTGTGGTGCAGCACAACAGCTTACAATCTTACAAAGTTCTACAGTATTCCCCCCTCTCATAACTAGCACGTGCCTGAGTATTCCTTCTGAGCAAAACGCCAGCCTGGCTTGAGTTTGTGGGAAGTTTATCAGCTCTCCAGTGTGAAATCTCACTTTAAGTTATAGAGTCCTTGCAATGAACATTAGCAACACTTGAGGCCTGACACAGAGACCCTAATTAATTAACTGCAGGCCTGGTCTCAGTCTCTAGGCACCAACACTATAATGAGGTGCGTGCACAATCTTACCGACCCGGGTCTGCTCTGCATTCGCTGGTGACTCTGAACGGAAATGCAAATGCCTCTCCAACAAGCATGCGGTCCTGCAGTGTATGTAGCTTTGCTCCTCAACTCTCATCAGCTTTCCTGGAAGCAATCCTCGTTACTCTGGTCAGGATCTTGGACACAATCAGCTTCACTTAGCTGCCGCTCTGGTCACTGAGGGATGCTCTCACACCTGGATGCCGTCGGATCCTCTGCTCACATAGTTCCTCAGTCTCAGCTCCCTCAAAGATGGCTGCTCCCTTTCTCTTCCTCTCCATGCTCTGTGTGTAACTCCACCTCTCATGAATATGGAAATATATGCAGTCTGGTAGCTGTGTTTTGGAAACAGCGGCATCTTGTGGCCAAACAGCAGAATGTCAGCCCAGATCATTTAATTTAATCTACACAGTGTTCAGACAATGAGAGCTGTTTCCCCATCTCACATCTGCTCTCTCTGCAACTGCCGCGCCCTCTGCACAGGTGGCACTATACAGATAACATTCTGTTAATGGACTCAATGTATCACATTGCCTCTACTGGTGTACAGACATGGCTTTCACCAGAGATTGTAATTACCTAGGGGTTAGAGAAGCCGAACCCACAGACATAGGCTCACTTTGTTTTAAAGATGGATTTTCTCCATTAGGAAAAGGGAACCTGTCACCATGAAATTGTAACATGAGCTACAGGCACTGTTCCGCAAGAGAAGCTGAGCAGATTGAGAAATAGTTGTATCGGAAAAGATTCAGCAAAACCTATAACCTATTCCTTAAATTCCTGCTCATTCTGGGCTTTGACATCCAGGAGGAACCCTATCAGCCTTCCCTTTATGACTGTGTATACACAGACAGCTGTCAATCACTGATAGGACCGCCTCCTGGACTTTATAGCTGGGAACGAGCAGGAATTTAAATGAATGATATACAAGTTATAATTAATATTTTCCCACAAAACTATATATCAATCTGCTCAGCTCCTCCTGCTCTATAACATGCTGACTGAAGCTCAAACACCATGTTCAGCATGATAGGTTCCCTTTAAGTGTGAGTAGGGGTGATCAACTAGTTTTCCAATCTGTAAAGTGTCATTCTTGCATCTTTCTTAGAAACCATTAGAAATGCTCTTCTTTGTTATTTCAAGAAACCTTGAGAACATTTATGAAAAACCACAGGATGTTTGCTCATCTCACTATGTGGGATAAATGTGTTTCTAACCTTTTTAGAAATCACTTTTTAAAAAAGATAAAGCAATAAGAATTGACAGGGTAATATTATCTGCAGTTTTACTGTATGAATTACCAATCTGATCTCTTACCTTTTTAGAGCTTTCAACTTTCACATTTATGGGTTCGTCCATTTTTTCTTTTTCTTTTCCCTGTTAAAGTCAATGCAGCTTTAGTATTTTGTTCTATACATGAAATGTGTGCATATATTGTAAATGTGCTACAAGAATGTAGTGACCATTTAGTCAAATTTATGGCAGCATAAATATTATGGGGGCAGCAGAGGTGTAGCTACATGGGGTGTAGAGGAAGGTAGACAGTGGATAGGAAGGTTGGTGCAAGTGGCTAAAGCCTTTTGCAAAAAGAGAAATCAGACAATTTCTTAAAATTTGTTTTGGGTCTGAACCGGCCAGCTGATCCAGTACAGGTCCAAGTAAATTCAGCCCGACACTAAAGTGACCCAAAGTCTCTCTCTCTCTCCCTAGCTCTCTCCTTTATTCTCCCAAATCGAATTGCACAAATCTGAAATCTGAATTTGTTTTTAATTCTTAAAATTATTCAATCATCTCTAGTAGATAACATCTAAAGATTCTCCAGGTCAATCATCCAGCACCAGCCATTGTGACCAATCTGGCTCATTTTTGTCTAGTTTCTCTTTGCACTTAGACATGATTAGTAAAGTTTGAGTTGAAAGGTCTTGAAATTGACAACCATTTTTCTGAGTCAGCCACTTTCCGGTAATAAAACTGGAGTTGAGTGCATTTTAAACACTTTTTAAGGCTTCACTAGAAGGGATAGCGTTTAAAGCAGTGACGTACATAGAGAAGTAAGGGCCCCCCACACAGGACAGAAGGGTTTCTGCCTAAACCCCTGGTAATTTTTTCCACTGCCTCATTTGCAAAAAGTTGTTCCTTTAGACCAGGGATGCTCAACCTGCTGCCCTCCAGCTGTTGCAAAACTACAACTCCCAGCATGCTTTGACAGCCTACAGCTATTAGGGCATGCTGGGAGTTGTAGTTTTGCAACAGCTGGAGGGCCACAGGTTGAGCATCCCTGCTTTAGAGGGTAGAGTCCTGACCAAGTTTTAACCCCCAGCTGGGCCCCCTCTTGCCCTGGGCCCCATAGCAGTTGCATGGTCAGCCACTATGGTAGTTACGCCCCTGGCTTAAAGGGTTTGTTTACCTGTTATAGCTGACCGGCAGTTGCCCAACACCACGGACTCATGCCAATCAGATGTTTGGATATAGCTCCAGTGACGGAAGCAGATGGCTCCATCTACTATCTAGTGGAATGAGCTCATCACCGTAGTACTTCTCCCATTGACTTTGGACGACCGCTGATCAGCTACTGATGGTCTATCCTAAGAACTGGTCATCACTTAATAAAAGGTGGACAACCCCTTTAATAAGTAACAATATGTAACAACATTGTTAAGGAAAGTAAGCAACCAACAGGTAGCATAAAGTTAGAGAAAAGCGTCCAACTTCTAGCAGGATGCGCTACATTTATAATACAGCCACTATGATAAATATGGTTGTTTTAGACTATCTGGTTTAACTTGACTCTGTCTAAATATAACACCAGTAAATCTATTCCAATTTATCACAGTAGCTCAGATTGAATGATAAATACAGTATGCTACATCTTCAGACATTTTGATCAAACTTTACAGCACCTATTGTGCCAATATCTTGCGCCAAAATGTTGGTGCATGCTGTCACATTTATATCTACACCGATTTTCTAGCCACCACACTTGTAGGGTGAGGAGCATAAAGTGTCTAAAAAACAGAATACATTTAGTATACAGGTCCTTCTAAAAAAATTAGCATATTGTGATAAAGTTCATTATTTTCTGTAATGTACTGATAAACATTAGACTTTTATATATTTTAGATTCATTACACACAACTGAAGTAGTTCAAGCCTTTTATTGTTTTAATATTGATGATTTTGGCATACAGCTCATGAAAACCCAAATTTCCTATCTCAAAAAATTAGCATATCATGAAAAGGTTCTCTAAACGAGCTATTAACCTAATCATCTGAATCAACTAATTAACTCTAAACACCTGCAAAAGATTCCTGAGGCTTTTAAAAACTCCCAGCCTGGTTCATTACTCAAAACCGCAATCATGGGTAAGACTGCCGACCTGACTGCTGTCCAGACGGCCATCATTGACACCAGTGCAGTTTCTAGGTAAAATTTCTCTCAGGGCGAGTGTCAAAAAAACTCCCCCCCCCCCCCCCCCCCGGGTACGTCACGCAGTGCGTGAGGTACAGTGAGTGAGCGCCACCGCCCGCAGAGCCTGCCTGTGGGGGGACATTATTTTTAATAAGGATCACTATGGACATTATTTAGAATGGAGGCTGCTGTGGATGTCATTATAACTGTATAATGTCTGATAGGCCTAGTCCTGAGTTATATTACCCTGCCCTGTATAATAATGTACCCTGATACCCCTTAGTTATATTACTCCAGCGGGGAATTATAACTAAGGGGTATCAGGGATGGGTACATTATTATACAGGGCATGGGCAGGGTAATATAACTCAGCTCAGGACTAGGCCTATCAGACATTATACAGTTATAATGAGTAATGACACCAACAGCAGCCTCTATTCTAAATAATGTCCATAGTGATCCTTATTAAACTTAATGTCCCCCACAGTGACAGTGGCCCCCATTTTCATGTCTCCCACAGTGGCCCCCCCATTGTAATTAATTCCCCCCATTGTAATTAATGCCCCCCCCCCATTGTAATAACCCCCATCCCCCCATTGTAATTAATGCCCCCCCAGACCATCACTCGCCTCACAGCAGGCATCAGCACTGCTCAGGGGCTCAGGGCGGGCGGTAACAGGCAGGCAGTGCGGCGCTCACTCACTCACTGTATGTCACGCGCCTGCGCCGCCTAGTGGGAGGATCAGGCGCGTGACGTCAGTAAGTGTGACCAGGGCCGGTGCAAGGATTTTTGCCGCCCTAGGCAAGATAAAAATTGGCACCCCCGCCCCCCCCTTATCAGATCCGGAATTGCGGACCCGGATCCGCAATTCCGAACCTGAAAAAAAATAGTACATGTCCTATTCTTGTCCCCAATAACGGACAAGAATAGGCATATTCTCTTAGTGCCGGCAATGTGCGGTCCACAAAATGTAGTATTAATAACTAAACAATTAAATAATACACATATTGCATTGTCTACTTACCACCAGGACAATTAGATGATCTGGTCTCTGGCTGCAGTCTGGCTCTGCGGACTCCCTTTTCACTCTCTTCCCCCCCCCCTCCCTTGTCACTCTCTTCTCCCCCCCTCCCTTGTCACTCTCTTCTCCCCCCCCCTCCCTTGTCACTCTCTTCTCCCCCCCCCTCCCTTGTCACTCTCTTCTCCCCCCCCTCCCTTGTCACTCTCTTCTCTCCCCCCTTGTCACTCTCATTCTACTCCCCCCACCCCCCTTGTCACTCTCATTCTACTACTCCCCCCCCCTTGTCACTCTCATTCTACTACTCCCCCCACCCCCCTTGTCACTCTCATTCTACTACTCCCCCCCCCCCCTTGTCACTCTCATTCTACTACTCCCCCCCCCCCTTGTCACTCTCATTCTACTACTCCCCCCCCCCTTGTCACTCTCATTCTACTACTCTCCCCCCCCCTTGTCACTCTCATTCTACTACTCCCCCCCCCCTCTTGTCACTCTCATTCTACTACTCCCCCCCCCCTCTTGTCACTCTCATTCTACTACTCCCCCCCCCCCTCTTGTCACTCTCATTCTACTACTCCCCCCCCCCTCTTGTCACTCTCATTCTACTACTCCCCCCCCCTCCCCCTCCCTTGTCACTCTCATTCTACTACTCCCCCCCCCTCCCCTCCCTTGTCACTCTCATTCTACTACTCCCCCCCCCCTCCCTTGTCACTCTGTCTCATTCTACTCCCCCTTGTCAATAATGTTGTCACCTCTAATGTAGCGTGGCCGAGCTCTGTTCGCTCCGCGGTACAGGAGCTTTTGTTTCCTGTACCCGGCTGACAGGAAGTGCTCACTTAGTGTGCACTTCCTTTCAGTCCGGCCGGGTACAAGAAACAAATGCTCCTGTACCCCGGGCCGGACCGAACAGAGCTCGGCCACGCTACACTAACAACTCAGCAGTCTGCAGCGCAGGCAGGCTGCGCAGCACTGAGCCGGCCGCTCAGGAGGCTCAGCATGAGGGGCGCCGCCGGCCGGCCGGCCGCCCGATCCTTTAACTAATTTTTTTTTTTTTTAACCTCAAGGGCGCCCCCTGCTTCTGACAGCGCCCCGGGCGGCCGCCCGTCCCGCCCGCCCCTAGAAACGGCCCTGATTGACACCCTCAAGCAAGAGGGTAAGACACAGAAAGACATTTCTGAAGGAATAGGCTGTTCCCAGAGTGCTGTATCAAGGCACCTCAGTGGGAAGTCTGTGGGAAGGAAAAAGTGTGGCAGAAAACGCTGCACAACGAGAAGAGGTGACCGGACCCTGAGGAAGATTGTGGAGAAGGACCGATTCCAGACCTTGGGGGACCTGCGGAAGCAGTGGACTGAGTCTGGAGTAGAAACATCCAGAGCCACCGTGTACAGGCGTGTGCAGGAAATGGGCTACAGGTGCCGCATTCCCCAGAAACAGCGGCAGAAGCGCCTGACCTGGGCTACAGAGAAGCAGCACTGGACTGTTGCTCAGTGGTCCAAAGTACTTTTTTCGGATGAAAGCAAATTTTGCATGTCATTCGGAAATCAAGGTGCCAGAGTCTGGAGGAAGACTAGGGAGAGGGAAATGCCAAAATGCCTGAAGTCCACAGTCCACAGTCAGTGATTGTCTGGGGTGCCATGTCAGCTGCTGGTGTTGGTCCACTGTGTTTTATCAAGGGCAGGGTCAATGCAGCTAGCTATCAGGAGATTTTGGAGCACTTCATGCTTCCATCTGCTGAAAAGCTTTATGGAGATGAAGATTTCATTTTTCAGCACGACCTGGCACCTGCTCACAGTGCCAAAACCACTGGTAAATGGTTTACTGACCATGGTATTACTGTGCTCAATTGGCCTGCCAACTCTCCTGACCTGAACCCCATAGAGAATCTGTGGGATATTGGGAAGAGAAAGTTGAGAGACGCAAGACCCAACACTCTGGATGAGCTTAAGGCCGCTATCGAAGCATCCTGGGCCTCCATAACACCTCAGCAGTGCCACAGGCTGATTGCCTCCATGCCACGCCGCATTGAAGCAGTCATTTCTGCAAAAGGATTCCCGACCAAGTATTGAGTGCATAACTGAACATAATTATTTGAAGGTTGACTTTTTTTGTATTAAAAACATGTTTATCAGTAATGTTTATCAGTACATTACAGAAAATAATGAACTTTATCACAATATGCAAATTTTTTTAGAAGGACCTGTATATGCCATTTTTTTGTCCAAATTAAGCTAGAATTCTGTCAAATAATGTGTTTAAATGGTAGAGTTTTGAAAACCATGGTTGCCAATATTTCTTTCAGGGGTACTGGTCATGCAGTCAGATGGGTTGAGGAGGGGTTTGTCAGTCGGTGGCACGAATTGTCACAATAAGCATTTTTAAACATTTCTACCTACGAAATAAAATGGTACATATGTGAGAAGATGGCAGGTCAGGGATAGAAACTAACATCACAAAGTGGGAAGGAGAGAGTAAGCATAGGATATTACCATGTCCTGGGGAGAGAATTAATAGGCATGGACATATGAATGTACCTATGCATATGTAGATACACCTAATCGTGTACATACTGAGCAGCCTCGTAATAAATCACATAACTAAGGGCTCTTTCACACTTGCGTTCTTTTGTTCCGGCATAGAGTTCCGTCGTCGGGGCTCTATGCCGGAAGAATCCTGATCAGTTTTATCCTAATGCATTCTGTATGGAGAGAAATCCGTTCAGGATGCATCAGGATGTCTTCAGTTCCGGAACGTTTTTTGGCCGGAGAAAATACCGCAGCATGCTGCGCTTTTTGCTCTGGCCAAAAATCCTGAACACTTGCCGCAAGGCCGGATCCGGAATTAATGGCCATCGAAAGGCATTAATCCGGATCCGGCCTTAAGCTAAACGTCGTTTCGGCGCATTGTCGGATCCGACGTTTAGCTTTTTCTGAATGGTTACCATGGCTGCCAAGACGCTAAAGTCCTGTCAGCCATGGTAAAGTGTAGTGGGGAGCGGGGGAGCAGTATACTTACCGTCCATGCGGCTCCCGGGGCGCTCCAGAGTGACGTCAGGGCGCCCCACGCGCATGGATGAAGTGATCACATGGCACGTCATCCATGCGCATGGGGCGCTCTGACGTCAGTCTGGAGCGCCCCGGGAGCCGCACGGACTGTAAGTATACCGCTCCCCCGCTCCCCACTACTACTATGGCAACCAGGACTTTAATAGCGTCCTGGCTGCCATAGTAACACTGAAAGCATTTTGAAGACGGATCCGTCTTCAAATGCTTTCAGTTCACTTGCGTTTTTCCGGATCCGGCGTGTATATTATTATGATTACAGGGATAGCAAATACTGTTTTCTGATATTTCATACTAAGGATGTTGTCCAAAAAACATAAAAGAAAAACAGCCAGAAAGTACAAAATTCTATTTTTCTGCTATAGCTTTTACTATAAAGATTATTTCACAGGTTTCAGTGAGAGTTGAATCCCAGACTGTCTGTACAGTGAACAGCTGCCCTACCCACTCCTCTATTGAAACACTCTCCTGTAAAGATGTTTTTTTATGCCTTATAGTTTTCCTTTTTTTTTTTTTCTAGCACAAAAAGGTATTTGGTATCCATGTAATCATAATGACCCATACAATATAGTGAATATTATTTATTGTGACTGGTAAGCAGTGTGACTAAAAAGAATGAAAATGGGGGCACACAATTTGTCTGTAGCCCTGAAATTTCTGATGCCAAGCCTGCCTTAAGCCTTGCTGGAGAAACCCTACCCTAAGACTCAGCATCATTGCTGACATCACGTCTACAGGGCACGGTCCAGGAGAATGAGCAGAATACCACCCTGAGAGGCAAGGTCACTGATGATGTTGTGTTAACAGGGCAGATCATTACAAGCCTTGCCATTCCTCTGATGTAGATGTGATCATAGGCGTGCGCAGCCTACTGCATTAGGGTGTGCACCCTACAGCACAAACACACACACCGCACGCGCGCGTGTGTGTGTATATATATATATATATATATATATATATAGCCTTTATACTTACCTGTCACGGACGGTGTACAGGAAACAAGACAAAGCAACATGCACAAACGACTGAGTGGATCCAAAGCTAAGGAACCAAAAGGGAGACCCCTGCACAAGACCTGAGACTATCCCTGGCTGCTCAGCCTATGCAAAGATCCGAAAGGTGGAGGTTTGCATATCCACGTACCTCGACTATATAACCCCTGAACACCCTACAATAGTGAGGGGACACGACCACCGACTCCCTACTCCAGACACGGAGGGAGTCAGGGTCACCTGGGATCCAGCAAACAGAAAATAACAGATAAATGTTCAGCACTTAACTTTGTAGCAGACAGGAAAACAAGGTCAGCATGCACACACACTCCAGGAGGAAGTATAAGCCGCCCAGCAATGCACCATGGGAAGGGATTTAAAGGGAAGCAATCAGTCCAACTCCATGACAGCTGAGAGAGGCTAACGAGATGAGAAACTGAACAGCACAACAAAGAGAACTCAAAGAAGGAGGTTCTGAAAGGCCTCTGTCAGAGCTTCTCAGCTGTCTGGTTGTGACATTACCTCTCTGCTCCTGGACGCCGCCGCACCTCGCCGCCCGTGATCAACTTTTTCCGGCTGTGCTCTGAACTGGCACGCACAGCGTGACGTCACAAAGCGCCTCACGCTGTGCACAGCCCTGCACAACCGACAGCCGAGGACCAGGAAGCGGTAAGTACATAGCGTTCACCGCTTCCTGGTCCTCCTGTACTAATGAGCGCTTCCAAAATGGAAGAGCTGATTAGTATTAGTCTGCCAGCAGGCTTGATTAGGGTGTGCCCAGGCACACCCCATGCGCACGCCTATGGATGTGATGTCATCGGGATAGGGAACCAATACAATGGGAAAATGTCATGTGACCATGAAGGAGTATGGGAAAAAGGGGCATTACAGATAAATATTATTAATAGTAAGTGACAGTATGTGTTTCTTCTCAATCAATTCTGAAAATTACAAAAAAAAACTGAATACCAAAAGGGAAGGAACTACTGGATTCTACAGAAGGTTGAGTGGCCATAGAAGAAGTAGTGCAGAGCACCTGCAGATAAGGTAAACTTGCATACATTGAAGCTACAGATCTTCCTGCATGTTGGTGGGTGCAATGAACTTCAGGTTCCCCATCACACAGCAAGATCAGACTGGCCATCTGTTGAGACTGTATTATATTGTGGAGATACCAATATAGTGAAAGAGAAAAGTTGCACCCCTTGGTCAATGAAGCTGAAGTCATGTGAAGGTTGTACAGGCTATAAAGACAAAGGGGGAGATTTATCAAACAGGTGTAAAGAAAAACTGGCTTAATTGCCCATAGCAACAAATCAGATTTCACCTTTCATTTTTAGGGGCAACTAAGCCAGTTCTCCTTTACACCAGTTTTGATAAATTTCCCCCAAAAATCCCCCAATCTAAGGAAATTGTATATGACTACTGTGAAGTATGCACGTAATGTTCTCAGTGCCTGTGTGAACCACCTACTGAACTGCTGCAGTAAAGTACAGTCAACCTGTATCATTATTGCTTTAACCCATAGAGTACTACTGCTGTAAATGTATGACACTGTGGGACATGACAAACCCAGTTCTGGGATGTATTACAAAGTAGAATCTTTCCAATAGTTGTGTATGGGCAGTAGCAATGATAGTAGTAGTAGTCTCACTCTAAATTCACTTTTCAATCTTCCCAAATAACCACAGGTGTGCAATTCCGTTCTCATTAACTCTTTCTGAAATTCCCAGGCTGTGGGGGTGCAGATTCTAGATCTAGATGGCCAGACCATGTGTTCAATATCGAAGCAATACACCCTCTTCACAAGCAGTAAATTAAAGTACTTTGCCATAAATGCGTGGTATTTTATTGTCTTTGTCCTGCACGGCCTTGAAATGTTAGACATTTTTGAACCTTCTCTGATTTTCTGTTTTATTTCCCTCAGTGGTATTTTTCAATTAAGTTGTTCTCTGGCAGTTTTCATTCTCAGAGATGAAGATTTCCGGTATCAGGCTTCTCGTAAGACTGCCTGTGTTATCTATTTGTTGCCTGTACTTAACCAATTGGAATATGGAATATACTCAGTATACAAGGAAAAGAGTACTTAAACAATAATCACACTATTTAAATCTGTAGTATAAGGTTAACTCTTTAGCATTAAATTAACCTTTTGCAGTAATCCACTGGGTCTCTGCAATGTTAAACAATGAAAGTGATGCAGTACTTGCTGCAACACTATGGCACCTTTAGCTGCCTGGAATTTGACCCCATTAATCTGATATTAAGATTCAGTAAGTATGAATATATATATACATAATATAAAGGAAAAGGGAACCAAAGGGCATCATTCTGAAGAAAACAGCAATTAGCTGCCAGCGTGCTGCTGGTCCCCATTACAGAGAACGGGCCCGGGCGGACTTCTAGCAGAACACGTGTGCAAACGTTGGTATAGAGCCTGCTGGACAAGTAGCCTTAAAAGAGTTTTCCGGTACATTGATATTGAAGACATATCGTCGAGATAGCTGGAAACAATACAGTGGATGAAGCTGGAAGCATGAGATTCTGTCCACTGTGTAGTGGTCATGCTGGTACCCCAGCTGCAGCGTCCCACTCAGGACACGTGGGGACTGCAAAATAGCTTTAAAATTGTATTATCATACTGCATGTCATTTTAAATTGCAACATCTGTTGTATCCCTGTTCATAGGCTGGTCTGATGTCATTTATACATCCCACCACTAGATGGGGATAGCACTTAGGTCATATAAATACTTAGGTCAGGCCTAGTGTAGTTTTTTTTTTTTTGCAGTTGATTAGTGATGAGAGAGTGTTCAAAAGTCATTAGGAGATTAGTGAGTAGCAAAGTCAGTGGTACTCTGAGGCTACACACCACACATCAGTGGGTGAAGCCAAATGCAGAAATGAGGTAGAGCCAAGGTATGAGGCGCAGGAGAGCGTTTTCCTCTTGTGACCTTATTAGATCCCAGAACCTACAACCAGAGGATAGCATTTTCGGTCCTGGAGAAAGTTAACCAAGCTAAAGAGAGATATCGGTGATAACAGCCATTACTAAAGGCTTAATGGACACCTTTGCGCATGGTGGAGGACAATCTAGCTACAGGCAGCCTCACCATACTTTGAAGAATACAGATTAGCTAGGAAGGGTTTGGAAGGGCTTGTAAGTTACAGAAACAGAAAGGACTAAGCATACCAAATAGGTATTACAGGCAACCTCGCCAAATTACATTGATACAGAACCTTCAGGCTAATCTAAACACAGCCCAACCTATTAACAGTGGATCAACAGGGATTCTTTCAAATTGCAAAGGACTGTATTCTATTTGATGTACCTACTGCAACTGGAACCAACATCAGTAAAAGCTGTGAGTTGTATCCTACCACTGTCTACTTTATTCTTACCATTGGTTGTATCCCCATTAACGGTACTGGCGTCACGACAAATACCATCAAGGGACTCAGCCGCAACAAGCACCCAAAGCACCCCTGACATCAAGGGCACCTCAAACTCCATCTTGGCTGATGCTCCCCTATCCCAGAGCGTGCCCCGGAGGATTTCATGCTGTTCACCTCAACACTGTGCTGCCAGCCCAGGGAGCCTTTCTGCTGACCGTGAGTAAACTGATGAACTGTGTTGTTATTTGGCCCCTCATCGGTCCACCGTGCACCTCACGTGTTGTCCCTGCGGAACTGGGTGGCTGCACAGCTCAGCTCCCATTCAAATGGTGTGTGCAGGGAGAGTGCAGAGAGAGTGCAGGGATACTGCAGGGAGAGTGCACGTAGACTTATTTTGCATCAGTTTTATTTATTCCTACATTTACTTATTCCTACATCAGCTGTAAACTAAGAAATGTAATTCAATAAGGTGAAAGCCTTTATTATTCCAGTGCCAGCGTGCCAACCAATATTATCCAGTCTGCACCCTCTAGGGTTGCCAGGTCTTAATGATGACCATACTCATCTTTACTTTACTCCTTCCAAGTCTCAATGTCCTAGAAATGCCAACAAGATGCAAAGAGAGGAGGGGCATCACAAACTGCATATAAAAGGTAGGACACGCATGTATGGACTATTTAGGTGTCTGAGGGTCACTTAAACCAAAGTTCCCAATCCCGGACAACCACTTTAAATGAAAGGCAGCTGAGGGCTAATTGGCCACGCTGTTCTTCACCAAAATATTATAAATATATTCCCAAATACCTTTCATTAGTTATAATGCTTCATTTTGTCTGGGGAGCAATCATTAGGAGAAATAAAATGGCCGCCGTCCTATTAACACACACAAAACCTGTCCTTATCACACAGCAGGACAAGTTACCTCAGAGCAGTGAGGTAAAGAGCTGCCTCATCTTGCTCTATGCTCTGCTTGTCAGGGATTATGATCCTGAATACAGTTTAATATGGTCTTCAGCTGAATCTCTGTAGTAGTGGAGGTCATGAGGAGACAAAGTACAGAGAGGAGTGGGGTGGTTAATGAGCAGCAGCACTTGTATGCAGTCTCCATTACCACAGTTCATCCTGTCCATCCTCTCTGTACTTCAGGTCTCCTCATGAACGCCATTCCCCCAGAGATTCAGCTGAAGATCTTATCATCTGTATTCATGATCATACAGTAATCCCTGACAAGTAGAGCAGAGAGCAGGATGAGGCAGCTCTTTACCTCACTGCTCTGAAGTAACTTGTCTTGCTGTGTGATAAGGACAGGTTTTGTGTGTGTTAATAGGACGGTGGCCATTTTATTTCTCCTAATGATTGCTCCCCAGACAAAATGAGGCATTACAATGTCAAATTGGGAAAGGGGAGTGATTTAAAGAGGACCTGTCACCACTCCTGACATGCCTGTTTTAATAGCTTCATGCATTCCCCATGTTATAATAATTATGGAACATCTATTCCTATGGCTCTAGGTTGTGCCATTCCTTTATTATTTCTACTAGATGTTATGAATGAATTGCTAGCAGTCTGCAGTAAGGGTACAGAGGGGTGGTAACCAGTTGGGGGGGTGTCCCTGCACAGACTCACTCTATCCAATCAGTGCTGCCATTTTCAGACTGTGAAGGTACACACTCCCAACTTGTTACCACTCCTCTGTACCTTTACTGTAGACTGCTAGCAATCCATTCATAACTTCTAGCAGGAATAATAAAGGAATGGAACAACATAGAGCTATAAGAATACATGCACTAGAAATAGTATTACATGGGGGATGCATGAAGGTATTAAAACAGATATGTCAGGAGTGGTGAAAGGTCCTGTTTAAACATTTAATATTTTTATGTTTTTTAAACAGCAATTTTTAGGGGTGTTAGAACCTGGAATCTTTTGATCCCTTGTCCCATTCACCCTAATAGAGATCTATTAGGACAAATGTCATTCTGATGCACTCCCTGCTGAGCTGTGCCTGGTGCACAGCTTAGCA
Organism: Bufo gargarizans; assembly: GCF_014858855.1. Lineage (NCBI taxonomy): Eukaryota > Metazoa > Chordata > Amphibia > Anura > Bufonidae > Bufo > Bufo gargarizans. The sequence continues at coordinate 73,008,112 of NC_058080.1, forward strand.
GGAAGCTTACCATGACAGGCCTGGGAAGCTTCAGCAACTCCCATGATGTCATGATAAAGCCTCATTCACATGTCAGTGGTCCACGGACGTGTGCTGCACATGTTCGCCATGAACAGCACATGTACCCATTTATTTTAATGCGTGTATTCAGACATCAGTGTTTTAGCACAGTCCGTGGGTCTGTGTTGTTAGCACAGAAGCATGCTCTATTTTGTCCATGCTCAAGGATCCATCACACCCATTATAGTCTATGGGTTCATGAAAACTACGTATGCAACACGGATAAAATCCGTGTTTCATCCCTGTTTCACGGATCATTATGAAGAGATGCTTTGAAAATTATTTTTCAGCTGTGGCAGTGTCAGTGAAACACAGATGACAGATGGACAGCAAAAAACAGACAAACGGACCAAACGTGGATCCATCATGAACATCTTCAAGGAGGTATCACTGACCACCTTTTCATGGATATTAGCACAAACATGGATGTGTGAATAAAGCTTAAAGGGGTTGTCCGGGTTCAGAGTTGAACCCGGACATACCCTTATTTTTTGTTTTCAATAAGACACTGCCGGGCGGTAACTTCAGCCCGGCAGTGTGTTCGGTGACGTCACCGGCTCTGAGGGGCGGGCTTTAGCTCTGCCCTAGCCGTTTTACTGGCTAGGGCAGAGCTAAATCCCGCCCATCGGTGCCGGTGACGTCACAGGGATTCCTGTCAGCCCCATGAAGAGCCCCGGTACGTCACCGGAACTCCTAAAAATGCCTTTGCCCTGTGCAATTTAGCGCAGGGTAAAGGAGATCATCGGAGCATGAATTGCTCCTATGCTCACATCAGGGGGGCTGCCAGGGTGAAAATGGAGGGATGTCCGGGTTCAGCTCTGAATCCGGACAACCCCTTTAACTGATCGGAGCCCCGCAATTTCACTTTGGGGGCTCTGATCGGTAGGCAGAGAGAGCCACATCCCTCTGCCTAACCTCACAGATGCCACGATTCCTGTTGAACATGGCATCTGAGGCGTTAAATAAAGGGGTTCCGCAGCAGCCCGCTCCATACAAGCCCTCAGCCACTGTAACATATGGGTACGTCATGGAGGCTGAAGGGGTTAAAGAGCTTACAACGCAGTTGCATACAGTCCTAGGAGACCATACAAAGTGTCATACAAAACTTTTCAGGGAAATCCAAGCATTATCAATTCAGGTTGAAATTATTAGGATGCAAATTTCAAGAAATGTGTCTCTCTCTACTTGCTTATCATATGCCCCATGTGATATTTACATGCAATTAAGAGTAGATAAGCACATGGAGGGTTGATCCTCAGATTCATCTTTTCGGATGGGCCAAAAGCACTCCAGCCCAAAGCTGAATACGTTATAAATGTTCACGAAAGTAAGAAATATAAAGTAAGAAATATCAGTTAACAGCAGATTGGTGATGATTTCCATGCCGTTTTTTGTTTTACATTGCACAGAGTAAATGGAAATTTAAAAAAACAGCAAAGAAAAGGAGATAAAAAAAAGTGTTCACAGGATTTATTGACTACAGAATTTATCATAAGAGGAAGGTCATTGTAACTACGCACAAGTCATTGATTTCGTTAGATTCATATTCTACCCCAGATAGAAAACAAAGAAATAACAATAAACACGGTATAAAAGAATCCCTTCCATAGATGCCTTACATTGAATCCAACCATATAGCATAGAGAACGTTCAGTCCTACTACACAATGACAGCTAGAGATCCCCATTAACAGACCTTGCACTTACCAGTTGACTGACTCCGTTTTCTTGATTCATTGTGTAATGTGTCCTTGCGTTGCTTGCCAAACTTTATCAAGAAACTTATGAGTGAGGCCAACACAGACCTGGGCATTAATCATTAAACGCATCTCCGTTTTATTGGCTACAATTTCTCTAAATTATTTTTCATGACGATAAATCATTAACAATAATCAATATAAAGCAGGTCCCTTTATAAGCAATTACAAGTAATTGCTTAAAGCAGAGCTATGTAATGAGCTTGGTGATGTTAACAGGTCAGATCAGCACCAAGACCCTGGCAATGTCACTAACCTGCCGGAGGTTAGCCATCATATGGCTGGCTAGGCTTTCCTTCACTAGTTCATTGCCTTTGGTTTTTGGAAAAAGTTGTATCTGCCTGTGTTCTGACCTGCCCGTTTACTGGATTCTAACCCTCTCTTACCTGACCTGACCTCACCCTGTTTATCAGATTGCACGTACTTGGTCTGTCCCTGACCCTATGTTTTGCCTGAGCTCTCAGTGCTCTGCATTGGTGTTTCTGACCCCCATGGGTCAGCTGTCAATCACACATAGACAACTACAGGAGGTAGCACCTAGTGGTTTCCCTGCAGCAAAGTCCAAATCCCTGTACAGGGCTTAAAGCGTGAAAACCTCACTGCTGTAACACTCATTCAGTGAATATCAACATAAATTTTAGTATAAATTCATTTTACAGGTGGTAGTGGTTATATACAGTAGCAAATCAACATTATTTAATGTCTTTAAAATGATATTTACTAAAATGTATTTATTAAAAAGGTGTACTATTTTAATATATTTTTTTTATTTTGCGTTATTTTTATATCACCTTGGTGGATTATTAAAAGTGAATATAATACACCTAATATATCTAAGTTCTAGGCCATGCCCATAAATGATAAACCTCGTCTACTTCCTCAACTTTTGGCAAGCACAACATCTGGCTTAGTCGCCCATGGAAACCAATTAGATTCCACCTTTCATTTTTCAAAGTTCCTTTGGGAAATGAAAGGTGGAATTCGGTTGGTTTCTATGGGAAATTAAGTTACTTTTCCTTTGCTCCAGTTTTGATGAATCTCCCCCACAGCGTTAGTTTTCATGCACATATATATTGTGAATGGGAGCAGTGCTGCAGTAATCAACCCTGTTTCTGGTGCTGGATTTCTTTCAAACAGCTGATCAGCAGGGAGTCAGAGCACACTGATCTGGGGCTAAGTCTGTGGATGCCAGATAACTGCAGGATGCAGAGGCTTCTCAGTCTGCCTCTGGTCTCCCTGCCATAGCCTAAGCCTCCTTACTCCAGCCATCTCTTCCTTAAATGTGTAATAGAGCTTCCTAAAATGATGTGTCATGCTTCTCTACAGTTTATCTGCTGTCAGCAGTGATCGCTGGCAGGAACTCTACCCTCTAACTTCCCAGGGCATCTCTGGTTAGTGCTGAGAAGATAGGGAGAGGAGCGGGGATGCAATGATTGCTGACAGTAAGTACATGGTACACCTACTGACACCTCTGATCACTGCAATCCTGCTCCTCTCTATCTTCCAAGTGTATCTCTGGCTATCTATGAATACTATGTACCATGTTCCTGTATACCTACTGTCAGTGTTCACTGCAGCCCCACTTCTCTCTCCTTACCCTGCTTCTGGTCTCCCTGCCACGGTCCTGCCTTCTGTGTAATGGAGTGTACAAAAAAATGATGTGACATACAGTACTTCCCTGCAGACAGCTTATCTGCTGACAGCACTGATCGCTGACAGTAAAGCCTCATTTACGCGTCCGTGTCCGTGACTATAATGGACATGATGGATCCGTTAACACGGACAAAATAGAGCATGCTTCCATGCTAAAACCATGGACCCACGGACCGTGCTAAACCACAGATGTGTGAATACACACATTAAAATGAATGGATACGTGCTGTCCGTGGAGAACACATACAGCACACATACATGGATCACTGATGTGTGAATAAGGCATAACACTCTGTCTGATGTGCCTTCCCAGTGCTGGGAAAATAGAGAGAGGAGCAAGACTGCAACATTCAGTACTGACTGTAAGTGTACTATGTTCCTGTATACTTACTGTCAGATAGCTGCAGCCCCACTTCCCTCCCTATTTTCCCAGCACTAACCAGTTATGTGCCTGATGGAGAGAGTAGCTCACACTCGAAACGTGTAGCATCTTACCTTCTCATCTTTTATTGTTTTTAATAGATCAGTCAACATTAGTAGCGCTCTGTCATATTGATCTTTCTTACCCAGAACTAAGCAATGACACATTGGGAAGGTAGAGCGGAGTATTGCTGTCAGCGATCAGTGCCGTCAGCAGATAAACTGTCTGCAGGGAAGCATGTTACATCATTTTTAGTAAGCTCCATTACACATTTAGGGAGGCAGGACTGGGGCAGGGAGACCAGAGGTAGGGTGAGAAGCCCTAATAAAGTGTTTTTACAAAAAGACATTTAAAGTCCCTGCACACCCAAAAAAAGAAATGGCATTGCTTCATCTAACACACCTGAGGAATATTCCACCACCTGTAGCATAGTGCAACATCTTTCATTTATCATTTATTTTTATGTCTTACAAGAAATACAGTTTCCATGGAAATTTCATAGACTACACCTGTGGGCAGACAGCATGAGAAAATGATAGGACTGAACAAAATGTAAAAGTCAAGAAGTGCTATCTTTGCTCTACCTATAACACAGGGCATTAGAAATGCAGTGAGAAAAAGCTGAATATTTATGTAAAAACTCCATTCATCTGACTAGAGTATATAGCTGGAGCTCACAGCCCTGGGGCCTCTCATATGAAAGCTTATGCAAAAAGACTTTTCAGTGAAAGAAACCTTGCAATAGAAATAGTAAACGAGTATGTCCTTATTCTATCAGCTGGAACCATAGAGGAAAAATAGAGGAAAAATTATATTTTTTGCCCCTTAATATTTAAAGGGGTTGTCTGGGTTCAGAGATGAACCCAGACATATCCCCATCTTCACCCCTCCAGCCCCCTTGATATGAGCATCGGAGGCTTCCACCCAGCACTGTTCCCAGTGACGTCATCAGCTCTGATGGGTGGGCTTTAGCGCAAGGCACCAGGCTCACTGCTAGGCAGAAGAATCTGCCTACGAGTCCATGGAGAGCCCAGTAAGTCATCAGATCTCCATGAAATGCTCCGATGCTCATATCAGAAGGGCTGGAAGGGGTGAGGATTGCGACATGTCCGGTTTCAGCTAGAATGATTCTATTACTGTGCAACTAGAAGAAGTTGTTGGTTCAGCTTCTTGTGATCCTGTTTGCAAGTTTGGTTGACTTTAGGTTACTTTGAAGCCCCAATACCTGTACCACTAATTGTATGTGACCGCTAAGTGTATGTGATAGCGTATATTCCACTGATGGCCACCTTTGAGGCAACAGCAGTGATGGGGGCAGAAGTTCTGGAGCAAGAACCCAACTGCAGCACTGACTTGGGTTGTATGGTTCCTTACATTGATGCCCTATCCCTTTGTTTGCCTTTTCATTGGTTCAAGTGTAGGATCAAAGGTGCAAGCTCCCAGTGCCCGGGCTATTGGGACCAGGAGCATCCATTCAGTGATGCGCCCAGGTTGCACACACCTAAGGCTGCCTAGCCAAACTGCATCTTGAGTGAACGGAACACCCTTTATGATTTCTGTTACTATTACAATAGAAAATAACAGATGAGGACAGTGAAATACAAAGTTCTTATCTCCAACCAGATCAGTGAAGAGATCCTTTAGCTCTGACACAAACCTGCATGTCATGAAATGTGAAGGTTATCACTCCAGGAACACAATAAATATTACTAGTTCGGGTGTTGTTGCCAGAAATACAAGATAGTAGGTACAAGAGGTCAGTCCGATGTGGATCTTTGGAAATGCAATACTATTTTCTGTGTTAAAAAAAAGATAGACAAAATCCAAACTGTTTGCTAGCAGTATACAGAGCCGAAGGCTTTATCTCAATAAATTATAATGACAAAATAATGTTCCTTACTATATCTTGCATAAGACACAGTTTATAATTAAAGGAACCTATTGGGTGAGCAAATACTGACAGGACCATGCTCACCGCTGTACCACTCCCTTGGGCAGGCACAGACTCCATGTTACTGACCCCTTTTCTCTTGAGCCAGCAGTCAGGATCCGCTTGCCCCTCACTACACACTACCGGCGTCCTGTGTGATCCCACGGTCTGTGCTTCTCTGTGAAGGCCTCCAGGAATGTCTCTAGGATGTGCATGCACTTCCAAGTTCTTAAAGGGCCAGTGTGCGCATCATAGTTGCTTCCAGCCAATGGCTGGTCACTTGTGTCTATTTAAGGCACCCTTTCCAGGTGGAGGGTGCCTGAACTTTAGGTTCCTGGTTTGCTAGAGTCCCAATAAAGGTATGCTTATCTGTTTGTTTGCCCATGTACAGTGCATTAGCCTGTTCATTGACACTGATCATCCACTGCCTGCCCTCACTATAGCCTGACTACCATATTAAACAATTATTGCCTGCCCTGACCTCAGACCAGTTTCACGAATATGTGCAAACTCTGCCTGTCCTGACCTTGGCTTGTTTATGACTACAAGTATTGCCTGAACCTTTAGTGCTTTGCACCAGTGTCTCTGACCACCGTGGGTCATCTGCTAACTACACTGGGACTATTCAAGGAGGTAGTGGCCTGTTTGGTTTCCTGCAGCAAAGTCCAGACCCCTTTAAAAGGGTTAAAGGGTGAATTCCAGGGGATCACTAGGACAGCATCCTTAGGTTTAGCCCAAAGCCAAACCGGGTACTAGGAACAGTGCTCTTTACAACGCCTAAGAAAACAATAAACCAATGCTCTATAGTGTTAAGAGTTAAATATATTAAAATTTAACACACTATCCCACCAGAAAGAGATGTGCAAGGGCAACAGGCACAACTCTGTTATGTAATAAGTTAGTTCAATGGTGGAACTGCTGCTCCTTCCCACAAGGCTCCAATAGCAGATCCTGATTGTGAATAAAGTAAAAAAAAAAAAAAAGTGCTATTCCAATAAAGACAAACTTGAATAAAATAAAGGAATAAAACAATGATTAAAAAAAAGGCCTTGTGTACTTCAAGACTAAATAAATTCAATTATTTTAATCTTTCTTCATAACTAAGACCCTCCATGCCTTCTTATCATTTTAGTCGCTCTCCTCTGTACTTTTTCCAGCTGCAGTGCATCCTTTCTATGTACTGGTGCCCAGAACTGGACTGCACATTCCAGATGAGGCTGCACCAGCGCTTTGTAAAGTGGTAGTATTACATCCCTGCCCCGCGAGTCCATGCCTCGTTTAATGCATGACAATATCCTGGCGGCCTTAGAAGCAGCTGATTGACATTGTATGCTGTAATTTAATCTACCATCCACAAGGACACCCAAATCCTTCTCTCTAAGTGACTCTTCCAGTGTTACCTCACCTAAGACATATGAAGCACAGAGATTATTACTACCAAGATGCATAACTTTACATTTATCCACATTGAACCCCAGTTGCCAAGTTGATGCCCAATTACTCAGAGTGTTCAAGTCAGCTTGTAGTGTGTGGGCATCTTCCATAGACTGCATTCTTGGGTGTACTCCATCTAGACCCGGAGCTTTGTTCACATTTACCCTATTTAACTTCTCTTGGACCATTGAGTATATCACTGGATGTACTAACAGCCCCGGCGCCACAAATATCAGCTCCTTTCTCTTCTTTTGTATATACAGAGCTAAAAAACCTATTTAGGAACTCTGCCTTTTCCTTATCTTCAGTGACTACCCCCCATTACCATTATTTAGGGTACCTACCTGCTCAGACCTAGGTTTTTTAGCATTTTTATATTTAAAAAACTTTTTGGGATTTGTTTTGCTTTTTTTGATACCTGCTGTTCGTTTTGTATCTTTGCTAATTTGATCTCCTTTTTGCAGATTTTATTAAGCCCTTTGTAATCTTCAAACGCTACAGCTGACCCCTCAGATTTGTATTTTTTAAATGCCCTCTTTTTGTCTTTTATTGCTCTTTTTACAGTAGCTGTAGGCCATGGGGGGGGGGGGGGGGGTTAATTTTAGCCATTTATACTTGTTACCTAAAGGGATACATTTTTTAATGCAATTACTCAATGTGGATTTGAAGCTCTCCCATTTATCCTCAGTATTATTATGTGACAGTAGCTGCTCCCAGTCTATGCCCTGATGCTGCCCTCAACCCAGGAAAATTTGCCTTTTTGAAATTCAGTGTCTCTGCTTTTTATAGTTTAAGGAGAATATAATTATATTGTGGTCGTTATTACCTAGTGTTTCTCAAACAGTAACATTACCAACAAGCTCTGCATCATTAGAAATTACCAGATCCAACAGAGCATCTCCCCTAGTGGGAGCTTCTACAAACTGGCCCATAAAGTGGTCCTGCAGCAAGTTGAGGAATTTTCTCCCCTTGGCGGTTGAGGCAGAACCATGACCCCAGTCAATGTCTGGAAAGTTAAAATCTCCCATTATGACCACTGTACCAGCCTGTGCCGCCCGCTCTATTTGGTGATACAGTTGCGTTTCTATATCCTCTGTGATGTTAGGGGTCTATAGATTACACCAAGCATTTTTTCAGTATTTATATCCCTTTGAACTTCCACCCATAAGGTTTCCACATCCTCACAATCCTCACGCACAATTGCCTCTTTTACACTTGTCTTCAGATCACTCCTCACATACAGGCACACACCACCACCTTTTCTATTGACACGGTCTTTCCTAAATAGTGCACTATAGTGTAACATAGTACATAAGGCCCAAAAAAGACATTTGTCCATCCAGTTCGGCCTGTTATTCTGCAAGTTGATCCAGAGGAAGGCAAAAAAAAAAACTATGAGGTAGTGGTTAACATTCTGGGCTGTAATGTAGAAGGTTGTGAGTTCGAATCCCGTCAGAAACTTTTCAGAAATAGAGGCTAAATTAAATTTATATATTTAATAGTTTTTTTAGTAATCGTAATTACAAAAAAAAAATTCTATCTTATATATATAATAATGAGTTTCTGTCTGTCTGTCTAGACGTTCTTTATGCGCGGCCAAACGACTGGACCGATCTTCACCAAATTTGGCACACAGGTACATCAGGTGTCCAGGAAGGTTTTAGACCGGTTCTCAGCTCTCTAGGACTTACCGCTCCTGAGATGTTCCCAAAAAATGAGCCCCCCCAAATACAAGCCTGTAATTCTTTCTCTTCAAATCCCAACTGCCATAAACACAGTTTTACTCCAGGTTTCCATAACAACCCAGCCATATTTCTTTACTGCTTAAAGGGGCGGTCACTGTGAAAGTCACAGTTAAAGGGGTGGTTATAGTGAAAGTCACAGTTAAAGGGGCGGTCACAGTGAAAGTCACAGTTAAAGGGGTGGTCACAGTGAAAGTCACAGTTAAAGGGGTGGTCACAGTGAAAGTCACAGTTAAAGGGGCGGTCACAGTGAAAGTCACAGTTAAAGGGGCGGTCACAGTGAAAGACACAGTTAAAGGGGCGGTCACAGTGAAAGTCACAGTTAAAGGGGTGGTCACAGTAAAAGTCACAGTTAAAGGGGCGGTCACTGTGAAAGTGATAGTTAAAGGGGCGGTCACTGTGAAAGTCACAGTTAAAGGGGCGGCCACTGTGAAAGTCACAGTTAAAGGGGCGGCCACTGTGAAAGTCACAGTAAAAGGGGCGGTCACAGTTAAAGGAGCAGTCACTGTGAAAGTCACTGTTAAAGGGGTGGTCACTGTGAAAATCACTGTTAAAGGGGCGGTCACTGTGAAATTCACAGTTGAAGGGGTGATCACTGTGAAAGTCACAGTTAAAGGGGAGGTCACTGTGAAAGTCACAGTTAAAGGGGCGCTCACAGTTAAACAGGCGGTCACTGTGAAAGTGATAGTTAAAGGGGTGGTCACTGTTGAAGGGGCGGCCACTGTGAAAGTCACAGTTAAAGGGGCGGTCACAGTGAAAGTCACAGTTAAAGGGGCGGTCACAGTGAAAGTCACAGTTAAAGGGGCGGTCACAGTGAAAGTCACAGTTAAAGGGGCAGTCACAGTGTAAGTCACAGTTAAAGGGGCGGCCACTGTGAAAGTCACAGTTAAAGGGGCGGCCACTGTGAAAGTCACAGTAAAAGGGGCGGTCACAGTTAAAGGGGCGGTCACAGTGAAAGTCACAGTTAAAGGGGCAGTCACAATGTAAGTCACAGTTAAAGGGGCAGGCACTGTAGAGGTCACTGTTATGGGGGAAACTTGATATCTTTTTACAACACACGGAAACATAAAATGAAATAGATGAAATATGCCCATGCGAAGCCGGGTCCTTCTGCTAGTATATTATATATATAAAAATGAGTTTCTGTCTGTCTGTCTGTCTAGACATCTGTCTGGACGTTCTTTATGCGCGACCAAACACTGGACCGATCTTCACCAAATTTGGCACACAGGGGAGGTTTTAGACCGGGTCTCAGCTCTCTAGGACGTACCATTTCTGAGATATTTCCAAAAAATGAGCCACCCCAATACAAGCCTGCAAGTCTTTCTCTTCAAATCCCAACTGCTATAAGCAAATTTTTTGCTCCAGGTTTCCATAACAACCCAGCCATTTTTTTTTACTGCTTAAAGGGGCGGGCACTGTGGAGGTCACTGTTATTAAATTAGCGGGCACTGTGGAGGTCACTGTTATTAAATGGGCAGGCACTGTGGAGGTCACTGTTAGTAAAGGGGCGGGTGCTATGAAGTTCCCTGCTAAAGGGGCGGGCACTGTGAAATTCAATGTTAAAGGGGCGGTCACTGTAAAAGTCACTGTTAAAGGGGCGGTCACTGTGAAAGTCACTGTTAAAGGGGCGGTCAATGCTAAAAGTTGGGTTACTGTTAAAGGGGTGGTCACTGTGGAGGTCACTTTTAAAACTGGCGGGCACTGTGGAGGTCAATGTTAAAGGGGCGGGCACTGTGGAGGTCATTGTTAAAGGGGCGGGCACTGTGGAGCTCATTGCTAAAGGGGCGGGTACTGTAGAGGTCACTGTTATGGGAGAAACTGTCAATATCTTTTTACGCCACACGGAAACATAAAATAAAATAGATGAAATATATCCGTGTGAAGCCGGGTCCTTCTGCTAGTGTGTATATATATATGACCAGATGACCTGGCCTCCACAGTCACCAGACCTGAACCCAATCGAGATGGTTTGGGGTGAGCTGGACCGCAGAGTGAAGGCAAAAGGGCCAACAAGTGCTAAGCATCTCTGGGAACACCTTCAAGACTTTTGGAAGACCATTTCAGGTGACTACCTCTTGAAGCTCATCAAGAGAATGCCAAGAGTGTGCAAAGCAGTAATCAAAGCAAAAGGTGGCTACTTTGAAGAACCTAGAATATGACATATTTTCAGTTGTTTCACACTTTTTTGTTATGTATATAATTCCACATGTGTTAATTCATAGTTTTGATGCCTTCAATGTGAATCTACAATTTTCATAGTCATGAAAATAAAGAAAACTCTTTGAATGAGAAGGTGTGTCCAAACTTTTGGTCTGTACTGTATATATATACATATATTTTTACATTTATACCTCTATTTCGCCATAGCAATCTGCACCTGCTAGGGGTTGTGCGGGCTGAAATTTTCCATATTTTTCTCTTTGTAGTACGTATTGGAGGCGTGGCGATCTCCAAGCAGTCAAGCACACCTGTCCAGAATCTGCCCCCTGGAGGCTGGTTTTAAAGTCAGTATAAAACTGAGTCTGCTTATACAGCACCTACCAGTAACCATTAGGTTCCAGGAGAAGTATAAAGTGGGCTCAGCATGCATGTGAGTACTTGCATCCCTGGATCCGATGAAAGCTGTAATGGCACCGGACGGGGTTAAAAGCAGAGTGTGCTTGGCATGCATGCTGTACCTGCGCTCCCTGGACTTTATGTGGCTGTCATGGCCCATAAAAGGTAGGAACTAGTGTTAGGGACCACTCATGAAGGCAACCTTGACGCGGTGAGTGGCTTATTACGCTTTGGCCAAAATGTACACCAATGCCTTATTCAACATCCAGCATAAAGGCAAGGCAGAGTGCTGGTTGCAGTGTGCGATTGCATTTTGTGTTTTTACATTTATACCTCTATTTCGCCATAGCAATCTGCACCTGCTAGGGGTTGTGCGGGCTGAAATTTTCCATATTTTTCTCTTTGTAGTACGTATTGGAGGCGTGGCGATCTCCAAGCAGTCAAGCACACCTGTCCAGAATCTGCCCCCTGGAGGCTGGTTTTAAAGTCAGTATAAAACTGAGTCTGCTTATACAGCACCTACCAGTAACCATTAGGTTCCAGGAGAAGTATAAAGTGGGCTCAGCATGCATGTGAGTACTTGCATCCCTGGATCCGATGAAAGCTGTAATGGCACCGGACGGGGTTAAAAGCAGAGTGTGCTTGGCATGCATGCTGTACCTGCGCTCCCTGGACTTTATGTGGCTGTCATGGCCCATAAAAGGTAGGAACTAGTGTTAGGGACCACTCATGAAGGCAACCTTGACGCGGTGAGTGGCTTATTACGCTTTGGCCAAAATGTACACCAATGCCTTATTCAACATCCAGCATAAAGGCAAGGCAGAGTGCTAGTTGCAGTGTGCGATTGCATTTTGTGTTTTTACATATATATATATATATATATATATATATATATATAGAGAGAGAGAGAGAGAGAGAGAGAGAGAAAGAAAGACAATGCAGCAGCACCCTGAAAATCAGATAAAGTACAATAATGCCATAGTCACAAAAATATATTCTAGTGCTAATGCTACGCCTTTTTATAAAGTGAGATGCTTGGCAAATGCATTTTGTACAAAACCATCTGAGCCCGTCTACCGTACGTCAAGGTGATCTCTGTAATACTACCTGTTATGCGCCATAATGACTGCCATAAAGTTCAGGAAGTGTTGGATCCACCTGCATGCTGGGTCCACTCTGCCTTTTATATACTTCTGATATATATGAATGCATAATATGTGGGAAAGTACTACTGATGTTTTAGCCATAATATATTTATATATATTATAATCTCTTATATTTATATAAAAATGAATTTCTGTCTGTCTAGACGTCTGTCTGAATGGACGTTCTTTATGCACGACCATACGACTGGACCGATCTTCACCAAATTTGGCACACAGGTACATCAGGTGTCCGGGAAGGTTTTAGACCAACAAATCCCAACTGCCATAAACACAGTTTTACTCCAGGTTTCCATAACAACCCAGCTATTTTTCTTTACTGCTTAAGGGGGCGGGCATAGTGGAGGTCAGTGTTATTAAAAGGGCGGGCACTGTGGAGGTCACTGTTATTAAAGGGGGGGGCGCTATGAAGGTCCCTGTTAAAGGGGTGGTCACTGTGAAAGTAACTGTTAAAGGGGCTTTCACTGTGAAAGTCACTGTTAAAAGGGACGGCCACTGTGAAAGTCACTGTTAAAGGGGAGGTCACTGTAAAAGTCACTGTTAACCCCTTAAGGACCGGGCTCATTTTCACCTTCAGGACCAGGCCATTTTTTGCTAATCTGACCAGTGTCACTTTATGTGTGAATAACTTTAAAACGCTTTTACTTATCCAGGCCATTCTGAGATTGTTTTTTTCGTCACACATTGTACTTCATGACACTGGTAAAATGGAGTAAAAAAAAAATCTTTTTTGTTTATAAAAAAATACCAAATTTACTGAAACATTAGCAAATTTCCAAGATTAAATTTCTCTACTTCTATAATACATAGTAATACCTCCAAAAATAGTTATTAATTTACATTCCCCATATGTCTACTTTATGCTTGGATCATTTTGGGAATGCCATATTATTTTTTGGGGACGTTACAAGGCTTAGAAGTTTAGAAGCAAATCTTAAAATTTTTCAGAAAATTTCAAAAAAACACTTTTTCAGGACCAGTTCAGTTCTGAAGTCATTTTGTGAGGCTTACATAATTGAAACCACCCAAAAATGACCCCATTTTACAAACTGCACCCCTCAAGGTATTGAAAACTGATTTTTACAAACTTTGTTAACCCTTTAGGTGTTCCACTTTTTTGAAAGATTTTCCATTTGAATCAAATTTTTTTCAGTTGCAAAGCAAGGGTTAACAGCCAAACAAAACTCAATAATTATGGCCCTGATTCTGTAGTTTACAGAAACACCCCATATGTGGTCACATGGCAGGGTGCAGAAGGTAAGGAATGCCATACGGTTTTTGGAAGGCAGATTTTGCTGGACTGTTTTTTTTACACCATGTCCCATTTGAAGCCCCCCTGATGCACCCCTAGAGTAGAAACGTGACCCCATTTTGGAAACTACAGGATAGGGTGGCAGTTTTGTTGGTACTATTTTAGGGTACATATAATTTTTGGTTGCTCTATATTACACTTTTTGTGAGGCAAGGTAACATGAAATAGCTGCTTTGGCACCGTTTTTATTTTTTGTTATTTACAACATTCATCTGACAGGTTAGATCATGCGGCATTTTTATAGAGCAGGTTATTACGGATGCGGCGATACCTAATATGTCTACTTTTCATTTATTTATGTAAGTTTTACATAATTATTTCATTTTTGAAACAAAAAAAATCATTTAGTGTCTCCATAGTCCGAGAGCCATCGTTTTTTCAGTTTTTAGGCGATTATCTTGGGTATGGTATGATTTTTGTAGGATAAGATGATGGTTTGATTGGCACTATTTTGGGGTGCGTATGACTTTTTGATCGCTTACAATTACACTTTTTGTGATGTAAGATGGCAAAAAAATAGCTTTTTTTACACCGTTTTTTTTTACGGTATTCACCTGAGGGGTTAGGTCATGTGATATTTTTATAGAGCAGGTTATTACAGATGTGGCGATACCTAATATGTAGAGTTGAGCGAACCCGAACTGTAAAGTTCGCGTTCGTACCGAACTTTTGGTTTTTCGGCACCCGGACCCGAACCCGAACATTTACGTAAAAGTTCGGGTTCGGCGCTTTCTTAAGGGTTTTTGAAAGGCTGCACAGCAGCCAATTAACAAGTGTCATACTACTTGCCCCAAAAGGCCATCACAGCCATGCCTACTATTGGCATGGCTGTGATTGGCCAACTGCAGCATGTGACCCAGCCTCTATTTAAGCTGGAGTCACGTAGCGCCGCCCGTCACTCTGCTCGGATTAGTGTAGGGAGAGGCTGCAGCTGCTGTGAGGGAGAGATCAGGGAGAAATCTTATGAAGAACTGCTTTTTCACTCAGCGATCTACAGCAAATGTGTTTTGTGGGTGCAGTGCACATTTTTTTTTAAGCCTGCCCTGAGCCAACTACTGCTGAAAACGATATTTTTTTACTTCAGTTTGTCAATATCAATACATAATCGGCAGCCATTTTATGCAATGATAGTGCACCAGCACAGGATATCTGCATGTCTGCAAGTCCAGAAATACAGCTTTTTGCTTACTGGGGTTAAAAAAACCAACTTTTTTTTCATACAGTGCACATCTAGGATTAGACGTGCATAAGTGAGTGTCACATTTAGGCCATAAATACAGCTTTTTGCTTACTGGGGTGAAAAAAAACCCCATCTGTTTTATATAGTGCACATCTAGGATTAGACATGCATAAGTGAGTGTCATATTTAGGCCATAAATACAGCTTTTTGCTTACTGTGGTGAAAAAAAACCATTTGTTTAATATAGTGCACATCTACGATTAGACGTGCATAAGTGAGTGTCACATTTAGGCCAGAAATACAGCTTTTTGCTTACTTTTTTTTCATACAGTGCACATCTAGGATTAGACGTGCATAAGTGAGTGTCACATTTAGGTCAGAAATACAGCTTTTTGCTTACTGGGGTGAAAAAAACCCTCTGATATACTGCACATCTGGGATTAGACACACATAAGTGACTGTGAAATTTAGGCCACAAATACGGCTTTCTCATACTGGTGCATACTTGGGTGAAAAAAAACATCTGTTTCATATACTGCACATCTGGGATTAGACATGCATAAGTGACTGTCACATTTAGGCCAGAAATACGGCTTTGTGCTTACTGGGGTAATAAAAAAAACTCTCATATACTGCACATCTGGGATTAGACGTGCATAAGTGTCACATTTAGGCCAGAAATACGGCTTTTTGGTTACTGGGGTGAAAAAAAACTCTAATATACTGCACATCTGGGATTACACATGCATAAGTGACTGTCACATTTTGGCCAGAAATACGGCTTTTTGGTTACTGGGGTGAAAAAACCCTCTGATATACTGCACATCTGGTATTAGACGTGCATAAGTTACTGTGAAATTTAGGCCACAAATACCACTGTCATATAGAGTTTAAAAGAAAAATTTGTGTGCAATACCTTACATCAAGGTTTTTATTGGTGGTTAATTATTTTTAACAGACTTAACCAATTTTTACTTTGCTTTGTGAACGCTAACTATGAGGCAAACATCTAATAAGGGACGCGGTCATGGTGGTGTTGGTGGAGCCCCTGGTGCAGGGAGAGGACGTGGCCGTTCTGCCACAGCTACACGTCCTACTGAACCTACTACCTCAGGTCCCAGTAGCCGCCAGAATCTACAGCGATATTTGGTCGGGCCTAATGCCATTCTAAGGATGGTAAGGCCTGAGCAAGTACAGGGAATACCACCTCAGCACATCTCTGATGATGACGAAACACAGGTGCCAACTGCTGCATCTTTCTGCAGTGTGCAGACCGAAAAGGAGGTCAGGGAGGAAGACTGGGTGAAAGACGATGTAGGGGACAATGAGGTCCTAGACCACACATGGAATGAAGGTCGTGCCACTGACTTTCAGAGTTCGGAGGAAAAGGCAGTGGCGAGACCGAGCCAACAGCGTAGCAAAAGAGGGAGTAGGGTGCAAAAGCAGAGCAGCCATCGCCAAAACAGTTTGTCTGCTACTGGCCACCGTCACCAGGGACCGAGCACACCAAAGGCAGCTTCAAGGAGTTACCTGGCATGGCACTTCTTCACAGAATATGCTGACGACAAGACCCGAGTGGTTTGCACGCTGTGCCATCAGAGCCTTAAGCGAGGCATTAATGTTCTGAACACTAGCACAACCTGCATGACCAGGCATCTACAAGCGCGACACGGGCTGCAGTGGAGTAAGCACCTTCAAAACCAAGAAAGGGCTCAGGCCCCTCCTGCTCCCTCTTCTGCTGCTGCCTGGGCCTCTTGCTCCGCCTCTGGAGGAACGTTGGCACCTGTCGCCCAGCAAACAGAGGATGTGCCACCAACAACACCACCTCCATCACCAAGCATCTCCATAATGTCACACGGAAGCGTTCAGCTCTCCATCTCACAAACCTTTAATAGAAAGCGTAAATTCCCACCTAGCCACCCTCGATCCCTGGCCCTGAATGCCAGCATTTCTAAACTACTGACCTTTGAAATGCTGTAATTCAGGCTGGTGGACACAGACAGCTTCAAACAGCTCATGTCGCTTGCTGTCCCACAGTACGTCGTTTCCAGCCGCAACTACTTCTCCAGGAGAGCCGTGCCCTCCCTGCACAACCAAGAATCGGATAAAATCAATTGTGCACTGCGCAACGCCATCTGTGGCAAGGTCCACCAAACCACAGATATGTGGACCAGTAAGCACGGCCAGGGACGCTATATCTCCCTAACTGAACACTGGGTAAATGTAGTGACGGCTGGCCCCCAGGCGGAGAGTTTTTTGACGCACGTCCTTCTGCAGCCAAGGATCATTCTTTGCCTCCTGTTGCCTCCTCTTCCTACTGGACTTCCTCCTCCTCTTCTACCACCTTCTCATCTGGTCAGCGACAGACCTTCACCACCAACTTCAGCACAGCCAGGGGTAAACGTCAGCAGGCCGTTCTGAAACTGATGTGTTTGGGGGACAGGCCCCACACCGCGCAGGAGTTGGGGCGGGGTATAGAACAACAGACCGACGAGTGGTTGCTGCCAGTGAGCCTCAAGCCTGGCCTGGTGGTGTGCGATAATGGGCAAAATCTCGTTGCAGCTCTGGGACTAGCCGGTTTGACGCACATCCCTTGCCTGGCGCATGTGCTGAATTTGGTGGTGCAGAAATTCATTCACAACTACCCCAACATTTCAAAGCTGCTGCGCAAAATGCGGGCCGTCTGTGCGCGCTTGCGGCGTTCTCATCCTGCCGCTGCTCGGCTGTCTGCTCTACAGCGTAACTTCGGCCTTCCCGCTCACCGACTCATATGCGACGTGGCCACCAGGTGGAACTCCACCTTGCACATGCTAGAGAGACTGTGCGAGCAGCAGCAGGCCATAGTGGAGTTTCAGCTGCAGCACGCACGGGTGAGTCGCACTGCGGAACAGCACCACTTCACCACCAATGACTGGGCCTCCATGCGAGACCTGTGTGCCCTGTTACGCTGTTTCAAGTACTCCATCAACATGGCCAGTGGCGATGACGCCGTTATCAGCGTTACAATACCACTTCTATGTCTACTTGAGAAAACACTTAGGGCAGTGATGGCTAACCTTGGCACTCCAGCTGTGGTAAAACTACAACTCCCAAGATGCCACCCTTGCTTGGCTGCTCTCAGAACTCTATAGAAATAAATGGAGCATGCTGGGAGTCGTAGTTTCACCACAGCTGGAGTGCCAAGGTTAGCCATCACCGACTTAGGGCGATGATGGAAGAGGATGTGGCCCAGGACGAGGAGGAGGAAGAGGGGTCATCTCTAACACTTTCAGGCCCGTCTTTTAGAAGTGGCTCAGAAAGAGGATTTTTGCAACAGCAGAGGCCAGGTACAAATTTGGCAAGCCAGGGCCCACTACTGTAGGACGAGGAGGAGGAGGATGAGGACGAGGAAGAGGATGGGGATGAAGCATGTTCACAGCTCGGGCCCATCACTGGTGCGTGGCTGGGGGGATACGGAGGACGCAGACGATACGCCTCCCACAGAAGACAGCTTGTCCTTACCTCTGGGCAGCCTGGCACACATGAGCGACTACATGCTGCAGTGCCTGCACAACGACAGCAGAGTTGCCCACATTTTAACATTTGCTGACTACTGGGTGGCCACCCCGCTGGATCCCCGTTACAAAGACAATGTGCTGTCCTTAATTCCCTCACTGGAGCGTGATCGGAAGGTGCGCGACTACAGGCGCATGCTGGTAGATGCACTTCTGAGAGCATTCCCGACTGATGCCGGGGGACAAGTGGAAGCACAAGGCGAAGGCAGGGGAGGAGGAAGAGGTCACCAACGCAGCTGTGTCCGCGCCAGCACCTCAGAAGGCAGGGTTAGCATGGCCGACATGTGGAAAAGCTTTGTCGCCTCGACGCAACAACCGGCCCCAACTGCTGATATGGAGCGTGTTAGCAGGAGGCAGCATTTGAACAACATGGTGGAACAGTACCTGTGCACACGCCTACACGTACTGACTGATGGTTCTGCCCCATTCAACGTCTCTAAATTGTTCACATGGCCAAAGCTTGCCTTGTATGCCTTGGAGGTGCTGGCCTGCCCTGCAGCCAGTGTACTCTCTAAAAGTGTATTCAGCACGGCGGGAGGCGTCAGAACTTGTCTGTACCTTGTGCAGAATAGACAGTTCTAACAGCCTCAACCATCCATCCTTTTACTCAAGTGCACTTATTCCTTTTTTTTTTTTTTATATGTCCCAATATTTTGAGGGCTACCCCTATGTAAAAATGCAAAATCACACACATCTGTGTTGGCTACCTATTGCTCCTTCGCCACTGCTTCCACCTAGACCGCAACGTGAGCCTACACGGCCACATCCACCCATTCACCGCCTCCTCAACCTCTTCCTCCTACATCATTCCTAATTTTTATTTTTTTAAGGTCTTTTATGTTTTTTTTATTAATTTCCCTATCCACATTTGTTTGCAGAGCATTTGCCATGCTCTTAAGCACATTTTGCTGCCTTTTGCAGCCCTCTAGCTCTTTCCATGAAATTTTTACAGCCATTTTAGTGCTCAAAAGTTCGGGTCCCCATTGACTTCAATGGGGTTCGGGGTCAAGTTCGGGTCCCGAACCTGAATTTTTTTTTCAAGTTCGGTCGAACCTGCCGAACCCGAACATCCAGGTGTCTGTCTGCTCAACTCTACTAATATGTGTAGTGAATTATTTTTATTTTTTTTAATCAGTGATGTGTTTTTTTATTTTTACATTTTTTTCACTTTCTTTTTACATTTTTTTGACCCAGACTCACTTGGTTCTTGAAGATCCAGTGGGTCTGATGTCTGTATAATAAAATACAGTACACTACATAGTGTACTGTACTGTATTTTCACTTTACACTTAGTCTGATCAGACTTCTGCCTTTAGCAGAAGTCTGATCAGCACCATGGAAAGCCGGAAGCCTGTGAAGGCATCCGGCTGCCATGGTAACCATCACCCGCTGCCACAACAGAGCAGCGGGTGATGGGGAGGGAGGAGGGCCCACTACCTGTGTGATCCCGTCAAGAATTGGGGGCTGAAAAGGCACAGCAGCCCCCGATGGGAGAGGGAGGGAGCTCCCTCCCTGTTAACTCCTTCCATACAGCGGTCCCTACAGACCACGGCAGGGAAGGGGTTAAACGGCTGACATCACAGCACAGATGTCAGCCGTTTTAAGCAGAGCGTCAGCAATGTGCTGACACTCTGCTTGCTAACCGCTCGGCCATCCTGGAAATGAGAGGGAGGGGGCGGGATGATCGCGCGCAAGCCTGCCGGCCCCATCAGCACCGCCCGCACATTTCCCCCTGCACAGCCCGCCGGCAGATAATGAGGGCTGCAGGGGGGGGGGGCTAAAAATAAAAATGTAGGTCATTTTGAAGTTTCTGATCCCCGCCGTCACGGATCGCAGGGATCAGAAACTTCCGACAGCGCTGCAAACCGCAGGTTTCTGATTTCAGCAGGCACCCAGTTCCAATCACTGCCTGCTGCACGGCGGTGATCGGAAATACACATGACGTATCGGTACGTCATGTGTCCTTAAGTATCGGGACATCATGACGTACCGGTACGTCATGTGTCCCCAAGAGGTTAAAGGGGCGGTCACTGTGAAAGTCACTGTTAAAGGGGAGGTCACTGTGAAAGTCACTGTTAAAGGGGAGGTCACTGTGAAAGTCACTGTTAAAGGGGCGGGCATTGTGAAGGTCACTGTTAAAGGGGCGACCACTATGAAGGTCACTGTTAAAGGGGTGGTCAATGCTAAAGGGGCGGTCACTGTGGAGGTGTCATGGCCGGCTCTGACTATGTGCGGAGGTCGGCCAGAATAGCAGCACGTGTTTAGTGTTTTTTTTGGAGTCGTGCTGGATCCGCCTCCCATCAGGTGCACTGGGTGGGGTCATTAGTTTAAATGGATTTCAATTCCAGTGCTCTGAGCGGGTTTTAGAAATCAGTCTGGCGTAGGAAGCAAGCAAGCAAGTAAGGAAGGTTGTCTGTACCAGCTCAGATAAGATAAGTGTGGTTTCTGTTTTTGTTGTTTGCTGTTTTAGTTGTGTTTGTGTCATCTCTCCCATCCAGGTTCTGTGCGAGCAGGCTGCTCCTATTTCCCCTTTTCACCATCTCAGGGAATTTAGGGTGTATTAGCCCAGACATGAGGACACAGCATTTCTACCACCAAGGTCTGCATGTGGGCTGAGCAGTGCAGGGAGAGAGGTCAGGGATTAGCTAGGAGGTGACCCTTCCCCTGCTTCTCGCTCAGAGCCTGGTTGTTGGTTTATCTGTGTGTCTGAGTGCTTGTCCGCCGTGACATTATAACCCGCCAAACTTTGACTGTCATTGCTCAGCGGTTTTGTGATGGCGTCAATTGAAGCGTTAGTTGACCGCATGCAGGGGCTATCCCTAGAGGTTGCGGAGCTACGTGGTTCGGTCACACGGTGTCAGAATGCTCTGGCAACAGGTGCAGGTCAAATTTGTGTGGAGCCTAAAGTGGCTCTTCCTGATCGATTTTCAGGGGGTACGGATGACTTTATCCGTTTTAGAGAATCCTGCAAATTGTATTTTCGGCTGCGTCCATCGTCGTCAGGTGATGAGAGTCAGAGGATAGGAATAATCATTTCTCTGCTTAAAGGGGACACGCAATCCTGGGCCTTTTCTCTGCCACCCGGTTCTCTGGCCCTCCGGTCGGTGGAGGAATTTTTTAAGGCTCTGGGACTAATCTACGATGACCCAGATCGGGTCTCGATGGCGGATTCGAGGTTACGTAATTTATTTCAGGGTGAACATACTGCAGAGGCTTACTGTGTTGAGTTTAGGAGATGGGCTACTGAATCAGAGTGGAATGATCCCGCGTTACGTAGTCAGTTTTGTCAAGGGTTATCTGAGAGATTGAAGGATGCCCTTGCTTTTCATGAATACCCAGACTCTTTGGAGAATGCCATATATTTAGCAGTAATGTTAGATAGACGTATCAGAGAGAGGTGTAGGGCTCCCTCCGCGCAAGGGATCCCTTCTGTGAGTGGTTTCGTCTCTACTGCCTCCCCGGGTGATGTTACAGGTAACTCTGGGATAGCGGAGGAACCCATGCAGCTGGGTCAGGTTTCTTGCCATTCTAATAGTAGAGACTTTAGGAAATTGCACAAACTGTGTTACTATTGTGGAAAGAGTGGTCATTTTATTTTTGCTTGTCCTTATGTTAAACCGCAGGTGGAAGTGAAAAAGAAAGAAAAAAAATTTCCCTGTCACTTGGTAGCGTGAATGGTGTGGTGGAGCAGGCAGGTATGCAAGCTCCCTGCAGTTCCCGTTTTCTCCTTCCAGCTGTGGTGGCGCTAGAGTCAAGAATTTTTTGTTGTTGAAGTATTCCTTGATTGTGGTGCTGGGGTAAACCTAATTGACTCTCTTTTTCTTCAAAATCTAGGACTAAGTACTTGCACTTTAGAGAATGAGATTCGAGTTTTCGCAATTGATTCTTCCCCTCTTTCTCAAAGGATTCTTACTCACATTGTTCATGGTATTCACTTAAGGGTGGGTGATTCACATGTTGAGATTATTTCTTGTTTTGTCATGAAGGATTTGCCAGCTCCTATAGTTTTGGGGTTGCCATGGTTGACTAAACATAACCCAATTATAGACTGGCAAGCGAGACAAATCATTGGTTGGAGTGAGTTTTGTTCGGATAATTGTCTTGGCACATCTATCTCTGGGGTGTCCACTACGATTTTACCTCAGTATCTCTCAGATTTTGCGGATGTCTTTTCGGAGGGTGGGGCTCAGGAATTACCCCCTCATCGAGACTATGATTGTCCAGTTAATCTCATCCCTGGGGCTAAATTGCCAAAATCTCGGCTTTACAACCTTTCTCAACCCGAAAGAGAGGTCATGTGAAAGTATATCGCCGAGAGTTTGGCAAAAGGTCATATTAGGCCATCTAAGTCTCCGGTGGCAGTAGGCTTGTTCTTTGTAAAGAGAAAAAGGATGGATCGCTGAGACCGTGTTTGGATTTCCAGGAATTGAACCGTATTACGGTCCGGGATCCATATCCCCTGCCTTTGATTTCTGACCTTTTCGATCAGATTGTGGGAGCCAAGGTGTTCTCCAAGTTGGATTTGAGAGGGGCCTACAACCTGATCAGAATCAAGGAGGGGGATGAGTGGAAAACGGCCTTCAATACGCACGAGGGTCATTTTGAGAATCTGGTTATGCCTTTTGGGTTGACGAATGCGCCAGTAGTATTTCAGCGATTCATCAATGACATTTTTCATCACCTGGTGGGGAGGTTCGTGGTGGTTTATTTGGATGACATTTTAATTTATTCTCCTGATCTGAAGACCCATTAGGATCATGTGAGACAGGTTTTGATGATCCTTCGGGAGAATAAATTATATGCTAAATTGGAGAAATGTTTATTTTCGGTGCAGGAGCTTCCGTTCTTGAGATATCTGCTTTCTGACTCTGGTTTTCGTATGGACCCCGAAAAGGTCCGGGCGGTTCTGGAATGGGACCGACCAGAGAATCAGAAAGCTTTGATGCGGTTCTTGGGGTTTACTAATTATTATAGGAAATTTATTTCAAACTATTCCACCATTGTAAGACCTCTCACGGATATGACTAAGAAGGGCGCTGACGTCTCTGTCTGGTCGGATGAGGCATTGCAGGCCTTTTCGGCTATTAAGGAGTGTTTTGCGTCTGCTCCCATTCTGTCGCAGGGTTCATCTCCTTGCAAATGGGTCCCGTGTGCTTTTTTCTCCAAGAAGCTCTCGGTCGCCGAGAGGAATTATGATGTTGGAGATAGAGAGTTGCTGGCTATCAAGTTGGCCTTTGAGGAATGGCGTCACTGGTTGGAGGGGGCGTCTCACCCCGTTACGGTATATACAGACCATAAGAATTTGGCTTACTTGCAATCTGCCAAGCGTCTGAACCCTAGACAGGCCAGATGGTCACTGTTTTTTACCAGGTTCAATTTTGTGGTTACCTTTCGCCCAGGGGTTAAGAACGTCAAGGCAGATCCTTTGTCTCGCAGCTTTCCTGGGGGAGGTGATTCAGAGGATCCTGCTCCGATTTTGGCTGATGGGGTGGTGGTCTCCGCTCTGTACCCCGAATTGGAGATGGAGGTGTTGGGAGCCCAGGAGGGGGCTCCTGGTTCTTGTCCCCCAGGGAGGTTGTTTGTTCCTGAGGGCCTGCGATACAAGGTATTTAGGGAACATCATGATACTGTCCTTGCTGGGTATCCTGGTGGTAAGTCCACCTGTGATCTGGTATCCCGGAGGTTCTGGTGGCCAGGGTTACGTAAGAGCATTGAGGATTACGTGGCAGCTTGTGAAACCTGTGCTCGGTCAAAGGTTGCTCATACTCGACCGGCTGGTTCACTTCTTCCATTGTCTATTCCGTCTCGTCCCTGGACGCACTTGTCTATGGACTTTATTACGGATCTACCGAGTTCCTCTGGGAGAACAGTAATTTTGGTGGTAGTTGACCGTTTCAGTAAAATGGCTCACTTCACATCTTTAACTAGTCTGCCTAACGCCAAGACCCTTGCGCAGATTTTTGTGGATAATATTGTGAAATTGCAT
Organism: Bufo gargarizans; assembly: GCF_014858855.1. Classification (NCBI taxonomy): domain Eukaryota; kingdom Metazoa; phylum Chordata; class Amphibia; order Anura; family Bufonidae; genus Bufo; species Bufo gargarizans. The sequence goes on from NC_058080.1 coordinate 73,032,862, forward strand.
GGTATTCCTTCGGATGTGGTCTCCGATAGGGGCACGCAGTTTGTCTCCAGGTTTTGGAGGGCGTCCTGCTCTCGGCTTGGCATTCAACTTTCATTCTCTTCGGCTTTTCATCCGCAGTCGAATGGACAGACAGAGCTCACTAATCAAAACCTGGAGACCTACTTGAGGTGCTTTGTGGCTGAGAATCAGGAGGACTGGTCCTCATTCTTGTCTCTAGCAGAATTTTCTTTGAATAACTGTAGGCAGGAGTCCACGGGTAAGTCGCCGTTTTTTGGTGCATACGGCTTTCATCCTCAGTTTGGTACCTTTTCTGGGACTGGTTCCTCGGGATGCCAGAGGAGGAGAGATTTTTTTCTGCATTGTCTTCCATCTGGCGGAAGATCCAAGGGAATTTGGAGAAGATGGGTGAGAGGTATAAGCGAATGGCTGACAAGAGACGTGTGACTGGTCCGGACCTGTGTGTGGGTGATCTGGTATGGTTGTCCACTAAAAATATTAAGTTGAGAGTGCCATCTTGGAAACTGGGTCCAAGATTTATCGGTCCGTACAAAATATCTGCAGTGATCAACCCAGTAACGTTTCGGCTGGATCTTCCGCAAACTTGGAGGATTCATGATGTGTTCCACAGGTCTTTACTGAAAAAATACGCGAAACCGGTGAAACCATCGCCGCTTTCTCCTCCTGTTCTGGTCGATGGAAATTTGGAGTTCGAGATCTCCAGGGTTCTCGACTCTAGAGTTCTTCGGGGTTCCCTTCAGTATCTGGTACACTGGAGGGGATACAGCCCTGAGGAGAGGATGTGGGTTCCTGCACTGGATGTCAGTGCCAGCCGACTGGTGAGGGCTTTTCATAGATCCCATCTGGATAAGTTTGGTCCGGGGTGTCCGGAGGTCACCCATAGAAGAAGGGGTACTGTCATGCCCGGCTCTGACTATGTGCGGAGGTCGGCCAGAATAGCAGCACGTGTTTAGTGTTTGTTTTGGAGTCGTGCTGGATCCGCCTCCCATCAGGTGCACTGGGTGGGGTCATTAGTTTAAATGGCTCTCAATTCCAGTGCTCTGAGTGGGTTATAGAAATCAGTCTGGCCTAGGAAGCAAGCAAGCAAGGAAGGAAGGTTGTCTGTCCCAGCTCAGATAAGATAAGTGTGGTTTCTGTTTTTGTTGTTTGCTGTCTTAGTTGTGTTTGTGTCATCTCTCCCATCCAGGTTCTGTGCGAGCAGGCTGCTCCTATTTCCCCTTTTCACCATCTCAGGGAATTTAGGGTGTATTAGCCCAGGCATGAGGACACAGCATTCCTACCACCAAGGTCTGCATGTGGGCTGAGCAGTGCAGGGAGAGAGGTCAGGGATTAGCTAGGAGGTGACCCTTCCCCTGCTTCTCGCCCAGAGCCTGGTTGTTGGTTTATCTGTGTGTCTGAGTGCTTGTGTAACAGTCCTACAGGCTTACCTGAGTCAGAGGACAGCTGGCTGGAGGTAGGAGTGGAGCCCAGTGGCAAGGACCGCAGGCAGGTAGTAGGTGCAGGAAGTCTGGCAGAGGCGTAGTCGGTAGGCAGGCGGTGGGTCAGGGCAGGCGGCAGTAAGCGTGGTCAGACAATCCGGATGGCAACGGTGGTAGCAGTTCAGTAGGTAGGGGCAAAGCAGAAGAGTAGTCGGTAGACAATTCCTGGTCAGCAGTGGACTTCCAGTAGTAGCAAGAGCAGCAGACGAGGAGAAGCTTGATCAAGGCTCAGGAGCTCAATAATCAGCAAGCTAGAGTGCAAGGGGCTGGACTTATATAGGGAAGTACCAGGTGTGGGGAATCAAGGGTGATGAGCAAGGCTTGGCAAGACTGAGGTTACATAATAGGTTTCAGGGAGGAATGTCCAGAGAGGATGGTAGCCTAGTAAGCAGGGCTACTGCCTGGGATGTGGCTGGTCACGGGTTCGAATCCTGACAGTACTCCCCCCCTTCCAAGGTGACCTCCGGGCACCGCAGGGGCAGGCTTACCAGGGTGCCGTTGGTGGAACTCTTTTACCAGTCTGGGGGCGTGGACATTCTCTTCTGGCTCCCAGGAGTTATCCTCGGGAGGGTAACCCTCCCACCCAATTAGGTATTGTAGTCTTCCCCGGTGGATCCTGGAGTCGAGGATCTTTGCGACAACGTATTCTTCTTCACCCTGTACCCTCACGGGTGGTGGTGGGGGCGAGTGGCGGCCTGTGAAGGTGTTCTCCACGTATGGCTTTAGGAGTGAGCAATGGAAGACAGGGTGCACCCTAATGGAGTCCGGAAGGTCGAGCCGTAACGTGACCTCATTGATTTGTGCGGTGAACGGGAACGGACCCATGTATCTTTGGGCCAACTTTTTGGAGGGGACCTTCAATCTGAGGTTCCTGGTGGACAGCCACACCTTGTCTCCCACATGGAAGCCCGGGGTGGGTTTGCGACGTCTGTCTGCTCCCTGTTTAAAACGCCTCTGGGCGAGGTGGAGGTTGTCTATAATGTTCTTTTGTGCCTCCTGTAGGGTTGTTAGGCGTTCGGCCACTGCTGGGAGGGTGGAGGCGACGGGCAGGTGGGGAATGAACACCGGGTGCGAGCCTGTGTTAGCAAAGAAGGGGCTGTGCTTGGTTGAGCTGTGCTCAGCATTGTTGTAGATGAACTCGGCCGTGGGGAGATGGTCAAGCCAGTCATCCTGCAGGTGGGAGCTGAAACAGCGTAGGTACTGCTCTAGGGTCTGATTCGTTCTCTCAGTCTGCCCGTTTGACTGAGGGTGGAAAGCAGAGGACAGGTTCACTTTAACCCCGAGCGCCAGGCAGAAGTTCTTCCAGAACTTTGAGGCAAATTGTACGCCTCGGTCGGAGACCACGTCGTCCGGGATCCCATGCAGCCTGAAGACCTCTCTGAGAATTAGATCGGCCGTCTGTTTGGCGGTGGGTATGCCTTTGTAGGGGATGAAATGGGCCATCTTGGTGAGACGGTCGACCACGACCAGGATGGTGTTCATCCCTTTTGAAGGAGGAAGGTCTACCACAAAGTCCATGGAGATCGAGCCCCATGGGCGGGAGGGAATAGGGAGGGGTTGTAACAGACCCACGGGAGAGGAACGAGGAGTCTTATTGCGGGCACAGACCGCGCACGAGGAGATGTACCTCTTGATGTCCTCCTTGTATGTTGGCCACCAGAAGGAGCGGGAGAGAAGCTCCTGGGTCTTTCTTGTGCCAAAATGGCCGGCCAGCTTGGTGTCATGGTTGAGTTTGAGCACCTTGAGGCGTGCGATTTCTGGTACATATAGTTGTAGGTCCTGATGAAACCAATGACCGTTCTTAAACGTAAGGCTGATATTCCCTGTGGGGTGGGCGAGGAAGGGGTCATTTTCATATCCTTCTTTGATTGTGCCCAGGAGTTCTTTAGAGTAGGTGGCCCCTACAACCCTTCTCTCAGGTAAGATGTTATTTTGGCCCTTGTTACTCTGTGAGGGCTCGGAAAACATTCTGGAGAGGGCGTCAGCCTTGCCGTTTTTTGATCCGGGGCGATAGGTGATGAGAAAGTTGAAGCGGGAAAAGAATAGGCTCCATCTGGCCTGTCTGGCTGAGAGTCTCTTAGCGCTGCGGATGAACTCGAGGTTCTTGTGGTCAGTTAGTACGATTATGGGGTTGGTGGCTCCCTCCAGCAGGTGTCTCCACTCAGAGAAGGCATCCTTGATCGCCAGTAGTTCTTTGTTCCCGATGTCATAGTTCTTCTCGGAGGGGGACATCTGGCGGGAGAAATATGCGCACGGGTGTAATAGCATCTTCTCCCCTGTCCGTTGTGACAAAACTGCCCCCACCGCGGAGTCTGATGCATCCACTTCGACTGTAAATGGGAGCTCGGGGTTCGGGTGGATTAGGATTGGGGCAGAAGTGAAGAGGAGTTTCAACTTGGTGAAGGCCTCCTGGGCCTCGGGTGTCCAAGAGAAGGAGACTGCCTTCTTGGTGAGTTGGGTGATTGGTGCTATGACCTTGGAGAAGTTTCGGATAAACTTCCGATAGAAGTTGGCGAAGCCAATGAATCTTTGTATCTCCTTCTCGTTTTTCGGAACGGGCCAGTTCATCACAGCTTGGACCTTCCCCGGGTCCATACTTAGGCCCTCTGGGGAGATGATGTATCCGAGGAACTGAGTGGTGGTTCGCTCAAACTCGCATTTCTGTAGCTTGATATAGAGAGAGTTCTGTCGGAGTCTCTGCAGTACCCTGCAGACGTGTTCGCGGTGCTGCTCGAGGTCTTCAGAGAAGATCAAGATGTCGTCCAGGTAAACGACTACAAACAGATCCAGCATGTCCCTGAGGACGTCGTTAATGAAGTGCTGGAAGGTGGCGGGAGCATTGCAGAGTCCGAAAGGCATGACCAGGTACTCGAAATGACCATAACGTGTCCGGAAGGCGGTCTTCCATTCGTCCCCAGGGCGGATTCGGACGAGGTTGTAGGCCCCTCGAAGGTCGAGTTTAGTGAAGATCTTCGCTGCCCGGAGTCTCTCAAGGAGTTCTGAAATCAGTGGGAGCGGGTACCGGTTTTTTACGGTTATGTCGTTAAGCTTTCTGTAGTCTATGCAGGGACGCAGGGAGGAGTCTTTTTTCTCTAAGAAGAAAAAGGGGGCTCCCGCGGGGGAGGTGCAGGGCCGGATGAACCCCTTCCTCAGGTCCTCGTCCAGGTACTCTTTCAGAGCCTTGAGTTCAGGCTCTGAGAGGGAGTAGATACTGCCAAAGGGTATTTCGGCCCCGGGCAACAGTTCTATAGGGCAGTCGTAGGGTCGGTGTGGTGGCAGCTTGTCTGCGTTTTTCTTGTCGCAGACATCCTGGAACTCGCGGTATTGAGAGGGTAGCAGATCCTTGATGGATAGTTTTGAGATGGTGGTGTCTTCGGGTGGAAGGACGGGTTTGTGGGAGCAATTTAGCGAGCAGAACTCGGACGGGAATCGTATGCAGCGGGTTTCCCAGTCCACCGAGGGGTTGTGGGTGGCCAACCATGGGATGCCCAAGATCACTGGGAACTTCGGGGAGGCGATCAGAGAGAAGTGGATCTTTTCATGGTGATCTGGTTCTATGAGGAGTTGTAGTTCGGTGGTCTCGTGAGTGGCCGGCCCCGAGGAGAGTGGGGATCCGTCGACGGTTTCCAGGTCAACGGGGGCTGCCTTGATTGTCAGTGGAATATTCTTTTCGCGGGCGAAGGTTAGGTCCATGAAGTTGCCTCCCGCCCCGGAGTCTAACATCGCTGAACAGGTGAGTTGTCGCCCCTCAATCTCGATGAGGATGGGGACGATGAAGTGGGATCCATGAGCCGCCGTGTTGTTATTTTCAGGGGCTGCTGGTGGGGTTGGAGTCTGTGGTTGCTCCTTTAGTTCCGTGACGGCAATAGTCTTTCGGATCTTATGAGGACATTTGATGGCAAAATGACCCGGCTCCCCACAGTAGAGGCAGAGGTTTTTGGCCAGCCGTCTCTCCTTCTCAGCTGTGGATAGAGACCTACGTAGAGCGTCGACCTGCATAGGTTCAGTTGCTGACTGGGGGTCGCGCTGGGCGGTGGAAGAGAAGGAATAAGTGGGTCTGTGGTCCAAGGACCAGAGTCTTTCTTTCTTCCTCTCGGAGAGTCTTTGATCTATCCGGATGCATAACTGAATGAAGTCATCCAGATCGTCCGGGGCCTCAACTCTGGCGAGTTCGTCCTTTATTAATTCGGACAGGCCTCGCCGGAATTGGCTCCTCTGTGCCGCTGGGTTCCAGGTGGTGTCCGTGACCCAACGGCGAAACTCAGCGGTGTATTCGGCGACGGAGCGTCTCCCTTGCCGCAGACTATGTAGTCGCGCCTCGGCTGTCGCACAGCGGTTGGGGTCGTCGAAGACTTGGCTCATTGCGGTGATGAAGTTGTTTAGGTTGTTCAGGAGCTGACTGTTAGTCTCCACGTATGGTGATGCCCATGCTAATGCTTCATCCGTCAGGAGATTGACCATGAATAGCACCTTCTTTTTCTCGGTGGTGAAGGGGGCCGGGTACATCTGAAAATAGATGCGGCATTGGTTTAGAAACCCCCGATACTGGCGTCTGTCACCGCCGAATCTTGATGGGAGTGGCATGCGGGTGTCTGCAGCCGTGCCGCGGACGTCCAGGAGTTGCCTCTGTAGTTCAATAATCTCGCTCTGTTGGCTTTGGACTACGACTTGGAGCTGGGCAAATTTCTCCTGATATGTAGTACCAAATTCTTGAAGTTCAGAGACCTGCTTACGCAGAGTGGCCATTGCGGACTCCATAGTGTGGGCTGATTATTCTGTAACAGTCCTACAGGCTCACCTGAGTCAGAGGACAGCTGGCTGGAGGTAGGAGTGGAGCCCAGTGGCAAGGACCGCAGGCAGGTAGTAGGTGCAGGAAGTCTGGCAGAGGTGTAGTCGGTAGGCAGGCGGTAGGTCAGGGCAGGCGGCAGTAAGCGTGGTCAGACAATCCGGATGGCAACGGTGGTAGCAGTTCAGTAGGTAGGGACAAAGCAGAAGAGTAGTCGGTAGGCAGGCGGTGGGTCAGGGCAGGCGGCAGTAAGCGTGGTCAGACAATCCGGATGGCAACGGTGGTAGCAGTTCAGTAGGTAGGGGCAAAGCAGAAGAGTAGTCGGTAGACAATTCCTGGTCAGCAGTGGACTTCCAGTAGTAGCAAGAGCAGCAGACGAGGAGAAGCTTGATCAAGGCTCAGGAGCTCAATAATCAGCAAGCTAGAGTGCAAGGGGCTGGACTTATATAGGGAAGTACCAGGTGTGGGGAATCAAGGGTGATGAGCAAGGCTTGGCAAGACTGAGGTTACATAATAGGTTTCAGGGAGGAATGTCCAGAGAGGATGGTAGCCTAGTAAGCAGGGCTACTGCCTGGGATGTGGCTGGTCACGGGTTCGAATCCCGACAGCTTGTCTGCCGTGACAGGAGGTCACTGTTAAAGGGGCAGGCACTGTTAAAGGGTCGGGCACTGTGAAGGTCATTGTTAAAGGAGCAGGCACTGTGGAGGTCAATGTTAAAGGAACGGCCACTGTGGAGGTCAATGTGAAAGGGGCGGGTACTGTAGAGGTTATGGGGTAACTGTCAATATCTTTTTACGACACATGGAAACATAAAATTAAATAGATGAAATATACCAGTGCGAAGCCGGGTGCTTCTGCTAGTATATTATATATTCTAAATATATAAAAATATATGTAAATATATTATGGCTAAAAATGTATATATATATATATATATATGTTTAAATTAAATTTCCCCTCTATTTCTGAAGGGATTCCAACTCACAACCTTCTACTGTACATTACAGCCCAGAATGTTACACACTACACTATAGAGCTGCATGGCCAGTTACTTAAAAAAATTACATTAAATATGAGACTTCTGCTGTATGGGAATACTTACTACTAGTAAGTACTTCTATACAGCAGAAGTCTCTTGCTTTTTTTTTTTTTTTTTTTTATAAAGTAACTGGCCATGCAGCTCTATAGTGTAGTGGTTAAGATTCTTGGCTGTAATGTAGAAAGTTGTGAGTTTGAATCCCGACAGAAACTTTTCAGAAATAGAGGCTAAATTAGATTTAAATGGATGCCCCCAAGCACTGACATAGCTATATATGGAGAAAAAAAATGAAGGATAGGAGCAGCACACTTGAAGCAGGTTTATCAGGATTTTAAATTGTGGGAATGCAGCAGCCGAGCCGAGCGACCCCAGATCCTAGGCGGTCAAGTCGAAAGTAGCAAAAGGATGGAGGCTACAGCAGCATATCCAAATACAGAGCTTCTTTATTCAGACTTCCATAAGAACGATGTACAAAAGTGGCAACGTTTCGGCTACAAGTAGCCTTTGTCAAGCATAAAATACAAGTGAACAATCCAACATATAAATGGTAAAACGAATACTCCCACAAAGGTTAATCTCCCAATCAATGGGCAAGGATGATCTGACATGTGTAATAGTGCCCAATCGTATGTGAACCATAATTAAACACCAGGTTAATACCATATGCGTACGCCCCTCTCACTCACCTGTCAGTGATGTCCGTGTATACAGCCGCACAGGCCTCGGCGTCCCCACTGTGTAGCTGCGCATGTCAATAGACGTCATAGGGCTGCGACGGATCAAGTCACATGATTCCAACATCACTTCCGCCCTTGTCTAAGTGTAGCAATGAATCGGCGGCATCCGCAGCAAAAACGCCCACATTGGGTATTCCTATCTGTAGCCTTTTGAAAAAGGTCTGTTTTGATTTCACCCCCTACTACATAGACACGCACATCCAAAAAGCCGAGTTCACTTGTCAAAGACGTAACAGTGAATTGTAATCCAGGTACACCTGGATCTGGACTGGCACCACCCATGAACTTGATGAGTTCCATTTACACCTGAACTCAGGTGTACCTGGATTACAATTCACTGTTACGTCTTCGACAAGTGAACTCAGCTTTTTGGATGTGCTTGTCTATGTAGTAGGGGTTGAAATCAAAACAGACCTTTTTCAAAAGGCTACAGATAGGAATACCCTGCTCACACATGACAGTTACCATCCACGCCGTATGTTGGACTCCATGCCTTGGAGCCAGCTACTTAGAGTCAGGAGAATTGTATCCGATGATACCAACTTTACACATAGGGTGGATGCCATGTGTGACAGATTCATTGAACGGGACTACCCTAGGAAGCTCCTTGATAGGACTAAAAAGAAAATCACATTGGTTGACAGGGATTCTGCTCTCCACAAATCCACGGGCTCCAAGGTCACGAATAGAGTTCCTTTTGTGTCGGTATATGGTCGGGACAGTGGTGATATTGCACACATTCTCAGAAAAGAGTGGCATTTATTACAACGAGGTCTGCCAGACATTGATGAATTTAGTGCCCCTCCATTGATGGCTTATAAAAGGAACTCTAATCTACGTGACAGATTGGTTAAAACGGATGTTGGCAGTGCAGGCTTTGGTGCACAGAGATTATTGGCTCCGCGTAGGCATGGAACTTTCCCTTGCTTATCTTGCTGCAACTGCAGTAATATTCTCAAAGGTGACCATTTTTTTCACCCATATAGCGGCAAAAAATACAAGATTAATGGGTATTACACATGCAGATCCCGTGATGTTGTATATGTTATACAATGCCCTTGCAGCCTCATCTATGTAGGTGAGACTACAATGGAGGTCCGCGAGAGGATCAATAAACACAAGAGCACTATCCGCAAAGCCAACTTGGATAAACCAGTAGCCAAACATTTTGTGGAGGCAGGACACTCTGTCAACCAATTGCACTTTAGGGTGATTGACAGCGTGGGGATCTTGCGTAGAGGTGGTGATAGAGAGGTTGTTCTTAGAAAGAAGGAGCTTAAATGGATATATACCCTTAGGTCCCTGCAACCACATGGACTCAATTTGGAGTTCAATGTGGCCGGGATCGGTTAGGTACCCATCCGGTACAAGGTTCTATGTGTTTTTATTCACATGTTTATTTATACCCCCAGGGTGATTATAATCATTGAGGATGTTAATTGTATGTAATTGTGTCAGCGCTATTTTCCATTGAGGCACCCTTAACATTGTGCTGATCATCTGTGTTTCAATTTCTTCATAGTGTTATACACTTTCCCTCCCATGTTAGTGGGTCAGTTTTTGTATACATCGGCTGTCCCACTTGTTTATATGCGCATGTCCAGGACGGTGATGGGATCCTAGCACCGCGTAGCGTGGTTGGTAACTAGATACACATAAACAGCGGTCATGTGACCATGATTCCTGGTCACGTGATGCACACGTCTACTTTGACGTCACCAATGTGGGCGTTTTTGCTGCGGATGCCGCCGATTCATTACTACACTTTGACAAGGGCGGAAGTGATGTCGGAATCATGTGACTTGATCCGTCGCAGCCCTATGACGTCTATTGACATGCGCAGCTACACAGTGGGGACGCTGAGGCCCGTGCGGCTGTATACATGGACATCACTGACAGGTGAGTGAGAGGGGCGTACGCATATGGTATTAACCTGGTGTTTAATTATGGTTCACATACGATTGGGCACTATTACACATGTCAGATCATCCTTGCCCATTGATTGGGAGATTAACCTTTGTGGGAGTATTCGTTTTACCATTTATATGTTGGATTGTTCACTTGTATTTTATGCTTGACAAAGGCTACTTGTAGCCGAAACGTTGCCACTTTTGTACATCGTCCTTATGGAAGTCTGAATAAAGAAGCTCTGTATTTGGATATGCTGCTGTAGCCTCCATCCTTTTGCTACATACCTATATATGGAGTCAGAGCAGGGACTCCTAAGCCAAACTAGAGTCCCGACACCTTCCTCTCTTCAGAGCAGGGGGTGCCTGGTTTAATGCTAGGGTTCTCCCGTTGACTTCAATTGTGCTCGGGCGCTCTGTAGAGCACCCGAGCATCGGAAAGTGTATTCGAGCACACAAGCACTTTGGTGCTCGACCAACACTAGTTACCACCCCTCTGTACCCTTACTGAAGTGTAATAGCAATTCATTCATAACTTCTAGTGCAAATAATAAAGGAATGACACAACATAGAGTCATAAGAATAGATGCTCCAGAATTATTACGTTTTTATAATTGTGGAATGCATGCAGCTATTAAAATATACGTCAGGAGCAGTGAAAGGTCCTCTTTAAGGGAATGAATCATCAACTAAAATTTATTAGAATAATCTCATTATTATTAGGGGGGTAGATTTATTGATGTGTTGCTAAGGGGGCTTAGATAAGGTGGGATAGTAAAGGCAATTTTACACGGACGGATGATCAGATAAACATTTGTTCCCGATAATTACCCCATTTAAACATGCCCACTGATCAGCCAACAAATAGCAAGGAGCTCATTTGGCAGCTAATCCCATCTTTTATACGTCACAAAATCAGTTGTTTGTCAGAATTACACTTCCTTATGTAAACAGTAGATGCTGTCAAAAAATGACTAACCATTGTTAGTCATTACAGTATAGTCACAATCATTGCCGCATGTAAATCTGCCTGTGTAAAAGGACCCCAAACCCATACTGGATTTCAGCCACATATATAGAAGAGGGGGAATCCCTGACTGAAGTCTGTGGTTGTTATGAAGAAAGCAAAGCCAGTGACTTAAAAACAGAGAGTTGCGTGCCTGGATTGGATCACATTATCAAATACGCATCAGGGCAGGGGGATGGTGAAGCCACCAAAATTGGTGCCCTCATTATAATCTACTCCTGCGTGCATGACTAGACTGGATACTTTGGACCTACATTCAGTCAGAACAACCCCCATACATATCAGATTGTCAGCTGGTCCCGACAAAATCAGTGGGTTTGGCTGCAGCTCATTAATCTAAAAAGGTATATGGTCACCTTTAGACTAATGCATTGATAACTAGGTGTATATCGAAACTATAAGAAGAAGGGATCACAGTCCTCCAGCTATTCTTCAGGGAATATGCGTCTATACAGAGCAGAGACCTAGATGAGATAAAAAAACCTGCTCAGAACTTTATGTAGAACATTCTACAAGTGACTGGACAACACAAGCCTTATCTATACCAGAACCAGTCAGACCCACAGCTCTTCCTCATTACCAGGTATAAGGACCCACTATGTCATCCTTTATAATCAGCAGCTGGAACATCCAATGTCTGAACGCGTCAGCCTTTGGATATAAAGTAAATGATCCAGACTTCACCCAAAGTTTGAGAAACATCAACAATCAAATCCTTCTAGAAACTTGGCCACTGTTCGGGAGGAATACTAGTGTGGTATAAAGTGGAGCTCCATGAGCAGATCAGACCAGTGAAATGGGGAAACAGCCACATCTTGATCAGAATAGACTGTTCCATCCTCACCTCCCAGTCCGACATCTACCTCTGTGCGGCCTACATATCACCACCTGAGTCCCCCTACAACAACCCAGAATGCTTTGAGATCCAGCAAAGGGAAGCCACCCACTATCAAACCCTGGGCAAAGTTATTATCATGGGAGACCTCAATGCCAGAACAGGCAGGGAAAGAGACTACCTGACCACAGATGGAAACATCTATATATATATATATGGAGCACAGACCGACAGAGACAGCTCAGTACATACAGAGAGGAACAGTTACGACAGCACGGTAAATAAAAGTGGCAAAAAATTGTTGAATCTTTGCCGAAGCCTAGGATTACACATCCTCAACGGTCGCAGCAAGGGAGACTCTCTAGCAAGGACTACATTAAACTCCCATGTGGGTAGCAGTATAGTGGAATATGCCATCACAGACATGGACCCCGCAAACATTGGGGCCTTCGTAGTCAGCCTACAATCACACTTGTCTGATCACAACCAAAAATCCCTATATATTAAGTCCACAAACAAACCACCAGGACAAATACCTCAGCAGGCCGGGCTCTTCACACTACCTCCATCTTATAAGTGGTCCAAGACATCGGCTCAGAAATATAAAGAGGTGCACAATAAACCAGAAATCCAAGGGATGCTCTACAACCTCAACAACAAGGTGTTTGAGATAAACCCAGAAGGAGTCAATTAAGCTGTAAGAGATCTTAATATATTTTACACCATGGCAGAAATGGCTGACCTGAAAAAGTATAGCCACCTGACGCAAAAAGAAGATAACCCCAACACTTGGTTTTATGAGGAGTGCAGAGCTGTACGGAAGACCTTAAGATAGGCCTCAAATAAAAAGCATAGAGATCCCAACAACACCAACCTGCAGGAAGTCTACGACACAACGCAGAGACAATACAAAACCCTCCTCAGAAGGAAAAAGCAAGAATATACCTCAACCAAACTTACACAGCTTCAAGATGCCCTCCATAACTTCTTCTGGGAACTATGAAACCACCTGGGCACAAATGAGAAGAAAAACAACCTATATATTCAGAACGGCAACATCTGGCTCCAGTATTTCAGAGACCTCTACAGATACATCCCAAAAGAAGAACGTAACCCAGACCAAGAACAAATGAGGTCAAAACTGAAGAGCATGGAAGAGATACTTAAAGATTTCCAAAACCCGCTAGACTCACCCATAACACTGCAGGAGATATCAGAGAGAATATCAACCAGAAGAGGTAAGAAAACCAGCGGCAAAGGTGGCATCCCACCCGAAATGATTAAGTACAGCCCATCAGCAATACAGGCAGCCAGAGCAAAACTGTACATTGTGCTAAGTGCTGGCTACTTCTCCCAAGCCTGAAACCAAGGTGTCATAACCCCAATACACAAGAGCGGGGGCAGGTATGACCCAGCCAACTACTGAGGGATATGTGTCAGCAGCAATCTGGGGAATTTATTTAACAGTATCCTAAACCAGAGAATCCTCGGCTTTCTCACCCAGCACAATTTACTCAGTAAAAGCCAAGCAGGGTTCATGCCAAACCACCGCCCCACAGACCACATCTACACCCTGCACCGCCTCATCCAGGGCCATGTCCACAACACAAAGCAGGGAAAGATATACGCGTGTTTCGTGGACTTCAAAAAGGCCTTTGATTCGGTGTGGCACCCAGGATTGCTCCTGAAGCTATTGGAGAGCGGAATAGGAGGAAAGACATACGACGTCATCAAAAGCTCCTACACCTAGAACTGATGCAGGGTGAAGGTAAATGGCAAAAGAACAGCTTACTTCCAGCAGAGCCGAGGAGTCAAACAGGGCTGCAGCCAGGCTCGGACTGGCCCACAGGGGTACAGGGGAATCCCCCGGTGGGCCCTTGAGCAAGGTGGGCCCCTAGTCTCCCACCCCCTACACAAGTGGCACATAACACAGTAGACTTACTGCACTACATACATATATTCAATATGCAGCACCTCAACCAGTCTATGTTCATATAAAAAACTTGTTAAATTATTTATTATATTTGAATGTATCCGTATGGTGGGCCCCCAAAATAAATTTTACTGGTGGGCCCTAGGTACCCCAGTCCGACACTGGCTGCAGCCTCAGTCCAACTCTCTTTAACACTTACATCAACAAGCTGGCAGTGGCTCTGGAGTCCTCCTCAACACCAGGTCTCATCCTCCATGACACTGAGGTGAAATTTCTCCTGTATGCAGATGACCTTCTCCTGCTATCACCAACTGAGAAAGGTCTCCAAGACCAGCTGGTCATTCTGGAGAAATTCTGCACCACATGGGCCCTTCCCATCAATTTAAAAAAGACCAACACTATGGTGTTCCAGAGAAGGAAAACAAAGTCAGCCAGGCCCCCTACCTTCACGCTACACAACCACCCTCTTACAACTACCAACAGATACACCTACCTGGTCCTGATAATTGACCAAACTGGGTGCTTCAATCAGCCATTGAGGAGCTGAAAGACAAAGCATGCAAGACCTTCTGCAGTGACCAGGAACGGGGTAGACAAATAGTTAGTAGTTTTGTTTGTGACGCCAATTGCAGCGTGCGCTGAGTACCATCACAGGGCCCTCCCAAGGTGTTATAACGCACGTCCCAGGTTAGAAATGCCAGAGTGGTGTAATGGCCTATAATGTTTCTGTATGGTGGTGATAATGGTGTCAACTGTGTCTCCTACCTGAGTACGGCCGGACACCTGGCTCCTGGCTCACTTGCAATAAATTACGTGTAGTGATAGTAGGAGTAATAGAGGGATTTTGCAGCAGAAATTGATGCCTAGACCTTTAGATGAAGTTCAAACGTGTCTTTACTGACGATAACTTTCATCCAAGCAAAATACAGCTTTGGTCTTTGGTCCCAGCAGGTTTTGGCAATGGTTGGCAGAAATAAATCTTCTGCACTATAACTCTGGAGCTTGCAGAAAAAGACGTCTGCTTAGTAGCTCTGTAACGGTGGCAGGAATTTAGCTTCTGCACTTCTCTTTACCTTCTGCTTTGTAGGGACTGACTAGCTGAGGAGGAATATGGCTTCTCCTAGGTCTTTAGACTTTACTCACAAGATAGGCTCACAGGGAATGCTTTCATCCTGGAACTCTGGAGATTGTCTGCTTTTTTCATCCAGCCGAGGCTGAGGGTTCTCAGGTTGGGGAGGTGATCAATGTCTCAGCCGAGACAAGATCCTGGCTTTCTTCCCTATGCAGGGGATCTCCTTACGCACACACCCTACCCCTGGCAGGGGGTGGGCTACACTGAACCTAACTTCCTTCTCCACCCAAGGTGCAGGATGTGGAAACAGTCCACACCTCCACAGAGAGGGAGCTAAGCTGGAATGATCCAGCCTAGATATACTAAACTGTAACTAGCTCCTTACCAATCCATTGCTGCCACCTGCTGGTGAACATGGAAAATTACAAGGAAATTTACATTTAACATAGTTTTAAATGCACAGTTGTGAAGACATAGTGTAAAATATATCTGATGACAAATGTAAATCCTCTTAACAGATAGTAGAGGCTCAACAGAAATATTCCACCTGGAATTCTGTAAGCATCCATCGGAGCACCTCTAAAAGTGCCTGTCGAGTGGAGATGGGCAGATTCTCTCTACACTTTACAATCCAGAAGAGGGCGCTATCATTCTGGAGCCATCTATATGGTATAGTAGTGAAGGCTCCCATCACCATAAAGCCTTGCAGGGATTTTAGGGCAAAGCCCTAAAATCAACTTACTGAAACCCAGAAAAATCACCCCACACTACCTCACAAAAACCGGGATCAGGAACACAGTAAACAAGAGGAATACGCCAGTGAATGGAGGAAGGAGGTGAGAGCATCCCAGAAGCTGATGGTGTACCAGAGCCTGCAGAGAGACTAAAGAGACATATTTGGAGAAACTAGGGAGCCCCAGAGACCGGAAAATTCGGAGCCGCTACAGACTGAGCGTCCACAGCCTGGCCATCGAATCCGGACGGCATCAACAGAGCTACATGCCTAGAAAAAGCAGACTGTACCATCAGTGCCACCTGGAGGCGGTGGAGGATGAGGCCCACTTCCTGATATACTGTCCCAAATACTTAGCAGTGAGAGACATCCACTTTAGGAGACTCTCTGATCTACTCCCACACTTCAGCTCCATGGAGGAGGAAGAGAAACTGCCCATCCTGCTGGGAGAGCAAGAGAACACTGTGGACATAGCATATCAGTGCCTGCCACAGACTGAGAGGAGCCGATATGCCATGGACTCCGATAGCCTGACCCGGGGTGTGTCCGCACCCCTCCCCCCCCCCCCCCCCTTCCCGTCATGATACGCCATGGACTCCTATACACTGACCCCGGGTGTGTCACCATTCCTCAACCCCCTATTTCCCCCATGCTTTGGCAATACTAATGTATAATTTTAGACCTGCCAATAAAGCTTTATTGATGGATATACATAAATATATATGAGATAGATAGATGGATAGATATCCAAACTATAGGAAGAAGCAATCACAGTCCTCCAGCTATTCTTCAGAGAATATGTGTCTTATTTACTTGTGTCCATAGCAGTACAACAGTTGAGCCCCCAGAATGAACTGCAGTGGACACAAGGAAAACGCATAGATATGACATAGATAGATATGAGATAGATAGATAGATAGATAGATAGATAGATAGAACGAATATTAGATAGATACCATTGATAGATAGTGTGGCACAGTAAGAGGTTTGGTCTGGGAAAACAGGTATTTTCCTCCCAGCATGTGCTGCTGGGCTGATTTACAGCCAGGTGAAGTCAAATACCGGACTGGATTTTAAATACCGGTCCAGGTTTTGGCAGCATCAGGCTGTCCTTAAATAGGCAGCTGGGCTCAGAAGCCAGGTCTCTGTGTTGGGGTCTGGGAGCCTTGTGTCTGGATGAAGGCTTGCTACCTGTTTGGTGTGAAAACAGGTTGGTGCTGCTATCAGCAAGGACTCTGAGGCAGAATTGCTGCATGGTGTGAATTACCACCAACACCGCAAGGTGACTTTTTTGCTTGAATATGACTGCTTGTTTTGTCACTTTCCTAAAGTATGAATAAAACACTGAATTGTTTGATCCAAAGAACTTGTTGTTGCCTCTATACTGTGTCCACTAATCCTGTCTACCAGAGCGAGTCCCCACAATAGATAGATAGATAGATATCCAAACTATAGGAAGAAGGGATCACATTCCTCCAGCTATTTTTCAGACAATATGATTATTTACTTGTGTCTATAGCAGTACAACGGTTCAGCCCCCACAGTGCACTGCTGTGGACACAAGGGAAACGCATATCCTCTGAAGAATAGCCGGAGGACTGTGATCCCTTCTTCCTATAGTTTGGAACCACTAATCAGGGTTTTGGACTACGTGCACTACTTTTTGCTGTTTACCAAGCGCTGTGTCCTTCTGTTTGGTATGTGTACATCCAAGTGACTAAAACAAAATCTGCTTATTCCTTACTACATCGGCATTAGGCAATACGACATTTGGTGGAGAGTGCCCCTTTATTCATCCACAGTTATTAGACCAGCAGTGGACAGAAATCAGCCATTTGTAAGAAGAAGCACGGCTGCCGAGGAATTCATGTTGTTACAGAGTTACAATGTGTTACAGACAGAACACATCTTATTATACAACGTGCTTCTTATTCAGTCTCTTTAATGTGAGCTGCACAAAAAAAAAAAGATCTATTGACTCTAAAATATTCCCTTCGTGAAGACGAAGTCTGTGGAGTCGTCGTGTGCTGCAAAGCGGAGGCTTTTAATTAATTTGCCTTGCATTCTTGAAAGAGCATAGTGTGTTTGATTTCTAAACACGACTTAATCAAATTGATCTCCAATTAAAAGTTCCATGAAATAATGCTACAGACTGGTCTACAGACAGTGGCACACTGAGAACTTACACCCTCCATGCCAGTGGTGATCACCCTACTGGACCACAGGCAGGGCCGTAGTGAAATGGGCTGTAGGGCACCAGGATACTTTGATATAGGAATCTTTTCCCACGGTAAGGGTTCATGCACACAAATGTATATTTTTTTCCGTGTTCATTAAATTTTTTGCGGACCGTATGCGTAACCATTAATTTCAATGGGTCTACAAAATAAACAGAAGTTACTCCGCGTGCATTCCGTTTCCGTATTTCCGTTCCACATGAAGATAGAACATGTCCTATTATTGTCCGTATTACAGACAAGGATAGTACTGTTCTATTAGGGACCCGCTGTCCTGTTCTGCAAAATACGGAATGGACAAGGACGTCACCCGTATTTTTTGCGGATCTGTTTTTTGCGGACCACAAAATACATACGGTTGTGTGCATGAGCCCTAAGGCTGAGTTAACACTTCAGTTATTTGATCAGTTATTGACATCACTTAGGGCTCATTCAGACAGTCGTACGCTGACCACAAAAATACAGACCTGTTTTTTGGGGGATTAGATGCAGACCTATTCACTTCTATTCGGCCCTTTTCTTCTGTTCTACGGCTCCGCAAAACAAATAAAACCTGTCCTATACTTGTCAGTGAAAATCAAGACATGGCCCCATTAAAGTCAATGGGTCTGCAAAAATGCAGAATCCAATAAAAAAAATTTGCAGACAAGCTGAACTGTCCGCAAAAAATGGATCCGCATTTTTGCGGACAGCATGTTACCATCTAAATGAGGTCTTATTGTGAGCCAAAACCAGCAGTGAAGCTACTCAGAGATAAGGTATAATGGAAAGATCTGCACCTGTTCTGTGTTTTTGACCCCCACCTAGTTTTGGCTCACAATCACTGATGGAAATCACTGACCAAATACCTGAAGTGTGAACTCAGCCTAACTTAAAGGGTAACTGTCATATTTTTTTTTGTATGTGCTAGTTTATTAGAGCTAGACATGTATGCCTGACTTAGTCTGTCAATGATTGTCAAAATCTCTGTAATTACCTTATAATAACAGCTTTCATTAATGTCCCCGTCCCTTTCCACTGCTACCTTAAAAGACCCGTACTAGGGCTTGTCTGTCTTCTCTTTAGTATAAACAGAAGACAGAGGGGCGGTCCTCCACACTGCCTGTCTGTATTAGGCTTCAGAGTGAGAAGGCGCGTCTCGCGGTAATCCAGTCTGATTGGCGGACAGGAAGCTGCTGGCTACAGCAACTGTGTATGGGAAGAGAGGGAGAGCAGTTTTGGCCTCAGAGAACTGGCGGAGGAGACATCTTGAGAAGGTCCTCATATTGTAAATGTTTAAACAGCCGTAACTAAGGGAAAAACTCAAGGAAAACAGTGGTATGTGAAAAAACTAAAGATTGCTTTATGCATAATGCTGCTGCAGCAGTAACATATGCTAAAATATTTTTTTTTATGAAAACATGACAGTTACCCTTTAAAGCCTAGCTATGATCTTAAGTATAACTTGAAGCTATGGGACCATCAATGCAAAATCTGTAAGGGCCTCCACCTACCATATTCAACTTGTTACCGTTCTTTGGGCCCTGAGAGACTCCTGGTTCTGGTTGCAGTTTCTACCTCTGCATACCCTATACCTAAGAGCTCATGCTCACGGACGTTCCGAGTATTGGGGACCGCAATTTGGGCAACAATGTGCGGTTTCCACAGACGGTTCTAGACCCATTCAACTTGAATGGGTTCGTGATCCAGTTGCACTGCAAAAATATAGAATATGTTCTATTTTTTTGGCGTTGAGGAGGCACGGAGAGGAACCCCACAGACGCACTACATAGTACTTCCATGGGGTTCCATGCCTCCATTTTAGACTGGATCTTCTGGATTGGGGACCCATTCAAGTGAATGGGTCCGCATCTATGATGCAGTGAGTGCATGGCCGGTGCCCGCATATTGCAGACCTGCTGTTTGCGGGCCACAATACTGGCACAGCCGGGCAACGGCCATGTGCATGAGCCCTAAGTCTCGATTACTCTGCATTGTGGGAGCCTCAAATGTGGCCCTTGACTTTATCTGAAGACCATACATTACATCAACCACACATTGGCAGATGCTCTCATTTATGAAAACAGACCAGTAAGGATCCTCAGCTGTTTCCACATTTGTGGCCCATCTCTCCCCTGCAAATGAGAAACGTTGGTAACCTCTTGGCCAATGAAACATTTATAATGCCATAACGTGTACAGTTGGAAACCCCTTTATAAAGGTGTTCACAAAAGATATAGAGGGGAATTATTAAATGTTTTAATCCATTATTGAGGCGTAAAAAAAAGTTTAAAATGATGGCGCAAGTCATATTTTCAACATAATTTGTGACTTTTTAAGCTTCTTCCCACTTTTCTAAAGTGACAAGAGCAGGGTGGGGCTTAGTTGGTGGCTTCACAGGGATCCCCAGGCGAAGCATTCCCCTGCATTGGTGATTGATGTCTGCTTTTTCAGTGTCCTGATAGTTTAAGGTATACTTTGCGTTGATTGTTTAGGTACTTTATACCTTGTTATACTCGATGGTCTTTACATTGTCATTGGTAGTTACCTTTTACTATATAGCGCTGACACTTGATCTGTTTATAACCCTTTTAATATAGGGAAACCAATTTGCAAACTAAGGCTACGAATTCCATCATGCTGTTCTGGCACATACGGTACCCGAATGCCTGACAACCCCCACTGACTCTAATGGGGTCCGGCAAAGATCCAGCCACTACCTGGCGAATATGGAGGGATTCGGCCAGACAAATACTGTCTGACAATGCCAGATCTAGAGAGCAGAGAACAGCCTGCTGGACTCTTGCCGGCAATGTGACATAAGCCTTAGCTGATAAATGGTTTGTGCTTGACGCCATTATAAGCTTGGCCACCAGGTGTCCCCACAGTCTTTCTGATTCTATTTGATGTAGTGTGGATGAATGGTAAAGAGGAACTAAACTTTAGTATATTTTTGGTGAACCTGTCCCTAATGCCCCAATAATAGTTTTTGTAATATATTTTATTAATGTTTTTTGTATTTTCAATGCACTTTTTTCTCCCTAAAGAACACGTTTCACTGAGCACTTAAAATCCACTTCTCTGTACACCGCTGACATTTTATCAATGTGGACCCCTAGGTTTACTAACTCCTGGCATAGCACATAGGTACCCATGTACTATGCCAGGATTAGCTGAGCGGAACAGCTCCTGCTTCTGCCTGCTTGGCTAAGCTTAGAGTCCTGCATATCAGCTCTTAGGTTAGCGAAGCAGGTACAGGCAGGAGCTGCTCCGCTCAGCTAATCCTGGCATAGTACATGGGTACCTATGTGCTATGCCAGGAGTTAGTAAACCCGGGGGGCACGGGCAGGTGCAGCAATGTGGGCTCCTGCCTGTACTCACTGCGCTGCGGCCCCATTGATAAGATGTGTACTCCGTACACTGCTGAGCAGTCGGGGGTGTACAGGGAAGTGGATTTTAAGCACACAATCAAACATGGGCTTTAAGGGAGCTAAAGTGGAAGAAAAATACTAAATACATTAATAAACTATAATACAAAAACTATTATTAGGGCATTAGGGACATGTTCACAAACAATTATACAAAAGTTTAGTTTTACTCTTTAACTTCTATGTATATTTTATGCTATTTATTAAATAAAGATAGAGTTTTATTTGGAGAGAGAGACGTGTTTTTTCTTGGTAGGATTTTATATTCTCATTTTAGGTCTGGTTTCAATAAGTGTTCCCAATAAATGAGGCGACTTTCACATCAGCTTTTTTCCTTTCCTCTTTTGATATCAGTCATAGGATCTCAATGCTGGAGGAAAACACTTCTGTTTTGTCCCCATTCATTGTCAAAGGAGACAAAACTGAACGGAACGAAATGGAGCGCACCAGAATGTATTCCGTTCCGTTTGGCCGTGTCCCCATGACGCACACAAAAGTGCTGCAAGCAGCGTTTTTGAGTGCGTCCTGGGATGCGGTGCTTCCTGACACAAGAGAAAATGGATCCGTCCCCCATTGACTAACAGTGGTTTTAGAGACAGATCCGTCTTGGCTTTTCTAGAAATAATACAACTGGATCCGTTCATAACGGATGCAGACGGTTGTATTATCATGACGGAAGCGTTTTTGCTGATCCATGACGGATCCAGCAAAAACTCTGGTGTGAAAGTAGCCTTAGGCGTCCTACTCCCTCTGAGGCACAGGGGATCAAGACTGGTGTACGGGAAAGCCCGTCATGATAAATCTCCCCCATAGTTTACAACTTAAAGGAACACTCTGGGCACTTTCTTATATCTAGTGCAGGTCCAAAATACTCTTTTTTCTGTTTCTTGACTTTTTGTCAAAAGAAAAAGGAAAAAGTCTGGTACCGTGTTACTTTTTGTGTCACGCTCCGCCTCCTCAGGCCCTGCACTAGACATAGCACAGTGAATGTTTTATCTGGAGAGTTCCTTTAATTGCTAGACATTGTACTAGTTGGGTGTGAAGATGCTGATTCTTCAGAAATCCTTTGGAAAAGAAATCGTCTAGAATAAAACTATCCGACCATTCTGTGTACTCAGCCCCTATGCACAGCAATATGTCTCCACCTTACAGACGACCAACACGCCCTGTGTGTAGCCTGCGCTCATGATTT
The DNA here is from genome assembly GCF_014858855.1 of Bufo gargarizans. NCBI lineage: Eukaryota > Metazoa > Chordata > Amphibia > Anura > Bufonidae > Bufo > Bufo gargarizans. The sequence continues at coordinate 73,055,263 of NC_058080.1, forward strand.
CTATTCCTTCGTGTGCTGTCTGTAGGTTCATGATAAGAGATGTCAGACACAGAGGAGTAACACATGACTGCAAAACCCGACAGCACAGGGTTGGTTTGTAGTAATGGGGACATATTTGTGCATAGGAGATGTAACGGTATAAACCATTGGCGACGTCCTTCTCCCCTAGTCAGAGTGGCGCTGTAGAGTTGCTCCAGAGACTTCCAAGCCGAGTTGCGATTCCCAGTAGCTGTGCAGCTCTTACAAGAGCTAGTAGTGATATAGCTGTTCCCTACAACACGAGACAAGGCTGCAAGTTGAGGGTAAGAAGATCAGACTTTATTGGTGCCACACTTGGCCTTATATGCAAGTCCCCATGCAAGGGGACCTCCCCTCTGGACCTGAAGGAGAACTGGGTGACAACCACACAGACCAATGGAAATAAACACACAATCTGGGACACTCCCATACAGGACACACAATGCCTCCCTTCTGCCTGGGAGATAATTAGTTCAGACACTGTATGTAACCCAATCATCTCCAGGCAGTAAAACCCCATATTTTTTTATAAAGCATTAAAAAGTTCCCCAAAATCCACAATATACCCACAAATGTGACATCCTCTGATAGCCCTGATCTGGGTGACCAAGATATCCGAAAGTCACCCAGACCAGAGAAGGGGTTAAAGAATTTCCTGGAGGTCTCGTTTCTGACCGACCGCACACGCGGATCCTGCCCAAAATAGTTGCATAGAATCAGACTTTTACTATGATGGAATGCAAAACGGAAGCCTTTAAAAGGCATTCAGTTTGCTCTCCGTCCTAATAGAAGTCTATGGGAATCAAAGCGGATCCGTCTATGCAAGACGGAAAATAATGTCCTGTCGACACGGCTTTGTTTTTCCGTCTTGCATAACGGGACCCAGACAGATCAGTTATGCTTTCCCATAGACTTCTATCAGGACGGAAAGCAAACGGAATACCTTTTAAAGGCTTCTGTTTTGCATTCTGTCTGGGCATTCTGTTATTTTCCGTTATAACCATGTTATAACGGAAAGTCATAACGGAATCCCTAACGCTAGTGTGAACCCACCCTTACTTTGTTATTTTGTCTGATTAAGAATCATGAGGGCAGGATGAGGAGATATATTCATAGTTTGTATCTCTATATTCCACTATATTAATGGTGATTTCTAGGTCTTTGTGTTTTTTTTACCTTTATATTGATGGTAATCTTTCATGGAGATTATATTATTTTATTTTATTTATTTGTAGGTTTTATAGAAGTAGCAGGTATGTAATGAGTATTAATTTGAAGTTTTTTTAATTTATGTTTATATTATCATTTTGTTTATTTCATTTAGGCCATTGGGGGCAAGGGTGTTTAGATGATAGATCCAGTAGATTTCCTGTTTCTGGAGAAGATCGAATCTGTTGTAGGGGTTGGGTGGTATATAGTCTATTGGAGTAATTTTAATAGAGTGTAGTTCTTTTTCTGGGGTGTTGGAACAATGTCTGGATAGGCTATGTTTGGCGTATTGTTTTTGTATGTTGTGTTGATTTAGGCGGCAATGTAATGCCTGAGTAGTGCGTCCTACGTATTGTAAACCACATTGACATTCAATCATGTATATGACGTATGGGGATTGGCATGTTAGGTGCTGCTTGATGTTAAAGGAGGTTTTGTTCGCATATGAGGGGAAAGAAGTTTTATTGTGTCAGATGGTTTTACAGCAGAGACAACGTGCTACATTTGTAGCTGCCTGCTTTCCTGGTGATTATTTGGGCGTGACCTTTCTGGTGGTGTCTCGGTTTGCTTGGTGTCAGTAGATTTCTGATGGTGGAGGCGCGTCTGTATGTAATTCTGCTTGGGAGGTTTTTTTTCACATATGCATCTTGTAGTAGGATGTGCCAGTGTTTTTGTAAAATCTGTAGGATAACAGAATTTGATGTACTGTATTGTGTAATGAAATGGAGGTTCATCTGGGCAGTTTGTTCCTTTTTACTGGGTTCTAGGCACTTTCTTTGTGTTAGTTGAAAGCTCTTATGGTAAGCGTCACGTATAATGGGGTATTGTTTTTCTTTAAATCTTTTTTTCCAGTACCTTAGCTTGTGTGATGAAGTCAGTATCATTAGTGCAATTTTGTCGAATCCGTTTGTATTGACTGTAGGGTATGTTTTTGAGCCATTTCTTATGGTGGAAGCTTGTATATTGGATGTAACTGTTTGTGTCTACTGCTTTAAAAAAGGTTCTTGTGATGAGCTTATTATTCTGGTTGGAAACGACAATGTCTAAAAATTCCATTGTTTCCTTGCTGAATTTTGGAGTGAAAACAATACCCCAGTCAGTGAGATTGAGGTGATTACAGAAATTACGGGCCGATTCTTCATCTCCATTCCAGATGATAAACATGTCATCTATGTACTTTCTGTAATAGACGATTTTATTTTTGTGCGTATGGTTTCCCCAGATGTATAATTCTTCGAATTCGCCAATAAAAATATTTGCGAAGGATGGTGCTACTCGTGTTCCCATAGTGGTCCCAGTGCGTTGATGATAGATGTTGCTGTTGTATATGAAGTATTTGTTTTGTAGGATGAATTGAAGTGCCTCCAGTAGGAATTCTGTGATGTTCTGAGGGATTTGTCCTTAGAAAGGGTGTTCCTTACGCAGTGGATACCTAGTTTATGGCGTATGTTGGAGTAGAGGGCAGTTACATCGAGTGTGAGGAAGCCATAATTGGGTAACCATTCAATTGTTTGTAGTTCGCGGACTGCAAGGAAAAAGAGGAGGTACACAGAAAAAAAATATAGAAAAATACCAATAAGCCCTAGTACCATCGCACCATCCCTAGATACAAAAACTCTGTCCACCATTAAGATCTTTAATCTCTCTACACACAAACTCTCAGCTTCCGAAACCACACTGTTACAAAAGGGTCTATACTTTTGCCCCCACAATGGCGTAAACCCCCTAAAACTTTATATAGACTTACAAAAATTCAGGAGAAATCTAACCATCAAGAGGCATTTTGAAATCGAACAAACCAAACACCCCCAGGATTCTACCCATAGCAACAACCCAAGCAACTCCAACAGCCCAACATACAAACACATTGGTGTCAGACCTAAGTCTAATTTCTTCCCCCTACAAAGTCAAGGGCATATCATTCCCACCTTCTTTGAACTAATCTCACAGGAAATAAAAATAAAAACCAGTGATATGAATACTCTAAACTATAAAGGAAACTTGAACAAAACAGACAGCAGCCCTGAATAGTTTAAAAAATCATAGTGACATCATCATACATCCCGCTAATAAAGGTGGAGGAATTTGTTATACAAGATGTCCAAGATTACGAACAAGAAGCCGAAAACATCCCCGGGGACTCTTGTTATTATGAAAAAAATCACAGGGGACCCTTTCCCGGAGGTAACAAAAAAACTGAACCTATTAGTAAAACAAGCCTTTGATAATCAGTACATAAACAAAAAAATAAAATAAATTCCTGACACCTAGAGCACCTTGCACCCCTTACTTTTACCACCTACCTAAAATACTCATCCACCAGGACGCCCAATAGTCTCAAATACCAAATGTGCCACAAGCAACTTATAACAATATCTCGATTTATTTCTACAACCATACGTGAAACAGTTACCAAGCTACATTCATGACTCTAGCCAGCTCTTCCGTGAACTACAAGTAATTGAATGGTTACCCGATTATAGCTTCCTAACACTCGATGTTACTGCCCTCTACTCCAACATACTGTCACGGCTGAGGATGGGGAAAACCCTCAGCCGTGCGATGCCAGATGATGGTAGTCACTGCTCGACCAGGAAGACAGAATTAGGGAGCAGGTCACCTCCTAGAGCTTCCCTAATCTGACCCTGACTCCTAGCTGCATGAGCCGACCTTGATGGTAGGAGGGCTCATGCTCCGGAACCTCGGATCCCTACTAACCCTCCGCAGGTCCCTGAGCTAGGAGCTGGGTAGACTACCTGTTCCTCCTGGACACGGAGAAACCGGAGTCTAAAGTGGCCAAGCTGCAAAAGGAGGGGGAACATATACAACTTATGGCAATGGCAGGTACATGCCACAAACACAACACTCACCTGCCACAGACACTAAGCCTGGAACCCATGTGAAAGTGCTGCTATCCACTACAAAAGGACACAGTACACAACACACATCACACAGGAACCCAGGACCATAAGGTGCAATAAACAAGCATACCACAGACACATCTTCATAACATCAAACAAGAGTTATGACCAAAAGGGTGGCCCTCACTGGAGAGATGGTGAATAACCAGGAGGATGTCTCCAGCAAACCATGGCTGAAGAACCCCTCAGCTTCAGGTCTCCACAGAGGCTTTATAGCCCAAAGTGGCCACACCCACACAGACACACTGTGGGAAGGGAGTTAACCCTTCCATCACCAAACAGGGTAGTGAAGCCACTAAAAGGGGAAGTGCACAAAGAACTATCACACTGCAGCTGTTACCGGCGACAACGACATATGTGGCAACCATGTCCTGGGAGCCAGCCAGAAGGCCGAGACACTGCCAACACATGCAAACAATACAACACGTTGCCACGGGCAGCCACAGGCAAAGGGAAGTGTCACAGTGCACACATACATAAACCCCGTGCACACCAGACATAGAAAGTGCAAACACCCACACATAACCAAAGGCAACCACACGCATACCTGTTGTCCGCGGCAACCGCACTTAAGGCAAACAACTAAGTGCCCCCAGCTGCGGATGACACAACACCCAGACCGCGGGCAACTGCATGCGGCTCCCAAGGAGTCACGACAATAAATATGGGCGTGACACTCCCACCCCTCAAAGACCCCCCACCAAAAAAAAGGGAAACTAAAGCGGAACTCAAAAGGGATGGGAGAAAGGAAAAAATGGGAAATCAGCGCCGGTCCATGCGAGTCTCCCCAGGACTGCTGCCGGACCCTGGAGCAACACACAGGAACCAGGATCCGACTGCCAGCCTCTGGAGCAACACACAGAAACCAGAGACCAGCAAAGAAACAGCCCGGGGAGGCTGCACTGACGCTGCGTCCACTCTCTACTAACGTTCCCACTCCAGTCGCTGCCAACAGACACCCCTAACCAGCACACAGCCGGAACACAAACAGAATGCTGCCAGCAAACGAGCAGAGATAGGAACATAGAGAGGGACGAGGGATCACCAACACGGACACGGAAGGGAGGGTGGCGGGGAATAAGCCACCAACCGCGCCGTTAGCGGTGATCCCCAAACTGCTCTCCCTCCGGAGAACACGCATGCACCCCACAAACCTATGGCGATGCATGCTGCACCCTCTTCCGAAGGTCACACCACGTGAGGAGCCATTGTGGTCATACTGTCATGGCTGAGGATGGGGAAAACCCTCAGCTGTGCGATGCTAGATGATGGTAGTCGCTGCTCGACCAGGAAGACAGAATTAGGGAGCAGGTCACCTCCTAGAGCTTCCCTAATCTGACCCTGACTCCTAGCTGCATGAGCCGACCTTGATGGTAGGAGGGCTCATGCTCCGGAACCTCGGATCCCTACTAACCCTCCGCAGGTCCCTGAGCTAGGAGCTGGGTAGACTACCTGTTCCTCCTGGACGCGGAGAAACCGGAGTCTAAAGTGGCCAAGCTGCAAAAGGAGGGGGAACATATACAACTTATGGCAATGGCAGGTACATGCCACAAACACAACACTCACCTGCCACAGACGCTAAGCCTGGAACCCATGTGAAAGTGCTGCTATCCACTACAAAAGACACAGCACACAACACACATCACTCAGGAACCCAGGACCATAAGGTGCAATAAACAAGCATACCACAGACACATCTTCATAACATCAAACAAGAGTTATGACCACAAGGGTGGCCCTCACTGGAGAGATGGTGAATAACCAAGAGGATGTCTCCAGCAAACCATGGCTGAAGAACCCCTCAGCTTCAGGTCTCCACAGAGGCTTTATAGCCCAAAGTGGCCACACTCACACAGACACACTGTGGGAAGGGAGTTAACCCTTCCATCGCCAAACAGGGTAGTGAAACCACTAAAAGGGGAAGTGCACAAAGAACTATCACACTGCAGCTGTTACTGGCGACAACGACATGCGTGGCAACCGTGTCCTGGGAGCCGGCCAGAAGGCTGAGACACTGCCAACACATGTAAACAATACAACACTTTGCCACGGGCAGCCACAGGCGAAGGGAAGTGTCACAGTGCACACATACATAAACCCTGTGCACACCAGACATAGAAAGTGCATACAAACACCCACGCATAACCAAAGGCAACCACACGCATACCTGTTGTCCACGGCAACCGCACTTGAGGCAAACAACTAAGTGCCCCCAGCTGCGGTTGACACAACACCCCGACCGCGGGCAACTGCATGCGGCTCCCAAGGAGTCACGACCATAAACATGGGCGTGACACATACGCCATGAACTAGGTATCCACTGCGTAAGGAACACCTGTCACGATCAGTGTGGGAGGGGGGAACTCCACACTGAACACAGGAGTGAAGGGGAACAATAACTGGGCCTGGAAACTAGGGAAGAAACAGGTCACCTCCTAACTATCTATCAATATAAATAGACCTTGAAGGTAGGAATATTCATATGCAGGATACCTAGGCCTTTATATCCCTATAAGGCCCTGGAAAATGTTAGGACCAGAGACAACCCAGATGGACAAATGGAAGTCTCTGTCTCAGGCCCAGATACAAACAACAGGGAATATAACAAACACAAACAAACACAACACTTAACTTCTGTAGAGACGGACGAGCAGGAACACCAGAGACAAACTCACATCAGCTCAGCCAAACCCAAATTAATCTATCTACCGCATAGTCAGAAGGGTGGGGTCAGACTATAAAGGGTAGAAGTGATGACCACTTCGCAACAGATGAGAAAAGGGAAGTGGTCATTAACCTTATCAACACTGAATCAAGAGAAATCAAGGAGGAGAAATCAAGGAGGCTGTTAGATTCCTCCACGCTCAGCCAATCTCCTTGATTTCCTGACATCAGTCACCTGAGGGACCGTGACAATACTTCTCCTTCTACGGGTGACCCCTGGGCACCCAGGACCGACCTTATCACCATGGGCTCTGTGAAAGGCCTTCACCAGACGATTTGCATTAACATCGGCCGCTGCAACCCACATCCTCTTCTCTGGTCCGTGACCCTTCCAGTGGACGAGATACTCGAGGGATCTATGGAGAACTTGGGAGTCCACAATCCTGCTGATTTGAAATTCTAAATTACCATCCACCATGACAGGAGCGGGAGGCAAGGAGGACAGCTCAATAGGTTCGACACAGTTCTTTAACAACGACTTATGTAATACGTTAGGAATTTTCAAAGCCTGATGAAGTTCAAGACGGAAGGCTACAGGGTTAACAATGGCAGTGATCTTATATGGACCAATAAATCTTGGGCCAACTTCCAAGAAGGTACCTTAAGCTTAATGTTTCTTGTGGACAGCCAATCAGAATCACCCACTGTTAGGTCCGGACCATTCATACGACTTCTGTCAGCCACACGCTTATACCTGTTGCCCATCTTTTTCAGGTTATTTTGAATTTTCTGCCAAATCAAAGACAAAGAAGAGAAAGATCGTTCCTCCTCAGGAATACCGGAAGTTTGAGTACCATAAAATATGCCAAAATGCGGATGGAATCCATATGCCCCAAAAACGGCAATTTATCAGTGGACTCCTCTCTACGGTTATTAATGGCAAACTCAGCTAACGACAATAATGAAGACCATTACTCCTGGTTCTCCGAAACAAAACATCTCAAGTAAGTCTCCAGATTCTGATTGGTGCGCTCCGTCTGTCTGTTCGACTGAGTATGAAAAGCCGAAGAAAAGGACAATTATACCCTCAGTCGAGTACAGAACGCTTTCCAGAATCTGGAAACAAACTGAGTCCCACGATCAGACACCACTTCAGAGGGAATGACATGTAGTTTCACAATGTTATCGACAAACAGTCGATAGTCTTGGCATTAGGTAGAGCAGGCAATGCTATGAAATGCGACATTTTGCTAAACCGATCAACTACCACCAGGATCACGTTTTTTACAGAAGAATTCAATAAATCTGTGATAAAGTCCATGGACAAATGCGTTCAAGGTCTGGACGGGATGGGTAATGGAAGAAGAGATCCAGAAGGCTGAGTATGTGTCACCTCAGCACGAACACAGGTACAACAGGCTGACACATAGTCCTCAACACACTTACACAGCCCCGACCACCAAAATCTGCATGAGAGGAGATCGACAGTGAATCTACTCCCAGGGTGTCCAGCCAAGACAGTACAGTGATGTTCCTCAAATACCTTATGACGTAAGTCTGAAGGAACAAACAATTTTCCTGGAGGACAAGAGTCCGGAGCATTCTCTTGGGCCTCCAACATCTTAGCCTCAAGATCAGGATATAGGGCAGATATGACTACCCCTTCAGACAAAATAGGACTAGGATGTTTAGCATCATCCTCCCAGGAAAGCTGCGCGACATAGCATCCGCCTTGATGTTCTTAACCCCAGGGCTGTATGTGACAATGAAATTAAATCTGGTGAAAAAATCTGTCTCACATGATCCTTATGAGTCTCCATGTGTAACATCCCAGAGTATGTCACTAAAACTCTGTTCCCCTGCTACATGATGTTAAAGTGTATATGTGTTATCATCTTGTGTGATCTGACATTGCATTTTCCATTATATGGATTTCTCTGTAGAGACGGACGAGCAGGAACACCAGAGACAAACTCACTCCAGCTCAGCCAAACCCAAATGAATCTATCTACCGCATAGTCAGAAGGGTGGGGTCAGACTATAAAGGGTAGAAGTGATGACCACTGAGCAACAGCTGAGAAAAGGGAAGTGGTCATTAACCCTATCAACACTGAATCAAGAGAAATCAAGGAGGCTGTTAGATTCCTCCACAGTCAGTCAATCTCCTTGATTTCCTGACATCAGTCACCTGAGGGACCGTGACAACACCCTTTCTAAGGACAAATCCCTCAGAACATCACAGAATTCCTACTGGAGGCACTTCAATTCATCCTACAAAACAACTACTTCATATACAACAGCAACATCTATCATCAACGCACTGGGACCACTATGGGGGCATGAGTAGCGCCATCCTTCGCAAATATTTTTATGGGCAAATTCGAAGAATTATACATCTGGGGAAACCATACGCACAAAAATAAAATCGTCTATTACAGAAGGTACATAGATGACATGTTTATCATCTGGAATGGAGATGAAGAATCGGCCCGTAATTTCTGTAATCACCTCAATCTCACTGACTGGGGTATTGTTTTCACTCCAAAATTCAGCAAGGAAACAATGGAATTTTTAGACATTGTCGTTCCCAACCAGAATAATAAGCTCATCACAAGAACCTTTTTTAAAGCAGTAGACACAAAGAGTTGCATCCAATATACAAGCTTCCACCATAAGAAAGGGCTCAAAAACATACCCTACAGTCAATACAAACGGATTTGACAAAATTGCACCAATGATACTGACTTAATCACACAGGCTAAAGTACTGGAAAAAAGATTTAAAGAAAACAATACCCCATTATATGTGATGCTTACAATAAGAGCTTACAACTAATACAAAGAGAATGCCTAGAACCCAGTAAAAAGGAACAAACTGCCCAGATGAACCTCCATTTCATTACACAATACAGTACATCAAACTCTGTTATCCTACAGATTTTACAAAAACAGTGGCACATCCTACTACAAGATGCATATCTGAAAAAATACCTCCCAAGCAGAATTACATACAGACGCGCCTCCACCATCAGAAATCTACTGGCACCAAGCAAACCGAGACACCACCAGAAAGGTCACGCCCAAATAATCACCAGGAAAGCAGGCAGCTACAAATGTAGCACGTTGTCTCTGCTGTAAAACCATCTGACACAATAAAACTTCTTTCCCCTCATATGCGAACAAAACCTCCTTTAACATCAAGCAGCACCTAACATGCCAATCCCCATACGTCATATACATGATTGAATGTCAATGTGGTTTACAATACGTAGGACGCACTACTCAGGCATTACATTGCCGCCTAAATCAACACAACATACAAAAACAATACGCCAAACATAGCCTATCCAGACATTGTTCCAATACCCCAGAAAAAGAACTACTCTCCATTAAAATTACTCCAATAGACTATATACCACCCAACCCCTACAACAGATTCGATCTTCTACAAAAACGGGAAAACTACTGGATCTATCATCTAAACCCCCTTGCCCCCAATGACCTAAATGAAATAAACAAAATGATAATATAAACATAAATAAAAAAAAGTCAAATTAATACTCTTTACATACCTGCTACTTCTATAAAACCTACAAATAAATAAAATAAAATTAAATAATATAATATAATCTCCATTAAAAATTACCATCAATATAAGGCCTCATGCACACGGCCGTTATTTTGGTCCGCATCCGAGCCACAGTTTTGGCGGCTCGGATGCGGACCCATTCACTTCAATGGGGCCGCAAAATTTGTTGTTTTAAATGTGTTGTAACCCCTCTCAGTGTATACAGTCCTGAGGAAGAGGGAAATTCAACCCTCAAAATGCGTTGACTAATAAAAGATTAGCCTTCATTACCGGCATCGTTCCTGATGTTTTACTCATTCAATGCCAGGCAGCGCCTCGAAGGATCCTGAACCAATTTTCTACAACCAGCTACCTAACCTGTTGATCGTTCCAAGTATCGCAGAGGACCACGGCCGCAGCCCCGGACAACCGCCTACTGGTCGGGTTTTACAGATTTTGTGGCTCCTCACAACACGATCTGGTAAGAATATTCTTACATTTTAAACTCGCGTTGAAACAACTAATACCGCACAAGTGGCGCATTATTCTTCCTATTCTTTATCTTTACACAGCTATTCGCAGGCTCCAGATGTCCTGGCTCTTGTACTTGCACCTGTTCTGGGCAAGACGCCAACGAGGTGGGCAGAGAGAAAGGTAAACACATTGCCTCCCCCTAAAACCTGTCCATCTCCACCCACACTACTCACTGCATGAGAAATAACATCACTATTCCCATCTTTTTCATAAAACACTGTTCCTCTGTTATTCCTTTTAGAACTTTATGAATACATTAACTGGGTGTTATCAGTTGGGGATGGAAGTGCATCCCTCCACCGTATCACGTCCCCCAGTGGTGACTTCATCATACCGCGCTGGGACACATCCCTTTGACAAGGGGAATGGTAATGCCTTAGGGCTCATGCACACAGCCGTAGCCGTTTTTTTTGCCGGCCGCAAATTGCGGATCCACGAAACATGGATACCGGCCGTGTGCGTTCTGCATTTTGCGGAACAGAACTCCAGCGCGCTATAGAACTGACCTATACTTGTCCGTAATACGGACAAGAATAGGACTTGTTTTATTTTTTGTGGGGGCCGCAGAACGGACACCCGGTTGCAGATAGCACACAGTGTGCTGTCTGCATCTTTTACAGACTAAAGACAAGGGGTCCGCATCTGATACGTGTTTTTTGCAGGCATAAGCCCTTATTCAGACGTCAGTGATTTCCATCAGTGATTGTGAGCCAAAACCAGGATCGGAGCCTCCACAGACATAGGGTATAAGGGGAAGATCTGCACCTGTTCTGTGTTTAGAGACGCACCTGGTTTTGGCTCAAAATCACTGATGGAAATCACTGAGTGTGTGAATAAAGGCTCATGCACTCGAACGTATTTTTTTTCCGTGTCCTTTTTTTTTTTTTTTTTTTTTTTTGGGCCTGTATACGGAGCCACTCACTTCAATGGGGGAAAAAAAAATGCGGAAATGACTCCATGTGGATTCCGTTTCCGTACGTCTGCATGGCCTCTTCACAAAAAAAATAGAACATGTCCTATTATTGTCCACATTATGGACTGTTCTATTAGGGGCCGGCCGTTCCATTCTGCAAAATGCGGAATGCACATAGCCGGTATCCATGTTTTGTAGACCGCAAACCATCCAACAGTTGCGTGCATGAGCCCTAAGGCATAACACCTGGTTGTAAATTTATTCCTACATTCCTAAGGCTACATGCACACGACCGTATGTGTTTTGCGGTCCGCAAATTGCAGATCCGCCCCCCAAAAAAACAGTTGCCTTTCGTATGCCATCCATTTTTTTTTTTTGCGGATCCATTGTAACAATGTTTAAAACAGACAAGAATAGGACATGTTCTATTTTTTGGGCGGGGCTACGGAACGGACTTACGGATGTGGACAGCACACGGTGTGCTGTCCAAATTTTTTGCAGACCCATTGAAATGAATGGGTCCGCATCCTATCCGTAAAAAAAAACGGAACGGACACGGAAACAAACAACTTTAGTGTGCATGTAGCCTAAGACCTCTTGCACACGACCGTATGTCTTTGGCCTCTTGCATACGAACTTTTTTTTTTTTCTGTTTGCGTTCTGATTTTTGCGTTCCGTATAAGGTCCATATAGGACATGTTTAATCTTTGAACGGAACGGAAAAACGGAAACGTAATGCATACGGAGTATATTCCGTTTTATTTTTTTGCGTAACCATTGAAATGAACGGACGGACCGTATACGGAATGCAAAAAACGGCCCGTAAATGGGAGAAAAAAAAAATGGTCGTGTGAAAGAGGCATAAGAGGAAAGAAAGAGCACAATACACAGAAAAGAGGCTGCAGATTCTTATTTTTAGGGGAACTAAAATGATTTACTAAAACAGGCGTGCGAGGCGACAGATCCTCTTTAAAGATGTACTTAGACCTTAACTGTAAATCAACATCAGACCTTACAATGCGCCCTAAAAGAGTCAAAAAACACATTCAGCACTGCTACATCTGTACACGATTCTTTCTTTGTACTCACCAGCTTCCCAAGAACAGGAGCTCTGAAGAGAACGTTGCAATTCACATGATATTTTTATGAAGCTACAGTAGCTGGGAAATAGGTATCACATGCTCATCGTTACATACGGACTCGTTTGACTTGTTGTAATTGGCAACGTGAGCTCTTTCTTAATCGTGTCTCTTGCCGCCATGTTCATCAGCAAGGACCCGCTCATCATGCCACAGTAGTTAATAGTAATGAACCCCCACCAGCCGAGGGATTATACAGATAAAATATGTACCGTATTTTCCGGCGTATAAGACGACTGGGTGTATAAGACGACCCCCAACTTTTCCAGTTAAAATATAGGGTTTGGGCTATACTCGCCGTATAAGACTACCCCTCCAACGCTATTTACTTTGGCATCAAGATCTGCAGGTAATTGTTGTGCAATTTTCGTCTTTTGCCTCAGTACCATACTATGCCTTTCCAAGAATCTAGTGCACCAGGATGCAGGGGCCTTAGATCTGTTGCTGTGATCTGGGTTAGATTTGGCCACTGAAGTGCAAGCAAACGTATTTTATTTCGTGTCACTACATAACCGTTTTGGCGATGCTCATTCACCGTGTCTGCTACATGTTTTTCGAGTTCTGGCCAATGTGGGGTGATTCTTCTTAATGCACACTTACCCCTTGGCATACTCTTTTTCATTTGTTTTCCAGTCCCGAACCATCTTTTCTGTTACTCCATATTTTCTTGCCGCAGCGCAGTTATTATGTTCCATGGCAAAGTTTACAATTTTAAGTTTGAAACTGGCTTCATATTTCTTTCTTCTTGCTGGTGGAGCCATGATGGGGTCTTGACTGTTAGCCATTTGTATACTGTACTGTATGTACTGGTGCTGTACTGTATGTACTGGTGCTGTACTGTATGAACAGGTACAGATACTGGTGCTTTACTGTATGAACAAGTACAGATACTGGTGCTGTACTGTATGTACTGGTGCTGTACTGTATGAACAGGTACAGATACTGGTGCTTTACTGTATGTACTGGTGCTGTACTGTATGAACAGGTACAGATACCGGTGCTGTACTGTATGAACAGGTACATATACTGGTGCTTTACTGTATGTACTGGTGCTGTACTGTATGAACAGGTACAGATACTGGTGCTGTACTGTATGAACAAGTACAGATACTGGTGCTGTACTGTATGTACTGGTGCTGTACTGTATGAACAGGTACAGATACTGGTGCTTTACTGTATGTACTGGTGCTGTACTGTATGAACAGGCACAGATACTGGTGCTGTACTGTATGAACAGGTACAGATACTGGTGCTTTACTGTATGTACTGGTGCTGTACTGTATGAACAGATACTGGTGCTGTACTGTATGAACAAGTACAGATACTGGTGCTGTACTGTATGTACTGGTGCTGTACTGTATGAACAGGTACAGATACTGGTGCTGTACTGTAGGTACTGGTGCTGTACTGTATGAACAAGTACAGATACTGGTGCTGTACTGTATGTACTGGTGCTGTACTGTATGTACTGGTACTGTATGAACAGGTACAGATACTGGTGCTGTACTGTATGTACTGGTACTGTATGAACAAGTACAGATACTGGTGCTGTACTGTATGTACAGATACTGGTGCTGTACTGTATGTACAGATACTGGTGCTGTACTGTATGTACAGGTACAGATACTGGTGTTGTACTGTATTCACCGCCACATGTATCTACTCCCCAGATAGACTCTGTTTTTTGACCACAGATAAGATGCACACCAAACTTCATTAGAGATCCGCCAACATTAGAATTGGCTGAAGTGCAGATGCTTCCCGCTTCCCCCTGCCTTCCCTCAGAATCGCCAATCCAACCCAGTATACAACAACCAGCCAATCACAGCAAGCGATGTACCGGTATTTTCTGTGCACACTGCATACAGAGCCTGCTTGGATTGGGTGGGTCAGCTCTCCCTGCCTGCCCAGCCCTCCCCGTCTTCAAGACGATCTGAGCAGTAGTACGCAATGTGATACTGCCGGCATGAGAAAACCACTGAGAGCAGGGAGAGGGGGCTGCTTCAGGAGCGGCTGGCCGGGATGCAGCGCACGGTGGCTCAGCTAGCCTCCAGTCCGGCTAGGAAGTAAGTTTCAGCACGCCGTATACCGGCATATAAGATGACACCCGACTATAAGACGACCTCCGACTTTTGAGAAGATTTTCATGTGTTAAAAAGTAGTCTTATACGCAGGAAAATACAGTAGATCCCATAGCCTAAGGGTTTGGTCACACGGTCAGGTTTCTTGATGCAGTTTCTAAAGCCAAAATCAGGGGGCGATCATCGAATGAGAGAAAGTGTAAGGGCTCATGCACATGAACGTATTTTCTTTCCGTGTCCATTCAGTTTTTTTTGGCTGCCGTATGTGGAAACATTCATTTCAATGGGTCCGCGGGGAAAAAAAACTGAAGTTACTCTGTGTGCATTCCTTTTCCGTATGTCCGTATTTCCATTACGCAAAAAAATTGAATATTAACATATATGTATATTTTATGCTATTTATTAAATAAAGATTGAATTTTATTTGGAGAGAGAGACGTGTTTTTTCTTGGTAGGATTTTGTATTCTCATTTTAGGTCTGGTTTCAATAAGGCTACTTTCACACCTGCGTTCAGGTGTCCGCTCGTGAGCTCCGTTTGAAGGGGCTCACAAGTGGCCCTGAACGCAGCCGTCTGGCCCTAATGCATTCTCAGTGGAGGCGGATCCACTGAGAATGCATCCGCCTGCCAGCGCTCAGCCTCCGCTCCGCCCAGTGAGCGGACACCTGAACGCTGCAAGCAGCGTTCGGGTGTCCGCCTGGCCGTGCGGAGGTGAGCGGTTCCGTTCCGACTTACAATGTAAGTCAATGGGGACGGATCCGCTTGAAGATGACACCATATGGCTCAATCTTCAAGCGGATCCGTCCCCCATTGACTTTCAATGTAAAGTCTGAACGGATCCGCTCAGGCTACTTTCACACTTAGAAAATTTTTCTAAGTTATAATGCAGACGGATCCGTTCTGAACGGAGCCACCGTCTGCATTAATATGAGCGGATCCGTTCAGAACGCTAGTGTGAAAGTAGCCTTAGTGTTCCAAATAAATGAGGCGACTTTCACATCAGCTTTTTTCCTTTCCGCTATTGATATCTGTCATAGGATCTCAATGCCAGGGGAAAACGCTTCAGTTTTGTCCCCAATTATCGTCAATGGGAACAAAACTGAACTGAACGAAACGGAGCGCACCAGAATGTATTCCATTCCGTTTGGCTGCGTCCCCATGACACACACACGCTTTTGAGTGCATCCTGGGATGCGGTGCGTCCTGACAAAAAAGAAAACAGATCCGTCCCCCATTCACTAAGGCTACATGCACACAACCGTGCCGTTTTTTGTGGTCCGCAAACCGTGGATCCACAAAAAACGGAAGCCGCCCGTTTGCCTTCCGCAATTTGCGGAACTGAACGGGTGCCCCATTGTAGACATGCCTATTCTTTTCCGCAAAACTGACAAGAATAGGACATTGGATCAGTTTTGTCTGCTATATGCTGCGGTGCTCAGGCACTGTATAAATGCCTGTCAAATCTACATGGGCGGTTGTATTGGCATGCGCATGCGCCCTAAAGCAATGTTCAAAAGTAGCCATCTTTGATGTGGTCTGTACATTACGTACTACCTCTGTGAATCTCGCGATAGCGGTTGGAGCGGCGCATGCGCCGTCTTCTCTTCCGGACGCCAACAGTTCCCACCATGTCTACTCTGCCTGAAGTGATTCATTCAAAGGTTTTTAACTTTTTTATTGGTATATTATGTTAGACATACCTGTTCACTTGTCACTTTTGATTAGTAATTATGGATTTTTGGTGATTTTATATTATATTTATTACACTATGGAATTTTTATTACTATACTTATATTGCTGCTATATTGAACCACGACGATATACTGACTATACTTGTAATATGGCTGTAATATTTATGCATTTGCACTTTATTATATGATGTATCAATTTGTATTTTGTTAATCACTTGCATTATTTATAAATGTAATTTTGCACATGTTAATCACCTGGAAAAAGGCTCCATAGAGAGAGCTGAAACGTTGCTGATGAGTGAATAAATCGTCCACTTTTTCATTATCATCTGGAGTGCTGCCTTCCTTTGCTTCATTATCAAGAATAGGACATGCTATATATTTTTTGGGGCCACGGAACGGTGCAACGGATGTGCTGTCCACATCTTTTGCGGCCCCATTGAAGTGAATGGGTTCGCATCCGAGCCGCCAAAACGGCGGCTCGGATGCGGACCAAAACAACAGCCGTGTGCACGAGGCCCTATACCTTATGTCTGTGGAGGCTCCGATCCTGGTTTTTGCTGACAATCACTGATGGAAATCACTGACGTCTGAATAAGGGCTTATGCCTGCAAAAAAGACGTATCAGATGCGGACCCCTTGTCTAGGCCATAAAAGATGCAGACAGAACACTGTGTGCGGCTCGGATGTGGACCTGAAAAGGGGTCGTGTGCATGAGGCCTAACAGTGGTTTTAGAGACAGATCCGTCTTGGCTATTATAGAAATAATACAACTGGATCCGTTCATAACGGATGCAGACGGTTGTATTAGGCCTCTTGCAGACGACCGTATGGCTTTTTTAGTATTTTGCGGTCCGCAAAAAACGGATCCGCAAAAAATATGGATGACGTCCGTGTGCATTCCATATTTTGCGGAACAGAACAGCTGGCCCCTGATAGAACAGTACTATCCTTGTCCATTATGCGGACAATAATAGGACATGTTCTATCTTTGAATGGAACGGAAAAACGGAAATACGGAAACGGAAGGCATACAGAGTACCTTCCGTTTTTTTTGCGGATCCATTGAAATGAATGGTTCAGTATACGGTCCGTATACGGAACGCAAAAACTGGAAACGTAAACGGAAGAAAAAAAACGTTTGTGTGCAAGAGGCCTTATCATGACGGAAGCGTTTTTGATGATTCATGGCGGATCCAGCAAAAATGCTGTTGTGAAAGTAGTCTTTGGCTGGGTTCACAAGGGCGTTGCAGGAAAAGATGCGGGTGCGTTGCGGGAAAATGCGCAATTGTTCCGCTCAAGTGCAAAGCGTTTTAATGCGTTTTGCACGAGCATGAGAAAAATCGGCATGTTTGGTACCCAGGCCCGAACCCGGACTTCTTCACAGAAGTTCGGGCTTGGGATCGGTGTTGTGTAGATTTGATTATTTTCCCTTATAACATGGTTAGGCCTCATGCACACGACCGTTGTGTGCATCCGTGGCCATTGTGCCGTTTTCAGTTTTTTTTCGCGGACCCATTGACTTTCAATGGGTCCGTGGAAAAATCGGAAAATGCACCGTTTTGCAGCCAAGGCCGTGATCCGTGTATCCTGTCCGTCAAAAAAATATGAGCTGTCCTATTTTTTTGACGGACAACGGTTCACGGACCCATTCAAGTCAATGGGTCCGTGAAAGAACACGGATGCACACAAGATTTGCATCCGTGTCCGTGATCCGTGGCCGTAGGTTGCTTTCATACAGACGGATCCGAAGATCCGTCTGCATAAAAGCTTTTTCAGATCTAAGTTTTCACTTCGTGAAAACTCATATCCGACAGTATATTCTAACACAGAGGCGTTCCCATGGTGATGGGGACGCTTCTAGTTAGAATACACTACAAACTGTGTACAAGACTGCCCCCTGCTGCCTGGCAGCACCCGATCTCTTACAGGGGGCCGTGATCAGCACAATTAACCCCTTAAGGTGCGGCACCTGAAGGGGTTAATTGTACTATCATATCCCCCTGTAAGAGATCAGGGCTGCCAGGCAGCAGGGGGCAGACCCCCCCCCCTCCCCAGTTTGAATATATAATTGGTGGCCAGTGCGGCCCCCCCCTCCCTCCCTCTATTGTAATAATAGCTTGGTGGCCAGTGTGCGGCCCCCCGGCCCCCCCCCCCTTCCTCCCTCTATTGTAATAAATCGTTGGTGGCACAGTGTGCGCCCCCCCCCTTCCTCCCTCTATTGTAATAAATCGTTGGTGGCACAGTGTGCGCCCCCCATCGCCCCCCCCTTCCTCCCTCTATTGTAATAAATCGTTGGTGGCACAGTGTGAGCCCCCCATCGCCCCCCCCCACTTCCTCCCTCTATTGTAATAATTCGTTGGTGGCACAGTGTGCACCCCCCATCGGCCCCCCCTCCCTATATAGCATTACCAACATTGGTGGCCAGTGTGCGGCCTCTCATCCCCCCCGATCATTGGTGGCAGCGGAGTTCCGATCAGAGTCCCAGTTTAATCGCTGGGGCTCCGATCGGTCACCATGGCAACCAGGACGCTACTGCAGTCCTGGTTGCCATGGTTACTTAGCAATAGTACAATAGTAGAAGATTCATAGTTACCTGCTGGCTGCTGCGATGTCTGTGTCCGGCCGGGAGCTCCACCTACTGGTAAGTGACAGGTCTGTGCGGCGCATTGCTAAATGAACTGTCACTTACCAGTAGGAGGAGCTCCCGGCCGGTCACAGACATCGCAGCAGCCAGCAGGTAAGTATGAATCTTCTACTATTGTACTATTGCTAAGTAACCATGGCAACCAGGGCTGCAGTAGCTTCCTGGTTGCCATGGTTACCGATCGGAGCCCCAGTGATTAAACTGGGACTCCGATCGGAACTACGCTGCCACCAATGATCGGGGGGGGGGGGGGGAGATGGGAGGCCGCACACTGGCCACCAATGTTGTTACTGCTATAGAGGGAGGGGGGCCGATGGGGGGTGCACACTGTGCCACCAACGATTTATTACAATAGAGGGAGGAAGGGGGGGGCCCGATGGGGGGCGCACACTGTGCCACCAACGATTTATTACAATAGAGGGAGGAAGGGGGGGCCCGATGGGGGGCGCACACTGTGCCACCAACGATTTATTACAATAGAGGGAGGGAGGGGGGTCGATGGGGGGCGCACACTGTGCCACCAATGATTTATTACAATAGAGGGAGGGAGGGGGGCCGATGGGGGGTGCACACTGTGCCACCAACGATTTATTACAATAGAGGGAGGGAGGGGTCTGATGGGGGGCGCACACTGTGCCACCAACGATTTATTACAATAGAGGGAGGGAGGGGGGGGCCGCACTGGCCTCCAATGATATTCAAACTGGGGAGGGGGGGGGTCTGCCCCCTGCTGCCTGGCAGCCCTGATCTCTTACAGGGGGATATGATAGTACAATTAACCCCTTCAGGTGCGGCACCTGAGGAGTTAATTGTGCTGATCACAGCCCCCTGTAAGAGATCGGGTGCTGCCAGGCAGCAGGGGGCAGTCATGTACACAGTTTGTAGTATATTCTAACTAGAAGCGTCCCCATCACCATGGGAACGCCTCTGTGTTAGAATATACTGTCGGAAATGAGTTTTCATGATGTAACTCATATCCGACAGTATATTCTAACATAGAGGCGTTCCCATGGTGATGGGGACGCTTCAAGTTAAAATATACCATCGGATTGGAGAAAACTCCGATCCGATGGTATAAAAGGGACTCCAGACTTTACACTGAAAGTCAATGGGGACGGATCCGTTTGAAATGGCACCATATTGTGTCAACATCAAACGGATCCGTCCCCATTGACTTGCATTGTCATTCAGGACGGATCCGTTTGGCTCCGCACGGCCAGGCGGACACCAAAATGACTTTTTTTTCATGTCCGTGGATCCTCCAAAAATCAAGGAAGACCCACGGACGAAAAAACGGTCACGGATCACGGACCTACGGACCCCGTTTTTGCGGACCGTCAAAAAATACTGTCGTGTGCATGAGGCCTTATAAGGGAAAATAATAGCATTCTTAATACAGAATGCATAGTACAATAGGGCTGGAGGGGTTAAAAGAATAAAAATAAATAATTGAACTCACCTTAATCCACTTGTTCGCGCAGCCGGCATCTCTTCTGTCTTCTTCTTTGAGGACCTGGGAGGAAAAGGATGGTGATGGACCATGTGATGAGCGCAGTGACATCACCAAAGGTCCTTTTGCTCCCAGGTCCTCAAAGAAGAAGAAAGAAGAGAAGCCGGGGTGCGCAAACAAGTGGATGAGGTGAGTTTAATTATTTATTTAAATTTTTTAACCCCTCCATCCCTAATTTACTTAGCATTCTGTATTAAAAATGCTATTATTTTCCCTTATAACAATGTTATAAGGGAAAATAATAAAGATCGGGTCCCCATCCCGATCGTCACCTAGCAACCGTGCGTGAAAATCGTACTGCATCCGCACTTGCTTGCGGATTCTTGCGATTTTCACGCAGCCCCATTCACCTCTATGGGGCCTGCGTTGATGTGAAAAACGCACAATATAGAGCTTGCTGCGATTTTCACACATCGCACAAGTGATGCGTGAAAATCACAGCTCATCTGCACAGCCCCATAGAAATGAATGGGTCCGGATTCAGGGCGGGTGCAATGCGTTCACCTCATGCATTTTACTCGCGCGGAATTCTCGGCCGTGTGAAAGTAGCCTTAGCCGTCCTACTCACTCGGAGGCACAGGGGATCAAGAGTGGTGTACGGGAAAGCCCGTCATGATAACTCTCCCCCAATAGTTTACAACTTAAAGGAACACTCTGGGCACTTTCTTATATCTAGTGCAGGTCCAAAGGGGCCGGTGCGTGACAAAGGAATACTCTTTTTTCTGTTTCTTGACTTTTTGTGTCACGCTCCGCCTCCTCAGGCCCTGCACTAGACATAGCACAGTGTATACATTTTGTCTGGAGAGTTCCTTTAATTGCTGGAAATTGTACCAGTTGGGTGTGAAGATGCTGATTCCTTTGGAAAATAAATAGTCTAGAATAAAACTATCCGACCATTCGGTGTACTCAGCCTTAGGCCTCTTTCACACGACCGTTTTTTTTTTCCGTTTTGCGGGCCGTTTTTTGCGGGCCGTATACGGAACCATTCATTTCAATGGTTCCGCAAAAAAAACGGAATGTGTTCCGTATGCATTCCGTTTCCGTATTTCCGTTTTTCTGTTCCGTTGAAAGATAGAACATGTCCTATATATGGCCGCAAATCACGTTCCGTGGCTCCATTAAAGTCTATGGGTCCGCAAAAGAACGGAATGCATACGGAAATGCATCCGTATGTCTTCTGTATCCGTTCGGTTTTTTGTGGAACCATCTATTGAAAATGTTATGCCCAGCCCAATTTTTTAAATGAAATTACTGTATACTGTATTTGCCATACGGAACAATGGAACGGAAACGGAACCACAACGGAAGCAAAAAACGGAACAACGGATCCGTGAAAAACGGACCGCAAAACACTGAAATGGACATACTGTCGTGTGAAAGAGGCCTTAGAGACGACCAACACGCCCTGTGTGTAGCCTGCGCTCATGATTTCTATTCCTTCGTGTGCTGTCTGTAGGTTCATGATAAGAGATGTCAGACACAGAGGAGTAACACATGACTGCAAAACCCGACAGCACAGGGTTGGTTTGTAGTAATGGGGACATATTTTTGCATAGGAGACATGTACAGTATTAGTCCTCTTTGCGGTCCAAAAAAAAACGGATCGGTAAAAAATACGGATGACATGCATGTGCATTCCGTATATTGCGGAACAGAACAGCTGGCCCTTCATAGAACAGTACTATCCTTGTCTGTAATGTTGACAATAATAGGACATGTTCTATTTTTTTGCAGAACGGAATACAGAAATACGGAAACGGAATGCACACGGAGTAACTTCAGTTTTTTTTGTGGACTTATTGAAATGAATAGTTCCGTATACGGTCCGCAAAAAACCCCGGAACGGAAACGGAATGAAAATATGTTCGTGTGCAAGAGGCCTTATGCAGTGGAGCATATGAATCCGATATCTGGCTGCGAAGTACTGGGGTGAAATTACAGCTCTGAGGCTGCAGAATTGTGAATGCAGCTCTGGACCATAATACTGGATGTAACTGAAGATCAGGACAGCTTTTTATCTAGATTTATACTATAAGAAAATGTAAAGTTATTCTCACTGTGAAACATACCGTACACTTTATGATGTGAATATGTAGAGAAACTCAAGCAGAAACATTGCGATTATCAGCCACAGCTATTCGCGGGCTCCAGATGTCCTGGCTCTTGTACTTGCACCTGTTCTGGGCAAGACGCCAACGAGGTGGGCAGAGAGAAAGGTAAACACATTGCCTCCCCCTAAAACCTGCCCATCTCCACCCACACTACTCACTGCATGAGAAATAACATCACTATTCCCATCTTTTTCATAAAACACTGTTCCTCTGTTATTCCTTTTAGAACTTTATGAATACATTAACTGGGTGTTATCAGTTGGGGATGGAAGTGCATCCCTCCACCGTGTCACGTCCTCCAGTGGTGACTTTTACGGACAAGAATAGGACATGTTTTATTTTTTAGTGGGGGCCGCAGAACGGACACCCGGTTGCAGATAGCACACAGTGTGCTGTCTGCATCTTTTACGGCCTAGACAAGGGGTCCGCATCGGATACGTCATTTTTGCAGGCATAAGCCCTTATTCAGACGTCAGTGATTTCCATCAGTGATTGTGAGACAAAACCAGGATCGGAGCCTCCACAGACATAAGGTATAGGGCCTCATGCACACGGCTCGGATGCGGACCCATTCACTTCAATGGGGCAGCAAAAGATGCGTACAGCACTCCGTGTGCTGTCCGCATCCGTGGCTCTGTTCCGTGGCACCGCAAAAAAAAATACAACATGTCCTATTCTTGTCCGTTTTGCGGACAAGAATAGGCAATTATATTGAAGGCTGTCTGTGCGGTTCCGCAAATTGCGCGCACGGACCGCAAAACACACCACGGTCGTGTGCATTAGGCCTAAGGGGAAGATCACCACCTGTTCTGTGTTTAGAGCCGCACCTGGTTTTGGCTCAAAATCACTGATGGAAATCACTGAGTGTGTGAATAAAGGCTCATGCACTCAAACGTATTTTTGTTTCAGTGTCCGTTTTTTGTTTTTGTTTGCAGCCTGTATGCAGAACCACTCACTTCAATGGGGCAGCAAAAAAAAAAAGCTGAAATAACTCAATGTGCATTCCGTTTCCGTATGTCTGGATGGCTGTTATAGACTGTTCTATTAGGGGCAGACCGCAAAACATCCAACAGTTGCGTGCATGAGCCCTAAGGCATAACACCTGGTTGTAAATTTATTCCTATATTTCTAAGGCCTCTTTCACATGAGCGAGAATTCCGCCGGGTGCAATGCGTGAGGTGAACGCGTTGCACCCACACTGAATCCGGACAAATTCACTTCAATGTGCAGATGAGCGGTGATTTTCACGCATCACTTGTGCGTTGCGTGAAAATCACAGCATGTTCTATATTCAGCGTTTTTCACGCAACGCAGGCCCCATAGAAATGAATGGGTCTGCATGAAAATCTCAAGCATCCGCAAGCAAGTGCGGATGCGGTGCAATTTTCACGCATGGTTGCTAGGAGATGATAGGGATGAGCAACCCCATTAAAGTCTAATCACTGTATTATTTTCCCTTATAACATGGTCATAAAGGAAAATAATAGCATTGTTAATACAGAATGCTTACTAAAATGTTGCTTGAGGGGTTAAAAAAAAAAAATTATTAACTCACCTCATCCTGTTTTTCACGCAGCCGGACCTGCACGTGGTGAGCGCGATTACGTCACCAAAGGTCCTTTTGCAGGTCCTGAAAGAAGAAGAAAAAAGATGATGCCGGCTGCGTGAAAAACAGGATGAGGTGAGTTAATTTTTTTAATTTTTTAACCCCTCAAGCAACATTTTAGTAAGCATTCTGTATTAAGAATGCTATTATTTTCACCTCACGCATTGCACCCGCGCGGAATTCTTGCCCGTGTGTAAGGGGCCTAAGGGTTTGGTCACACAGTCAGGTTTCCTGATGCAGTTTCTAAAGCCAAAAATCAGGGGGCGATCATCGAATGAGAGAAAGTGTAAGGGCTCATGCACATGAACGTATTTTCTTTCCGTGTCCGTTCCGTTTTTTCGGCAGACCGTATGTGGAACCACTCATTTCAATGGGTCCGCAATAAAAAAAAACTGAAGTTACTCCGTGTGCATTCCGTTTCCATATATTCGTTCCGCATGTCCTATTCTTGACAATGTCCTATTATGGTCAAGAATAGGACTGTTCTATTAGGGGCCAGCTGTTCCATTTTGCAAAATACGAAATGCACGCGGACGTCATCCGTTTTTTTTGCGGATCCATTTTTGTGGACCGCAAAATACATACGGTCGTGTACATGAGCCCTAAACGACAGAAACTACTTTTTTGAATTCACTCCTGGTTTAAGCTTCCAAAACTGTATGCAGAAACCTGACCGTGTGGCCGTACTCTAAGGGTACCTTTATATGGGTGCCGGTCAACGTGTCAGGGTGCGTTTTCGCAGCATATCCGTACCAAAATCAGCAATTTCTAACAGCGGTTTCTGCTGTGCATTCACTTGAATGGGGTCCACGATCCGCATCTGAAGGTCAACACTGCAAAAAAAAGCAACGCACGTCCTACTTTTTTTCGGTGCGGAGACATGGACAGAAAACCCACAGAAGCACTGCGTAGCACTTCTGTGGGATTCCAATCTGTACCTCAGTTCCGCACCATATCTTCCAGATTGAGGACCTAGTGGGCCAGCAGTCATGATACGGAGCGCACTGTACAGCCGTGGCCAAAAGTTTTGAGAATTACATAAATATTGGAAATTGGAAAAGTTGCTGCTTAAGTTTTTATAATAGCAATTTGCATATACTCCAGAATGTTATGAAGAGTGATCAGATGAATTGCATAGTCCTTCTTTGCCATGAAAATTAACTTAATCCCCAAAAAACCTTTCCACTGCATTTCATTGCTGTCATTAAAGGACCTGCTGAGATCATTTCAGTAATCGTCTTGTTAACTCAGGTGAGAATGTTGACGAGCACAAGGCTGGAGATCATTATGTCAGGCTGATTGGGTTAAAATGGCAGACTTGACCTGTTAAAAGGAGGGTGATGCTTGAAATCATTGTTCTTCCAATGTTAACCATGGTGACCTGCAAAGAAACGCGTGCAGCCATCATTGCGTTGCATAAAAATGGCTTCACAGGCAAGGAAATTGTGGCTACTAAGATTGCACCTCAATCAACAATTTATAGGATCATCAAGAACTTCAAGGAAAGAGGTTCAATTCTTGTTAAGAAGGCTTCAGGGCGTTCAAGAAAGTCCAGCAAGTGCCAGGATCGTCTCCTAAAGAGGATTCAGCTGCGGGATCGGAGTGCCACCAATGCAGAGCTTGCTCAGGAATGGCAGCAGGCAGGTGTGAGCGCATCTGCACGCACAGTGAGGCAAAGACTTTTGGAAGATGGCCTGGTGTCAAGAAGGGCAGCAAAGAAGCCACTTCTCTCCAAAAAAAACATCAGGGACAGATTGATCTTCTGCAGAAAATATGGTGAATGGACTGCTGAGGACTGGGGCAAAGTCATATTCTCCGATGAAGCCTCTTTCCGATTGTTTGGGGCCTCAGGAAAAAGGCTTGTCCGGAGAAGAAAAGGTGAGCGCTACCATCAGTCCTGTGTCATGCCAACAGTAAAGCATCCTGAGACCATTCATGTGTGGGGTTGCTTCTCATCCAAGGGAGTGGGCTCACTCACAATTTTGCCCCAAAACACAGCCATGAATAAAGAATGGTACCAAAACACCCTCCAACAGCAACTTCTTCCAACAATCCAACAACAGTTTGGTGAAGAACAATGCATTTTCCAGCACGATGGAGCACCGTGCCATAAGGCAAAAGTGATAACTAAGTGGCTCGGGGACCAAAACGTTGACATTTTGGGTCCATGGCCTGGAAACTCCCCAGATCTTAATCCCATTGAGAACTTGTGGTCAATCCTCAAGAGGCGGGTGGACAACCAAAAACCCACTAATTCTGACAAACTCCAAGAAGTGATTATGAAAGAATGGGTTGCTATCAGTCAGGAATTGGCCCAGAAGTTGATTGAGAGCATGCCCAGTTGAATTGCAGAGGTCCTGAAAAAGAAGGGCCAACGCGGCAAATACGGACTCTTTGCATAAACGTCATGTAATTGTCGATAAAAGCCTTTGAAACGTATGAAGTGCGTGTAATTATATTTCACTACATCACAGAAACAACTGAAACAAAGATCTAAAAGCAGTTTAGCAGCAAACTTTGTGAAAACTAATATTTGTGTCATTCTCAAAACTTTTGGCCACAACTGTATATTGCGGCCCTGCTGTTTGCAGGCTGCAATACGGGCACGGACCTGCTATGGTCGTGTGCATGAGGCCTTAGATGCGGTTTTGCCGCAAATCTCACCCTTTATTGGAAAAGAGTGAAATCCGCTAAAACCGCAAACATAATTGAGATGCTGCAGATTTGGAAATCCGCATGGCGGGTCAATGTTCACATAGAAAAAATCTACATAAGTCTACATAAGTTTTCATACACTTTGCTGGTGCTGTACTACTCTGCGGATTTTCCACAGAAAAACCCCACGTATTCCGCAACGTTTGCAGGTGGCATGAATGTTCAGCTACGCATACGGGGTCTGAATTCTGTGGATTTTGGTGCAGAAATGCTTCGGATTTGCATCACAATGGGATGTAGATAGTTGTGTTCGGTCTGTGTGACAATCGCATGTCTACTGACCCATACTCACAACATCATTTGAGTACCGGACAGTGGA
This sequence comes from Bufo gargarizans, assembly GCF_014858855.1. Classification (NCBI taxonomy): domain Eukaryota; kingdom Metazoa; phylum Chordata; class Amphibia; order Anura; family Bufonidae; genus Bufo; species Bufo gargarizans. The sequence continues at coordinate 73,082,907 of NC_058080.1, forward strand.
CCCCTGGTCACGCTGGAGTGTGCTGCATTACAGATCACTATGATAAACTGATTTCAGGTCTGATACTCCCAGCTGGGCTTTGTTCACATGACTGCAGCAGAGAAGTGCCCGTATAATGCATGTGACCGCTGCAGCCAATCACTGGTCTCAGCAGTCTTGTGGCGAAATTGACTGTAGCAGTCATGCATGGTTTATGGTTGGGGAGGAGCAGAGTGATGGCGCTGGAATGTAAGGGTTTTGTGAAAATAACTTCTTTCATTGTTTTAACACCTTTCTTTATACAATTTTTAAAACTTTTTTTTAAACATGGACAACCCGTTTAAACCCCTTTATCAGCAACAATGCCCCCCTTCCTTCATGACCAGGTTGTATCAAGGTTGGTGGAGGGCCCTGTGCCACCTCTGGGATCCACGTATGAAAGAAATGGCTGCACTTACTTGTGCCAGCTGAGCTAGTGACTCCCTTAGGACACAGAGAAAAAAAGACAATGCAATAGCACCCTGCATACCAGATAAAGTACAATAATGCCATAGTCACAAAAAATATTATAGTGCTAATGCTACACTTATTTATAAAGCGCATTGGGATGTGCTGACTGACCCCCTTTTCTTTGCAGATTTACAGCGCTGGAGATGTGGCACTCCAGCGAGTCGTGCACTCCTGATTAGCCTGTCTGCCGAACGTCGAGGCGATCTCTGTTAGACGGGTCCTAACACTAAATACTACCTGTTATGCGCCATAATGGCCGCCATAAAGTTCCCAGCGAGTCGTGCGCTCCTGATTAGCCTGTCTGCCCATAGGCTGTATTTATTTAGTTTCAGTATAAAGCTGTGGCCTGCTCTCACTACATTCATTGGAATATGGAGTGGGCTCGGCATGCATGTTGGTACCTGCATCCTTGGAAGTAATGGAGGCAATTAGTGGACCCAGCATGCATGTGGATCCAACACTTCCTGAACTTTATGGCGGCCATTATGGCGCATAACAGGTAGTATTTCGTGTTAGGTTCCCGTCTTACAGAGATCGCCTTAACGTTTGGTAGACGGGCTCAGATGGTTTTGTACAAAATGCATTTGCCAAGCATCTCACTTTATAATTAGGCGTAGAATTAGCACTATAACATTTTTTTGTGACTATGGCATTATTGTACTTTATCTGGTTTGCAGGGTGCTGTTGCATTGTCTTTTTTTTCTCTAGGTTTTTGCCATGGCAGCGTGCACCCCCTTTTCTCCCTTAGGACACGGGACATATGTTTGGTTTTTTTTTATGTCGTTTTTGAAGCCAAAACTTGGACTGGATTTAAAAATAAGAGAAGAAGTATCTGTCCTTCAATTGGGTCATCCCATAAATAATATAAAAAATGAAAATCAGACATCATATAATACATGAAAATCTCTTTCTAACAAAGCTAGAACCAGCCCTGTACCTCACATGGATCCAGAGATCTGCACATTCATTTCTTCAATTGTTCTGCTGGATTTATTTCCAGCTGGCAGCTTAGCGGGCATGTGCTTTCTCAGAAGGCGTGTCCTTTCTGCTGCAGCTAATGGCAGTTGAAGGATGGAACTGAGCATGTGCTTCCGTCTCAGTGAGCAGGACAGAGAAATTAGAAAAAGAGCAAACAGCAGGTGGCGCTATACAGATAGAGATTGTGGAACAACCCCATTTAGTACTTTATCTTCTTTTTATGATCCACTCCTTATTTTGGCTTCCAAAAAACCTGAACATGTGGCCATACCCTTAGGCCTCATGCACATGAACGTATTTTCTTTCCGTGTCCATTCCGGTTTTTTTGCAGACCGTATACGGAACCATTCATTTCAATGGGTCTACAAAAAAACGGAAGTTAGGCCTCTTTCACACGACCTTTTTTTATTCCTTTTAACGGCCGTTTTTTGCGTTTCGTATACGGTCTGTATACAGAACCATTCATTTCAAAGGTTCCGCCAAAAAATCGGAATGTACTCCGTATTCAGTTTCCGTATTTCCGTTTTTGACGTTCCGTTGAAAGATAGAACATGTCTTATTATTGCACGCAAATCACGTTCCATGGCTCCATTCAAGTCAATGGGTCCGCAAAAAAAACAGAACACATACGAAAAGTGCATCCATATGTCTTCCGTATCCATTCCGTTTTTTAGTAACCATCTATTGGAAATGTTATGCCCAGCCCAATTTTTTCTATGTAATTACTGTATACTGTATATGGCATATGGAAAAATGGAACAGAAACAGAACGGAAACAAAAAAATGGAACAATGGATCCATGAAAAACGGACCGCAAAACCCTGAAAAAGCCATATCGTCGTGTGAAAGAGGCCTTAGGCTGTTTTCACACGGGCGTTGCGGAAAAAGATGAGGGTGCGTTGTGGAAACATGCGCAATTTTTCCGCGCGAGTGCAAAACATTGTAAGGCTACTTTCACACTAGCGTTCGTCGGTCCGCTCGTGAGCTCCGTTTGAAGGGGCTCACGAGCGGACCCGAACGCAGCCGTCCAGCCCTGATGCAGTCTGAATGGAGCGGATCCGCTCAGACTGCATCAGTCTGGCGGCGTTCAGCCTCCGCTCCGCTCGCCTCCGCACGGACAGGCGGACAGCTGAACGCTGCTTGCAGCGTTCGGGTGTCCGCCTGGCCGTGCGGAGGCGTGCGGATCCGTCCAGACTTACAATGTAAGTCAATGGGGACGGATCCGTTTGAAGATGCCACAATATGGCTCAATCTTCAGGCGGATCCGTCCCCCATTGACTTTACATTGAAAGTCTGGACGGATCCGTACGAGGCTATTTTCACACTTAGCTGTTTATATGCTAAAATAATGCAGACGGATCCGATCGAACGCTAGTGTGAAAGTAGCCTAATGCGTTTAGCACGCGCGTGAGAAAAATCAGCATGTTTGGTACCCAAACCCGAACTTCTTCACAGAATTTCGGGTTTGGGTTAGATGCTGTGTAGATTGTATTATTTTCCCTTATAACATGGTTATAATAATAGCATTCTTAATACAGAATGCATAGTACAATAGGGCTGGAGGGGTTAAAAAAAAAATAAAAAATTTAACTCACCTTAATCCATCTCTTCTGTCTTCATCTTTGAGGAATAGGACCTTTGATGACGTCACTGCTCTTTTACCATGGTGATTGTTCATGTGACGGATCATGTGATGAACGTAGTGACGTGACCACAGCCCTATTTTACTAAGCATTCTGTATTAAGAATGCTATTATTATAACCATGTTATAAGGGAAAATAATAATGATCGGGTCTCCATCCTGATTGTCTCCTAGCAACCGTGCGTGAAAATCGCACCGCATCCGCACATGCTTGTGATTTTCACGCAGCCCCATTCACTTCTATGGGGCCTGCGTTGCGTGGAAAACGCACAATATAGAGCATGCTGCGATTTTCACGCAACGCACAAGTGATGCAAAATCACTGCTCATCTGCACAGCCCCATAGAAATGAATGGGTCCGGATTCAGTGCGGGTGCAATGCGTTCACCTCACTCATTGCACCCGCGCGGAAATCTCGCCCGTGTGAAAGAGTCCTTACTCCGTGTGTATTCAGTTTCCGTATGTCTGTATTTCTGTTCCGCAAAAAAATAGAACCCATGTCCTATCATTGTCAGCATTACGGACAAGGATAGGACTATTCTATTAGGGGCCAGCTGTTCCGTTCCGCAAAATACGGAATGCACATGTTTTTTGCGGACTGCATGAGGCCTTAGACTTCAATAAAGAGAGACTCCTGTATTTGTGTCCACCTCCCTCCCTTGAAAGGGTCACTGAACAGCCACAAGCGAGGTTAAGGCTGGGTTCACACCTGAGCGTTTTACAGCGCGTTCAAACGCGCTGTAAAACGCTCAACACATAAAAACCAATGCTTCCCTATGGTCCTGGTTCACACTTGAGTGTTTTACAGCGCGTTTGAACGCGCTGAAAAACGCCCTATGCTCAAAAAAGTTCTTGAGTTTCTTTGGGGCATTTTGTCGCGCGTTCCAGTACATAGACTTTCGGGAACGCGCGACAATGGGCGTTCGCTTGTCTCTGTATGCGCGATTGTAGGCGCCGGTACAATCGCGCATACAGAGCGCTCCTTTCAGAACGCTCAGGTGTGAACCCAGCGTAAAGGAAACCTCCTAGATCATAAGAGATATACACCACCCCACCCCCCAGGGTACAAGCCCCTTGTGCCGCAAAGTCCTCCATGCCAGCCATAATGGCCTTTACACCAACCAAAATTACCACATGTCAGAATGTAACAGCAATATCTAGACATTTCAAAAATACAGCTGATCCTTTTTTTTGGAGATCTAACAGAATTAGTGAATATTTAATCACTACTTGCATTAATTGTGTTGTAACGACCCGAAGCCGCAAGCGGTTTTATAGCCCAGAGCTTCATTCTGCATGTGGCTTTTGAAACCTACTGTCACAGCGCCAGCAGCTCCAGATCTCATAGCTGAAGCCTGAAGGTGTCATTGTGTTTGCCATAAAATTATTGTAGTCGTTTTTTAACCACTTAAGTGCCGCCCACAATAGAGTTGCATTTTGGTGGGCTTTCTCTAACAAGAGCATATATTGTAGACCCATTCTTCTGCTGGGGGCCATAGCTATAGGGGGTGCAGAGGATGCAGTCACCGTGAAATCAGAGGAGAGAGAATACATGTGGCTAATATGAATGAGCTATGTATGAAGCAATTCCTGTCTGCCCCATAGTTTGAAGTCCAAGCCAATTGACATGCTTTGTGTGATGTCATGAAATGCTGTAGGCCAGGAATACCAACTGTCCAGACCTCTGCATGTCCCAACGTCAACCGCATGTGCATCCTCAGGACGCAGATACCATTGAATACAATGGGGATGCAGAGAGCAGTCACTTGGTGGTTCAGCGCTGGCAGGCGTGATGCAGTGATGTCATCGTGCCTGATACATCAGAGATGGTAACAGCTCAGAGCGGGGCGGACCTGCTCCTCTCTGTTCGTCAGGGGAGTGTGGGGTAGGTGAGTATTCATATTGAAGGAATTACTCTATGGGGGGCATTCAGGGGTGGATTGGCCATAGATCTTACAGGGAAATTTTTTAGTGGGTCGATTACCCAGGGGGCCGCCTGAGTTTTTGGGGATGTATTTTGTGCTGCTGGGGCAGTATTTTGTGATGGACTGTGGTATTTGGCTCTGTTGGGGTGGTATAATGTGCCACGATATGCTATTGCTGGCCCTGCCTTCCATAAGTTTGGACCCAACTACAAAACGGGGCCACTTTTAGTATTTTTTCCAGGGCCACTTCAAGTTCTCAGTCCGTCCCTGGGGGCATTTAATGGGACACCACTGTGTGTGTGAGGCCAAATAAGTTGATCTCATAGTGGGGGCACTTAACAGGGTATGATACTGTGCGGGGGCACTTATGAGGGCATCACTCATTCTGTGGGGGGGGGCATTAATAGGGTATCTCTGTGTGTGGGGCACTTATGAGGGCATCACTCATTCTGTGGGGGGGGGGCATTTATAGGGTATTTCTGTGTGTGGGGCATTTAAGGGGACCTTTTTTGTGTGCATGGAGCCCTTTAGGAGGTATAATTGTGTGAGGGCATTGAAGGGAACATCATACTGTGTGGAGGGACTTGAGGGAGTACCATACAGTGTGTGGGTCATCAAGGGGTCACGCTGTTGTGAGGGGGGCACTTAGACACAATCCTACTGTGAGGGGTTACTTAAGGGCATCATACTGCATGGGGGCACTAGGGGGGCTTTATAATGTGTAGCAATGCACTAAGGGGGCATTTTTACTGTCTAGGGGGGAATTAAGAGGCATAACTATTGTGAGGTTGCACTAAGTGGGATTCTTATTGTGTTCTGACACTATGCGGAAAGTGTGTGGGATTATAGTCATGACCAGTAGCGTACACAGATACTGTATCATTAGGTCCCATTGCAAAATTTACTATCACCCCCCCTCCCGCAGTGAGATTTTTGCTGAATTTACTAGGCGTGTCTCTCAGTAATCCAATCTGATTGGCTGGCAGGGAGCTGCTGGCTACAGCAAGTGTGTATGGGAAGTGAGGGAAAGCAGTTTTGGCCTCAGAGAACTGGCAGAGGAGACATCTTGAGAAGATCCTCAAAATGTAGGATTCGAAACAGCCGTAACTAAGGGGAAAAATCAAAGAAAACAGTGGTAAGTGAAGAAACTAGAGATTGCTTTATGCATAATGCTGCTGCAGCAGTACCACATGCTAACATTTTATTATGAAAATATGACAGTTATCCTTTAAAAACAGCCACTTGTTCCAAAGTCCTGTATCGGAAAAGGTGGAACTGGTGCTTTATAAAAATAACGCTCATTCTAAACACCATGATTCCCAATGTATTCACATCAGACAACTGACATAAACACATTGATAAATATCCCCTATATAGATTTAAACCAGAATATCATAAAACTGTCTGTAGCCACCACTAGGGGGAGCTCAGTGCGTAGCATTCTCTTTCACCAAGCTCTCCCTAGTGGTGACTGGAGGAAAATGCGGATCCGCAATACACCCCGCAGGCACCCCCATAGAACTGCTTATTCTTGTCCGCAATTGCGGACAAGAATAGGACATGTTCTATTTTTTTCCAGAGCCGCGGATCGGGGGCACACTCCGGAAATGCGGATAGCACACTGTGTGCTGTCCGCATCCATTCCTGCCCCGTAGAGAATGAATGGGTCCGCACCCATTCCGCAATTTGCAGAACGGATGCGGACCCATTCTATGGACGTGTGAATGGACCTTAATCCTACACTAATAACCAAATATTCTTGTAAATAATAGACAACACTTTATTAATACATGTACTGCTGACACATCTGCTTCAGTAAAAATGTCTTTTCCGCGTGCAATGACATTTCTGGAGCATCTTTTCTTAGAAGTGCTATTCCTCTATTATTCTTCCAGCCAAAGTACATCAACTGGTTGTTATTCTTGCCCCCGACACACAGCCTGACACTGCCCAATCCATACTGACAGCGCTGCACAAGAATAACACTAAGGTCTTATGCACACAAACGTATTTTGTTTCCGTGTCCGTTCCATTTTATTTTTTGGCGGATAGGATTTGGTGTCCGCATCCGTATGTCCGTTTCGTAGCCCTGCAAAAAAAATATAGAGCATGTCCTATGACGAGCATAGGCGTTGTTGTTACAACGGATCTGCAAAAAAACGGATATAACACGGATTTCATCTGTATTTTTTGTGGACCGTAAAATGCATACGGTTGTGCGCCTGTAGCCTAATTGCCAATTTATTCATACATTTTCTAAGAGGAATAACAGAGGAACTGAATAATGCAGAGGTATAGATAAAAACAATGCCCCAGAATTGTTATTTTATGCAGAGTGCAAATATTTACTGAAAAAGACAGGTCAGGAGAGGTGACAACTCCTCTGTAAAGGAAGGACAGAAAGGTGCAAAGGTATAAAACATCCATGACAAAGTATGTTGCAACAACCATTCTTCACAAACATCTTTTTTTTAGCATTTAAATGCTTGTAAAAAATAAAAAATAAAAATAAAATACATTTTAAAAGAACTTTAAGTGTTTTAATGGCTCTTTTTTAAATAAACATTTTCTAGTTTTTTTTGTAACATTCTGTATGTGGGGTTTTTTTTCTGACATTTTTAAAATTCTATAGAAAAGCCTAAAAGTATCATACCCAATAATGGCAATTAAAAAATAAAGCTTTTTACACTATTTTATATTTTGTGTTCAATAATCATGAAAGTAACATCTAGCCACAAACTAAGAACTTTATTAAATAGAGGAGAGGATAGTAGTTATAGTAACAAAAATGGTGTTGTAGTTGGTACTAAATCTGATGCTCCCCTGTGCTGTGCCATCAAGTGAAGGGCGCACCTTTCTTCCCCTCGGGCACCTTGGTCTTTGAATTCTACTGCCTGGTGATGGTGCTGGGTGCCCTTGATGGTGACGAAATGTGAAGTGCAAGGCAGGGTCCGGTGCAGCGGTGTAGGCAATGATGCGGCAGTTTTGCAGTAGAACAGTTCTTTACTGAAGATTCAAATGTAATAACGTCAGTTCACAGCATGCACTTTCCACAATTCTTACAGGTTACAGGTCTGCAAAGGTAGTTAAAGGGGTTCTCCGGGAATTAAATTCTCAAACACCTTTCATTAGTTATAATGGCTCGTTTTGTCTGGGGAGCAATCATCAGGGGAAACAAAATGGCCGCTATTCTGCCACAGATGTACGTTAGAGATTATCCCCTGATTGGTTGTGAGTGATAGCCCCTGTACAAGCAATGGTAGATAGCTGAACTCACTAATATCTCCAGATATAGGCACCAGTTGCATGTGATGATCCAGTGAGGAGAATACAATGGTGAAGCTTTGATCATTTATTAATTTGTCTTGAAAACAAATGCAGGGAAATGAGGTTATGCTAGAGGATATTAGAGGTCAAAAAGAATAGCTCTCACCATCATGAAGGTCTGCGACAAAGAGGAAGTACGAAGGACCTTTCAGAGGATGTGATGTCACAAAAGAGGGAGGAGAGCATTGTAATGGGAATTTACATAACACACATAAATGAATTATAAGAATAACCAAAGGGTGGCAGCGTTACACAACATGGTAAATGATAATATAATGCAAACACAAATTGTAGAATACAAGAATAAAGGCTGGAACAGCACACTCCCCGTCTGAAATCCTTGGATTTCACTATATATGCAATTACCGAAATGTCCATGAAATGTTGGAACCTGAAAGATAAAAATCAAACAAAAAGAACATACTGGAACTGGTGAACTGGAACAGTCCAACGCCTTGAGTTTTCTGGTTGCCAGGAATAAAGTTCCTCAAGTAAAGAATCATTCCTCCACGGGTAAGAGGAGAACAATCTCAGATGCAGGCCTGATAAAGGATTTGGGATGGCCTTGCTTTGCAATGGTCACTTCCACCTTGCGAACTTTGCCATCTTCACTGATGAAGACCTTTGAGATGAGTCCCATGGGCCAGGAGTTTCTTTCCACCTTCTGGTCTTTCATGAGTACAAGATCTCCTATCTGTAAGTTTGGCTTGACCTGTTGCCACTTTCTACGTGCTTGCAGAAGCGTTAAATACTCCTTTTTCCACCTGCTCCAGAAACAGTCGGACAGATGTTGAACTCTTTCATGATAATGCCGTATCAACAGTGTAGTAACGTGGTGTTTGGCAGGAATAATAAGGGGATTCATTTCTGCAATCTCTAGCTTAGCCTTGTTTAGGCGACCACCAACTCTCAGCATGCCACGATCATCAATTACTGGTTTCAAGTTGACAATGGGGCTGCCTTTTGGTATATCTTGCTTGTCATGTATACATTTCAGTTCCATTTTAAAGGCACTCTGCTGTACGTTACGTATCACAAGCAATTCACTTAGAATAATGTCTTCTGCCGTTAGAGGTTTATGGCACAGGTGCCAACTGCGACAGTCAGTGTTATGCTTCTCAGCATGAAAACAATGAACAATGTGGACTAACCTTGCAATGATGTGAATGAGTCTTGACCATCTAGAGAAGCGTTCAAAGCGATGACAGCCCAAGCCAGCGCTCCTTTCAGACTTGGTGACGAAGGTACTAACTTCAGGCCGAATCTCTGGATCTTCATGAGGGTCCTGGAGACTGAAGACGTCTTGGATAGAAGTTTCTTCATTCTGGTTCAGCAGAAACTCTGGACCTGTCAACCAAGAAGAAGTTGCAGAGACTCTTCCAGATGCCGGTCTGGTGGCGCAATCTGCAGGATTGAGATGAGATGGAACATAGTGCCACTGTTCAGGTTTAGAGGATCTTCTAACCCTTTCAATGCGGTTACTGACATAAACGTAGAAGCGTTTTGACTGGTTGTAGATGTAACCCAGGACAACCTTACTGTCTGTGTAAAATTGAATGTCATCCACCTGAATATCCAGCTCACGTTGTATAAAGTCCGCAATCTCTACGGCTAGCACAGTCCCACAAAGTTCGAGTCTAGGAATGGTGTGCTCAGGTTTTGGAGCTAATTTTGCCTTTCCAAATAGAAATCCAACATGTGCTTGATTGGAATAGTCTATTACCTTTAAATAAGCAACAGCTGCGATGGCTTCAGTAGACGCATCTGAGAAGATGTGGATTTCTCTCCTCCGAGTGGCTGTAAGGGATGTTGGAGTGTAACACCTTGGTATGTGAATCCTGTCTAATGCATGCAAGCATTCCTTCCACAACTCCCACTTTTGTAGTTTGTCAGAGGGCAGTGGAGCATCCCAGTCAGATACAGACTCTAAGAACTGTCTTAACAGGAATTTGCCTTGTACAGTCAAAGGTGCCACAAATCCCAGGGGATCATATAGGCTGTTCACCACTGAGAGAACTCCCCATTTAGTAAATGGTTTATCTGCACAGTTAACTTGAAATCCAAGGGAGTCATTTGCTAAGTCCCACCTCAGGCCCAGACTTCTCTGTACTGGTGGATTGTCTATCCCTAGATTCAAATCTCTGAATTCTGTGGCATGATCGCTGGGCTGGAAGGCTTTCATTACGGCAGCGCAGTTAGAGGCTATTTTATGTAACCTTAGACGAGACTTTGAAAGCATACCTTGTGTCCTTTTGAGCAGATCTATGGCCTCCTCCGCTGTAGGGAAGGATTTGAGTGCGTCGTCCACATAGAAGTCTCTCACGACAAAGTTTCTGGCATGTTCCCCAAATTCTGACTCACCATCTAAGGCAGCCCTCCGTAGGCCATATGTAGCAACAGCAGGTGAAGGACTGTTACCAAACACGTGCACCTTCATGCGGCATTCAACCATTTCTTTGCTGGTGTCATTGTCTCTATGCCAAAGAAACCTGAGGTAGTTTCTATGATCTTGCCGCACGATAAAGCAATGGAACATTTGTTCAATGTCAGCAGTAATGGCTACTGGCTCCTTTCTGAATCTCATGAGCACTCCCACCAGATTATTGGTCAGGTTCGGACCGGTGAGAAGGACGTCGTTCAGAGATACGCCATTATGTTTGGCACTTGAATCGAATACCACTCTTATTTGGTTTGGCTTCCGTGGGTGATATACCCCAAAGGATGGAAGGTACCAGCATTCTTCATGCTCTTGTAAGGGTGGAGCCAGCTCTGCATGATCATTGCGAAATATTTTTTCCATGAAGGCCACAAAATGACTTTTCATTTCTGGTTTGCTTTTTAACGTACGTTGCAAGGAGATGAATCTGGAGAGTGCTTGCTCCCGGTTGTCAGGAAGTCTGGCTCTTACAGCACGGAAAGGTAAAGGTGCAACCCAGTGGTTAGATGCATCTTTGAAGAATTCATCGTCCATTATTTTAATAAACTCTTTGTCATCCATGGACAAGGCCAGTTTGTCGTCGTCTGGTGTTGTACAAAACACAGTTTTTCCTAAGTTGTCATAACTGGTAGGAATGATGTCTGGTGTCTTTAAGGGGTTAGAAAGCCTTTCCTTCACCTCATAATGATGAACACATGGCTTAAAATGAGATGTGCGACCATTGTTGAGCACAAAGGTTTTGAAGGAGTTCACTTGAGACGGTTTGTGGCTCTTATTTAAACATACATCGCCCACAATTACCCAGCCTAAATCAAGTCTCTGTGCATATGGGGCATTATCAGGACCGTTGCATTGTTGACGCACCTTGTGGACCCTCAGAATGTCTCTCCCGAGCAGAAGTAGGATGTCAGCATTCATGTCCATAGGGAGGATCTCACTAGCTAGATGTTTCAAGTAGGAATGATGATATGCAGCTTCTGGAGTAGGAATTTCATCTCTTTCATCTGGTATTTGGTCGCATTCAATTAACGTTGGCAAGGGTATATGAACGTTCCCTTTAATGGAGGAGATAAGGTATCCAGTGGCTCTTCTGGCATAAGTCTCTACACGACCAGAACAAGTGTTGAGGGTATATGGTGTTGCTTCTCCTGCTATGCCGAAAATCTCAAAGAATTTAGGTTTTGCCAGAGACCTATTGCTTTGTTCATCAATAATTGCGTACATTCTGATGGCTCTTTCAGATTGCCCTTCTGGGTAGACGTTGACCAAACACACCTTTGCACAGCACTTAGAATCAGCCTCCTTGCCACATATCGCCATACAGGAAGAGGAAATAGTAGTTGTAGCTAATTCTTGAGCCGGTGGCTCCCCGCCATGAAGTGCGACGGCATTGGTCGCAGCTTGAGATGGTGCGTTGTCTGAAGGCAAGGTAGGATGCATTGCTGTAACGTGCTTGTCACTGCTGCATTCTGCACACTTGATAATAACCTTACAGTCTTTCGCCATATGATTAGATAAGGCACAACACTTGTAACACACTCCAAGCTCTTTGAGTATCTCTCTGCGTTCTTGCAAGGTCTTTGCCCTGAGCCCACGACACTCCTTTAAAGGATGAGGTCTTTTATGGATGGGGCACATGCGGTTAGGGTCCTTTTCTTTGAGGACAGGGTATTCCTTCCTAGTAGTGCAGGTTGAAATGAGTGGAACATTGGTTTTCCTAACGGATACTGTCCCCCTTAAGTCTCTACGTTTATTTGTGGTGTTGTCATACCTTGAACATGAGGATGAAGCAGGTAGAGTGGATTCAGTGAAGTCAAAGCTGGGGTCATTCTTCTTTCGAGCTTGGTCACTGATGAATCTGGTAAAATAAGAGAAAGAGGGAAAAGACACATTGTGTTCTCTCTTGTATCTGGAGCCCTGGTCTGCCCATTTCTCTTGCATGCCATGTGGTAGTTTTGACACTATTGGATTGACGCCATGGGCGGTATCAAGGTAACTCAGTCCTGGCAGACGTGGGTCCATTTTTGCCAATTCAAGTTCTTTTAGTAGGTCGCTTAGATCCTGGAGTTTGCGATTGTCTTTGCCAGTTAACCTTGGGAAGGCTTGAAGTCTCCTGAATAGGGCACTTTCTATAGCTTCTGGACTGCCATAGGTCTGTTCAAGTCTCTCCCATGCTGCAGCGAGACCTTGCTCTGAGTGGCCTGCATGAACCACTCTTAATGTCTTTATGCGTTCTGCAGATTCTGGGCCTAACCATTTGATGAGCAAGTCAAGTTCCTCCATGGCAGTGAGGTTTATGTCACCGATTACTGCTTTAAAGGTCGATTTCCAGGCCCTGTAGTTTTCTGCACGGTCATCAAACCTTGAGAGACTAACGTTAATCAGCTCCCTGCGCATCATGTATCTGGCAAAGTCTGACATGTCTGATCTCCCACTCCATATTGCTGTATTGCGTTGTGGTGTCTCTAGAGCATGTGGGGGCTCTGGCAGATAAGGTTGAGATTGATCAGGATGGAATGATGTGGCATAAGGATTAAGCTGCGGTTTAGTCTCTGGATGATCAGCCTGCTTGGTGCTAGATATTACCTTATTACTGGGCTGTGATGATTTCTGGTACTCTGGGGGTTTGCCCAGTTGGTGAGTTAGAAGTGGCGTTGGTGCATGCGATTTTACAGGAGTAGTAGGCAAGGTTGCCTTAGCACATACCTGGCAGTGCGGTCGGCTGGGTCTTCCTCTTCTCCTGGGATGAAACAGTCTGGGTCGGTACCTTGGCCTAATGCTTGCTCGAGGACCTTTAGTTTAGCTAAGGTAGCTGCTTCTTCCCTTTCTGTCTGGAGGATCTTTAGCTGGGCTTCTGTCTCAGCCTCCATTTCTGCTTTCTTCTTCGTAATCTCCGCCTCCTTCCTAGCAAAGGAACTTCTTACGCTAGCTTCCTCTGCTTCTGCCCGGACTTCTATAAGCTTGTCATGCAATGCTGACCTTCCGGAACGAGAGGTTTTAGAAGATGAGAGGGTATATTTTGTATGTTTACTTGAAGTTGATCGATGGGATCTCGCCTCCTGTAAGTGTGCGATGCGGAGTTCTGCCTTGCTCTTAGCATCTTGTACTAGGGCATCCTTCTCTTCAAGGAGATTCTTTCTCTCACTCAGCTCGTCAGAGGCTTCTTCAAAATCAGAGTCGCTCAGGAAAGTGATGTACTTAGCAGAGAGTCGCTGATAGCGGACATAGGAGTTAGTTAAGCGATTCAACGTTGTGGTTAACTTTGTTGGGTCGTTGTTATATCGTAAAAGAGCTGCTATATAGTGTTCAGTTCTCTTCCATAAATCGTTTAAATTGTCACTGAACTCTTCTTTGGTCGCCTCAAAGTTCTCTCTGATCTTTTGTGTTGGCTTGATAACACGTTTAGATCGTACTGCTTGTTCTTCAGTTAACATGGACTCTGCTTCCTGCATATCTGAGTTTTTGGGAGCAGGGTGACTTTCTGTATGTTCAGTTACCAAGAGATCCACTAAGCCTCTTGTGGACATGTTATTCCTATTTAAGCGGTACTGTCTCTTTAAGAGGGTATTCCAGCTTGTGCACTGTGCTTATGAAGCCACGTGCGTATAAGATGGCGGACAGCTCTAAGCTCGCAGGCAGACTGTGTGTAGACATGCAAGACTGTAGATTTAAGCTTCTTTTTGACTATTCTGCCACAGATGTACGTTAGAGATTATCCCCTGATTGGTTGTGAGTGATAGCCCCTGTACAAGCAATGGTAGATAGCTGAACTCACTAATATCTCCAGATATAGGCACCAGTTGCATGTGATGATCCAGTGAGGAGAATACAATGGTGAAGCTTTGATCATTTATTAATTTGTCTTGAAAACAAATGCAGGGAAATGAGGTTATGCTAGAGGATATTAGTGGTCAAAAAGAATAGCTCTCACCATCATGAAGGTCTGCGACAAAGAGGAAGTACGAAGGACCTTTCAGAGGATGTGATGTCACAAAAGAGGGAGGAGAGCATTGTAATGGGAATTTACATAACACACATAAATGAATTATAAGAATAACCACAGGGTGGCAGCGTTACACAACATGGTAAATGATAATATAATGCAAACACAAATTGTAGAATACAAGAATAAAGGCTGGAACAGCACAGCCGCTGTCCTATTAGTACACACAAAACCTGTCCTGATCACACATGAGGACAAGTTACTTTACAACACTGAGGTAAAGAGCTGCCTCATCCTCTTCCTCCTCTCTGCTTGTCAGGGATTATGTTCCTGAATACAGATGATAAGAACTGTAGCTGAATCTCTGTGGAATTTAGTTCATGAAGAGACATGAAGTACAGAGAGGACGGACTGGACAGACTGCGGTAATGTGTTGCTGCGGTAATGGAGACTGTAACAAGAGCTGCTGCTCATTAGCCACACCTCACCCTCCTATCGTGTCTCCCCCTCATCTTCTCCATTCCCACAGAGATTAACCTGTATTCAGGATCATGATTCCTGACAAGCAGAGAGGAGGATGAGGCAGCTCTATGGCTCATTGTGGTGAAGTAACTTGTCCTCCTGTGTGATAAGGACGGGTTTTGTGTGTACTGATAGGACGGGGGCCATTTTATTTCTCCCAATGATTGCTCCCCAGACAAAACAAGCCATTCTAAGTAATGAAAGGTATTTGTGAACCAGCCCTATCTAGTGGTGGATGTAAACAGGGCCTATTAATACCTTGAATGGAATTATTACGGTAATACCTCACCAAAAATACAGTTTAACCCCTTTTGCAGTATAAAGTTACTCCTTTTTCAGGGCGCCTCCTGCACATTCTGGGAGAGTTGGCAAGTATGTGTGTGGATATATTTGTGCTTTGCATTATTAATTTCCTCTACACTATTACTATAAAAAACAAAAAAACTATAAAATCAGCATTATCTTCACACTCAGGTGAATTGTGGCCATTGGTTACCTTGATTTCTGGAAGAAAGCAGGCCTGTTTATTACAGTATTGTACATACCCCATACTACAGGGTGGGCCACAAAACCTGTCCCCCACTCCTCTTATGGGGTTTGTCTAGTGTTACACTTATTGGGCCTCATTCATAAAAAAAACTGTCTTGCGGTAGACTGTCTTTGTTGCCTATAGCAACCAATCAGAGCTGAGCTTTCATTTTACCACAGCAGTGTAAGAGATGAATGAGGCCCATCCTTCCCCACCAGTTGAGTGTTCCTCTTTGCAGGTCCAACATGGCGGATTCAACATAGAGTTGCGATATAAACAAGTTGTCACAGAATTGCAGGACTGTTTTGCTGGTCAGTATTCAGATCCTATTAGTAGGGTTGCCACCTTTCCCAATAAAAAATACTAGTCAGGTTTACACTGCTAAAAGGGGATGTGGTTTGGGGGGTGGCCTAGGACAGGTGTTATTTGCCAAGAATGGTTTGATATTATTTTTTTCTTAATAAAACTAAATTTTGTCCTTGTTGGGGCCACCCCTGTGTATTCAATAAAAGGGTTTTCAGAGATTTAAATACTGATGGCCTATTCTGTGGATAGGTCATCAGTGTCAGAATGGTGGGGGTCCGACCCCCGGGACCTCCGCTGATCAGCTGTTTGAGAAGGCACTCGCTCTCAAAGTAGGGCCACGGACTACTCTCAGCTCACAGACCACATTGCTGTACATTGTATAGTGGATGTGCTTCGTATTGCAGCTCAGCTCCATTCACTTTTATGGGGCTAAGCTGCGCCTAGGCCATGTGAGCGATGAACGTGACATCTCATGGCCTAGGCAAAGCTGTGAGAAGGCCGCAGCGCTACTGCCTTCCCAAACAGCTGATTGGTGGGGTTCCCGAGTGTTCCCAGAGGATAGATCGGTATTTAAGTCTCTATTTTAAAGTTGTCTCTTCTGCGTCTCAAACCCACAACCTTCTGCATTGAAGGCAAAGACTCTTAACCACTAAGCCATAGAGCTCAATGCTTCATGATACCAGCAGTCTAAGCAAAATACCAGGTGGCTATCCTACTTACCAGTCCAGACAAAAACATCATACATGGTTTGGTATGGAAGTGGCATATAGCAAAAAAATAAAAATAGACAGCCACTCATTCAGCAGACATCCTGGAGAGGATTATACGAAGCCCAAGGAAATTGGCATGAAAATGACAGTAAATCAGCAGAATAACATTTCGATGTGTACTGAAACCACTTCGCCTGAAGCTGTGCTTAGAGCCAATTGTGCAAGAGTTAACCCCTGCTTCACACGGCCATTTTCTGTTCTTTCATTTTAGTTTTTTAATTCCTTGCTTTGCAGACATCATAACTTTTTGGTATTTCCATTCACATAGCCAAATTAGGGCTTGTTTTTTAAGGGACAGGATGTACTTTCTAATGGCACCACTTCATATTCCATATAATGTAGTGGGAAGCTGGAAACAAAATTTTAATGGGGTGGAATTGGGGGGGGGGGGGGGGGGAATCAATTCCAGATTAGAACTCCCATAGATTTACAGTGTATTCAGTCAGCCCTGTGATAACTAAGCATCATGCTATCTGTTAAAAAGAACATCCAGACCATGCCAAATATTACTGTACTCAGTCCTAAAAGAGATCATACAGTAAATGTATGTGTTATGTTACACTGCCCCCTGCTGTTCTCTCACATGCAAGGCATCGCTGCCTACATTAGGATCTATTTACACTGTGCAGTCAAATTAATGCAGTGATGTGACGTGGGTTGCCAAGTGTGCCCCCAAACCTTCATTATTGCACACCTCTAGGTCACTCCATAGGGACCAGGATCCGCAGCTCGATAATCTCTCAGCCAGGGTTGTAACAAAATTGCACAGGGCTCTGTCTGCCGCACGTCAAGGTGATCTCTGTAAGACACTAAATTCAGGGGCGTACCTAGAGCATTTGGCACCCGGGGCGAACCCTTTGTTTGGCACCCCCCCCCCCCCCCCAAAGAAAGTTAAGAAAACATGCACAAACTTTTTTCAATGTTTTCAATAATATTTATTACAAAACATTCAGACGTCCGCATGTGTTTTGCGGATCCGATCCATGTATCAGTGGATCCGTAAAAATCATACGGACGTCTGAATGGAGTCCTTACAGGGGGGTGATCAATGACGGAGGTGATCAGGGAGTCTATATGGGTGATCACCCCTCTGTCATTGATCACCCCCCTGTAAGGCTCCATTCAGACATCCGCATGTGTTTTGCCTCTTGTACAGCATGCAATACGGGGGGCTGTACACTTTTTAGGTCAAAGCCAAGCACTGTGGATGTGCGACCCAGTTCTTTTTTCTCCCCCATATAATTGTTATTGAATCTTTCTTCTTTATTACTGGTGTCAGCACTCCTCCCATTCGGCACAGGTGGTTTTAATCACACAGGATTGCATATAGTGGTCATTGACCTGTAGCTTCTGATAGTAATGGACATGCTGTGTTAGACAGCTGTTCACATGGTGCAGTACTGTGCGGTGGCCTTTGTTTTTGTGGTGCTGTTCTGGTGGGTTGGTGGGACCCAGTGCCATGGGTGGCATCGTCAGACAGCATGGTTGCTGCTTTGACTCCTGGGTCCCGCCGCCTACCAGGATATCGCCGCTTTGTCATCGCACCGTGCTGCGCCCTTTTGTCAGAGTAGGTCCCACTCAATAGAGGCTTCCTTGACGTGGTGAGTGGGCTTATGCCTTTTGATCAAAATGTACACTAATGCCTCTTGTACAGCATGCAATACGGGGGGCTGTACACTTTTTAGGTCAAAGCCAAGCACTGTGGATGTGCGACCCAGTTCTTTTTTCTCCCCCATATAATTGTTATTGAATTTTTCTTCTTTATTACTGGTGTCAGCACTCCTCCCATTCGGCACAGGTGGTTTTAATCACACAGGATTGCATATAGTGGTCATTGACCTGTAGCTTCTGATAGTAATGGACATGCTGTGTTAGACAGCTGTTCACATGGTGCAGTACTGTGCGGTGGCCTTTGTTTTTGTGGTGCTGTTCTGGTGGGTTGGTGGGACCCGGTGCCATGGGTGGCATCGTCAGACAGCATGGTTGCTGCTTTGACTCCTGGGTCCCGCCGCCTACCAGGATATCGCCGCTTTGTCATCGCACCGTGCTGCGCCCTTTTGTCAGAGTAGGTCCCACTCAATAGAGGCTTCCTTGACGTGGTGAGTGGGCTTATGCCTTTTGATCAAAATGTACACTAATGCCTCTTGTACAGCATGCAATACGGGGGGCTGTACACTTTTTAGGTCAAAGCCAAGCACTGTGGATGTGCGACCCAGTTCTTTTTTCTCCCCCATATAATTGTTATTGAATCTTTCTTCTTTATTACTGGTGTCAGCACTCCTCCCATTCGGCACAGGTGGTTTTAATCACACAGGATTGCATATAGTGGTCATTGACCTGTAGCTTCTGATAGTAATGGACATGCTGTGTTAGACAGCTGTTCACATGGTGCAGTACTGTGCGGTGGCCTTTGTTTTTGTGGTGCTGTTCTGGTGGGTTGGTGGGACCCAGTGCCATGGGTGGCATCGTCAGACAGCATGGTTGCTGCTTTGACTCCTGGGTCCCGCCGCCTACCAGGATATCGCCGCTTTGTCATCGCACCGTGCTGCGCCCTTTTGTCAGAGTAGGTCCCACTCAATAGAGGCTTCCTTGACGTGGTGAGTGGGCTTATGCCTTTTGATCAAAATGTACACTAATGCCTCTTGTACAGCATGCAATACGGGGGGCTGTACACTTTTTAGGTCAAAGCCAAGCACTGTGGATGTGCGACCCAGTTCTTCTTTTTTCTCCCCCATAAAATTGCACAGGGCTCTGTCTGCCGCACGTCAAGGTGATCTCTGTAAGACACTAAATTCAGGGGCGTACCTAGAGCATTTGGCACCCGGGGCGAACCCTTTGTTTGGCACCCCCCCCCCCCCCCCCAAGAAAGTTAAGAAAACATGCACAAACTTTTTTCAATGTTTTCAATAATATTTATTACAAAACATTCAGACGTCCGCATGTGTTTTGCGGATCCGATCCATGTATCAGTGGATCCGTAAAAATCATACGGACGTCTGAATGGAGTCCTTACAGGGGGGTGATCAATGACGGAGGTGATCAGGGAGTCTATATGGGTGATCACCCCTCTGTCATTGATCACCCCCCTGTAAGGCTCCATTCAGACATCCGCATGTGTTTTGCGGATCCGATCCATGTATCAGTGGATCCGTAAAAATCATATGGACCTCTGAATGGAGCCTTACAGGGGGGTGATCAATGACAGGGGGGTGATCAGGGAGTCTATATGGGGTGATCAGGGGTGATCAGTGGTTCATAAGGGGCATCTCCTCTCCTACATAGCGCCACATACCTCTTACATCCAGTGATGTCACCTTTGATGTAGACCAGGGATGTCAAACTCGTGGCCCTCCAGCTGTTGCAAAACTACAACTCCCATCATGCCTGGGCATACTACAGCTATCAGGGAATGATGGGAGTTGTAGTTTTGCAACATCTGGAGGGCCATGAGTTTGACATCCATGATGTAGACGTTCTCTTTCCTCATCTTCTCCATTCAAACCAGACCGCCATGATGATTTTTCTGCCATCTCCCGTCTCTGCAGAGATTGAGAAACAGACATTAGTTTCCTGCCACCCCCAATACTATACTGCAGAAACAGTCCCCCTGGAAATACTACTATAGTGCCCTAGTAATCATGTTCCTCATAGCCCCCAGTAGTAGTATAGCTCCCCATGATACCCCCTAGTAGTACTAATTTTCCCTATAATATGACAGTACATGAAATACCCCCGCTTAGTGCCCGCAGTTGAGCTAATGTCCCCATAATGTATGCCAGTATAAAATACCCCTATATAGTGCCCCAGTAAATGCCCTCATACTGCTCCTCTCCCCCTTCCCCATAGTGTCCCCCATAATATGCCAGTAAAAAAATGCCCCTTAGTGCCCCCAGCAGATGCCCCTATAGTGCTCCTCCCCCACAATGTGTCAGTAAAGAAATGCCCCTTCTTAGTGCCACCATATGCCCCAATAGTGCTCCACTCCTCCATAGTGCCGCTCTCCCCTATAGTGCCTCCCATAATGTGCCAGTAAAAAAATGCCCCCTTAGTGCCACCAAATGCCAGTGCCCCCCATAATGTTCCAATACAAAAGACCACTTTAGAGCCCCCACTTCCCCATAGTGCCCCCAAATAATGCCCCTATAGTAACACCAGATGCCCCATAGTGCTGCTCTCCCCTATAGTGCCCCCCAGAATGTGGCAATAATAAAAAAAAGCCCACAGATACCCCCATGGTGCCCCCCCATAATGTGCCAGTAAGAAATGTCCCCATAGTGCCAGCTCCCCCCCCATAGTGCCAGCCCCCCCCCCATAGTGCCAGCCCCCCCCATAGTGCCAGCTCCCCCCCTATAGTGCCAGCCCCCCCTATAGTGCCAGCTCCCTCTATAGTGTCAGCTCCCCCTATAGTGCCAGCTGTCCCTATAGTGCCAGATCTCCCCCCTATAGTGCCAGATCTCCCCCCTATAGTGCCAGATCTCCCCCCTATCGTGCCAGATCTCCCCCCTATCGTGCCAGATCTCCCCCCTATAGTGCCAGATCTCCCCCCTATAGTGCCAGATCTCCCCCCTATAGTGCCAGATCTCCCCCCTATAGTGCCAGATCTCCCCCTATAGTGACCCCCCATAGTGCCCCTCCATAGTGCCAGCTCCCCCCCCCCCCCCCCCCGCAAAGAGGAAAAAAAAAACGAATACTTACCTCCATCAGCTCAGCAGCGATGCAAGCCTTTTCCGGCCTGTGTCCCTGCTGTGTGCTGCCGGTCTCAGGCGTCGCGATGATAATGACATCATCGCGCTGCCTGAGCCGGCCTCTGATAGGCTGCAGGCATTAGTGCCTGCGGCCTATCAGAAGAACGGGGGAGGGACACGCCTCTCCCTCCCCTGCCCCACAGCACACAGCGGCCGCAATTACATCCAGGGCCGCGCCGCCTGTGGCGATCGGCGGTGCGGCCCTGAAGAATAAAAAATAAATTTTTTTTTTTTTAAAGACAGGCGGCCTGGCTGGCACCCCCCTTGTGAGTGGCACCCGGGGCGGCCCGCCCCCCCCCCCTTGGTACGCCACTGACTAAATTCTTCCTGTTATGTGCCATGACGGCTACCATACCATTCAGGGAGTGTAGGTTCCACATGCATGCTGGGCCCACTTTAATTTCTGTCATTTTTGGTGCCAAAATGGCCTCCATTATATCCAAGGCAGACGGGCTCAAATAATTTTGTACAAAGTGATTTGCCAAGCATCTCTAATTAGAGATGAGCGAACTTCTGTTTTAAGTTCGGCGTCTAAAGTTCGGGTTTGGATTAGCGGAGAATCCCGATCTGGATCCGGATATGGATTCCGACTTCCGTTGTGGTCCGTGGTAGCGGAATCAATAATGGTCGATTATTGATTCCGCTACCACGGACCACAACGGAAGTCGGAATCCATATCGGGAACCATATCGGGATTCTCCGCTAACCGGAAGCCGAACTTTAGACGCCGAACTTAAAACAGAAGTTCGCTCATCACTACTCAGGAACACACACTGCTTCTTACTGTGCAGCCTCTTTTTTCTCTTTTTTTTTTTTCTTTGTGTGTGCAACTTTATTTAAACACTTTCTGGTTAACAAACAGACAACATATTCATATGACTGTAGATCAATAGATAAGCTGTATAAGGGCATATAAACAAAATGTCATATATCTTAACACCCCCACTTGCTCTTATACTGCTTATGAGAAATAGTTTGGTACAGTTACATCATTTTACTATCTATATTCCAAAAATATAACTAACAAACCTATCAAGCTTAAATTTTGTTATTGGTTTAGTCATAACATCAGCTACCATTTTATCCGTAGAACAATACTCAAGATCTATCTTGCCTTCACTCAGAACGGATCTAAGGAAATGAAATTTAATGTCCAATATGTTTGCATCTCTGATGGTAAACTGGGTTCTTTGCGAGAGCTATCGCACTCTGA
Source organism: Bufo gargarizans (assembly GCF_014858855.1). Classification (NCBI taxonomy): domain Eukaryota; kingdom Metazoa; phylum Chordata; class Amphibia; order Anura; family Bufonidae; genus Bufo; species Bufo gargarizans. Next base: position 73,105,734 of record NC_058080.1, read on the forward strand.
TTGTCTTCAAAAATCTTTACTGGCTCATACTGACATTCACTGTCCAATTCTCTTAGCAATTGTGCAAGATATAGACTCTCCTGTGTGGTTGCGGCTAATGCCATTTATTCAGCTTCACAGGAAGATAGTGCTATTGTTGGTTGTTTCTTTGACTTCCAAGAAATCAGAGGTCCATTTTCAGTCAGGCTGAAACAATATCCTGTTGTGCTTCTCCTATCAATCTAGTCTGAGGCCCAACTGGCATCACTATACGCCTCTAGTTTTAATTTCTCTTTACATTTTCTGTAGCATAGTTCAAAATTGACAGTTCCTTTCAAGTATCTCAGTACGTGTTTGGCAGTGATCATGTGTTGTACACTTGGTTGTGAAAAATGTTGTGACAGTTTGCTTATAGTCCAACTCAAATCCGGTCTTGTACACGTAGCCACATAAATCACACTGCCTACTATCTCCCGATAGCTTTTTACATCTGCAAGTTCGCTTTTGTCGTCGAAATCTAATTTTTGTTCACAGGGAGTAGATCTCGGTTTACAATCTGACATACCAAATCTTTCTATCATTTTCAAAATGTATCTCTTCTGATTCATCTTCACCGTTTCACTAGTCTGTCTAAAATCGATGCCCAAAAAAATAGTTCAGCTTCCCAAGATCCTTCATTTTGAATTTTGTCGCAAGTGTTAACTTCACATCATTGAGTAGTTTTTCATTGCTTGCAGCAATGATCAGATCATCAACCCATATTAGTAATATTGCTTGTTCATTGCCTTTCTGTTTGACATATACACAATGGTCTACAGAATTTTGTATAAATGCATTTGAACATAGATAATCATGTAGCATCTTGTTCCAGTTTCTTCCCGATTGCTTAAGACCATACAGTGACTTTTTTAGTTTGAGAACTAGCTTTTTATTTGTGTCATCTTTGATCTCAAAACCTTCTGGTTGGTCTATATATATATATCACAATCAATTGGGGCATGCAAGTAAGCTGTCTTCACATCCATTTGATGCAAAATTAAGTCATATTGTGCTGCCATTTGCATCAAAATGCGTAATGAAGTAAAATTTGCAGTTGGAGAAAAAGTTTCCATGTAGTCAGTTCCCTTTACTTGACTATAACCTTTTGCCACAAACCTGGCTTTGTACGTTTCAGTTCCATTTGCATTGCTTTTTATCACATATACCCATCTAACCCCCACTGAATTTTTACCTTCTGGTAATGTGGTCAATGTGAAGGTATCATTCTCCTTTAGTGATTCCATCTCTTCTTTCATTGCATCTAACCCACTTTGTGACTGGGGTGTTTCCATGGCTTCTCTGAAGGTCTGGGGTACGTCATGTGCTCTATAGCAGTAATCTATATTCATCAGTACCTGATCATCACGAACAGATTCTAGTACATAGTCATTTAAATACTGAGGAGTTTTTCTATTTCTTGTAGGGTATCTTGTACCCTGGTCATCATCTTTGTCCTCTGCAATCTCCACTAAAGAATCTGGGGTCTCTTTAGTCATTGGACTCGATACAGGAATTACACTCCTTTCCTCATAGTCGTCATCATTATTGTCCAACAGCTCAGTCTGAGTTTGTTTCTCGATTACATCCTTTTCCATGAATTTGACTAGTCTGTGCCTGAAGACTTTGCCAGTTTCAGGGTAATACACCAGGTAAGAGGGACTATTTTTGTCATATCCTACAAAAATTCCTTTTGTGCATTTTGGATCCAGCTTTTTCTTATCATGTTTGTATGCAAAACATTCTGACCCAAAAATCTTCATTTTTGAAAAGTCTGGTTTCTTCCCTGTCAGTATGTTGTACGGCGTTTGCTTCAAACGACTGTTAAAGCATCAATTTCGAATCATAGCTGCTGTCATCACTGCATATGTCCATAACTCTTTTGGTACTTTGCTCTCTATTAGCATACATCTTGCCATCTCTATCAGTGTTCTCCAGTTTCTTTCAGCCGTTCCATTTTGATGCGGTGAGTAAGGTGCTGAAGTCTCATGTCTTATGCTCCTCTTTATGAGTAGTGACTGGAAGTCATTCGATGTGAATTGGGTACCATTGTCTGACCTCATTCTCTTGATGGTCCCATAGGGGGCAGTATCAGCGATAAACTTCTCTGTGGCTAGAACTGTGTCACTCTTGTTTTTCAGAAAGTATACAAACACTGCACCAGAATAATCATCAGTGAACGCTATGATGTATTTGAATCCGTCCTTTGCAACTGGCTCTATAGGACCTGTTAAATCTGTGTGTACTAGTTCAAGTGGGTATTTTGCACGGGTGTCAGGCTCTCTGTTTCTACTCTGAGCAAATTTCCCTTGGGTACAAATCTCACACTTCAGGTTGGACTTATCAACCTAATAGCAGTTTCTGTGCGTATGATATAGTCTGTGACACTTTCACATTCAGATTTCTGAAGAGATGTTAGTTCTGTGTATAGATTTATGATACGTGGCTTTACCTTGGCCAGCATAATGATCTCTCAGGATTTTCAGCGCTTTTCTTCCATTATCAGTTGCTTCTCTCATTATAAGAGATAGACTTTTATCATCTAGGAATTGTATTAGTTCAGCATAAGCTTCTTCATTCTTATTCCTATCTTGCATAGGGTCTACTCCATCTGCTGGTTCACGCAGGATGGTTTCTTTAAGGTTCATCAAGCGTAGATGGCCTAGGAATTTTGTCTCCCACAGCTCATAATTCTTCTCATCTCCATCGAAAAGTAGCCTGTTCCATCGGCTTGTTCCCTCTCTCCTGGGCCCATAACCTGTTGCCATTTCTTTACTTAAGGCCTCATGCACACGACCGTTTTTTTTCACGGTCCGCAAAAACGGGGTCCGTGGGTCCGTGATCCGTGACCGTTTTTTCGTCCATGGGTCTTCCTTGATTTTTGGAGGATCCACGGACATGAAAAAAAAGTCGTTTTGGTGTCCGCCTGGCCGTGCGGAGCCAAACGGATCCGTCCTGAATTTCAATGCAAGTCAATGGGGACGGATCCGTTTGATGTTGACACAATATGGTGCCATTTCAAACGGATCCGTCCCCATTGACTTTCAATGTAAAGTCTGGAGTTCTTTTATACCATCGGATTGGAGTTTTCTCCAATCCGATGGTATATTTTAACTTGAAGCGTCCCCATCACCATGGGAACGCCTCTATGTTAGAATATACTGTCGGATATGAGCTACTTCGTGAACCTCAGATCCGACAGTATATTCTAACACAGAGGCGTTCCCATGGTGATGGGGACGCTTCAGGTTAGAATACACTACAAACTTTGTACAAGACTGCCCCCTGCTGCCTGGCAGCACCCGATCTCTTACTGGGGGATATGATAGCACAATTAACCCCTTTAGGTGCGGCATATTCCCCTGTAAGAGATCAGGGCTGCCAGGCAGCAGGGGGCAGCCCCCCCCTCCCCAGTTTGAATATCGTTGGTGGCACAGTGTGCCAACCACCATCGGCCCCCCTCCCTCCCGCTATTGTATTAAATCGTTGGTGGCACAGTGTGCCAACCACCATCGCCCCCCTCCCTCCCTCTATTGTATTAAATCGTTGGTGGCACAGTGTGCCAACCACCATCGCCCCCCCCCCCTCCCTCTATAGCAGTAACATTGGTGGCAGTGTGCGGTCTCAACAGTAGAAGATTCATACTTTACCTGCTTGCTGCTGCGATGTCTGTGTCCGGCCGGGAGCTCCTCCTACTGGTAAGTGAAAGGTCTGTGCGGTGCATTGCTAAAGAACTGTCACTTACCAGTAGGAGGAGCTCCCGGCCGGACACAGACATCGCAGCAGCAAGCAGGTAAGTATGAATCTTCTACTGTTGAGACAGCACACTGCCACCAATGTTACTGCTATAGAGGGGGGGAGGGAGGGGGGGGCGATGGTGGTTGGCACACTGTGCCACCAACGATTTAATACAATAGAGGGAGGGAGGGGGGCCGATGGTGGTTGGCACACTGTGCCACCAACGATTTAATACAATAGAGGGAGGGAGGGGGGCCGATGGTGGTTGGCACACTGTGCCACCAACGATTTAATACAATAGAGGGAGGGAGGGGGGCCGATGGTGGTTGGCACACTGTGCCACCAACGATTTAATACAATAGAGGGAGGGGGGCCGATGGTGGTTGGCACACTGTGCCAACAACGATTTAATACAATAGAGGGAGGGAGGGGGGCCGATGGTGGTTGGCACACTGTGCCACCAACGATATTCAAACTGGGGAGGGGGGGTGGTCTGCCCCCTGCTGCCTGGCAGCCCTGATCTCTTACAGGGGAATATGATAGTACAATTAACCCCTTTAGGTGCCTGAAGGGGTTAATTGTGCTATCATATCCCCCTGTAAGAGATCGGGTGCTGCCAGGCAGCAGGGGGCAGTCTTGTACAAAGTTTGCAGTGTATTCTAACTAGAAGCGTCCCCATCACCATGGGAACGCTTCTGTGTTAGAATATACTGTCGGAAATGAGCGTGAAAACTTAGATCAGAAAAAGCTTTTATGCAGACGGATCTTCGGATCCGTCTGTATGAAAGCAACCTACGGCCACGGATCACGGACACGGATGCCAATCTTGTGTGCATCCGTGTTCTTTCACGGACCCATTGACTTGAATGGGTCCGTGAACCGTTGTCCGTCAAAAAAATAGGACAGGTCATATTTTTTTGACGGACAGGATACACGGATCACGGCCTCGGCTGCAAAACGGTGCATTTTCCGATTTTTCCACGGACCCATTGAAAGTCAATGGGTCCGCGAAAAAAAACGGAAAACGGCACAACGGCCACGGATGCACACAACGGTCGTGTGCATGAGGCCTAAGAGATAGGATAACCGGATTAAGTTGCTTCTGAACTTATCTTGAGGCCTCATGCACACGACAGTTTTTTTTCACGGCCCGCAAAAACTGGGTCCGTGGGTCCGTGATCCGTGACCGTTTTTTCGTCCGTGGGTCTTCCTTGATTTTTGGAGGATCCACGGACATGAAAAAAAAGTCGTTTTGGCGTCCGCCTGGCCGTGCGGAGCCAAACGGATCCGTCCTGAATTACAATGCAAGTCAATAGGGACGGATCCGTTTGAAGTTGACACAATATGGTGCCATTTCAAACGGATCCGTCCCCATTGACTTTCAATGTAAAGTCTGGAGTTCTTTTATACCATCGGATTGGAGTTTTCTCCAATCCGATGGTATATTTTAACTTGAAGCGTCCCCATCACCATGGGAACGCCTCTATGTTAGAATATACTGTCGGATATGAGCTACATCGTGAAAATCAGATCCGACAGTATATTCTAACACAGAGGCGTTCCCATGGTGATGGGGACGCTTCAGGTTAGAATATACTGAAAAACTGTGTACATGACTGCCCCCTGCTGCCTGGCAGGTGCTGCCAGGCAGCAGGGGGCAGACCCCCCCCCCCCCTGTTTTTAACTCATTGGTGGCCAGTGCGGCCGCCCCCCCTCCCTCCCCTGTAGTTAACTCATTGGTGGCCAGTGCGGCCGCCCCCCCCCCCCTCCCTCCCCTGTGCGGCCGCCCCCCCCCTCCCTCCCCTGTAGTAAACTCGTTGGTGTCCAGTGGGCCCCCCCTCCCTCCCCTGTAGTTAACTCGTTGGTGTCCAGTGGGCCCCCCCTCCGTCCGCTATAGATAACTCATTGGTGTCCAGTGGGCCCCCCTCCGTCCGCGATAGAAAACTCATTGGTGTCCAGTGGGCCCCCCCTCCCTCCCCTGTAGATAACTCGTTGGTGGCCAGTGGGCCCTCTCCCCTCCCTCCCCCTCCTAATTAAAATCGCCCCCCTATCATTGGTGGCAGTGGTGAGTACCGATCGGAGTCCCAGTGTAATCGCTGGGGCTCCGATCGGTAACCATGGCAACCGGGACGCTACTGCAGTCCCGGTTGCCATGGTAGCTTAGCAATTTGTAGAAGCTTCATACTTACCTGAAGAGCTGCGATGTCTGTGACCGGCCGGGAGCTCCTCCTACTGGTAAGTGAAAGGTCTGTGCGGCGCATTGCTTATAGCACAGACCTGTCACTTACCAGTAGGAGGAGCTCCCGGCCGGTCACAGACATCGCTGCTCTTCAGGTAAGTATAAAGCTTCTACAAATTGCTAAGCTACCATGGCAACCGGGACTGCAGTAGCGTCCCGGTTGCCATGGTTACCGATCGGAGCCCCAGCGATTACACTGGGACTCCGATCGGTACTCACCACTGCCACCAATGATAGGGGGGCGATTTTAATTAGGAGGGGGTGGGAGGGGAGAGGGCCCACTGGCCACCAATGAGTTATCTATAGCGGACGGAGGGGGGGCCCACTGGACACCAATGAGTTATCTATAGCGGACGGAGGGGGGGCCCACTGGACACCAATGAGTTATCTATAGCGGACGGAGGGGGGGCCCACTGGACACCAATTAGTTAACTACAGGGGAGGGAGGGGGGGCTGGCTACCAAGAAGTTAACTACAGGGGAGGGAGGGGGGGGGGGGGCGGCCGCACTGGCCACAAATGAGTTAAAAACAGGGGGGGGGGGGGTCTGCCCCCTGCTGCCTGGCAGCACCTGCCAGGCAGCAGGGGGCAGTCATGTACACAGTTTTTCAGTATATTCTAACCTGAAGCGTCCCCATCACTATGGGAACGCCTCTGTGTTAGAATATACTGTCGGATCTGAGTTTTCGCGCAGTGAAAACTCACCTCTGAAAAAGCTTTTATGCAGACGGATCTTCGGATCCGTCTGTATGAAAGCAACCTACGGCCACGGATCACTGACACGGATGCCAATCTTGTGTGCATCCGTGTTCTTTCACGGACCCATTGACTTGAATGGGTCCGTGAACCGTTGTCCGTCAAAAAAATAGGACAGGTCATATTTTTTTGACGGACAGGATACACGGATCACGGCCTCGGCTGCAAAACGGTGCATTTTCCGATTTTTCCACGGACCCATTGAAAGTCAATGGGTCCGCGAAAAAAAACGGAAAACGGCACAACGGCCACGGATGCACACAACGGTCGTGTGCATGAGGCCTGAGGATTACAGCAGATCTCTGATGGAGGACAAATTTACACAGACACCATGCTTTTTGTTTCCTCAGGAATAGTGATGAGCGAACTTCTGTTTTAAGTTCGGCGTCTAAAGTTCGGCTTCCGGTTAGCGGAGAATCCCGATATGGTTCCCGATATGGATTCCGACTTCCGTTGTGGTCCGTGGTAGCGGAATCAATAATCGGCCATTATTGATTCCGCTACCACGGACCACAACGGAAGTCGGAATCCATATCGGGATTCTCCGCTAACCGGAAGCCGAACTTTAGACGCCAAACTTAAAACAGAAGTTCGCTCATCACTACTCAGGAACACACACTGCTTCTTAGGGTCCATTCACACGTCCGTTTTTTCTTTCCTGATCTGTTCCGTTTTTTCAGGAACAGATCAGGACCAGATCTGGACCCATTCATTTTCAATGGGTCCTGGAAAAAATCGGACAGCACAATGTGTGCTGTCCGTTTCCGTTGTTCCGTTCCGCATGTCCGTTTAAATATAAAACATGTCCTATTCTTGTCCTGAAAAATCGGATCCTGGTACAATACAAAGTCAATTGATACGCAAAAAACGGATGACATTCGGATGTCATTCCGTATGTCATCCGTTTTTTGCGGATTCCGTTCCTGGAAACACATAACAATTTTTTATTTATTTTTTCAATTTTTTTTCAAAGAAATCCAAACAACTTTATTTTATTATTGAAATGTATACATGTTTCCGTTTTTTGCGGATCCGCAAAAAACGGATGACAAACGGAAACATTTTCAGGAACAACGGATCCGCAAAAAACGGACCGTTTTTCAGGATGAAAAAAAACAGGACGTGTGAATGGACCCTTACTGTGCAGCCTCTTTTTTCTCTTTTTTTTTCCTTTGTGTGTGCAACTTTATTTAAACACTTTCTGGTTAACAAACAGACAACATATTCATATGACTGTAGATCAATAGATAAGCTGTATAAGGGCATATAAACAAAATGTCATATATCTTAACAATAATATATAATTTAACTCACCTTAATCCACTTGTTTGCACAGCCGACATCTCTTCTGCCTTCATCTGTGACGTCACTACGCTGATCATATGATCCATCACCATGGTGATGGATCATGTGATGAGCGCAGTGACGTCACCACAGGTCCTTTACCCAGGTCCTGAAGAAAGAAGAGATGCCGGCTGCGCGAACAAGTGGATTAAGGTGAGTTAAATTATTATAATTTTTTTTAACCCCTCCAGCGCTATTGTACTATGCATTCTGTACGTATATGTTATAAGGGAAAATAATGCAATTTACTCTACAACTAACCCAAACCAGAACTTCATTGAAGAAGTTCGGGTCTGGGTACCACATTGTCACGGCTGAGGATGGGGAAAACCCTCAGCCGTGCGGTATCAGAAGATGGACGGTCAGAGCATGGCCAGGACAGGAATCAGGGAGCAGGTCACCTCCTAACAATCCTTAATTCTGACCCTGTCTCCTAGCCTGTATGAGCCGACCCTGATGGTAGGAGGGCTCATACTCCGGAACATGATATTCCTGCTAGCCCTCAGGGTGGCCCTGGACTAGGAGAAGGGAAGACGACCTGTTCCTCCTATACATGGAGGAACAGGAGTCTCACTGGCCAAGCTACAAAGAAAGGGGAACATAAACAGACATATGGCAATGACAGGTAAGTGAGACTAGTACCACACCTACCTGCCACAGACACATAACCTGGAACCCATGTGCAAGTGCTGCTGTCCACAACAACACAAAGGACACAGCACACACCAGAAATCACACGGGAACCCAGGAAACCATATGCTGCAATAATAAGGAGACCAAACAATCTTCAAAACACCATACGTGAACTTATGACCACAAGGGTGGCCCCCACTGGAAGATGGTATAACAGGAGGATGTCTCCAGCAACCATGGCTGAAGAACCCCTTAGCTAACTGAAAACAGCAGAGGCTTTATAGCCCAAAGTAGCCACACCCACACTCAGACACACCAGGTGATCACACACAGAGAAGGGAGTTAACCCTTCCAACACAAGGCAAGGGAAGACGGCCACTTAAAGGGGAAGTACACACATAAACACACACTTCACCTGTTTCCGCGGGCAACTGCATGCGTGGCAACCATGCCAACCCAAAAACAGAACCAATAACCCCAAAGAAAAGTGGGAGACACACATATAAAATATATGTAATTTATTAAGACATGATCACATAACAAACAATATATGAAACAAAAGGCACAAGTGTACAGGAGGGGGGAGACCTCATGTAAGGAGGTCAGATACAACCTCTCTCCCAAACACCCAGCTGGCAGGGAAAAAGATGGCACAGCCCTAGGTATACATCAGCATGAAAATTGTGAGAACTGTAGGTTCACTCAAAGTAACATGTACTGGTATGTATGTTGCATGCACAGAAAGATAAATGAAAACTAGCCCACTCAAAAATCTGGGATGGCCGCATAAGATATGCACATAGCCATTGAACTGTACAATACAGACAGAGGCAAGTGTGCCAAGTGCAGGCAATAGAGATATAAAAAGAAATGTATCAACTAACTGAGCAAAACAACAAAACATGTATTACCCATGATATGCTGGACCCAGAGCGTGTGACCAAAAGCTGCACCTCGACGTACGTTTCATCTGGAGAGGCTTCGTGGCAACCATGTCCTGGGGATCAGCCATAGGGCTGAGACACTACCACCACATGCACACAACACCACACGTTGCCACGGGCAACCAAGTGAAGGAAAGTGTCACAAAACACACCATAGTGTCACAACCAGACAGCTGAGAAGCTCTGACAGAGGCCTTTCAGAACCTCCTCCTTGAGTTTCTGTGTTGTGGTATTCAGCTCCTCCTCTCGTCAGCCTCTCTCAGCTGTCATGTGTTGGACTAATTGCTTCCCTTTAAATTCTTCCCCAGAAGGCTTTTCTGGGCGGCTTATACTACTTCCTGGAGTGTGTGTGCACGCTGACTCTGTCCTCCTGTTTGCGTCAAAGCTAAGTGTTGTACCTTTATCTGTTATTATCTGTTTGCTGGATCCCAGGTGACCCTGACTCCCTCCGTATCTTGTGTAGGGAGCCGGTGGTCGTGTCCCCTCACTATTGTAGGGTGCTCAGGGCTTTATAGTCAAGGTTCGTGGATATGCAAACCTCCACCATTCGGATCTTTGCATAGGCTGAGCAGCCAGGGAAAGTGCCAGGTCTTCTGCAGGGGTCTCCCTTGGTTCCTTAGTTTTTGGATCCAGCGAGTCGTTTATACATGTTGCTTTGCCTTGTTTCCTGTACACCGTCCGTGACACATAGGCCGTGACACACATTCAGTTTTTTCTCACGCGCGTGCAAAACGCATTTCACTCGCGCAGAAAAAACGGAACCACGCAATGCAATCGCAGTCAAAACTGATTGAAATTGTGTGCTCACTCGCACGATTTCCCCGCCACGCACCCGCATCCTATCCGGCTCCAATCCGTAACGCTCGCGTGAAAGAGGCCTTAAGCTCTCATGGCCCTTAGGCTGCCCTTCTCTTGCCCCTACCTGGTGCTGCCTGAGGCGATCGCCTCACCTGGCCTCATTGGTGATGCACCCCTGAGAATAGTTATACTGTATATATGAAAAGCCACTGCTTTAATAGCTAAACTAAGTGGGATGCATGTATAAAGGGATTCAATATCTGCCATTATCCACCATAAATGATCCTGCCAGTGAAAAGATTATGATTATTTAAGAACACGTTTCGTATCTCTCAGATAACTGGGACATCTCACAACTAAAGCCTGTATTATACTCTCTGTCATCCAGGTCATCGGTAACGAGCGTACCCTACAATCAAATATGATGAAGCTGGCATTATAGTGTAGAGATGTTTTCTTTCTCAAAACCTGGAGATCACCATGAACTTTTTAGGACAATTTCTTAACCTCCTTTCCAAACCCTTTAATACACTGAAGCCCTCATTTGCATAAACAATAAAGGTCTTTTTTTTTCTTAGGAAAGCTGCAACTAATGTCACAAGTGAGGCACCCACTTAAAGAAAGGAAAGGGGAGGAAAGAAGAAAGTAAGGAAGGGAGGGAAGAAAGAAGAAACTTAGTTCTTGTCCCGACTCCTCAGGGGCGGTCTGGCTATAGACCCTACAGGGAAATTTCTCTGCAGACCAAGCCCTCTTTGGTTGGGTACAAAACGATCTGATGCTTTGAGCATTAATTATTGCTAGGAGCATCTGGTACTCATGTACTTAACCGGCAGAAGAAAGTGCCCTCCTGCATTCAACTGCATTGCTATCCTCAGGACGGTGATACAGTTGAATGCTGTGGTGGGGGCAGAAGTATTTTGCTCTTCACTGTGTATTTGGTTCTACTGGGGCAGTTTTTTGTGCTGCGCTACAGTATTGCTGGCCCCGTCTACTTATGTTGGACCTTCCTACTTTTATTGGCCCTGTCTTCTATCAATTTGGACCTTTCTGGGGCCACTTTTAGTTTTTTTTCCAGAGCCACTTAAAGTTCTCCATCTACTGCTAACATTTTAGGGGATATGTCATCATTGAGGCCAGTGAATGGCTGCAGCTTTGCAAATGACCACCTAATGGACATCACACTTCCGGTCTGCCAAGGATGGGAGATAGGGATGAGGCAATTTCATGTTATGAAATTAGTTTGCTCTTCGTTTGGTGGTAAAAGGCGAATTGCGTTATGGATTACGTTACCACGGACCATAACGCAATTCTATGACGGAATGCTAAAGTCTTCTCCTGCATAACGGAAACGGGACAGATCCGTTATGCAGGCCATAGACTTCTATTATGACGGAATCAATAACGGAATGCCTCTAAAGGCGTTCCGTTATGCATTCCGCCATGGAATTGCGTTATGGTCTGTGGTAACGGAATCCATAATGCAATTCTTTTACCACCAAACGAATCGCAAACGAAATATGAAATTCGCTCATCTCTAATGGGAGACCTAGCTCAGGAATGGGTGTTTTTCCCCCACAGTACATTTATTGTGAAGCCTTTCTTTATCTGGTGCTCTTCGTACACATAGCATTCTTTGTATGTCACATTAGCATAGCTTATTGATCATATATTATTGCTTAAGGGTACTTTTACACTTGCGGCAGAGTGATCCGGCAAGCAGTTCTGTCGCCGGAACTGCCTGCCGGATCCGTCAAAACGTATGCAAACGGATGGCATTTGTCAGACGGATCAGGATCCTGATCCGTCTGACAAATGCATTGAAATGCCGGATCCGTCTCTCTGGTGTCATCCGGAAAAATCCGGCATTTATTTTTTTTCAAATTTTTTGCGGTTTGAGCATCCGGCATTAATTTTTTTTCACATTTTTTTGCGGTTTGAGCATGCGCAGACCGCAAAAACTGATCAGTTTTGCTGGAACATTCGGGGCCGGGCTGGCATTAATGCATTTCAATGATAAAAAATGCCGGATCCGGCATTCCGGCAAGTGTTCCGGAATTTTGGACCGCATGCTGCGGTATTTTCTCCGTCCTGAAAAGTCAAAAAAACTGAACTGATTGCTCTCCATTCAGAATGCATTAGGATAAAACTGATCAGTTCTTTTCCGGTATTGAGCCCCTAGGACGGAACTCTATGCCGGAAAAGAATAACGCTAGTGTGAAAGTACCCTTAATTGGCACTTTGTGTATTTTTTTTCAGTGGTTCTCATTTACATTATCATGCTACGATATCAAACGTGTGTGCAGCGGTTGTGGAGGTATTGTGTTTTTTTATTGTCCATACCTCTTTGCTGTATGTATTTTAGTGCTTTTAACTGTTTTGAGTTTGTCTTTTAGAGTTTTGTGCATCTAATAAACTTATTTACATTATTTACTCCGGTGTGCTCCATCGTGTGTGCTTTTTCTTCTTGTATCCATTATCATTTTTATGCATGAGATTCACTGTTTCTCTGTCATGTGCTGGCACACGGAAGGAGCACCGTTCAATAAGTGAAGGGGTAATGGTGGTAGTGGCGGGGTTCTTTCTTTTATACACTTTCCCACATTTTCATACAGTTTTTTTTATTTTTTTTTCAAAATACAGTTAAAGTATATACAAAGGAGAGGAGAAGAATTTGTATTTCCTTTAGGCCAATTTATATAAAAGCTTATTACAATGTTGTTTTTCACTCATATTACTATAATATTTGTTATACTTTTTGTTCTTGTTTGTCTAAAAAAAAAGGCCTCATGCACATGTTCTAGTTTTTTGCGGAACGGAAATACGGACATACGGAAACGGAATGCACACGGAGTAACTTCAGTTTTTTTTGCGGTCCGCAAAAAAGAACTGAACGGAGACAGAAAGAAAATACTTTCGTGTGCATGAGCCCAAACTGTGTTGAATATGCATGTGTGATTCCAGCCTTGCCAAAAGTTTGGGATTGGGGAAAACACAGATTCTGGGTGTTTAACCCTTGTGATCAAAAGTTGCTGTGGCACCAACAAAAGCAGTATTTAGAAATGACTGGGCCCCACAGCAAATTTTTGAATGGGCCCCCACTAGCAACTCCTTCACAACCCCCTCATCCCATGCAACCCCCACTCCTCTACCTAGTCAAGATCGTTCTCTCAAACGAGGCCCGGTAGCCGTTCAGTCCGTTTCATATAGCGTCTCTGTATATAATGTCATTGTATAATACTGTTGAGGGGGTCCTGACAATAAAATCTTTCAGTCCTCATCCTGGGTGGGCCCTTTCTGAGTTCAGGTCCCAAAACAGCCGCTTCCCCAGGTTCCCTAGCTACGCCTCTAAACAAAAACCTATAGGGCTGTTCTGAGGCAAATGCTGTTAGAACATACTAAAAAAAAAAAAATTTCTCACAGAAAAATGAGCAAACACAATTATCTTAAAAAACAAAACAACTTTAAAACAAAATAGTGGAGATACTCTTTTTTAAATCTGGCAAAAAAAGAAAACCTTAAAAAACAAGACTTTGCACAGCAACATCACCATATTAATATCACAGTTATGGTTTGTGGAATGCAGTGATCTAAACACAGAAAAATGTGCCCTGAAGGCCAAAATTAGTCATGTCCTTGTCTTATCTAAATAGACTTTAAAGTGACTGTGAAACGAAAAAGTAAACTTTCCAAATACGTACAAGTAACTCTTCATTTTTCTACTTGCTGCCAGTGAATGATTCCTTATTTACCTTCAGAGGCCAGCTTCAGGAGAACATATTATGGATGGGTGTCACGACTTGATGGCAGGTCTATGGACCCAAACTCACAACATCATGGATCCCTTGGATGCTGTGACTTCATGTCAGTATGCAGTGCCCTGAAACACACTGCTTAATACTGTGATTGTGTCTCATTTAAATTGTGCTTATATAGGAGTTCATATAAAGTTGCATAGGGAGTGGGAGGTTCTAAGAAGCCTCCCAGGGCTGACTCTGCCCTGCACACAGTACAGAGGAGAAGGAGGTCAGTGTGTGTGTCTGTGATGTCTAAGGACAAACCTGCACCTCAGCAACCATCTTGGAGAGTTACAAAAACTCCAAAGTTAGTTCCATGTACCAGATCATAGAAGGGAAAGATTACAGAAGATGTAACGGGGTGTAACAAGGTGCCGAAGGCGCACTCGGTCTCCCATCATCCGCAGACCTGCTGCTTAGCTTCGGGAGCAAGGATCTGTGCTTGACCTCATTCCCAGGGCGGCTTTGCTAGCTGGGAGGCTCCCTGCTCCTAGGTCTTCCTTGAGCGCCGAGCTGATCACTCGGTGCTCAACTGGTCGGGCTGTCCATCATGTGACGCTGGCCATGTCACATGACCCTCACTCCCCACTATAAATTTAGGCAGCCTGCTGGCCACAGGTTGCCTGTTAATTTAGGTTCCTGGCAGTTGTTGGATACCTGTGTACTTACCTGATCCTGTTCCCTGATGATCCTTTGCCTGCTCCTCCTGTACTGCGCATCCTTCCTGGTATATTGACCTCGGCTTCCACCTGACTATTCTTTGCGGACTCCTTTGGTACTTCTCAACTCTCCTGGTATTTATGGCCCCGGCTTCTCCTGACCTTTCTTTGCTTATCCCTCTGTACTGCATTGCCCTCTTGGTTTTGACCCGGTCCGTTCACTATCCGTTATTTGTTTTGTCTGTCCTTCCCACACGTATCCTAAGTTAGGGACTGCCATCCAGTTGTCCTCTGTCATCAGGACTCGTGAGGCAAGTAGGCAGGGCCAGGGGTGAGGGTGGAGCGCAGTGGTCACTATCCTCCCCCTTGTGTGTGTGTATACGTGACCGTTACACCAGGCAACTTAGAGAGGGAGGGAGAATATTGGCAAAGTAAGGTAACTGTCGTTTATCAGGTTCTAGTCTCCTTTGCATTAAGTGGAGAGATTCTAAGCTACAAGCTGCCCACCATAACCAAGGACAGAAAGGCCATCTGTAAGAATATAGTATTCCTAGAGAGGATACACAAGTATATGATTATACAGTACAGCAGAGATAGTACATCCCTCCAGCCTGGAGAAACAAGGGAGAAAGATTGATTGTCATAGAAAACTGCCCCTTATGCAACTTCTGGTAACTAATCTGAATCACTCTAAAAGCTGCCTTGCTGTAAATCACTTTTGCATACATTGATGACCTTTGGATCAGCTTCAGTAAAGTACTGGGAGTTTTCTAAGAAACTTGGTCTCCTTATTCTACATCATCTCCTAATTTCACTTCACGGTGCTGGCGTCACGAACAGTTATGAGCGGCAGGGGCAATATATTCTAATTCGCGATATTTCGCAAATATTTGTCATATATTCGAGAATTTGTGATCTCGGCATTATTTTCTTGATTGTGAAAATCGGCAATCGGAATATTCGCGATACGAAAATTCGCGATCAACACTATTACTAAAGTCAAAAATATTGTAGCCTTCTCATTGGCCCACAAGCAAGAAGCAGTGAGGGATCATGGGTACTGATGAAAAAAAAAATAGAATATTCGCAATTACTATATTCTAGATATTCGGGAATTCTCAAAGTGCCAATATTCACGATAAAAATTTGCAATTAGAATATTCGTGATCAACACTAGTCACGAACACCAGGGACCCTGCCTCCACGGCACCTTAAACTCCCACCACCAAGGGCTCCTCAACCACCATCTGGCCGGAGTCCCTGGACAACAGAGTGTGCCCCGAAGGAACTGGTGCTGTCCATCCATTCACTGCACACCGGCCCAGGGAGCATTGCTAACCGTGAGTAAAACTACAACTACCCCCATCGGCCCACCAACACTCGCATTATGCCCCTGCGGCCAAGTCCCTGCACCTACAATCAAATATGATGAAGCTGGCATTATAGTGTAGAGATGTTTTCTTCCTCAAGACCTGGAGATCACCATGAACTTTTTAGGACAATTTCTTAACCTCCATTCCAAGCCCCTCAATACACTGAAGCCCTCATTTGCATAAACAAAAAACTTCTTTTTTTCTTAGGAAAGCTGCAACTAATGTCACAAGTGAGGCATCCGCTTAAAAAAGGAAAGAGGAGGAAAGAAGAAAGTAAGGAAGGGAGGGAAGAAGAAAGGAACTTAGTTTTTGTCCCTACTCCTCAGGGGCGGTCTGGCTATAGACCCTACAGGGACATTTCTCTGCAGACTAATGCCCAGGGGGCCATTCAAGGCCTCTTTGGTTGGGTACAAAACGATCTGATGCTTTCAGCATTAATAATTGCTAGGAGCATCTGGTACTCATGTACTTAGCCGGCAGAAGAAAGTGCCCTCCTGCATTTAACTGTATTGCTATCCTCAGGACAGTGATAGAGTTGAATGCTGTGGTGGAGGCAGAAGTATTTTTCTCTGCACTGTATATTTGGTTCTACTGGGGCAGATTTTTGTGCTGCACTACAGTATTGCTGGCCCCTCCTACTTATGTTGGCCCTGCCTACTTTTATTGGCCCTGTCTTCTATCAATTTGGAACTGTCTACAACATGGGGCCACTTTTAGTTTTTTTTTCCAGAGCCACTTTAAGTTCTTCGTCTGCTGCTACCACCTCTCATTTTAGGGGATATGTCTAATTGAGGCCAGTGAATGGCTGCAGCTATGCATATGACCACGGAATGGACATCACACTTCCGGTCTGCCAAGGATGAGAGATAGGGATGAGCGAATTTTATGTCATGAAATTCGTTTGCACTTCGTTTGGTGGTAAAAGGAGAATTGCGTTATGGATTCCGTTACCAAGGACCATAACGCAATTCTATGACGGAATGCTAAAGGCATATAAATGATAGAAGTCTATGGCCTGCATAATGGATCCGTCTCGTTTCCTTTACTATTTTTGGAATGAACAACGGAATGCCTCTAAAGGCATTCCTTTATTTTTTCCGCCATGGAATTGCGTTATGGTCCGTAGTAACGGAATCCATAACGCAATTCTCCTTTTACCACCGAACAAAGCGCAAAGGAATTCCAAAATATGACAATTGCTTATCTCTAATAGGAGATCTAGCTCAGGAATGGGTGTTTTTCCCCCACAGTACATCTATTGTAAGACCTTTCTTTTTCTGGTGCTCTTCGTACACATAGCATTCTTTGTATGTTTGTATGTCACATTAGCATAGCTTATTGATCATGCATTATTGCTTTAATTGGCACTTTGTGTATTTTTTTTTCAGTGGTTCTAATTTACATTATCATGCTACTATAT
The DNA here is from genome assembly GCF_014858855.1 of Bufo gargarizans. Lineage (NCBI taxonomy): Eukaryota > Metazoa > Chordata > Amphibia > Anura > Bufonidae > Bufo > Bufo gargarizans. Next base: position 73,123,445 of record NC_058080.1, read on the forward strand.
CAAACGTGTGTGCTGCGGTTGTGGAGGCATTAGGCATTCACCGAACATAAAAGATCAAGTAAGTATGTGGCTAGAGGTAGATTACACAGTCAATGAATATCAATTTTACTGCAGGCCAGTAGAAATACAGGTCAAATACATATGTTTAAAAGAACTAAAAATATAAAATTGGATTAAAAACATGGCTAACGAAATCCCCCCTCTATAAAAAAAAAATGACAATAGCTGAAATTCGATAACATGTGGTCGTCACTGGTGTTGAATTCCTCCGAGGCCCCAACAATTATTAATTCCCCGTACAGAAAAGAACAAGTAAAAATGTGGCTGGAGGTAGATTACACGGTCATTGGATATCAATTTTACAACAGGCCAGTGGACTACAGGCCCCAAAAATTATGATTTCAGCGTACATAAAAGAACAAGTAAGTATGTGGCTGGAGGTAGATTACATGGTCATTGGATATCAATTTTACAGCAGGCCAGTGTACTACAGGTCCCAAAAATTATGCATTCAGCGTACCTAAAAGAACAAGTAAGTATGTGTCACGGTCATATTGTTGTTTGACCGTGATGTGGTTGCTGTGCAGACTAGTTGCCGGGGGCAATGTGTAGTTTTCGGTTTTCACGCGAACTTCCCCGTTAAGGTGTGTCTCCCTGCTGTTTGGTGAGCGAGGGGTTAATCTTCTAGCTGGTGGGGATTTAGGTGTGTCCTGGGTGTGGCCATATTGTGGATATTACCTGTGGCTTCCTGGCTGGAGTCAGTGGTACTCCAGCCTTGTTTGGTGTTGGAGCTCTGCTCCTCTCCTGGGTGAATCTGCCCTGTCCTTGAGGGCTACCTTGTTGGACATAAATGGTCTTCCTTTTTTATGCTCCAGATACCCTACCTCACTTGTTGTATGTTTGGTGTGGGTTGACGTTCAGGGTGTGTTGTATGTCTTGATTGTTGCTACATGTCTGGGCTGTTGTTGGTGTTTGTCCCTGAATGTATTTAAGATGTTTTCACTGTGTGTTGTGTCCTCCCGAAGGGGGTTGGGTTCCCGGAGGGGTGAACCACAAGCCTGTATGCAGCGCTGCCTGGGGCTGCCATGCACCTTGCGGCATGGGGGTCCTGGCCGAGTCTGGTGTGCTGGATACCTGTGTTAGTTGCTGGTACAGCATCCTGTTTGGTGTTAGGGCTCCTGTATGTATGCACGGGTTCCAGTCGTGAAGACTTCGGCAGGTAAGTGTGTTATCTTGTGTTCTTACCTGCCGATCCTCTTGCTGTGTATGGTCTCTCCTTTTCCCTGCTACTAGGTCTTCAGAGACTCCTGTTCTTCCGTGTCTTGGATGAACAGGACTTCTCTCCCCTGCTCCTATGTGAGGCATTATGAGGGCGACTCAGGGTCCCAGGTTTTCAGGATATGAGCCGTCCTACCATCGGGGTCCGCTCATACGGCGAGGAGTTAGGGAGAGAATTAGGGACGCTATAGGAGGTGACCTGCTTCCCTTTTCCTGGCTTCTTGGCCTAGTGGCTATCTCTTATCCTTTTACATTGTACGGTGGGGGTTTCCCCCACTCCCCACCGTGATAGTATGTGGCTGGAGGTAGATTACACGGTCATTGGATATCAGTTTTTACAGCTGGCCAGTATACTACAGGCCACAAAAATTATGCATTCAGCGTACATAAAAGAACAAGTAGGTATGTAGCTGGAGGTCTATTAGACGGTCAATGTATATAAATTTTACTGAAGGCCAGTACAAATACAGGTCAAATACATACAGTAGATATAAAAAGTCTACATACCCCTGTTAAAATGTCAGGTTTCTGTGCTGTAAAAAAAATGAGACAAAGATAAATCATTTCAGAACTTTTTCCACCTTCAATGTGACTTATAAACTGTACCACTCAACTGAAAAACAAACTGAAATCTTTTAGGTGGAGGGAAGAAAACAAAAACAAATAAAATAATGTGGTTGCGTAAGTTTGCACACCCGCTTATAACTGGGGATGTAGCTGTGTTCAGAATTAAGCAATCACATTCAAAATCATGTTAAATAGGAGTCAGCATACACCTGCCATCATTTAAAGTGCCTCTGATTAACCCCAAATAAAGTTCAGCTGCTCTAGTTGGTCTTTCCTGAAATTTCCTTAGTCGCATTCCCACAGCAAAAGCCATGGTCCACAGAGAGCTTCCAAAGCATCAGAGGGATCTCATTGTTAAAAGGTATCAGTCAGGAGAAGGGTACAAAAGAATTTCCAAGGCATTAGATATACCATGGAACACAGTGAAGACAGTCATCATCAAGTGGAGAAAATATGGCACAACATTACTAAAAACTGGATGTCCCTCCAAAATTGATGAAAAGACGAGAAGAAAACTGATCTGGGAGGCTACCAAGAGGCCTACAGCAACATTAAAGGAGCTGCAGGAATATCTGGCAAGTACTGGCTGTGTGGTACATGTGACAACAATCTCCCGTATTCTTCATATGTCTGGGCTATGGGGTAGAGTGGCAAGACGAAAGCATTTTCTTACGAAGAAAAACATTCAAGCCAGGCTACATTTTGCAAAAACACATCTGAAGTCTCCCAAAAGCATGTGGGAAAAGGTGTTATGGTCTGGTGAAACCAAAGTTGAACTTTTTGGCCATAAGTCCAAAAGATATGTATGGCGCAAAAACAACACTGTACATCACCAAAAAAACACCATACCCACAGTGAAGCATGGTGGTGGCAGTATCATGCTTTGGGGCTGTTTTTCTTCAGCTGGGACTGGGGCCTTAGTTATGCTAGAGGGAATTATGAACAGTTCCAAGTACCAGTCAATATTGGCACAAAACCTTCAGGCTCCTGCTAAAAAGCTGAACATGAAGAGAAACTTAACCTTTTAGCATGACAACGACCCAAAGCATACGTCCAAATCAACAAAGAAATGGCTTCACCAGAAGAAGATTACAGTTTTAGAATGGCCCAGCCAGATCCCAGACCTGAATCCGATTGAAAATCTGTGGGGTTATCTGAAGAGGGCTGTGCACAGGAGATGCCCTGTTTTTGCAAAGAAGAGTGGGCAAATCTTGCCAAGTCAAAATGTGCCATGCTGATAGACTCATACTCAAAAAGACTGTGCTGTAATAAAATCAAAAGGTGCTTCAACAAAGTATTAGTTTAAGGGTGTGCACACTTATGCAACATATTATTTTATTTTTATATTTTTTCTTCCCTCTACCTTAAAGATTTCAGTTTGTTTTTCAATTGAGTTGTACAGTTTATACGAATGGAGTAGAGTTAACACTCCTGTTTATTGAGATTTCTGAGTTGTGTTATCTAATCTAAGCAAACACCTTCAATTGCTTTTCAATGGCTTTTGTCTCAAGATAACACGATGAGTTAAGAAATTTGAGTTAAGAGCTGGAGTGCTAACCCTGCCCCATCTGTAGGTCACAATAAAGGTGAAAAAAGTTCTGAAATGATTTATCTTTGTCTAATTTTTTTTACATCACAAAAATCTAACATTTTACAGGGCTGTGTAGACTATTTATATCCACTGTATGTTTAAAAGAACTAAAAATATAAAATTTGATTAAGAACATGGCTAAGGAAATGCCCCCTCTTGAAAAAAACCCTAATGATAATAGTTGAAACACGTGGTTGTCACAAGTGTTGAATTCCTCCGAGGCCCAAAACATTAGGCATTCAACGGACAGAAAAGGACACTGTGTGCCAGAGATACATTCACTTGCCGCTGAATGTGGCCATATAGCTCCGGGATGCCCTTCTGGGAGAAATATTTCCTTCCGGGGACCTTCCATTGTGGTGTGCCAATGGCCACAAATTTTCTAAAGGCCTCCGAGTCCACCAGTTTATATGGCAGTAGTTAGCGGACTAGCAGTTCCAACAAGCCAGCGGTCAGCTGTTGGGCAAGAGGGTTATGCGGCGTCATCATCTTTTTTTGCTCAAACATTTGGGCCACGGAAGCCTGCCTTTTGCCAGATGAACGTGACGATGGCACGGTGGAAGGTGGAGTGGAGGACAAATGGGAGGAGAGAGGAGAAGAAGACGGAAAAGAGGCAGAACGTGGAACACCAGGAGTGTGTCTTTGTGGGTTCTGATAGTGTTGCTCCCACTGGGCTCGGTGATAGGAGGCCAGGTGCCTTCTTAAGGCGGTCGTCCCTTGGTGAGTGTTGGGCTTAATACGACTTATGCGTTGACAGCACAGGCTGCAGATGGCAACACTATTGTCAGCAGCAGACACGTTAAAAAAAGCCCACACTGCTGAGCCAATGTGCCGGCATCCTGGGAGCGCCAGATGTGACTGTGCATGGTGAATGGCTCGTTCCAGATACAGTCTGATTTTTGCCTCCTATGCACTGCGTGTTCTGCCTGCTTCTCCTCCTTCTCCTCCCTATCTGCTGCTCCGTCTCTCCCTCTGAACTCCCCTCCTCTTCCTCTCTTGTGGGCACCCACGTGAAGTCCATAGACACGTCATCATCGTCCCCTTCACCACCACTGACATTAGAGATCTCGGAGTAGGCAGCAACAGCGGGGACCACCCTCCTTGAGCTGATCTGGGTACTGTTGTCAGACTGCTGGGTGGCGACCGTTGATACCTCCTCTTCCTGATCCGATGCCAAGAATGTCTGTGCATCGGTAAGGTCTTGAGCAGAGGGGATATGGTGGTGGTGGTGGTGTCTTTGGGGGTGCACACAGCAGAGAGTGAGGAGGGTGCAGATAGAGAGGATGAGGAGGGTGCAGAAGCGGAAGCCTGAGTGAGCCACTCAACCAAGTCTGGTGCGTCTTTTGACATAATCGCTTGCACCTTCTGCAACTTCCCACTTAGGCTCCGGCCTGGTGCACCTGCCCGACCCCTACCACCGCTGCGGAATGGCCTGCCTCTTTCTCTGCCTGTCAATTTCAAAAGACCCTGTGACAAAAGTCCCTATAGAAGAGCAGTATTTGTGGAAGAAGATATATCACACCCCTGCTTCAATCAGTTTTTTGGTGGGGCAACTGGTATATAACACCAAAAGAAATTATTTGTTCCAATAACGTTTGTCACTATTTGTAGCTGAGGTAAAGCAGCGAAACCGCAAACAAATGCTGCACTACCTAAATGCACTATATAGAAAGTATATTATTATTATATAACACCCCTGCTTCAATCCGTTTTTTGGGGGGGGCAACTGGTATATCACTCCAGTAGAAATTATTTGTTCCAATAGCGTTTGGCAATCTGTGTAACTGCAGTATAGCAGCAGTACCGCAGCCAATTGCTGCACAATACAAATGCACTATAATATACTTTCTATGTTAGAAAGTACATTATAAAAATATTACACCCCTCAGTAAGTCACACCTATCGATAGCACACCTATACCAGTCCTTAAAAGGACTTTTGTGGCCCTATTAGCAAGCGTTTGGTGTCCCTAACAGTCTGTCCCTGCTCCACACAGCAACCTCTCCCTACACTGGCAAAAGACTGAATGTAAAATGGCAGCCAGATCCAGTTTATTTATAAGGTAGGGGGTATGTCCATGTCCTGAAACATCTCAATTGGATGTCCTGTACCACCTGATGGATGTGTCATGGGTCAAAATTCTTCACAATGTAAAAGAATATGGCGCCAGGGGACATCGCCATATGTTTGCCCGTTCGGCGAACCGCGAATGAGCAAAGTTTCACCGCGAAACGCAAGGCCATCTCTATTGACGTCACTGATTATTTTGCTCTTCCTCTGATCCGTCAGAACAATAACCTCCCAAAAAAGGATCCTGTCTGTTGAGCATCTGCCTTCACTCTTCACTATTGCTAATGCCCAAAAAAACAGGAGTGGATCCAAAACAAAGATGACACGTGAATTGAATATTTGCATATCTTCTGTGTTTTGTACCCACTACTGATTTTGGCTACCAAACCATAAGCCAATTCTGATGGGACCATACAGGCCTTACAGCTGCCACACAGACAGGATCCGTTGTGCGTCTCATTTTTCCTTCCTTCTGACAGATCAGAAGAAGGGTCAAATAAGTGATGATGTCAGCCAGGCTGAAAGGCAAAATGGTGGCCCAGTCATGAAGAGACCACAGAGTAGCAAGGTGGCATAGTGTGGAGGTGGCAGCAGCATTAGCAGGCCACAGAGTGGCAAGGTGACATAATGTATAGGTGGCAGCAGCATCAGAAGACCACAGAGTGGCAAGGTGACATAGTGTGGAGGTGGCGGCAGCAGCATGAGGAGACCACAGAGTGGCAAGGCGACATAGTGTGGAGGTGGCAGCAGCATCAGGAGACCACAGAGTGACCCGTTGACAGAGTGGGGAGGTGGGCGGCAATACCAGTACCAGCTGAAGATGGTGAGTGAAAGAAGGAGCACTTGACATCAGATGTGTGGCATCAGGCGGGTGGCAGCATCAGAATAGTAGCTGAGGCAGGTAGCCAGAAGAAAACGGTCTCTTTTGTCAAAGTGTTGGTGTGGCACCATGGATGATCTAGTCTAATGCATCAGGCATTGGTGGGTGGAAAACCTGGCTGATCCACGCCGGATTCATCTTGACAAAGGTCAGTCTCACCACATTTTGAGTGGACAGGCGAGTTCTTCTTGGGGTAACTATGGCCCCCGCCGCACTAAACACCCACTCTGATGCCACACTACTGGCAGGGCAGGACAGCTTTCCCAGGGCAAACTCGGCCAGTTGCGGCCACAAAGCAAGTTTGGCTGCCCAGTAGTCAAGCGGATCTTCAATGACGTCCAAGTATCCCACCACCTACTGATTCTGGTTTTGCTCTATGTCTAGCTGCTGGTGAGTAGTTTCTTCACTAGGCGGGTACTGATGGAGCTGGTACTTCTCCAGCCACCCCACCCCTCCCCAGCAGACATGACAGTGGAACGTGAGAGCAGACCTGCGAGAGAATGGACGATGGCGCAGGTAGGCAGCAGCCAACTGACTACATGTCACGGCTGTAAGTGAGCAACAAGAGCCTACACAGTGAATAGCAACTGACCGGACCCAAACTAGGGAGGATAAAGGGTGACCCCTGTCAGACCCTAAAAGCTCTCCCTAAGCTGCTATGCACATGTCCAGATCCAGATGGTGGATCGAGACATGCCCGCGTACCTAAGGCTGATGACCACTGAAACCCCTACAATAGTGGAAGGGGCACGCGGCCACCGGTGCCCTGCTCAGTATATGGACGGAACCGGGGTCGCCTCGGATCCAGTCAGCAAAGAAACAGAAACACACAAAGTCTGAACACTTAACTGAAGGAGCTGCAGCTGCAGTGAAAACAGATCCAAAGTCAGCAGACAATATCCGAAGTACTTGCTTCAGCAGAACACAGATCCAGTGAAAAGATATCACACAGGTGAAGATACTCAAGCGAGAGATACAGCTCAAATGAAAAGTATAATCCGCACCTCTACAAAGGAGGAGGGGTGATTTAAAGGCAGCGAAATCAAACACAGGAGGGACAGCTGGGAGGAAGGAAACAGAAAGTAAAGACCTCATCACAGGGGCGGAGAAACAGGGCAGAGGGAACTCCTCCAAGCTCTAGTAGTGACATCATCACAGGGGTGATGAAACAGAGCTGTGAGAACGTCTCAAAGCTCTGGTAGTGACACTACATAGGATGTCTCTATAGTAGTTCAGTTTGTCCTCCCTATCAGCGGGTGTAAAAAAAGGCCCCCATTTTGGACCTATAGTGAGGGTCAAACAAGGTGGAGAGACAGAAGTCATCCCTCTACCTAATGGTGAAAATTCGGCTGTCCTTAAGCAAGCAAGTGAGCATGCATCGGGCCATTTGTGCAAGTGACTCAGAGGGACTCTCTGCATCCATCTCCATACTGCCACGGTGTGTCTGGGTCCTTTGCCTCGTCTTCCTCATCGCCCTGTAGCTCCTCTGCCTGCTCCTTCTCTCCTGTCACCTGTGTAGAAAAACCACCCATTTCGCTACACATGGCTTGTGCTCCAATGTCCTCTTCCTCCTCCTCCAGTTCAGCCCCCACAGGGCTCATGTGGCCATAAGATGTAGGTGCCACGTCTCTTGTCCCCTGACCAGCCAGATTTACCAGCATCTGTTCCAGAACATTAAGCAGTAGAATGACATTGTTCATCCCGTAGTCCTGGTGACTGACAAATAACTTGGCCTCCTCAAAGGGCCTGAGCAATCGGCAGGCGTCACTCATGAGCTGCCACTGGCTGACATCAAAGTTACACAGGGGAGTACTCCTCTCCGCTTGGATCATCAAGAAATCGTTTATGACTAGAGTTGAGCGAACACCTGGATGTTCGGGTTCGAGAAGTTCGGCCGAACATCCCGGAAATGTTCGGGTTCGGGATCCGAACCCGATCCGAACTTCGTCCCGAACCCGAACCCCATTGAAGTCAATGGGGACCCGAACTTTTCGGCACTAAAAAGGCTGTAAAACAGCCCAGGAAAGAGCTAGAGGGCTGCAAAAGGCAGCAACATGTAGGTAAATCCCCTGCAAACAAATGTGGATAGGGAAATGAATTAAAATAAAAATTAAATAAATAAAAATTAACCAAAATCAATTGGAGAGAGGTTCCATAGCAGAGAATCTGGCTTCCCGTCACCCACCACTGGAACAGTCCATTCTCAGATATTTAGGCCCCGGCACCCAGGCAGAGGAGAGAGGTCCCGTAACAGAGAATCTGTCTTCATGTCAGCAGAGAATTAGTCTGCATGTCATAGCAGAGAATGAGGCTTCACGTCAGCCACCACTGCAACAGTCCATTGGCATATATTTAGGCCCAGCACCCAGGCAGAGGAGGGAGGTCCCGTAACAGAGAATCTGTCTTCATGTCAGCAGAGAATCAGTCTGCATGTCATAGCAGAGAATGAGGCTTCACGTCAGCCACCACTGCAACAGTCCATTGGCATATATTTAGGCCCAGCACACACACAGGCAGAGGAGAGAGGTCCCGTAACAGAGAATCTGGCTTCATGTCAGCAGAGAATCAGTCTGCATGTCATAGCAGAGAATGAGGCTTCACGTCAGCCACCACTGCAACAGTCCATTGGCATATATTTAGGCCCAGCACACACACAGGCAGAGGAGAGAGGTCCCGTAACAGAGAATCTGGCTTCATGTCAGCAGAGAATCAGTCTGCATGTCATAGCAGAGAATGAGGCTTCACGTCAGCCACCACTGCAACAGTCCATTGGCATATATTTAGGCCCAGCACACACACAGGCAGAGGAGAGAGGTCCCGTAACAGAGAATCTGGCTTCATGTCAGCAGAGAATCAGTCTGCATGTCATAGCAGAGAATGAGGCTTCACGTCAGCCACCACTGCAACAGTCCATTGGCATATATTTAGGCCCAGCACACACACAGGCAGAGGAGAGAGGTCCCGTAACAGAGAATCTGGCTTCATGTCAGCAGAGAATCAGTCTGCATGTCATAGCAGAGAATGAGGCTTCACGTCAGCCACCACTGCAACAGTCCATTGGCATATATTTAGGCCCAGCACACACACAGGCAGAGGAGAGAGGTCCCGTAACAGAGAATCTGTCTTCATGTCAGCAGAGAATCAGTCTGCATGTCATAGCAGAGAATGAGGCTTCACGTCAGCCACCACTGCAACAGTCCATTGGCATATATTTAGGCCCAGCACACACACAGGCAGAGGAGAGAGGTCCCGTAACAGAGAATCTGGCTTCATGTCAGCAGAGAATCAGTCTGCATGTCATAGCAGAGAATGAGGCTTCACGTCAGCCACCACTGCAACAGTCCATTGGCATATATTTAGGCCCAGCACACACACAGGCAGAGGAGAGAGGTCCCGTAACAGAGAATCTGGCTTCATGTCAGCAGAGAATCAGTCTGCATGTCATAGCAGAGAATGAGGCTTCACGTCAGCCACCACTGCAACAGTCCATTGGCATATATTTAGGCCCAGCACACACACAGGCAGAGGAGAGAGGTCCCGTAACAGAGAATCTGGCTTCATGTCAGCAGAGAATCAGTCTGCATGTCATAGCAGAGAATGAGGCTTCACGTCAGCCACCACTGCAACAGTCCATTGGCATATATTTAGGCCCAGCACACACACAGGCAGAGGAGAGAGGTCCCGTAACAGAGAATCTGGCTTCATGTCAGCAGAGAATCAGTCTGCATGTCATAGCAGAGAATGAGGCTTCACGTCAGCCACCACTGCAACAGTCCATTGGCATATATTTAGGCCCAGCACACACACAGGGAGAGGAGAGAGGTCCCGTAACAGAGAATCTGGCTTCATGTCAGCAGAGAATCAGTCTGCATGTCATAGCAGAGAATGAGGCTTCACGTCAGCCACCACTGCAACAGTCCATTGGCATATATTTAGGCCCAGCACACACACAGGCAGAGGAGAGAGGTCCCGTAACAGAGAATCTGGCTTCATGTCAGCAGAGAATCAGTCTGCATGTCATAGCAGAGAATGAGGCTTCACGTCAGCCACCACTGCAACAGTCCATTGGCATATATTTAGGCCCAGCACACACACAGGCAGAGGAGAGAGGTCCCGTAACAGAGAATCTGTCTTCATGTCAGCAGAGAATTAGTCTGCATGTCATAGCAGAGAATGAGGCTTCACGTCACCCACCACTGCAACAGTCCATTGGCATATATTTAGGCCTAGCACACAGGCAGAGCAGAGAGGTCCCGTAACAGACAATCTGGCTTCATGACAGCAGAGAATCAGTCTGCATGTCATAGCAGAGAATGAGGCTTCACGTCACCCACCACTGCAACAGTCCATTGGCATATATTTAGGCCCAGCACACACACAGGCAGAGGAGAGAGGTCCCGTAACAGAGAATCTGTCTTCATGTCAGCAGAGAATTAGTCTGCATGTCATAGCAGAGAATGAGGCTTCACGTCACCCACCACTGCAACAGTCCATTGGCATATATTTAGGCCCAGCACACACACAGGCAGAGGAGAGAGGTCCCGTAACAGAGAATCTGGCTTCATGTCAGCAGAGAATCAGTCTGCATGTCATAGCAGAGAATGAGGCTTCACGTCAGCCACCACTGCAACAGTCCATTGGCATATATTTAGGCCCAGCACACACACAGGCAGAGGAGAGAGGTCCCGTAACAGAGAATCTGTCTTCATGTCAGCAGAGAATTAGTCTGCATGTCATAGCAGAGAATGAGGCTTCACGTCACCCACCACTGCAACAGTCCATTGGCATATATTTAGGCCTAGCACACAGGCAGAGCAGAGAGGTCCCGTAACAGACAATCTGGCTTCATGACAGCAGAGAATCAGTCTGCATGTCATAGCAGAGAATGAGGCTTCACGTCACCCACCACTGCAACAGTCCATTGGCATATATTTAGGCCCAGCACACACACAGGCAGAGGAGAGAGGTCCCGTAACAGAGAATCTGTCTTCATGTCAGCAGAGAATTAGTCTGCATGTCATAGCAGAGAATGAGGCTTCACGTCACCCACCACTGCAACAGTCCATTGGCATATATTTAGGCCTAGCACACAGGCAGAGCAGAGAGGTCCCGTAACAGACAATCTGGCTTCATGACAGCAGAGAATCAGTCTGCATGTCATAGCAGAGAATGAGGCTTCACGTCACCCACCACTGCAACAGTCCATTGGCATATATTTAGGCCTAGCACACAGGCAGAGCAGAGAGGTCCCGTAACAGACAATCTGGCTTCATGTCAGCAGAGAATCAGTCTGCATGTCATAGCAGAGAATGAGGCTTCACGTCACCCACCACTGCAACAGTCCATTGGCATATATTTAGGCCTAGCACACAGGCAGAGCAGAGAGGTCCCGTAACAGACAATCTGGCTTCATGACAGCAGAGAATCAGTCTGCATGTCATAGCAGAGAATGAGGCTTCACGTCACCCACCACTGCAACAGTCCATTGGCATATATTTAGGCCTAGCACACAGGCAGAGGAGAGAGGTCCCGTAACAGACAATCTGGCTTCATGTCAGCAGAGAATCAGTCTGCATGTCATAGCAGAGAATGAGGCTTCACGTCACCCACCACTGCAACAGTCCATTGGCATATATTTAGGCCTAGCACACAGGCAGAGCAGAGAGGTCCCGTAACAGACAATCTGGCTTCATGTCAGCAGAGAATCAGTCTGCATGTCATAGCAGAGAATCAGGCTTCACGTCAGCCACCACTGCAACAGTCCATTGTCATAAATTTAGGCCCAGCACCCAGGCAGAGGAGAGAGGTCCCGTAACAGACAATCTGGCTTCATGTCAGCAGAGAATTAGTCTGCATGTCATAGCAGAGAATCAGGCTTCATGTCAGCCACCACTGCAACAGTCCATTGGCATATATTTAGGCCTAGCACACAGGCAGAGGAGAGGTTCATTCAACTTTGGGTAGCCTCGCAATATAATGGTAAAATGAAAATAAAAATAGGATTGAATGAGGAAGTGCCCTGGAGTCCAATAATATATGGTTATGGGGAGGTAGTTAATGTCTAATCTGGACAAGGGACGGACAGGTCCTGTGGGATCCATGCCTGGTTCATTTTTATGAACGTCAGCTTGTCCACATTGGCTGTAGACAGGCGGCTGCGTTTGTCTGTAATGACGCCCCCTGCCGTGCTGAATACACGTTCAGACAAAACGCTGGCTGCCGGGCAGGCCAGCACCTCCAAGGCATAAAAGGCTAGCTCTGGCCACGTGGACAATTTAGAGACCCAGAAGTTGAATGGGGCCGAACCATCAGTCAGTACGTGGAGGGGTGTGCACACGTACTGTTCCACCATGTTAGTGAAATGTTGCCTCCTGCTAACACGTTGCGTATCAGGTGGTGGTGCAGTTAGCTGTGGCGTGTTGACAAAAGTTTTCCACATCTCTGCCATGCTAACCCTGCCCTCAGAGGAGCTGGCCGTGACACAGCTGCCTTGGCGACCTCTTGCTCCTCCTCTGCCTTGGCCTTGGGCTTCCACTTGTTCCCCTGTGACATTTGGGAATGCTCTCAGTAGCGCGTCTACCAACGTGCGCTTGTACTCGCGCATCTTCCTATCACGCTCCAGTGCAGGAAGTAAGGTGGGCACATTGTCTTTGTAGCGTGGATCCAGCAGGGTGGCAACCCAGTAGTCCGCACAGGTTAAAATGTGGGCAACTCTGCTGTCGTTGCGCAGGCACTGCAGCATGTAGTCGCTCATGTGTGCCAGGCTGCCCAGGGATAAGGACAAGCTGTCCTCTGTGGGAGGCGTATCGTCATCGTCCTGCCTTTCCCCCCAGCCACGCACCAGTGATGGACCCGAGCTGCGTTGGGTGCCACCCCGCTGTGACCATGCTTCATCCTCATCCTCCTCCACCTCCTCCTCATCCTCGTCCTCCTCGTCCTCCAGTAGTGGGCCCTGGCTGGCCACATTTGTACCTGGCCTCTGCTGTTGCCAAAAACCTCCCTCTGAGTCACTTCGAAGAGACTGGCCTGAAAGTGCTAAAAATGACCCCTCTTCCTCCTCCTCCTCCTCCTCCTCCTGGGCCACCTCCTCTTCCATCATCGCCCTAAGTGTTTTCTCAAGGAGACATAGAAGTGGTATTGTAACGCTGATAACGGTGTCATCGCCACTGGCCATGTTGGTGGAGTACTCGAAACAGCGCAACAGGGCACACAGGTCTCGCATGGAGGCCCAGTCATTGGTGGTGAAGTGGTGCTGTTCTGTAGTGCGACTGACCCGTGCGTGCTGCAGCTGAAACTCCACTATGGCCTGCTGCTGCTCGCACAGTCTGTCCAGCATGTGCAAGGTGGAGTTCCACCTGGTGGGCACGTCGCATATGAGGCGGTGAGCGGGAAGGCCGAAGTTACGCTGTAGCGCAGACAGGCGAGCAGCAGCAGGATGTGAACGCCGGAAGCGCGAACAGACGGCCCGCACTTTATGCAGCAGCTCTGACATGTCGGGGTAGTTGTGAATGAACTTCTGCACCACCAAATTCAGCACATGCGCCAAGCAAGGGATGTGCGTCAAATTGGCTAGTCCCAGAGCTGCAACGAGATTTCGCCCATTATCACACACCACCAGGCCGGGCTTGAGGCTCACCGGCAGCAACCACTCGTCGGTCTGTTGTTCTATACCCCGCCACAACTCCTGTGCGGTGTGGGGCCTGTCCCCCAAACATATGAGTTTCAGAATGGCCTGCTGACGTTTACCCCGGGCTGTGCTGAAGTTGGTGGTGAAGGTGTGTGGCTGACTGGATGAGCAGGTGGAAGAAGAGGAGGAGGAAGCCGAGAAGGAGGAGGTGGCAACAGGAGGCAAAGAATGTTGCCCTGCGATCCTTGGCGGCGGAAGGACGTGCGCCAAACAGCTCTCCGCCTGGGGCCCAGCTGCCACTACATTTACCCAGTGTGCAGTTAGGGAGATATAGCGTCCCTGGCCGTGCTTACTGGTCCACGTATCTGTGGTTAGGTGGACCTTGCCACAGATGGCGTTGCGCAGTGCACACTTGATTTTATGGGATACTTGGTTGTGCAGGGAAGGCACGGCTCTCTTGGAGAAGTAGTGGCGGCTGGGAACAACATACTGTGGGACAGCAAGCGACATGAGCTGTTTGAAGCTGTCTGTGTCCACCAGCCTAAATGACAGCATTTCATAGGCCAGTAGTTTAGAAATGCTGGCATTCAGGGCCAGGGATCGAGGGTGGCTAGGTGGGAATTTACGCTTTCTATCAAATGTTTGTGAGATGGAGAGCTGAACGCTGGCGTGTGACATGGTTGAGACGCTTGGTGACGGAGGTGGTGGTGGTGGTGTTGGTGGTACATCCCCTGTTTGCTGGGCGGCAGGTGCCAACGTTCCTCCAGAGGCGGAGGAAGAGGCCGAGGCGGCAGCAGCAGAATAGGCCGAGGCGGCAGCAGCAGAAGAGGTAGCAGGGGGAGCCTGAGTGACTTCCTTGGTTTTAAGGTGTTTACTCCACTGCAGTTCATGCTTTGCATGCAGGTGCCTGGTCATGCAGGTTGTGCTCAGGTTCAGAACGTTAATGCCTCGCTTCAGGCTCTGATGGCACAGCGTGCAAACCACTCGGGTCTTGTCGTCAGCACATTGTTTGAAGAAGTGCCATGCCAGGGAACTCCTTGAAGCTGCCTTTGGGGTGCTCGGTCCCAGATGGCGGCGGTCAGTAGCAGGCGGAGTCTCTTGGCGGCGGGTGTTCTGCTTTTGCCCACTGCTCCCTCTTTTGCTACGCTGTTGGCTCGGTCTCACCACTGCCTCTTCCTCCGAACTGTGAAAGTCAGTGGCACGACCTTCATTCCATGTGGGGTCTAGGACCTCATCGTCCCCTGCATCGTCTTCCACCCAGTCTTGATCCCTGACCTCCTGTTCAGTCTGCACACTGCAGAAAGACGCAGCAGTTGGCACCTGTGTTTCGTCATCATCAGAGACATGCTGAGGTGGTATTCCCATGTCCTCATCATCAGGAAACATAAGTGGTTGTGCGTCAGTGCATTCTATGTCTTTCACCGCTGGGGAAGGGCTAGGTGGATGCCCTTGGGAAACCCTGCCAGCGGAGTCTTCAAACAGCATAAGAGACTGCTGCATAACTTGAGGCTGAGACAGTTTCCCTGGTATGCATGGGGGTGATGTGACAGACTGATGGGGTTGGTTTTCAGGCGCCATCTGTGCGCTTTCTGCAGAAGACTGGGTGGGAGATAATGTGAACGTGCTGGATCCACTGTCGGCCACCCAATTGACTAATGCCTGTACCTGCTCAGGCCTTACCATCCTTAGAACGGCATTGGGCCCCACCATATATCGCTGTAAATTCTGGCGGCTACTGGGACCTGAGGTAGTTGGTACACTAGGACGTGTGGATGTGGCAGAACGGCCACGTCCTCTCCCAGCACCAGAGGGTCCACTAACACCACCACGACCATGTCCACGTCCGCGTCCCTTACTAGATGTTTTTCTCATTGTTATGGTTCACCACAACAACAAATATATTATTTGGCCCAATGTATTGTATTCAAATTCAGCGGGATATAAATTTGAGGCCTAGTATTTAGGCGCTGGGTGACCGGTATGGATTTAGTGACAGAATTAGACTTGGAAATGCACAGAAGCGTGTGTGTGAAGTTATTCTGAATGACCCTATGTGCACCTTCAATATGATCTACCCTTTTAGGGATAGATTTCAAATAGCTCTGATATAGCAGAAACGACTAAATTATGAAATTGCTAAATTGGGAATTGTATTTCAACCCAGAACAAAAAATGTGCTTTGACGGACACTAAATAACTTTCCCAGCCACAACAGGACAGCGGTAACGAGAGATTTAGCGGGATATAAATTTGAGGCCTAGTATTTAGGCGCTGGGTGACAGGTATGGGTTTAGTGACAGAATTAGATTTGGAAATGCACAGTAGCGGGTGTGTGAAGTTATTCTGAATGACCCTATGTGCACCTTGAATATTATATACCCTTTTAGGGATAGATTTCAAATA
Organism: Bufo gargarizans; assembly: GCF_014858855.1. Classification (NCBI taxonomy): domain Eukaryota; kingdom Metazoa; phylum Chordata; class Amphibia; order Anura; family Bufonidae; genus Bufo; species Bufo gargarizans. Next base: position 73,139,861 of record NC_058080.1, read on the forward strand.
GCTCTGATATAGCAGAAACCACTAAATTATGAAATTGCTAAATTGGGAATTGTATTTCAACCCAGAACAAGAAATGTGCTTGAACGGACACTAAATAACTCGCCCAGCTACAGCACTAAGGACAGATTTAGCGGGATATAAATTTGAGGCCTAGTATTTAGGCGCTGGGTGACAGGTATGGGTTTAGTGCCAGAATTAGACTTGGAAATACACAGTAGCGGGTGTGTGTGAAGTTATTCTGAATGACCCAATGTGCACCTTGAATATTATATACCCTTTTAGGGATAGATTTCAAATAGCTCTGATATAGCAGAAACCACTAAATTATGAAATTGCTAAATTGGGAATTGTATTTCAACCCAGAACAAGAAATGTGCTTGAACGGACACTAAATAACTCGCCCAGCTACAGCACTAGGGACAGATTTAGCGGGATATAAATTTGAGGCCTAGTATTTAGGCGCTGGGTGACAGGTATGGGTTTAGTGCCAGAATTAGACTTGGAAATACACAGTAGCGGGTGTGTGTGAAGTTATTCTGAATGACCCAATGTGCACCTTGAATATTATATACCCTTTTAGGGATAGATTTCAAATAGCTCTGATATAGCAGAAACCACTAAATTATGAAATTGCTAAATTGGGAATTGTATTTCAACCCAGAACAAGAAATGTGCTTGAACGGACACTAAATAACTCGCCCAGCTACAGCACTAAGGACAGATTTAGCGGGATATAAATTTGAGGCCTAGTATTTAGGCGCTGGGTGACAGGTATGGGTTTAGTGCCAGAATTAGACTTGGAAATACACAGTAGCGGGTGTGTGTGAAGTTATTCTGAATGACCCAATGTGCACCTTGAATATTATATACCCTTTTAGGGATAGATTTCAAATAGCTCTGATATAGCAGAAACCACTAAATTATGAAATTGCTAAATTGGGAATTGTATTTCAACCCAGAACAAGAAATGTGCTTGAACGGACACTAAATAACTCGCCCAGCTACAGCACTAAGGACAGATTTAGCGGGATATAAATTTGAGGCCTAGTATTTAGGCGCTGGGTGACAGGTATGGGTTTAGTGCCAGAATTAGACTTGGAAATACACAGTAGCGGGTGTGTGTGAAGTTATTCTGAATGACCCAATGTGCACCTTGAATATTATATACCCTTTTAGGGATAGATTTCAAATAGCTCTGATATAGCAGAAACCACTAAATTATGAAATTGCTAAATTGGGAATTGTATTTCAACCCAGAACAAGAAATGTGCTTGAACGGACACTAAATAACTCGCCCAGCTACAGCACTAGGGACAGATTTAGCGGGATATAAATTTGAGGCCTAGTATTTAGGCGCTGGGTGACAGGTATGGGTTTAGTGCCAGAATTAGACTTGGAAATACACAGTAGCGGGTGTGTGTGAAGTTATTCTGAATGACCCAATGTGCACCTTGAATATTATATACCCTTTTAGGGATAGATTTCAAATAGCTCTGATATAGCAGAAACCACTAAATTATGAAATTGCTAAATTGGGAATTGTATTTCAACCCAGAACAAGAAATCTGCTTGAACGGACACTAAATAACTCGCCCAGCTACAGCACTAAGGACAGATTTAGCGGGATATAAATTTGAGGCCTAGTATTTAGGCGCTGGGTGACAGGTATGGGTTTAGTGCCAGAATTAGACTTGGAAATACACAGTAGCGGGTGTGTGTGAAGTTATTCTGAATGACCCAATGTGCACCTTGAATATTATATACCCTTTTAGGGATAGATTTCAAATAGCTCTGATATAGCAGAAACCACTAAATTATGAAATTGCTAAATTGGGAATTGTATTTCAACCCAGAACAAGAAATGTGCTTGAACGGACACTAAATAACTCGCCCAGCTACAGCACTAGGGACAGATTTAGCGGGATATAAATTTGAGGCCTAGTATTTAGGCGCTGGGTGACAGGTATGGGTTTAGTGCCAGAATTAGACTTGGAAATACACAGTAGCGGGTGTGTGTGAAGTTATTCTGAATGACCCAATGTGCACCTTGAATATTATATACCCTTTTAGGGATAGATTTCAAATAGCTCTGATATAGCAGAAACCACTAAATTATGAAATTGCTAAATTGGGAATTGTATTTCAACCCAGAACAAGAAATGTGCTTGAACGGACACTAAATAACTCGCCCAGCTACAGCACTAAGGACAGATTTAGCGGGATATAAATTTGAGGCCTAGTATTTAGGCGCTGGGTGACAGGTATGGGTTTAGTGCCAGAATTAGACTTGGAAATACACAGTAGCGGGTGTGTGTGAAGTTATTCTGAATGACCCAATGTGCACCTTGAATATTATATACCCTTTTAGGGATAGATTTCAAATAGCTCTGATATAGCAGAAACCACTAAATTATGAAATTGCTAAATTGGGAATTGTATTTCAACCCAGAACAAGAAATGTGCTTGAACGGACACTAAATAACTCGCCCAGCTACAGCACTAGGGACAGATTTAGCTGGATATAAATTTGAGGCCTAGTATTTAGGCGCTGGGTGACAGGTATGGGTTTAGTGCCAGAATTAGACTTGGAAATACACAGTAGCGGGTGTGTGTGAAGTTATTCTGAATGACCCAATGTGCACCTTGAATATTATATACCCTTTTAGGGATAGATTTCAAATAGCTCTGATATAGCAGAAACCACTAAATTATGAAATTGCTAAATTGGGAATTGTATTTCAACCCAGAACAAGAAATGTGCTTGAACGGACACTAAATAACTCGCCCAGCTACAGCACTAAGGACAGATTTAGCGGGATATAAATTTGAGGCCTAGTATTTAGGCGCTGGGTGACCGGTATGGATTTAGTGACAGAATTAGACTGGGATATGGCCAAAAAATAAACAGACTATTGCTGGTTAAATGCACTTGGTGTGACAGCTTCACCCTGATGTAGGCTTTAGCCAAAAAACAACCACACCATTGAGGGTTAAATGCACTTGGTGACAGGCGCAGCTTGCCCCTGATTTAGTATATGGCCAAAAAATGAACAGACTATTGCTGGTTAAATGCACTTGGTGTGACAGCTTCACCCTGATGTAGGCTTTAGCCAAAAAACAACCACACCATTGAGGGTTAAATGCACTTGGTGACAGGCGCAGCTTGCCCCTGATTTTGTATATGGCCAAAAAATGAACAGACTATTGCTGGTTAAATGCACTTGGTGTGACAGCTTCACCCTGATGTAGGCTTTAGCCAAAAAACAACCACACCATTGAGGGTTAAATGCACTTGGTCGCAGCTTGTGCTGGCGCACCACAAGACACAAAATGGCCGCCGATCACCCCAGAAAAATGTGACTGACAAACGGTCTGGGCAGCCTAAAAACAGTGAGCAATTGAGGATCAGCAGCTCAATGATCCACAGCTGCAGATCGATCAGTTAATCAAGTCCTTTGGAGGAGTTAATCTGCCTAATCTCGCCCTACTGTCGCAGCCGCAACCTCTCCCTACGCTAATCAGAGCAGAGTGACGGGCGGCGCTATGTGACTCCAGCTTAAATAGAGGCTGGGTCACATGGTGCTCTGGCCAATCACAGCCATGCCAATAGTAGGCATGGCTGTGATGGCCTCTTGGGGCAAGTAGTATGACGCTTGTTGATTGGCTGCTTTGCAGCCTTTCAAAAAGCGCCAAGAAAGCGTCACAAAAGCGCGAAGAAAGCGACGAACACCGAACCCGAACCCGGACTTTTACGAAAATGTCCGGGTTCGGGTCCGTGTCACGGACACCCCAAAATTCGGTACGAACCCGAACTATACAGTTCGAGTTCGCTCATCCCTATTTATGACCTTTCTCTGTTTGTACAGTCGTTCCAACATATGGAGGGTGGAATTCCAACCGGTGGAAACGTCAGATATCAGCCTTTGTTGGGGAATACCGTTCTGCCGCTCAAGGAGGTTGTGGTTTGCGGTGTACGAGTGGCTGAAGTGCATGCAAAGTGTCCTGGTCATTTTTAGGATGTCTTGCAGATGGATGGAAGACTTCAGGAACTGCTTGACAACCAGATTGAACACATGTGCCATGCAGGCTGCATGGCTCAGCACTCCTTGACGCAGCGCTGACACCATAGCGCCGACACCATGTTCTTCCCGTTAACGGTCACCATGGTTCTGATTTTGAGTTGTCGCTGAGAAAGCCAGGATTACATTTTTTGATGAAGGACAAGGAGCAATTCCTCCCCTGTGTGACTCCGTTGGCCCAGGCAAACGAGGTGCAGAACAGCGTGACACCGCCGTGCCCTGCACATGTGGTATGCTGGAGGGGCACTGTGAATTGTCCCTGCAGTGAAGGCTGAGGACATGGTGGAGTATGAGGAGGCATAGGCAGACAACTGCGTGAGAACGTGGAGGCGGAAGCAGCATCACCTGGCCAAGTTGCTGGTGTGGCAGTGCAGGAACCACATTCACTCAGTGGGCCATAAAGGACATATATTGTCCCTGACCATAGTTATAGCTCCACACGTCGGCGCTGCTGTGCACTTTGGCAAACACCGACAGGCTCAAGGACTGGCCCACCTTCTGTTCTACATGTGTGTGCAGGGCTAGTACTGTCTTTTTGGCAAAGAAATGACGGCTTGGGACTCTCCACCTTGGCTCGGCACAAGCCATCAGTTCTCTGAAAGGTGCAGAGTCCACCACTTGGAAAGGGTGTGACTGCAGCACCAGCAACTTGGACAGGAGCATGTTCAGATTATGCGCCGTTGGATGAGTGAACGCATAATGTTGTCTCTTGGCAATCGCTTCTGTGATCGATTGCTGATGGAATGACTGACGAGGAGTAGGAGGACCAAGGAGCAAGAGCATCATGACCAACAGATGATGGGAAGGACAGACAGCTCCCTTCGGCTGAGGTGGTGGAGCCTTGACTGCCTGAAACTGGGTGCGTGCCACTGGGTGATGCAGTGGTTGCTGCGGCAGGCTGGAGCACCACATCAGAGTCACGTTTTTTCCAGGCCACCTTATGGTGACGCTGCACACAGTGCTGCCCATAGTTATTCATACCCCTGGCAAAGTTTGACTTAAAGTTACTTTTATACAACCAGCAAGTAATTTTTTGACCTTTTTAAAAAGCTCATCTGGACAGAGAAGACAAAGAAGAAGACTTCTGGTCTTCTGTGTTATGGTCAGATGAAACAAAAATTGAATTGTTTGGTCACAATGATGTTTCCTTCATTTGGCATAAAAAAGGAGAAGCCTTCAACCCAAAGAACACCATCCCCACTGGCAAACATGGTGGTGGGAACCTAATGCTTTGGGGGTGTTTTTCAGCCAATGGACCAGGCAATACTTGGGGATTCTAAACGACAACATCAGACAGTCTGCAGAGAAATGTGGCCTTGGGCACCAGTGGACATTTCAGCATGACAATGACCCAAAACACACAGCAAAAGTGGTGAAGAAATGGTTAGCAGACAACAACATAAAAGTTTTGGAGTGGCCCAGCCAGAGTCCAGACTTGAATCCAATTGAGAATCTGTGGAGGGAGCTGAAGGTCAGGGTGATGGTAAGAAGACCCTTCAACCTGAAAGATTTGGAGCTCATTGCTAAAGATGAATGGGCAAAAATACCTGTGGAGACATGCACAAAGCTGGTCTGCAATTATAGGAAGCGTTTGATTGCTGTAATAGCCAATAAAGGCTTTCCTATTGAATATTGAGAAGGGTATAAATAATTTTGGACTGGACACTTTTTGCTCAAATGTAAGTATAAGCTGAGAATTTTTTATTTTTTCCACAATAATGCCTCTTGTACATCGTCTTATTATCTTTTGGGAGACACCTATGTCATTTCCCATCAAAAAATTAATTGCTTGTTGAATAAAAGTAACTTTAAGTCAAAATTTACCAGGGGTATGAATAATTAAGGGCAGCACTGTATGTTGATGCAGGGCCGTAGTGCCATCATTGACACGCTGGCCACGCTTTACCTTCTGCCCACAGATTCTACATATGGCCATGTTCACCTCCTCTGGCGGCTTAACAAAAAACTGACACACTGCCGAGAAGGTGATTTTACCCCTAACACTACGCACTGACTGACTGCTACCGCCGCTGCCTCTGTGAACCCGTGCACCGCTACATCCCGGGCAGGCAGGTTCCTGCTAAGCGGGTGGTCTACCCCGGACACGTTTGGCTCCTGACCTCCCACTGCCACTCTGCTGACTCCCGGCCATGCTAGCGACTTGATGGCTCCGCCGCTGCCTCACGGGCAAGCTGCCACCCTCTTCTCCAGATCATTATGAAGCCCCTTCGTCACCCGGCTCCCAAGTGCGATCAGGTATATCATCATCATCGAGTACTGTCTGCACGTCACTGATGTCCCCCTCAACAGTCTCTGGGTCAGGAGCCTGTCCACTCGCAACACCAGCTCCCAATCCAATCTCCTCATCACTACTTGCCCGCCTAATGGAGGAAGCGGCGGATGTCTCCTCCACATCTTTGCTTACCATTAGCTGATGACTGTCTTCTAGTAGCTCGTCCTCACTGTATAGTCGAGCTGAGCCCACAGCATACAATACTTCTCTGGCTGAGGGAACAGAAAAGGACAGAGACAGGTTGAGGACAGGTGAGGGCACAGGGCCTGCTCCCGGGCCATGTCAACTAAGGGTTGTGTCTGACAAACCCACTGACTCTTGGCTGGGGGTGTCTGATGTCACTTGCGACGAAGTCGAAGATCGAGTCAACCATTCAAGAACAGCTGGGTTGCTGGTCAAGACATGACAGCTAGCTGACACTGGGAGCTCAGGCCTCTCGAAGTGACCCCTGCTGCCTCAGCCCCTTACTCTGCTGCGACCTCTGCCTGCGCCAGAAACATTTAGGCCTCTGCCACTCCCCTGTGCAGGGTCTGGCACTTCTCTGTCTGACAAACTGTTAGATCAAATAAATAAATAAAAAGGAAATTAAAAACCCCCAAAAGTCTATAATTTTCTCACTTCACCACACAACGGCTAATAAGCCCTTCCCCCCCCACACTATTTCATGACAAAAAGGGCTTTATAACATTTATCTGCACTGCTGAACGCCAAATATATTTTACTTTTGCCACTAATACACAACAAAAAAGGCTTTATAACATCTAACTACACCGCTAAATGGCAAATATATTTTTCTTTTGCCACTAATACACGCCACAAAAGACTTTAGAACATAAAACTGCAATGCTGGACAGCAAAAATATTTTCTTTTTCCACTTATACACGCCACAGAGGACTTTATAACATATAACTGCACCGCTGAATGGCAAATATATTTTAGTTTTGCCACTAAAACATGCCATAAAAGACTTTAGAACATAAAACTGCAACGCTGGAAGGCAAATATATTTTCTTTTTCCACTTATATACGCCAAAAAAAGGCTTTATAACACATAACTGCACTGCTGAACGGCAAATATATTTTACTTTTGCCACTAATGCACAACAAAAAAGGCTTTAGAACATATAACTGCACTGCTGAACGGCAAATATATTTTTCTTTTGCCACTAATACACGCCACAAAAGACTTTAGAACATATGACTGCAACGCTGGACAGGAAATAAATTTTCTTTTTTCACCTAAACACACCACAAAAGGCTTTATAAAATATAACTGCACCGCTGAACGGCAAATATATTTTACTTTTGCCACTAATACACGCCACAAAAGACTTTAGAACATATAACTGCAACGCTGGACAGGAAATATATATTTTCTTTTTTCACCTAAACACCACAAAAGGCTTTATAACATATAACTGCACCGATGAACGGCAAATATTTTTTTCTTTTGCCACTAATGCATGCTGCAAAAGGCTATAGAACATATAACTGCACTGCTGAACGGCAAATATATTTTTCTTTTGCTACTATTACAGGCCACAAAAGGCTTTATAACATAACTGCACCGCTGAACAGCAAATATATATATTTTTTGCCACTAATACACAGCACAAAAGACTATGGAACATAAAACTGCAACGCTGGACAGCAAATATATTTTCTTTTTCCACTTATACATGCCCAAAAAAGCCTTTATAACTAGAGTTGAGCGGACACCTGGATGTTCAGGTTCGGCAGGTTTGGCCGAACTTGAAAAAAATATTTGGGTTCGGGACCCGAACTTGACCCCGAACCCGAACCCCATTAAAGTCAATGGCGACCCGAACTTTTGAGCACTAAAATGGCTGTAAAAATGTCATGGAAAGAGCTAGAGGGCTGCAAAAGGCAGCAAAATGTGCTTAAGAGCATGGCAAATGCTTTGCAAACAAATGTGGATAGGGAAATGAATTTAAAAAAGATAAAAGACCTTCAAAAAATAAAAATTAGGAATGATGTAGGAGGAAGAGGTTGAGGAGGCGGTGAATGGGTGTATGTGGCCGTGTAGGCTCACGTGGCGGTCTAGGTGGAAGCTGCGGCGAAGGAGGAATAGGTAGCCAACACAGATGTGTGTTATTTTGCATTTTTACATAGTGGTATCGCCCAAAATATTGGGACATAAAAAAGGAATAAGTGCACTTGAGTACAAGGATGGATGGTTGAGGCTGTTAGAACTGTCTATTCTGCACAAGGTACAGACAAGTCCCGAGGGATCCAAGCCTGGTTCATTTTAATGAACATGAGCTTGTCCACGTTGGCTGTTGACAGGCGGCTGCGTCTGTCTGTAATGGCGCCTCCTGCCGTGCTAAATACACGTTCAGAGAGTACACTGGCTGCAGGGCAGGCCAGCACCTCCAAGGCATACAAGGCAAGCTCTAGCCATGTGGACAATTTGGAGACCCAGAAGTTGAATGGGGCAGAACCATCAGTCAGTACGTGTAGGCGTGTGCACAGGTACTGTTCCACCATGTTGTTCAAATGCTGCCTCCTGCTAACACGCTCCATATCAGCAGTTGGGGCCGGTTGTTACTGCGAGGTGACAAAGCTTTTCCACATGTCGGCCATGCTAACCCTGCCTTCTGAGGTGTTGGCGCTGACACAGCTGCGTTGGCGACCTCTTCCTCCTCCCTTGCCTTCGCCTTGTGCTTCCACTTGTCCCCCGGTGTCAGTCGGGAATGCTCTCAGAAGCGCGTCTACCAGCGTGTGCCTGTAGTCGCGCATCTTCCAATCACGCTCCAGTGAGGGAATTAAGGACAGCACATTGTCTTTGTAACGGGGATCCAGCAGGGTGGCCACCCAGTAGTCAGCACACGTTAAAATTTGGGCAACTCTGCTGTCGTTGCGCAGGCAATGCAGCATGTAGTCGCTCATGTGTGCTAGGCTGGCAGAGGTAAGGACAAGCTGTCCTCTGTGGGAGGCGTATCATCTGCGTCCTCCATATCCCCCCAGCCACGCACCAGTGATGGGCCCGAGCTGCGTTGGATGCCACCCTGCTGTGAATATGCTTCATCCTCATCCTCCTCCTCATCCTCCTCCAGTAGTGGGCCCTGGCTGGCCACATTTGTACCTGGCCTCTGCTGTTGCAAAAATCACCTTTCTGAGCCACTTCTAAAAGACTGGCCTGAAAGTGTTAGAGATGACCCCCTCTTCCTCCTCCTCGTCCTGGGCCACATCCTCTTCCATCATCGCCCTAAGTGTTTTCTCAAGGAGACATAGAAGTGGTATTGTAACGCTGATAACGGTGTCATCGCCACTGGCCATGTTGGTGGAGTACTCTAAACAGCGCAACAGGGCACACAGGTCTCGCATGGAGGCCCAGTCATTGGTGGTGAAGTGGTGCTGCTCCGCAGTGTGACTCACCCGTGCGTGCTGCAGCTCAAACTCCACTATGGCCTGCTGCTGCTCGCACAGTCTGTCCAGCATGTGCAAGGTGGAGTTCCACCTGGTGGGCACGTCGCATATGAGGCGGTGAGCGGGAAGGCCGAAGTTACGCTGTAGAGCAGACAGCCGAACGGCGGCAGGATGAGAACGCCGGAAGCGCGCACAGACGGCCCGCACTTTATGCAGCAGCTCTGACATGTCGTGGTAGTTGTGAATGAATTTCTGCACCAAATTCAGCACATGCGCCAGGCAAGGGATGTGCGTCAAACCAGCTAGTCCCAGAGCTGCAACGAGATTTTGCCCATTATCGCACACCACCAAGCCGGGCTTGAGGCTTACTGGTAGCAACCACTCGTCGGTCTGTTGTTCTATACCCCGCCCTAACTCCTGCGCGGTGTGGGGCCTGTCCCCCAAACACATCAGTTTCAGAATGGCCTGCTGACGTTTACCCCTGGCTGTGCTGAAGTTGGTCTGTCTGACCGGATGAGGAGGTGGTAGAAGAGGAGGAGGAAGCCGAGTAGGAAGAGGGAGCAACAGGAGGCAAAGAATGATGCCCTGCGATCCTTGGCGGCGGAAGGACGTGCGCCAAACAGCTCTCCGTCTGGGGCTTAGCCGCCACTACCTTTACCCAGTGTGCAGTTAGGGAGATATAGCGTCCCTGGCCGTGCTTACTGGTCCACGTATCTGTGGTTAGGTGGAGCTTGCCACAGATGGCGTTGCGCAGTGCACACTTGATTTTATCCGATACTTGGTTGTGCAGGGAGGGCACGGCTCTCCTGGAGAAGTAGTGGCGGCTGGGAACGACGTACTGTGGGACAGCAGGCGACATGAGCTGTTTGAAGCTGTCCGTCTCCACCAGCCTGAATTACAGCATTTCAAAGGCCAGTAGTTTAGAAATGCTGGCATTCAGGGCCAGGGATCGAGGGTGGCTAGGTGGGAATTTACGCTTTCTGTCAAAGGTTTGTGAGATGGAGAGCTGAACGCTTCCGTGTGACATGGTGGAGATGCTTGGTGACGGAGGTGGTGTTGTTGGTGGCACATCCTCTGTTTGCTGGGCAGCAGGTGCCAACGTTCCTCCAGAGGTGGAGGAAGAGGCCGAGGCAGCAGCAGAAGAGGGAGCAGGAGGAGCCTGAGCCCTTTCTTGGTTTTGAAGGTGCTTACTCCACTGAAGCCCGTGTCTCGCATGTAGATGCCTGGTTATGCAGGTTGTACTAAGGTTCAGAACGTTAATGCCTCGCTTCAGGCTCTGATGGCACAGCGTGAAAACCACTCGGGTCTTGTCGTCAGCACATTGTGTGAAGAAGTGCCCTGCCAGGGAACTCCTTGAAGCTGCCTTTGGTGTGCTCGGTCCCTGGTGACGGTGGCCAGTAGCAGGCGAACTGTTTTGGCAACGGATGCTTTGCTTTTGCACCCTGCTCCCGCTTTTGCTACGCTGTTGGCTCGGTCTCACCACTGCCTCTTCCTCCGAACTCTGAAAGTCAGTGGCACGACCTTCATTCCATGTGGGGTCTAGGACCTCATCGTCCCCTGCATCGTCTTCCATCCAGTCTTCCTCCCTGACCTCCTTTTCGGTCTGCACACTGCAGAAAGACGCAGCAGTTGGCACCTGTGTTTCGTCATCATCAGAGACGTGCTGAGGTGGTATTTCCTTGTCCTCATCAGGAAACATAAGTGGTTGTGCGTCAGTGCATTCTATGTCTTCCACCCCTGGGGAAGGGCTAGGTGGATGCCTTTGGGAAACCCTGCCAGCAGAGTCTTCAAACAGCATAAGAGACTGCTGCATGACTTGAGGCTCAGACAGGTTCCCCGATATGCACGGGGGTGATGTGACAGACTGATAGGCATGGATTTCAGGCGCCACCTGTGCACTTTTTGCAGAAGACTGGGTGGAAGATAATGTGAACGTGCTGGATCCACTGTCGGCCACCCAATTGACTAGCACCTGTACTTGCTCAGGCCTTACCATCCTTAGAACAGCATTAGGCCCGACCAAATATCGCTGTAGATTCTGGCGGCTACTGGGACCTAAGGTAGTAGGTTCAGTAGGACGTGTAGCTGTGGCAGAACGGCCACGTCCTCTCCCTGCACCAGAGGCTCCACCAACATCACAACCATGACCGCGTCCCTTATTAGATGTTTGCCTCATAGTTAGCGTTCACAAAGCAAAGTAAAAAGTGGTTAAGTCTGTTAAAAATAATTAACCGCCAATAAAAACCCTGATGTAGGGTATTGCACTCAATTTTTTTTTTAACTCTATATGACAGCGGTATTTGTGGCCTAAATTTCACAGTAACTTATGCACGTCTAATCCCAGATGTGCAGTATATCAGAGGGTTTTTTCACCCCAGTAAGCACAAAGCCGTATTTGTGGCCTAAATGTGACAGTCACTTATGCACGTCTAATCCCAGATGTGCAGTATATTAGAGGGTTTTTTAACCCCAGTAAGCACAAAGCCATATTTCTGACCTAAATGTGACAGTCACTTATGCACGTCTAATCCTAGATGTGCAGTATATTAGAGGGGTTTTTTCACCCCAGTAAGCACAAAGCCGTTTTTCTGGCCTAAATGTGACACTCACTTATGCACGTCTAATCCCAGATGTGCACTATATGAAACAGATGTATTTTTTTTTACCCCAGTAAGCAAAAAGCTGTATTTCTGGCCTAAATGTGACACTCACTTATGCACGTCTAATCCCAGATGTGCAGTATATCAGAGGGTTTTTTCACCCCAGTAAGCACAAAGCCGTATTTCTGGCTTAAATGTGACACTCACTTATGCACGTCTAATCCCAGATGTGCAGTATATCAGAGGGTTTTTTCACCCCCAGTAATCAAAAAGCCGTATTTGTGGCCTAAATGTGACACTCACTTATGCATGTCTAATCCCAGATGTGCACTATATGAAACAAATGTATTTTTTTCACCCCAGTAAGAAAAAAGCCGTATTTGTGGCCTAAATGTGACAATCACTTATGCACGTCTAATCCCAGATGTGCACTATATGAAACAGATGTATTTTTTTTCACCCCACTAAACAAAAAGCTGTATTTCTGGCCTAAATGTGACACTCACTTATGCACGTCTAATCCCAGATGTGCACTATATGAGACAGATGTATTTTTTTCACTTCAGTAAGCAAAAAGCTGTATTTCTGGACTTGCAGACATGCAGATAGCCTGTGCTGGTGCACTATCGTTGCATAAAATTGCTGTCGATTATGTATTGATATTGACTAACTGAAGGAAAAAAAGTTTGTTTTCAGTAGTAGTTGGCTCAGGGCAGGCTTAAAAACATTGTGCACTGCACCCACAAAACACATTTTCTGTAGATCGCTGAGTAAAGAAGCAGTTCTGAATCTTCATAAGATTTCTCCCTGATCTCTCCCTCACAGCAGCTGCAGCCTCTCCCTACACTAATCCGAGCAGAGTGACGGGCGGCGCTACGTGACTCCAGCTTAAATAGAGGCTGGGTCACATGCTGCAGTTGGCCAATCACAGCCATGCCAATAGTAGGCATGGCTGTGATGGCCTTTTGGGGCAAGTAGTATGACGCTTGTTGATTGGCTGCTTTGCAGCCTTTCAAAAAGCGCCATAAAAATCACCGAACACGGAACCCGAACCCGAACTTTTACGTAAATGTTCGGGTTCGGGTCCGGATGCCGAAAACCCTAATGTTTGGTACGAACCCGAACTTTACAGTTCGGGTTCGCTCAACTCTATTTATAACATAACTGCACCACTGAACAGCAAATATATTTTTCTTTTTCCACTAATGCATGCCGCAAAAGGCTTTACAACATATAACTGCACCGCCGAACGGCAAATATATTTGTATTTTGCCACTATTACACAACACAAAAGACTTTAGAACATATAACTGCACCGCTGAAAAGCAAATATATTTTTCTTTTGCCACTAATACAAGCCTTAAAAGGTTTTATAACATTTAACTGAACCGCTAAACGGCAAATATATATTTTCTTTTTCCACTTATACACTCCACAAAAGGCTTTATAACATATAACTTTGCTGCTGAACGGCAAATATATTTTTCTTTTGCCACTAATACATGCCACAAAATGCTTTGGAACATTATAACTGCACCGCTGAACGGAAAATATATTTTTCTTTTCCAACTAATACACGCCACAAATGACTTTAGAATATATAACTGCACCGCTAAACAGCAAATATATTTTTGTTTTGCCACTAATCCAAGACAAAAAGGGCTGTAATTTGTGCACAACGGCTAATAAGCCCTTTTTTTCCCCACTAATACAAGCCAAAAAATGCTTTAGAACATATAACTGCACCGCACAAGGGCAAATAAGACATAGAAATATTTCCTTGTAATAAACCCTGTTAATGGCTGTATCAATCAGCACTTGCACCCCAATAACAAGAATGGTTTTCTGGAATTACAGTGCTGTATAATGGCAATTTGGATCCCCAGTCAGTGCAGCAAGGTGTAGTAGGAATGTTCCTATTACCCAGGCTGCAACCTCCCCTACTGAACCCTGTTTAACATAAATGCCGCGGAATGATTCCTCCCTTTGCTTTCCCTATACCTTGAATAATCTTTCCCTGCACTTGTAAATCGTTATTTTTAGCACAATGAAGTTTTTTTCTAGCACTGTCCCTAGCGCCTGCTGACGTCTCTCCCTGCACTAAGTACACTGGAAAATGGCAGAATCCAAGATGGCTGAGGGCAGGGCCGGCGTCATAACCCGGCATCCCCGGGCAAGTGCCAGGGCCCAATGCTCCTGGGGGGGCCCACTGAGCTGCTATGAGCACTTCCATCAATACAGATGGGAGCTCTCACTGCTGTCATTTCACTTACGCAGTACCCCTTTGGTGGGCCCTCTGAGCTGCAGAGACTTAGAACACACCCCCTCTACACAGGACACGCCCCCTCTACACAGGACATGCTGCCTGAGGAGAGAGACCGCAGGGCTGGAGCAGAGAAGTGTGAAGACAGTCTGTGAGTGAGTCTGCACTGTGACTGTCTCTTGTCTGTGGGACAGAAGGGGGGGGGGACTCTTCGATCTGCTGCTGCTTCATTCTATTTAGTTGTGTTACTGTTTCATGAAGCAGTTTGTCTCCATGACACCTGCCCCCCCCCCCCATATCCTGTCCTTTCTCATCCTCATGGGGCCCCTGCTGTCTCCTTCCCCCCCCCCCCATGTATCCAGAGCTCCTGTTCCACCCTCCTATCTCTTATTGCTGCCCTGCACAGACCTCCTGCCCCTACTTTTTGTATGAATCCCCCTCAGAGCCCCTTCCACCTACTTGCTGTGTCCACCCCTCCTGTCCATCCAGGGCCCCTGTCTCACTCCTCTGCCTCTCATTATGGTTGCATCTGAACAGCATTCACCATAAGGACCTTCTAACGTCACAGGGTCATGTGACTGTGCCCCCCACCCCGTACTGTGCCCCTTTATACCCTGTATTGTGCCCTCTTACCACACCCTGTGCAGTGCCCATAGTCATTCCCTGTACTGTGCCCTCTTACACCCTTTTATCCGGTCACTGTATGGTGGTTTTATCATTGTATGGCGGTGTTATCACTATATGGCGGTGGTATCCAATAACTGCATGGCCATAACTGTATCCCCTTCCCTGCCCACACCACTTTTTTAGACCTGGCATAAGCGGGAAAAGATACAGATTGCGGTGCTAAGGACCTTTGCGCCACAATCTGTGTCAGAAATACGTCTAATATAGACGTATTTCTATATAATAAATGACCACCTAATTGTATTATTATTCGGGGGTAGGGCTAATATCGTTATAGTATATAGATTCTAGTGTATTATACTGTGCTCTGTATTTCCCAGTAGAAAATAATCCTTGGGAATCACAGTCCTCACCCCTGACCACCAGGACCAGTTAGCGCTCTGTCAGTACATGGCGGCCTCCCCTCTCTGCCACGCTGCTCTGCTGTGTACTGGGGCTTATTCTGACACTAGGGCTGGGTTCACATCCCATTTGTGCCATCCATTTAATGTATACCAAAAATGTATGTGTTAACAGATGCCTCAGACTGATGCCGTACAGTGGCGTCCGTTCACCATACAGTTCCATTGTAAACAAACATATACGTTAATGTCTGCATTTTTTACTTGACTCTGCAGGATACAAAAACGTGGAGCGCTGCACATTTGTATACATCAAACCGATAGGAAAAACGTGATGTGAACACACATGGGGGGGGAGGGGGGCGTACTAAAATTTGCTGTGGGGCCCAGTCAGTTCTAGCTACATTACTGCACAGCTCCTTCTCTCCTCCAGGCCCGGCCCAGCGGTGTCTCACTGCTGCAGCGGGCCAGAGGAGAGAAGGAGCGCAGGGAGCTGCGGTTAGTGAAAGACAGGACCGCCGTCTCCCTGCTCCCCAGCTATGATAGGTATGTGACGGGGCCACTGGGGCCCCTTACACAGTATAATGGCTCCCAGTGCCCCCCATTTAGTATAATGATCCCCATTGACCCTCCATTTAGCATAATGACCACCAGAGCCCCCATTAAATATAATAACCCCTCGTGCCCCCTCCATACAGTATAACCCCCAGTGTGGGGGCAACTAGGGGTCATTATTCTGAATGGAGGGTCACTGTGGGGTCATTATACTGTGAGGGCCCTTTACATAGTATAATGACCCCCAGTGTCCCCCATTTAGTATAATGATCACCAATGACCCTCCATTCAGTATAATGACCCCCAGAGCCCCCTCCATACAGTATTCCCCCAGTGTGGGGGCTACTGGGGGTCATTATTCTGAATGGGGGTGACTGGGGGTTATTATTCTGAATGCAGGGCCACAGGTGGTCATTATACAGTGGGGGGGGAATTGGGGTTCATTATACTGTGTGAAGGGCCACTAGTAGTCATTATACTGTGTGAAGGGCCGCTAGTAGTCATTATACTGTATAGGGGCCACTGGGGGTCATTATACCGTGTGGGAGCCACAGGGGGACATGTCAATGTAAAAAAATGCCTCATGGGGGCCCACTGGGATTTATCGCCCAAGGGCCCACATGAACCTGGAGCCGGCCCTGGCTGAGGGTATTTATAGGGCTGTGACATCACAGGGCTGGCTGGCTGCTGATTGGCTGCATGCATGGCATTATGGGTGATCCCGCCTTCCCAGAGTTCCTTGCTCCATGTCCTCACACGTTCAGCAGCCATTTTAGGAAAAAATGTGATTCGTTACCACGAAGTGTGAGAAAACTCGGATATTGTGCGAATCTAATTTTTTCAGAAATTCAGATGGAATTCCACTTTGGCAGCTTTGATTAGCTCATCTCTAGTATTTAGAAATGACTGGGCCCCACTGCAAATTTTTGAATGGGCCCCCACTAGCAACTTCTTCAAAACCCCCTCATCCTGTGCAACCCCCTCTCCTGTACCTAGTCAAGATCATTCTCTCAAACGAGGCCCGGCAGTCGTTCCGTCCGTTTTATACAGCATCTCTGTATATAAAGTCATTGTATAAGACTCCATTCACACGTCCGCAATTTCGTTCCGTATTTTGCTGAACGGAATTGCGGACCTATTCATTTCTATGGGGCAGAGCGATGTGCTGCCTGGATACGGAATTGCGGACCCGCACTTTCGGGTCTGCAATTCCGTTCCCGAAAAAAATAGAACATGTCCTATTCTTGTCCGCAGTTGCGGACAAGAATAGGCAAATTTTTTTTTAGTGCCGGCAATGTGCGGTCCACAAAATGCGGAACGCACATTGCAGATGTCAGTGTTTTGCGGATCCGTAAAATGCACACGTTTGTGTGAATGGACCCTAATACTGTTGAGGGGGTCCTGACAATAAAATCTTTCAGTCCTCATCCTGGGTGGGCCCCTTCTGAGTTCAGGCCCCAAAACAGCCGCTTCCCCAGGTTCCCTAACTAGGCTTCTGAACAAAAACCTATAGGGCTGTTCTGAAGCAAATCCTGTTAGGACATACTACAAAAAAAACACACAGAAATTACTCACATAAAAATGAGTAAACACAATTATCTTAAAAATAAAACAACAACTTTAAAACAAAATAGTGGAGATACTCTTTTTTTTTTTAATCTGGTGAAGAAAAAAAAACCTTATAAAAACAAGACCTTGCACAGCAACAACATCACCATATTAATATCACAGTTATGGTTTGTGGAATGCAGTGATCTAAACACAGAAAAATTTGTGAAGGCCAAAATTTTTAATTTCCTTGTCTTATCTAAAAAGACTTTAAAATACGTGCAAGTAACTCCTCATTTTTCTACTTGCTGCCAGTGAATGATTCCTTATTTACCTTCAGAGGCCAGCTTCAGGAGAACATATTATGGATGGGTGTCACGACTTGATGGCAGGTCTATGGACCCAAACTCACAACATCATGGATCCCTTGGATGCTGTGACTTCAGGTCAGTAGACCCATAATCGGTCTGTAATGTAGGTGCATAAATGTGCCTGTAATATGCTCACCTAAAGGTAGCTAGAGGCTCAGTATCTACCTTGTCCTGATTTTTGCAATGCTCAGAGCTGCAGGACAGGAGATATGTTGGTGCAGTGACTATAAAGTGTCCGTCTATATAACGCTGCTGAGCAATGCAGTACATGGCATCCCAGGCACAAACTTCCCCGAGCTGACCATAAAATAACAAACGAGCAAAGTCATATGAACGGGTACCTTGAGCAGAAGCTGACATCTCAGGCTGTGAATGTATGAAGCCATTCAAGCATCTTTATATACTGCCGTGTGTTATCTGAAACCTTGCTAGAAATCCGGGACACACCTTATTATAGCAAACATTCAACACACTGGTTGACTACTTTATGTATTTTATGACCCTTTAACCCATATCACTAACACTACCTGGCATGCCAAAAAAGATTTGCAAGTGGTAGAATGTAAGGAACATGCAGACATAGTTAGTACAGCCGAGCTTCACCCCATAAGGACCAGTCCCGTTTGCGTTTTTGCATTTTTGTTGTTAATTCCCCACGGTTTAAATTTTCAATTCATATAGCTATATGAGGACTTATTTTTGTGGAGGAAGTTTTATTTTTTTTAATGGTACCATTTAGTTAAGCGTGTCTTGTATTGGAAAAAAAAGAGCAAAAAATTATTTACTGGATGCAACTAAAAAAGCCCAGTTTTTGGGGGTTTTATTTTACAGAATTCATTGTGCACCAAAAATGACATGATGGCCTTATTCTGTGGGTCAATACAATTACAGCGATACCAAATTTGTATAGTTTTTATTCTATTTTACTACTTTAAGGCCCCTTTCACACGGGCGAGTATTCAGCGCGGATGCGATGCGTGAGTTGAACGCATTGCACCCGCACTGAATCCGGACCCATTCATTTCTATGGGGCTGTTCACATGAGCGGTGATTTTCACGCATCACTTGTGCGTTGCGTGAAAATCGCAGCATGCTCTATTTTGTGCATTTTTCACGTAACGCAGGCCCCATAGAAATGAATGGGGTTGCGTGAAAATCGCAAGCATCCGCAAGCAAGTGCGAATGCGGTGCGATTTTCACGCACGGTTGCTAGGAGACGATCGGGATGGAGACCCGATGATTATTATTTTCCTTATAACATGGTTATAAGGGAAAATAATAGCACTCTGAATGCAGAATGCATAGTAAAATATCGCTGGAGGGGTTAAAAAATAATAAATTATTTAACTCACCTCAGTCCACTTGATCGCGCAGCCGGCATCTCTTCTGTCTTCATCTTAGCTGTGTGGAGGAACAGGACCTGTGGTGACGTCACTCTGGTCATCACATGATCCATCACCATGGTAAAAGATCATGTGATGACCGGAGTGACGTCACCACAGGTCCTGTTCCTCCACACAGCTAAGATGAAGACAGAAAGAGATGCCGGCTTTGCGATCAAGTGGACTAAGGTGAGTTAAAAAAATATATATTTTAACCCCTCCAGCGCTTATTTTACTATGCATTCTGTATTCAGAATGCTATTATTTTCCCTTTATAACCATGCTATAATGGGAAAATAATACAATCTACAGAATACCGATCCCAAGCGAGTGCAAAACGCATTACAATGTTTTGCACTTGCGCGGAAAAATCGCGCGTGTTCCCGCAATGCACCCGCACATTTTCCCGCAATGCCCGTCTGAAAGAGGCCTAACAGCTTCATTACCTAACAATTTTCTGTTTTTGTGTTTTCATATTTCACTCCCTGCCTTTCCGGAGCCATAACCTTTTTATTTTTCCATTCACATAGCCGTATGAGGGCTTGTTTTTTGCAGGATAAGTTGTACTTTCTAATGGCACCATTTAAAATTGCATATGATGTAGTAAGAAGCTGGAAAAAAAATTCTAAATGGGGTGGAATTGAAAAAAGAAATACCATTTTAGATGTCGGTTTTAATAACCCTGTGCTGGCACTTGATGCACCTAAGTTATGTAGAGGTGTCGGCCTCTACATAACTTAGGCGCATCCACCGCTGGCCTAAATCTACGCTAGCTCCCTAAATGAGAAGGGCTAATGAACTGCCCCCTTCCTCACCCACACCACGCCCCATTTTTTAGAACTATTGTACATGGCGTGGATGGGGAAGAAGTCACAGATTCGGCTGCAAATCCCCTTTGTGACCGAATCTACGACAGATATATATATATATATAGATATATATGCCAAAAATATATCTATTCATAAATAACCCCCTTAGTTTTTACGATGTTCTGTATGCAGTAAAAATGACATTACCTTCATTTTTCTGGTCAGTATGATACAGGAGTCTCCCTCAGGCCTTAATACAAATGGCAGGGAAATGCAACACACAAAATAACCTAAACAAAATACAAAAGGGAAAGAAAACACTTAACTTCAAGTGGCTATGGCAGCACCAGGACCTCATAGCACAGTGGGAGAAACAACAATAAATAGAGAAGGTTAAATGACCATAATAGCCACACCTGGGCAAAGAAGGTGCGGCAAGCACCAGAAACAACACAGACGTCATTTGATCCAAACAGAAAACATGTCAGATCAAACCATGTGTTGCCAGTCTCACTAATCTCCTGCCAACTGTCGCGGGAACGTCCGTGACACGTATATGGTTGTACGGTGGTAGGAAAGTTGCTAAAAAAACTTGATTGAGATAAGAAGACGCACATATAGGTAAGGTGCTGTCAGCATTAGTGGTTTCTGTGTGTGTCTTCTTATCTCAATCTCCACCATCAAGCGGCAATGTGTCTGATGAAAGCTAGTTTAGCCGAAAATGCGTTAACATGTTATTGTCGCATCTAACCATCACAAAATAAATCACAATCTAAGGAATCTCCTACTGCTGTGATTTTTACTATATTACAACTGGGGTGGGAACCCTATACACAGCAGACGCCCGGTGTGAACAAATTTGTTCTCCATATATACTCCAGCAGTCCCATACACGGGAATGTAACAACAATGCGTGACCAATGCTACATTGAAATGGTGTAACACATGGCCTCTGTTCTGGTATATACTGTATATTAGTGGAGATAGCTGATGGCTAAACAAGCATTCATCCTATAGCTAAATTATGTATATGGATAGCAATAAATTACAAACTACATCTGTGTGTCACACTGTTAATATACATACCTATCTTCCAATTTGCAAATCATTGCAGCTCTGGCATGTATAGCATCTATATATCATACTTACCATATGGATTATGTCCACGGTATATTCACTTCACTGCTTTAATAGGATATTTGGACTAGAAGGAGGGAGGTCTTGATTCTACTACGTGGAGCTTATCGATGACATTGAATATTGTTTAAATGCTATGTACAGCCATTTCTCATTGTTTCAATGCATCTAAAATTTTAAAAAAGAAGCAACTTTGTAAATATTCTTCATTGTGTCTACAGCTTCTATGCGTCTCTGTGATAATAGACTACAAACTCTTCAGTCTATCTGTACCTTCTTATTATTTAAAGGGGTTATCCCATGTTTAATGTAAA
The DNA here is from genome assembly GCF_014858855.1 of Bufo gargarizans. Taxonomy (NCBI): domain Eukaryota; kingdom Metazoa; phylum Chordata; class Amphibia; order Anura; family Bufonidae; genus Bufo; species Bufo gargarizans. Next base: position 73,161,631 of record NC_058080.1, read on the forward strand.
AAATGAAAATCAGACATCATATAGTCCATGACAACCTCTTTCTAACAAAGCTAGAACCAGCCCTGTACCTCACATGGATCCAGAGATCTCCCCATTCATTGCTCTGCTAGATTTATATCAAGCTGACATCTGAAGGGGAGTGTCTTTTCTGCTGCAGCTAAGGAGGCGTGTCCATGCTCTACCTATCACAGCTCAGGGGGCGTGTCTCAGCTCTCCCTATCACAACTCAGAAGGCGTGTCCATTCTCTCCCTATCACAACTCAGGAATGTCCCACAGGATTGGCGCATGGCAAATGTGGTGCCAATATTCAAAAAGGGTCCAAAAACAGAGCCTGGAAACTATAGGCCGGTAAGTTTAACATCTGTTGTGGGTAAACTGTTTAAAGGTTTTCTGAGAGATGCTATGTTAGAGCGGAAATACACAAATAACCCCATATCAGCATGGCTTCATGAGGGATCGGTCATGTCAAACTACTGTATATTCCTGCGTATAAGACTACTTTTTAACACAATAATTCATCAATGGTATAGAGGGTCAGATCGTGAAATATCTGCCTTCTAGATTATCCGGGAAACAAATATCATTCTAGAGGAATAATCCTTAAAACATAACATTTAATGTCTTTGCTAATAAAAAATCCTTGATACAGTGTGCGAAAAAAGAAAGATGAATATAGTGAGATGAACACGGTATAGGACCATTAATGGCTAAGGCCCATGGTCATCTCAGTATATTGATATTAAATTAGAGTGCACGGCGGCACTGTGAGGGTAACCAGTGTGTCCTACCGGTACCCAGGGAAGGATGTCGGCTGCTTCAACACACGATATTCCGGTAGTCGTTCGTCCTGTATGGATGGTCGGATGAATCTGGTAGGGAGATAGCAACCGGCTGACAGTCTAACACATGTGTGTAGGGTCCCTAAGGAAATCCTATGGCTGTCTAACCGATACCCTAAAAACTAGAAGTGTGGTAGCAGCCTGACCACAGGGCACTCGTCCTTGAAAGGACGACCCTGTCCGGAACCTGTCCCTTATTCTAATAACTAAATGTCCCTAACTATGCATGAGCATTGTCCCTACAAGCATGTTTCACTGCCCGGACATTAGGCAGTTCATCAGGGGAGATGATATAAAGCAGGTCAATCCCAGATGAAATGGTAATACCTGATGACCCAAAGATGACACTGTTAGTCAAAATGGTCAATAGGTGCACGAAGATGGTCGGCTCCTGTGTGGGCTACCCCATAGGTAAGGGGTTAGGAATAATGCAGAAAAACCGATGTGTCTATCTGCATATGGGACGCCAACTAACCTGGCGTTCATTCCTGATTTAAATAGCCCAGTTCCCGCTGCTGATGACGTCAATGCCAGACGTCAGGTGGCGCAGCGCACGCCCGCACATAGGCGTCGCGCATGCGCACAACACAGAGTTGGAACGAGGCTTGGGGCGCAGAACAAGTGCCTGATGCAAAATGCACTTCTGCGCATGCGCGAACTCGCGTAAGGTATCGCGAGATCGCGGAAGCTGATGCCGGCAACCAGATAAGTTGGGGGCGACTAAGGTATATGATGCTTCAGAGTCTGCATATGCTGTACCCACGATCGGACATTCGTAGGTACAGCTAGGCATATTGAACCACAATCGGCTCATGATTAAAGATATTTGCGGCTATTCTTCCCAGGTGGGGTCGAATTCGCTGGTGGACAGTAAAAAAGCACAGCGACAGGTCATAGAAGATGGTCATAAGAGATAAGATAGTGTCTCATAAAGGTTCCTTGTCAACATGAGTACCCAACCTGTAAACTGATATTGTGAGGTTATGGTACATGTTGTTGTCAAGTGGGTATTAAAACTCACACATAAAATAAAGAGTATTGTCTCAGGTACATCAGAGATAACAAATAGATGGTTAGAAGAGATGGTATGAAAGAGTGGTGAGAAAAGGTGGATGGTGGTTAGTACAACTACTGTAATAGGCGGTGGTGACGGTGGCATATACCCTCTAAGAGTGTCAGTCTACAAAAAGCAGCTGTAATTCAACTGTTCATTGAGACCATTCGGTGTAACAGTCTTTAAGAGAAATATCCACCGTGTCTCGCGCTGTAGAAGGATTTTATCCAGATCCCCGCCTCTTTTGGGGGGGCTAACGGTCTCAATGCCCATAACTTTAATAACCTTGGGATTGCCATGGTGTAGTTCGCAGACGTGACGTGCTACTGGAGTATCGCGACGCTTATCAATGTCTAGGAGATGCTCACCTATGCGTCTACGCAACTCGCGCTTGGTTTTCCCAATGTACTCCATGTGGCAAACACAGGTGATTTTATATATTACCCCAACAGTTCTACATGAGATGAAGTCTTTAATCTCAAAGTTACGCTTCAGGTTTGTACTATAAAAAGTTTTTCCTGGGCTGATACTACCGCAGGCCACACATCCGCTGCATCTGAAACAGCCCACAGGTCGGCGTCCAAGCCACATATTGGGCTTGGTCGGTGGTGCAAGATGGCTATGCACCAGTAAATCTTTGAGACTTTGTCCCTTTCTAAAAGTCACCTGTGGGTGTTCATGCAGAATTTCCCTGACATCTGGGTCCATAAGTAAAATGGGCCAGTGTCGTTTTAAGATCTCTTTTGATTCCTTTGCGGAACCGTCAAAAGTTGTAATGAACCTCACTTTTCTGTCACTCTCTTGCTTAGGCTTTGGGGTAAGTAGTGTCTCTCTTGGGGTATTTTTCGCCCTCTGAAATGCTCCTTTCAGTACCTTGTCAGGGTAACCCCTGGCCCTAAATCTTTGCCGGAGGTCTGCTGCCTGTCGTAGGAACTCTTGTTCTTCAGAACAGTTTCTGCGCAAGCGCAGATACTGTCCATAAGGTATCCCTCTCTTTAGTGGCAGAGGATGGCTACTCTGCCAATGTAGGACTGAGTTTGTAGCAGTTGTTTTGCGAAAAACAGTGGTAGAGAGCTCACCGCCAGAGGTCTTGGAAATACGGACATCAAGAAAAGGTAGAGAACTCTCGCCAATCTCGTAAGTGAAACGGAGGCCAATACTATTGCAATTGAGAGAGTCCACAAACTTTTTGAAATCCCTGGTGCCCGCATTCCAGGCAATCAAAATGTCGTCGATGTACCGGGCCCATAAGGTGATGGGCCCGGTCATCGATTCAACTTCCCCAAAAACGACGGTCGCCTCCCACCAGCCCAGGAGCAGATTGGCATAAGACGGCGCACAGGAGCAACCCATGGCCGTGCCCCTGAGCTGGTGGTAGATGCGACCGTCGAATGTGAAGAAATTATGCACCAACAGAAATCTGAGTAACCGTAGGACAAAAGCGTTATGCGCCTGATACTGCTGTCCTCGCATGCTGAGGTAGTAACTTACAGCCGTAAGGCCAGCCTCGTGTGGTATGGAGGAGTATAACGCCTCCACGTCTATGCTGGTCAGCAAGGAATGATCCTCAATGTAAATCCCTTCCACCCGTTTCAGAAGGTCCATCGTATCACGGGTGTACGAGGGTAGTGCAGTCACGAAGGGCATAAGGATCTGGTCTATATATATCCCTATATTTTGACAGATACTCCCAATGCCGGCGACGATTGGTCTCCCCTTGAGTGGTCTAAGGCCTTTATGGACCTTGGGGAGACTATAAAACGTGGCCATAACGGGGTGCCTGGGATACATAAAGTCCAGCTCCTCTTGTGAAATAAGATTCTCCGCTCTCCCGGCTAAGAGAATCTCCCGTAACTCAACCACGTATGACGCTGTAGGATTGTGTGTCAGCAACTGATAACTATTGCTATCTTTCAGAATATGTTCACACATGGATTGATAATCAGGTCGATTCATGATAACCGTGTTTCCACCCTTGTCGGATGGCTTGATGACTATATCCTTGTCTTCTTTCAGAGACTTAATGGCACGATGTTCTTCAGATGAACAATTATTGTACTGTGGAGGATGCTCTTTAGCCATCAAATCAGCACTGACAAGTTGTAGAAAGACGTCTACACATGAAACGTCACCAGTAGGCGGCATTTTATTGCTTTTGTTACGCAGAGGGGTAAATGGGCCAGCGCCCTGCGACGTTTGTTCGTCGTCTGCTAAGCTGTGTAGCAACTCGACATCCTTCAGAATATCTGCTGGTATGCCTAAGATATGAGCTCTCTTCTTTTCAACGTTCTTAAAATGTTTATACCACCTAAGCTTTCTTATAAATAGATGGAGGTCCTTGACCCAAGTAAACATATCGTAATGACGTGTAGGGACGAATGACAACCCCTTTGATAATATTGCCATTTCGCTAGGGGTAAGGGTATGGCTAGACAGATTGATTATTTCTGGCCCGATGGATCCCGTGTGATGGGGCGGTTCCTCAGTGGGTAACTTACACCCTGATCTAAAAAACCGGTTTTATTTGGACCAGTTGTACCTCTGCCCCTCCCCCTACCTCTCCCTCTTTTGTTGAAATTTTTGGATTTATTCCGGTTAGGATTGCCCCCAGATTCTCTCTCACTGTCCGAAAGTTCGGTGTCAGTGGTAGAGATCTCGGAAGTTACTTCTTTAGGGATCACTTCCTTCAAGACAGAGTAGGCCTTGTTCTCTTTGAATTCGGCCAGATCCTTATTGAACTGCCTATGTTTGCGTTCTCGTAGGTAATACTGATATTTCTCAACTGTAACTTGGAGTTGTTTTTCTTTATTTAGAAATTCAGGATCACCTACGAAAGTTTTAGTCACTTCAATCTGAGTTTTCAGTTTATCAGTTAGGCTAGTTAGATTGAGTCTTTCCTCCTCCAATAGAAGTGTCATCAATTGGAGTGAGCTTTAGGGCCAGGGGTTACCCTGACAAGGTACTGAAAGGAGCATTTCAGAGGGCGAAAAATACCCCAAGAGAGACACTACTTACCCCAAAGCCTAAGCAAGAGAGTGACAGAAAAGTGAGGTTCATTACAACTTTTGACGGTTCCGCAAAGGAATCAAAAGAGATCTTAAAACGACACTGGCCCATTTTACTTATGGACCCAGATGTCAGGGAAATTCTGCATGAACACCCACAGGTGACTTTTAGAAAGGGACAAAGTCTCAAAGATTTACTGGTGCATAGCCATCTTGCACCACCGACCAAGCCCAATATGTGGCTTGGACGCCGACCTGTGGGCTGTTTCAGATGCAGCGGATGTGTGGCCTGCGGTAGTATCAGCCCAGGAAAAACTTTTTATAGTACAAACCTGAAGCGTAACTTTGAGATTAAAGACTTCATCTCATGTAGAACTGTTGGGGTAATATATAAAATCACCTGTGTTTGCCACATGGAGTACATTGGGAAAACCAAGCGCGAGTTGCGTAGACGCATAGGTGAGCATCTCCTAGACATTGATAAGCGTCGCGATACTCCAGTAGCACGTCACGTCTGCGAACTACACCATGGCAATCCCAAGGTTATTAAAGTTATGGGCATTGAGACCGTTAGCCCCCCCAAAAGAGGCGGGGATCTGGATAAAATCCTTCTACAGCGCGAGACACGGTGGATATTTCTCTTAAAGACTGTTACACCGAATGGTCTCAATGAACAGTTGAATTACAGCTGCTTTTTGTAGACTGACACTCTTAGAGGGTATATGCCACCGTCACCACCGCCTATTACAGTAGTTGTACTAACCACCATCCACCTTTTCTCACCACTCTTTCATACCATCTCTTCTAACCATCTATTTGTTATCTCTGATGTACCTGAGACAATACTCTTTATTTTATGTGTGAGTTTTAATACCCACTTGACAACAACATGTACCATAACCTCACAATATCAGTTTACAGGTTGGGTACTCATGTTGACAAGGAACCTTTATGAGACACTATCTTATCTCTTATGACCATCTTCTATGACCTGTCGCTGTGCTTTTTTACTGTCCACCAGCGAATTCGACCCCACCTGGGAAGAATAGCCGCAAATATCTTTAATCATGAGCCGATTGTGGTTCAATATGCCTAGCTGTACCTACGAATGTCCGATCGTGGGTACAGCATATGCAGACTCTGAAGCATCATATACCTTAGTCGCCCCCAACTTATCTGGTTGCCGGCATCAGCTTCCGCGATCTCGCGATACCTTACGCGAGTTCGCGCATGCGCAGAAGTGCATTTTGCATCAGGCACTTGTTCTGCGCCCCAAGCCTCGTTCCAACTCTGTGTTGTGCGCATGCGCGACGCCTATGTGCGGGCGTGCGCTGCGCCACCTGACGTCTGGCATTGACGTCATCAGCAGCGGGAACTGGGCTATTTAAATCAGGAATGAACGCCAGGTTAGTTGGCGTCCCATATGCAGATAGACACATCGGTTTTTCTGCATTATTCCTAACCCCTTACCTATGGGGTAGCCCACACAGGAGCCGACCATCTTCGTGCACCTATTGACCATTTTGACTAACAGTGTCATCTTTGGGTCATCAGGTATTACCATTTCATCTGGGATTGACCTGCTTTATATCATCTCCCCTGATGAACTGCCTAATGTCCGGGCAGTGAAACATGCTTGTAGGGACAATGCTCATGCATAGTTAGGGACATTTAGTTATTAGAATAAGGGACAGGTTCCGGACAGGGTCGTCCTTTCAAGGACGAGTGCCCTGTGGTCAGGCTGCTACCACACTTCTAGTTTTTAGGGTATCGGTTAGACAGCCATAGGATTTCCTTAGGGACCCTACACACATGTGTTAGACTGTCAGCCGGTTGCTATCTCCCTACCAGATTCATCCGACCATCCATACAGGACGAACGACTACCGGAATATCGTGTGTTGAAGCAGCCGACATCCTTCCCTGGGTACCGGTAGGACACACTGGTTACCCTCACAGTGCCGCCGTGCACTCTAATTTAATATCAATATACTGAGATGACCATGGGCCTTAGCCATTAATGGTCCTATACCGTGTTCATCTCACTATATTCATCTTTCTTTTTTCGCACACTGTATCAAGGATTTTTTATTAGCAAAGACATTAAATGTCATGTTTTAAGGATTATTCCTCTAGAATGATATTTGTTTCCCGGATAATCTAGAAGGCAGATATTTCACGATCTGACCCTCTATACCATTGATGAATTATTGATCATATTGTACTTTTGATATGGCAGGCTTTTTGGACAGTGGCATAAACACAGAGACATGGTTTGAAGAGGCCAAAGAGGTCTTTTCTGATAAATCTTATCAGCAAAAAAAGAGTATACCCTCCTTTAAGATTGCCTTCAAAGAATTAAATCGTCTTTATAAAGAACATCTGGCCAGCTGGTGGGAAGTACAGAGCCTTGATAATTATATCAGGCAGGGCATTGTGCCCCGAGGACTCCGTATTTCTGTCACCCCAGTACAGAAACAACGGAGCCCTGGCTTCACCACACGTTGGGAACTACTGGCCACCAAAAGCTCACTCCAATTGATGACACTTCTATTGGAGGAGGAAAGACTCAATCTAACTAGCCTAACTGATAAACTGAAAACTCAGATTGAAGTGACTAAAACTTTCGTAGGTGATCCTGAATTTCTAAATAAAGAAAAACAACTCCAAGTTACAGTTGAGAAATATCAGTATTACCTACGAGAACGCAAACATAGGCAGTTCAATAAGGATCTGGCCGAATTCAAAGAGAACAAGGCCTACTCTGTCTTGAAGGAAGTGATCCCTAAAGAAGTAACTTCCGAGATCTCTACCACTGACACCGAACTTTCGGACAGTGAGAGAGAATCTGGGGGCAATCCTAACCGGAATAAATCCAAAAATTTCAACAAAAGAGGGAGAGGTAGGGGGAGGGGCAGAGGTACAACTGGTCCAAATAAAACCGGTTTTTTAGATCAGGGTGTAAGTTACCCACTGAGGAACCGCCCCATCACACGGGATCCATCGGGCCAGAAATAATCAATCTGTCTAGCCATACCCTTACCCCTAGCGAAATGGCAATATTATCAAAGGGGTTGTCATTCGTCCCTACACGTCATTACGATATGTTTACTTGGGTCAAGGACCTCCATCTATTTATAAGAAAGCTTAGGTGGTATAAACATTTTAAGAACGTTGAAAAGAAGAGAGCTCATATCTTAGGCATACCAGCAGATATTCTGAAGGATGTCGAGTTGCTACACAGCTTAGCAGACGACGAACAAACGTCGCAGGGCGCTGGCCCATTTACCCCTCTGCGTAACAAAAGCAATAAAATGCCGCCTACTGGTGACGTTTCATGTGTAGACGTCTTTCTACAACTTGTCAGTGCTGATTTGATGGCTAAAGAGCATCCTCCACAGTACAATAATTGTTCATCTGAAGAACATCGTGCCATTAAGTCTCTGAAAGAAGACAAGGATATAGTCATCAAGCCATCCGACAAGGGTGGAAACACGGTTATCATGAATCGACCTGATTATCAATCCATGTGTGAACATATTCTGAAAGATAGCAATAGTTATCAGTTGCTGACACACAATCCTACAGCGTCATACGTGGTTGAGTTACGGGAGATTCTCTTAGCCGGGAGAGCGGAGAATCTTATTTCACAAGAGGAGCTGGACTTTATGTATCCCAGGCACCCCGTTATGGCCACGTTTTATAGTCTCCCCAAGGTCCATAAAGGCCTTAGACCACTCAAGGGGAGACCAATCGTCGCCGGCATTGGGAGTATCTGTCAAAATATAGGGATATATATAGACCAGATCCTTATGCCCTTCGTGACTGCACTACCCTCGTACACCCGTGATACGATGGACCTTCTGAAACGGGTGGAAGGGATTTACATTGAGGATCATTCCTTGCTGACCAGCATAGACGTGGAGGCGTTATACTCCTCCATACCACACGAGGCTGGCCTTACGGCTGTAAGTTACTACCTCAGCATGCGAGGACAGCAGTATCAGGCGCATAACGCTTTTGTCCTACGGTTACTCAGATTTCTGTTGGTGCATAATTTCTTCACATTCGACGGTCGCATCTACCACCAGCTCAGGGGCACGGCCATGGGTTGCTCCTGTGCGCCGTCTTATGCCAATCTGCTCCTGGGCTGGTGGGAGGCGACCGTCGTTTTTGGGGAAGTTGAATCGATGACCGGGCCCATCACCTTATGGGCCCGGTACATCGACGACATTTTGATTGCCTGGAATGCGGGCACCAGGGATTTCAAAAAGTTTGTGGACTCTCTCAATTGCAATAGTATTGGCCTCCGTTTCACTTACGAGATTGGCGAGAGTTCTCTACCTTTTCTTGATGTCCGTATTTCCAAGACCTCTGGCGGTGAGCTCTCTACCACTGTTTTTCGCAAAACAACTGCTACAAACTCAGTCCTACATTGGCAGAGTAGCCATCCTCTGCCACTAAAGAGAGGGATACCTTATGGACAGTATCTGCGCTTGCGCAGAAACTGTTCTGAAGAACAAGAGTTCCTACGACAGGCAGCAGACCTCCGGCAAAGATTTAGGGCCAGGGGTTACCCTGACAAGGTACTGAAAGGAGCATTTCAGAGGGCGAAAAATACCCCAAGAGAGACACTACTTACCCCAAAGCCTAAGCAAGAGAGTGACAGAAAAGTGAGGTTCATTACAACTTTTGACGGTTCCGCAAAGGAATCAAAAGAGATCTTAAAACGACACTGGCCCATTTTACTTATGGACCCAGATGTCAGGGAAATTCTGCATGAACACCCACAGGTGACTTTTAGAAAGGGACAAAGTCTCAAAGATTTACTGGTGCATAGCCATCTTGCACCACCGACCAAGCCCAATATGTGGCTTGGACGCCGACCTGTGGGCTGTTTCAGATGCAGCGGATGTGTGGCCTGCGGTAGTATCAGCCCAGGAAAAACTTTTTATAGTACAAACCTGAAGCGTAACTTTGAGATTAAAGACTTCATCTCATGTAGAACTGTTGGGGTAATATATAAAATCACCTGTGTTTGCCACATGGAGTACATTGGGAAAACCAAGCGCGAGTTGCGTAGACGCATAGGTGAGCATCTCCTAGACATTGATAAGCGTCGCGATACTCCAGTAGCACGTCACGTCTGCGAACTACACCATGGCAATCCCAAGGTTATTAAAGTTATGGGCATTGAGACCGTTAGCCCCCCCAAAAGAGGCGGGGATCTGGATAAAATCCTTCTACAGCGCGAGACACGGTGGATATTTCTCTTAAAGACTGTTACACCGAATGGTCTCAATGAACAGTTGAATTACAGCTGCTTTTTGTAGACTGACACTCTTAGAGGGTATATGCCACCGTCACCACCGCCTATTACAGTAGTTGTACTAACCACCATCCACCTTTTCTCACCACTCTTTCATACCATCTCTTCTAACCATCTATTTGTTATCTCTGATGTACCTGAGACAATACTCTTTATTTTATGTGTGAGTTTTAATACCCACTTGACAACAACATGTACCATAACCTCACAATATCAGTTTACAGGTTGGGTACTCATGTTGACAAGGAACCTTTATGAGACACTATCTTATCTCTTATGACCATCTTCTATGACCTGTCGCTGTGCTTTTTTACTGTCCACCAGCGAATTCGACCCCACCTGGGAAGAATAGCCGCAAATATCTTTAATCATGAGCCGATTGTGGTTCAATATGCCTAGCTGTACCTACGAATGTCCGATCGTGGGTACAGCATATGCAGACTCTGAAGCATCATATACCTTAGTCGCCCCCAACTTATCTGGTTGCCGGCATCAGCTTCCGCGATCTCGCGATACCTTACGCGAGTTCGCGCATGCGCAGAAGTGCATTTTGCATCAGGCACTTGTTCTGCGCCCCAAGCCTCGTTCCAACTCTGTGTTGTGCGCATGCGCGACGCCTATGTGCGGGCGTGCGCTGCGCCACCTGACGTCTGGCATTGACGTCATCAGCAGCGGGAACTGGGCTATTTAAATCAGGAATGAACGCCAGGTTAGTTGGCGTCCCATATGCAGATAGACACATCGGTTTTTCTGCATTATTCCTAACCCCTTACCTATGGGGTAGCCCACACAGGAGCCGACCATCTTCGTGCACCTATTGACCATTTTGACTAACAGTGTCATCTTTGGGTCATCAGGTATTACCATTTCATCTGGGATTGACCTGCTTTATATCATCTCCCCTGATGAACTGCCTAATGTCCGGGCAGTGAAACATGCTTGTAGGGACAATGCTCATGCATAGTTAGGGACATTTAGTTATTAGAATAAGGGACAGGTTCCGGACAGGGTCGTCCTTTCAAGGACGAGTGCCCTGTGGTCAGGCTGCTACCACACTTCTAGTTTTTAGGGTATCGGTTAGACAGCCATAGGATTTCCTTAGGGACCCTACACACATGTGTTAGACTGTCAGCCGGTTGCTATCTCCCTACCAGATTCATCCGACCATCCATACAGGACGAACGACTACCGGAATATCGTGTGTTGAAGCAGCCGACATCCTTCCCTGGGTACCGGTAGGACACACTGGTTACCCTCACAGTGCCGCCGTGCACTCTAATTTAATATCAATATACTGAGATGACCATGGGCCTTAGCCATTAATGGTCCTATACCGTGTTCATCTCACTATATTCATCTTTCTTTTTTCGCACACTGTATCAAGGATTTTTTATTAGCAAAGACATTAAATGTTATGTTTTAAGGATTATTCCTCTAGAATGATACTTTTTAACACATGAAAATCCTCTCAAAAGTCGGGGGTCGTCTTATACGCCGGGTATGGCGGGCGCCCGAATTATCAACAGAGAGAGCCCGGGCTATTGCCTTGTATCCCCAGCAGCTGAGAGCTGCGATGTAACCCACGGCATATGCCGCCCCTGCGCTGTACCTTGTATACCGCCCCCTGTTCTGTACCTTGTATGCCTCCCCCCTGCTCTGTACCTTGTATGCTCCTTGTACCGCCATCCTCCCGGCCGCTCGCATCTCGCATGTGCGAGATTTCATGCGGCGAGCGTGGATACACGAGATCCTCACGGCCGCTCGCATCTCGCTCCTGCGCATGTGCGAGATCTCCGTGCGGCGTATCTAAGTGCGGCGCAGATGTGCATATGTGAATGTGAATATGAAGAATAACATAACAAAAACATGTTCAGGGTATAGGTGGCACATGTTTAGGGTCTGGGAGGCAGGGAGGGAGGACAAGGAAGGTGGTGGGATGCAGGGATGGTGGTGATACCATAGGATGGCGGTGGTACCTAGGGATGGTGGTTGGATGCAGGGATGGCAGTACGATGCAGGGATAGTGGTGGGATTCAGGGATGGCAGAGGTACCCAGGGATGGTGGTGGGATGCAGTAATGTACTGCTGTGTGTTGAAAAAGGGGTAGTCTTATACGGCGAGTATATCCCAAACTCTATATTTTCAGTGTAAAAGTTGGGGGTCGTCTTATACGCCGGCATATACGGTAATTTAATCAGTTTCTATGAGGAGGTAAGTTCTAGACTTGACAGCGCAAATCAATGGATGTCGTGTATCTGGACTTCTCCAAAGCATTTGACACTGTACCGCATAAAAAGGTTAGTATATAAAATGAGAATGCTCAGACTGGGAGAAAACGTCTGTATGTGGGTAAGTAACTGGCTCAATGATAGAAAACAGAGGGTGGTTATTAATGGTACACACTCAGATTGGGTCACTGTCACTAGTGGGGTACCTCAGGGGTCAGTATTGGGCCCTATTCTCTTCAATATATTTATTAATGATCTTGTAGAAGGCTTGCATAGTAAAATATAAATTTTTCGCAGATGACACTAAAGTAATTAACTCTGAAGAGGACAGTATACTACTACAGAGGGATCTGGATAGATTGGAGGCTTGGGCAGATAAGTGGCAGATGGGGTTTAACACTGATAAATGTAAAGTTATGCACATGGGAAGGAATAATGCAAGTCACCCGTACATACTAAATGGTAAAACACTCAGTAACACTGACATGGAAAAGGACCTAGGGATTTTAATAAACAGCAAACTAAGCTGCAAAAAACAGTGTCAGACAGCTGCTGCCAAGGCCAACAAGATAATGGGTTGCATCAAAAGGGGCATAGATGCCCATGATGAGAACATAGTCCTACCACTTTACAAATCATTAGTCAGACCACACATGGAGTACTGTGTACAGTTCTGGGCTCCTGTAAACAAGGCAGACATAGCAGAGCTGGAGAGGGTCCAGAGGAGGGCAACTAAAGTAATAACTAGAATGGGGCAACTACAGTACCCTGAAAGATTATCAAAATTAGGGTTATTCACTTTAGAAAAAAGACGACTGAGGGGAGATCTAATTAATATGTATAAATATATCAAGGGTCAGTACAGAGATCTATCCCATCAGCTATTTATCCCCAGGACTGTGACTGTGACGAATAACATCCTCTGCGTCTGGAGGAAAGAAGGTTTGTACACAAACATAGAAGGTTCTTTACGGTAAGAGCAGTGAGAATATGGAACTCTCTGCCTGAGGAGGTGGTGATGGTGAGTACAATAAAGGAATTCAAGAGGGGCCTGGATGTATTTCTGGAGTGTAATAATATTACAGGCTATAGCTACTAGAGAGGGGTCGTTGATCCAGGGAGTTATTCTGATTGCCTGATTGGAGTCGGGAAGGAACTTTTTATTCCCCTAAAGTGAGGAAAATTGCCTTCTACCTCACAGGTTTTTTTTGCCTTCCTCTGGATCAACTTGCAGGATGACAGGCCGAAATGTCTTTTTTCGGCCTTATGTACTATGTTACTATGTTACTAAGTAAAAAAAAAAACAGCAGGTGGTGCTATACAGATAGATTTTAACTCAGTGGCCATACTAATTACATGCAATTACAAAAGTATTCAGATCCAGGTGCTGGTTTGAAAGCTTTAGAATATTTTTCATGGGAGAACCCCTTTAAACAGCAGATATGGTAGGTGCAGAGTTGACAAATAGAAGTGGCCTGTATGTTATTCCAGACCTGCAGTCATCATAGATGAAATCTCCTAGCATTTCACCTGGGTTTAATTTGCGCACAGAACTTGCCATGACGATATACACTACAGAATGTGATGTTACGCTGATGACATCCTTGTATCATTGATCTCTAAGAGATAAGGGAACTGTCTTGCTAGCGCCACCTTCTGGAATTGGCTTCCTATCAGTTAATGTCCACCTTTTAACAAGCCTTGAAACATGACAAGGAAATACAGCCAAGCCAAATATCCATCTACAGACAGCAGTTTCGGGGTGTTTGTCCCTTATCAGTATGGAGTAGGATTATGGCTGGTTGGGTGAGGTGCCTGTATGCAGGTGTAACTTGTGCAGATTTGATGTAGTCTTGTCACAGATCTCACCTATTGCAAATGGTGAAATCCCCACAATGAATTCATATGCTGTGAATTTCTAGATCTGCACGAAAAGAAAAAGCAAAGGGAGTAATTTATTAATTTATGATTAGATATACGCCACTTGTTGGCGTATATCTGTCTCATACTCGGTCGCAAAGTGGATTTGTGGCCAAATCTGCAAATTCTTCCCCTTCCACGTCACGTACGCCAGTTTTAAATAAGGGGGCATGGCATGGGCAGGCAAGAGAGCGCGCCAGCAAACCCTTCTCGTTTATCATTTTCTCCGCAAGTTTTAGGCGTGGAAAATTACCTAAATTTACGCCAACTGACTCCCCTGGGCCTGACCAAAGCCTACAATGTTCAGGGTGGTATAGGAACAAGCGCTTGACTTCACAGTTACTTCATAGAATTTTTTTAAGATTAAGACATTGTATTTCAATTCTAAATCCAACAATAGAAAATGTTTTAGGGAATTGGCATATCTCACCCAAATGTGATCCCTCCACTTCCGTACGATTGAGGTGCTCTGAAGTACTGCAGATCTGTGTCGACTTGTGTCAATTAAAACTTCGAAAACTCTTTGGTACTCGCAAAATAAAATCAAAATACTTTATTTAATCCATGTTAATAGACTATGCAGGTAGTGGGCAGGTACCATCTTAACCAATGCATTTTGGGTGAATCCGATCACTTTTAGTAATTGTTACTTCAAATATATGTAGTTTTAGCCTTAAATGTTTCATTTTCACAAGTGGTAATAGGAAAAAAGCACACTGAATTTTATTATATAATTTTTACAGAGTACAACAATACCCCTTTCTGGTCATAAACTGCTGTTTGGGCACACTGCCGGGCAACGTCTGACTGGTCCTCTGGATCTGATACTATAGTGGGCCCCAAAGGGACAGGAGGAAAAAAACATTTGGAACTGCCTTTATAGACAAGAAATTGCCAAATTATTCTATTTCTTTTATTAAAATTATATTAGACTTATTGATGATTTGGGGGTTTAGCGGCAATAATAATTTCCTTTGGTGGGCTGAAGGAACCAGATGGTGCAAAGAGAAGGTTGACATTTTTACACAGATATGCCGTCTTAGTGCACAATATGTAGTGTCCAGCGGATGCCAGTGTGCCATTTTGGAAACTCTGCCACTCAAGGTATTAAGGTGTGCATTGAGCATTTTGATGCCATGGAGAGGACTGTGCAAAATGAAAATTGCATTTTTTCCACAGATCTAACATTTCAATGTCCATTATGTTGTGCCATCTGAGACTCATACCACATTACTTGAATTCATAGGTGCTGTATGGGTACATGGTAGGGTTCAGAAGGGAAGGAGCACAGATTTTGCTAGTATTGTTTTTGAGTGGCCGATTTGCAGTTTTTTTGGTCGCTTACACCTCCCCCTAAAAATTCTATAAAGAATGATCAAAAAGTCATACACACCCCATAATGGAATCACTGAAAAGTACAGTTCACCTCACAAAAAAATTAATCCTCACACAGCTCTAACTATAAAAAGGTTATGGGGGTCAGAAAATGGCAATAAAATAAAAAAATTTCCCAAAGTTTTTTTTTTTTCAATATTGAAACACAAGAAGAACTAAACATATGTGATATTATTGTAATTGTAGTGACCTGAAGCATGTAGAGCACAAGTCAGTTTTACAGCAAAGTGAACGCTATAAAAATAAAAGAGGTCATTTATCATTTAAGGTTTGTATGTCAGTTTTAAGTCCGGCTTTGCTTTGAATGCCTGCAGCTGAACTGGTGCACCTCAATAATACATGTGGTGTGCAATGGGGTTTACACTGTTAGGTGTAAAAGTAGACCAGGGGGTTGCCTGGCAAGGGTTGCAAATTTTTGGCAACTTTTGCAAAAAATCACACATAGTAAATTAGCTATAATCCAGGTCTAACCTCAGTTTTAGCTCTTAAACATAGACCACTGTGAAATTGGCGAGGATCACGAAATGTTGCCATGACTTGTGATTTTTTTTTTACACCACAAAACTGACATATCTGATTTGATAAGAGACCCCCAAAACCCATAAAACTATTGGCGGAATTGCATTTTTTCCAATTCCACTCCAATTACATATTTTTTCCAGTCTTACTACATCCTATGCAATATTAAATGGTTCCATCAGAAAGTAGAACTTGTCCCACAAAAATCAATGCTATGTGAACAAAATAATAAAGTAATAGTTGGCTCCAAGAAGGCAGGAAATAAAAAAAATGGAAACGCAAAAACGGAAAATTGCCCGGGGTAGAAAGGGTTAATTAGCAGGTGACTGCAAAATTAAATATGCAAGTTTTCCACAGATAAGATACTTCAGTCCCCAATATGCTGTACCCAGCCTGTGCCATCTGAGACATACCATGCCCCTTAAATTGTTAGGCAAGTTCTACTGGGTGTGGAAATGTCATAAATGTGGAGGTAAACTGCTCTTTGGGTACCCTGCAGGGTTCAGAGGGGAAAGACCACGTTTTGGCTTTTGCAGAGCAGATTTTGCTGATTTGGTTTACAGGCGCCATGGTGCTTTCAAACAGCCTCTTAGGTACCAGAACCACTATTTTCGGACAACCAAACATTTTCTTTTTATATTGACGGAGATGTGTAAGAACTTATTTTTTGAGGAACAAGTTGCCATTATCATTGGTATTATTTTGTAGTACGTATGACTTTTTATTTTGCTTTTTGAGAAGCAGGATAAAGAAAAGGCAGCAATTCCAGCAATGCTTTTGGGTTTTATTACAGCGTTCACTGTGTAGAAAAAATTACATTAACTTTTGTCTGCTCTTCAGTACGATTACAGAGATACCAATTTGGTGTATATATATATACAGTTGCAAGAAAAAGTATGTTAACCCTTTGGAATGATATGTATTTCTGCACAAATTGGTCATAAAATGTGATCTGATCTTCATCTAAGTCACAACAATAGACAATCACAGTCTGCTTAAACTAATAACACACAAAGAATTAAATGTTACCATGTTTTTATTGAACACACCATATAAACATTCACAGTGCAGGTGGAAAAAGTATGTGACCCCTTGGATTTAATATCTGGTTCAACCTCCTTTGGGAGCAAAAACTTCAACCAAGCGTTTCCTGTAGTTGCAGATCAGACGTGCACAACGGTCAGGAGTAATTCTTGACCATTCCTCTTTACAGAACTGTTTCAGTTCAGCAATATTCTTGGGATGTCTGGTGTGAATCGCTTTCTTGAGGTCATGCCACAGCATCTCAATCGGGTTGAGGTCAGAACTCTGACTGGGCCACTCCAGAAGGCATATTTTCTTCTGTTTAAGCCATTCTGTTGTTGATTTACTTCTATGCTTTGGGTCGTTGTCCTGTTGCAACACCTATCTTCTGTTGAGCTTCAGCTGGTGGACAGATGGCCTTAAGTTCTCCTGCAAAATGTCTTGATAAACTTGGGAATTCATTTTTCCTTCGATAATAGCAATCTGTCCAGGCCCTGACGCAGCAAAGCAGCCCCAAACCATGATGCCCCCACCACCATACTTCACAGTTGGGATGAGGTTTTTATGTTGGTGTGCTGTGCCTCTTTTTCTCCACATATAGTGTTGTGTGTTTCTTCCAAACAACTCAACTTTGGTTTCATCTGTTCACAGAATATTTTGCCAGTACTGCTGTGGAACATCCAGGTGATCTTGTGCAAAGTGTAAATGTGCAGAAATGTTTTTTTTGGACAGCAGTGGCTTCCTCTGTGGTATCCTCCCATGAAATCCATTCTTGTCTAGTGTTTTACGTATCGTAGATTCCCCAACAGGGATGTTAGCATACGCCAGAGACTTTTGTAAGTCTTTAGCTGACACTCTAGGATTCTTCTTCACCTCATTGAGCAGTCTGCGCTGTGCTCTTGCAGTCATCTTTACAGGATGGCCACTCCTAGAGAGAGTAGCAGCAGTGCTGAACTTTCTCAATTTATAGACAATTTGTCTTACTGTGGACTGATGAACAGCAAGGCTTTTGGAGATACTTTTATAACCCTATCCAGCTTTATGCAAGTCAACAATTCTTAATCGTAGGTCTTCTGAGAGCTCTTTTGTGCGAGGCATCATTCACATCAGGCAATGCTTCTTGTGAAAAGCAAACCCAGAACTGGTGTGTGTGTTTTTATAGGGAAGGGCAGCTGTAACAAACACCTCCAATCTCATCTCATTGATTGGACTCCAGTTGGCTGACACCTCACTCCAAAATTAGCTCTTGGAGAGGTCATTAGTCTAGGGGTTCACATACTTTTTCCACCTGCACTGTGAATGTTTATATGGTGTGTTCAATAAAAACATGGTAACATTTAATTCTTTGTGTGTTATTAGTTTAAGCAGACTGTGATTGTCTATTGTTGTGACTTAGATGAAGGTCAGATCACATTTATGACCAATTTGTGCAGAAATCCATATCATTCCAAAGGGTTGACATACTTTTTCTTGCAACTGTATATACAGTACAGACCAAAAGTTTGGACACACCTTCTCATTCATAGAGTTTTCTTTATTTTTATGACTATGAAAATTGTAGATTCACACTGAAGGCATCAAAACTCTGAATTAACACATGTGGAATTATATACTTATCAAAAAAGTGTGAAACAACTGAAAATATGTCATATTCTAGGTTCTTCAAAGTAGCCACCTTTTGCTTTCATTACTGCTTTGCACACTCTTGGCATTCTCTTGATGAGCTTCAAGAGGTAGTCACCTGAAATGGTCTTCCAACAGTCTTGAAGGAGTTCCCAGATATGCTTAGCACTTGTTGGCCCTTTTGCCTTCACTCTGCGGTCCAGCTCACCCCAAACCATCTCGATTGGGTTCAGGTCCGGTGACTGTGGAGGCCAGGTCATCTGGCGCAAGCACCCCATCACTCTCCTTCATGGTCAAATAGCCCTTACACAGCCTGGAGGTGTGTTTGGGGTCATTGTCCTGTTGAGAAATAAATGATGGTCCAACTAAACGCAAACCGGATGGAATAGCATGCCGCTGCAAGATACTGTGGTAGCCATGCTGGTTCAGTATGCCTTCAATTTTGAATAAATCCCCAACAGTGTCACCCAGGGGCGGACTGGGCCGGGGGGCAGGGGGGCAATTGCCCCCCGGGCCTCCCTGGCTTGCTGTCCCGGCCGGCCGGGCCGGAATAAACAGCCACTTTATGCCAGGGAGACGGGGAGCAGGGGAGGCGTGTTGCCGGCAGCCTATCAGACAGGCCGCCGGACCGGTGCAGGCGGCGCGATGACGGCGCGATGACGTCATCGCGCCACCTGCGCCGGTCCTGCGGCCTAACTGAGCCGCTGCGCTGCCGTAAAGTGATTGCATGCATCTGTGCTGGCTGGAGGCGGGACCGGAGTATTCCAGAGAAGCAGGGAGGTAAGTATAAGTCTGACTGACATTATTATTTTTTTTTCTTTATTTCTGTCCCTATCTGGCTACTACTGGGCTGGCACTTTATGAGGGGGGTGGGGGGCAGGGGGGCACAGGGGCACAATCTGGCTAGTGGCTACTCCTGGCACATTATAGGGGGGCCCCCCCTAATCTGGCTACTGGGCTGGCACTTTGTGAGGGGGGTGGGGGGCAGGGGGGCACAATCTGGCTAGTGGCTACTCCTGGCACATTATAAGGGGGCCCCCCCTAATCTGGCTACTGGGCTGGCACTTTGTGCCCCCCACCCCCCTCATAAAGTGCCAGCCCAGTAGCCAGATTAGGGGGGGCCCCCCTATAATGTGCCAGGAGTAGCCAGATTGTGCCCACCTGCCCCCCACCCCCCTCATAAAGTGCCAGCCCAGTAGCCAGATAGGGGGGGCCCTATAATGTGCCAGGAGTAGCCAGATTGTGCCCCCCTGCCCCCCACCCCCCTCATAATCGGGCTACTCCTGGCACATTATAGGGGGCCCCCCCTATCTGGCTACTGGGCTGGCACTTTATGAGGGGGGTGGGGGGCACAATCTGGCTACTCCTGGCACATTATAGGGGGGCCCCTATCTGGCTACTCCTGGCACATTAGTGGGGGGGGCCCTATCTGGCTACTGGCACATTAGTGGGGGGCCTATGGCTACTGGCAGATTATAGGGGGGCCTATGGCTACTGGCACATTATGGGGGACCTATGGCTACTGGCAGATTATAGGGGGGGCTATGGCTACTGGCAGATTATAGGGGGGCTATAGCTACTGGCAGATTATAGGGGGGGCTATGGCTACTGGCAGATTATAGGGGGGGCTATGGCTACTGGCAGATTATAGGAGGGCCTATGGCTACTGGCACATTATGGGGGACCTATGGCTACTGGCACATTATGGGGGACCTATGGCTACTGGCAGATTATAGGGGGGGCTATGGCTACTGGCAGATTATAGGGGGGGCTATGGCTACTGGCAGATTATAGGGGGGGGCTATGGCTACTGGCAGATTATAGGGGGGGCTATGGCTACTGGCAGATTATAGGGGGGCTATGGCTACTGGCAGATTATAGGGGGGCTATGGCTACTGGCAGATTATAGGGGGGCCTATGGCTACTGGCACATTATAGGGGGGCTATGGCTACTTGCACATTATATGGGGGGGCTATGGCTACTGGCACATTATGGGGGACCTATGGCTACTGGCACATTATGGGGGACCTATGGCTACTGGCACATTATAGGGGGACCTATGGCTACTGGCACATTATAGGGGGGGGCTATGGCTACTCGCAGATTATAGGGGGGCCTATGGCTGCTGGCACATTATGGGGGACCTATAGCTACTGGCAGATTATGGGGGACCTATGGCTACTGGCAGATTATAGGGGGGGCTATGGCTACTGGCAGATTATAGGGGGGGCTATGGCTACTGGCAGATTATAGGGGGCGCTATGGCTACTGGCAGATTATAGGGGGGCTATGGCTACTGGCAGATTACTACTGGCTTGAATCCAAAACCTGCTAATTTGGCGCTGTAGCAGATGCTACCATGGTGGTTACACCCCTGGCATAGACCTTACCATTCAGCCACAGGCTCAGCCGTCGTTCAGAGTGGCTTTGCTTTGGCAATGTGATTTAGAAAGTAAATACAATAACATTCTGACTTTGAACTTGGCAGTATACTAGTGTTAGGGACCCATCTGCGGAAGCCACCTTGACGCCTGGTAGATGGGCCCGACACACGTTTGATCAAATATGTGCGCTAAGAGCTTCCATTAACTCATTTATAGTCGGTATTGTACCACTTTTATTTAGAATGTTAGAATGACCCCATTTCTTAGCTCTATTGTTTGTATGTATAACGGTGTGCAGCCATTTTGTTTTTTGTAATTATGTTTGCTTCATGGATATGCACCTGTGATTCTGAAGGTTCTAGTCTAAATCCTCCTGTAGTATATATTGAGGGTGGCGCCTCTTTTAGACTGAACACGCCCATCTACCCGGGGCTTCTGAGCAGAGTATGTATGTAGCTGGTCTCTACACTGCCCTGAATATTGTAGGCTTAAAGGAAACCTGTCACCAGGATTTTGTGCATAGAGCTGGGGACATGGGCTGCTAGATGGCCACTAGCACATCCGCAATACCCAGTCCCCATAGCTCTCTGCGCTTTTATTGTGTTAAAAAAACGTTTTGATCGATATGCAAATGAACCTGATATGTGTCCTGTATCCGGAGATGAGTCCAGCGGAAAGGAGCCCAGCACCGCCCCGCGTCCTCCGAATCTCCTCCTTGCTGGCCGACGTCACAGAGCTGGAGCGCCGAAGAAATTATCATAATGAATACGCTTTTTTTGCAGATTTCCCACCTTGGAATTGGAGATGGAAATTCCGCAGCATTTAAAGTAGCAGCAGCAGCGGATTCATGTTATCCACATGCTGCATAAAACATTCTGTGTGGAGAATAATGTGCAACGTAGAATTCAAATCTGTAGTATATCAATTTATGCTGCAGGTTTCCACTGTGGACTTTACCGTTTGCATAGCGTGAAAGCTGCAGCCGATCTACAAGTTGTTCATGAAGATTTTTCTGGTGTGGATTTGTCCTAAACTCTCACAGTTCCACCATACGAGTTGTGCATGTAGTGCACCTATTGCAGTCATATGATGATCTCAGGCTACACTAAAATAGGGTCTCAATGGTCTCAATCCCAGGGGAAAAAAAACGCTTCAGTTTTGTCCCCATTTATTGTCAATGGGGACAAAATGTAACTGAACAGAACGGAGTGCGCCAGAATGCATTCGGTTCTCATACTGGAGATCAAACCAGAGAGCAAACTGGGATGCAGAGCAAGACGGATGGGGACGGATCCGTTTTCTCTGACACAATAGAAAACAGATCCATCCCCCATTGACTTTCAATGGAGTTCATGACGGATCAGTCTTGGGTATGTAATAGATAATACAACCGGATCCGTTCATAACGGATGCAGACTGTTGTATTATCAGTAATGGAAGCGTTTTTGCTGAGCCCTGCCGGATCTCTAGACAGTTTTACTATTGGGACTATTCAAAAAGTCGCAAAAAAGTGGAAAAAAAAGTCCCAATTTCACTCCAGTGAGGACCATGCTTATCTTATGAGACTTTTTAATAGAACATGCAACTTTTTCATAAAAACGTTCAACTTTTGTAAAGCTGCTTACTGACGGATAAACTGCTACCGTCAAACCACATTTATTACAGTCTTAAAGGGCCGATCATAAATCTGACTTGGCTAAGACTGACTTTAGCCATATGTTAAAGTGGAGTGAGCTGTCAGAGTCATGATAAATCTGGCCCATTATTTTTATGATAGGGTGGCCAGTGAGAAGAAGCAGTCATCTCCACTCCAATATCCCTCACAGTCCCATCCTCATCTACGTAACTGGGAGTGGAAGAGTCACTGCTTTCTACAAGTAGTCAGCACACGCCTTATCTGCTGAGATCAAGATCCTGGTGATCTGAACTGCTTTACATGTTTCCACAGCCACCTTAAAGTCAAGATTTTATGTTAAACAATTTTTATACATTTTTGGCATTTCCTTTAAAGGACATTAAAATGTAGATAACCCTAAAATCTAGCAGTTTTCACACTGACTACTGCTCCTCAGTATAGGCTGACACTTCTCGTTATGTAGAGATCAGTTCTCAGCAGTCAGCAAATTATCAAAGGTAGGATTACAACAAAAGGTTAAGTCTGTTCCAACTAGAGGAGGAGAACAGAAATTGCCAGCTATTAGTGGCCACTATGGTATTGCTGGCCCTGCCTACTTGTGTTGCCTTGCCTTCTGTTAACCGCCTCCGGACCACCTAACGCAGGATCGCGGTCCGGAGGCGGTCGATTCATTCCTCGTTGACGCATCCGTGCGTCATCTCGCGAGACGCGAGATTATGCACACAGCCGACCTGCGCATTGCGGGCCGGCAAAAGTTCAAGGAGTATTTCGTCACCAGCCTGCCAGCCAATGATCATCGCTGGCAGGCTGGTGATTTTCAAAAAAATGAATCAAAAGCCATTTAACACTTTATATTTATAAATATAAGGTGTTAAATGGCTTCTGTGCTCCTTTTTTTTTTCACTAGTATTGACGGTTAGGTTTTAGCATAGTTTAGGCCCCTTTGTTAGGTAGTTAGCGTCGGTTAGCGCCCAGCCCACCGCACCGCAGTCACTGATTCGCTGATTAGCGTATCGCTAATCAGCATTGGTACTTTTATAGTATCTGTAAGTGATCAGAACTGATCACAGTCAGATCTATAATAGTATTAGTGTCACCTTAGCTCGCCCTCCACCCAAAACGCAGTGTTTGCCCGATCAGGCCTGATCGGTCGCCCACACGTGCGTTCACCCACGCCCGCCCCGCCGCAGTGACAAAAAATGTATTTATTTTTTTATCACTGCACAATCACTTTACAGGCGCTGCGGCGATAAAAAAATCAGTTTTGATATTTTTTATCAATCGCAGCGGCTTCCGGTACTTCGCTAGCCTCCCATTTGTGAGATAGGCTTGCTTTTTTTCTTGGGTAGTCTCAGGGAATACCCCTAAATTTAGTTGACCAAATGGCAAATAAGGGGTATTCTTCTGAAGAGGCCAACAGGCTTCTGACCCAGTCGGATGAGGAATGGGAACCCTCATCTGACAAATCCAGCGGGTCAGAATACGAACCTGTAGAAAGGAGTGGTTGAGGTCCCTGATACCAGGCGTACCCGGCCCCGTGTTGCTAGACTACAGGTTGCGCAGGATCCGCTTCAAGGGCAGCAGAGTGGGGCTGGCGCTGTCGGATTACGTGGTGAGGCATACACCAGCAGCGCAGCCCATCCTGGACCTTGTACCAGCACTGCCGTACAACATGGTGATGTGGCGAGCACCAGAAGGGCAGTTGAAGCTGGTACGGTGGCACGTGCAGCAGTTCCCCTGTTGCAGCCACCGCACAGACAGGCCCATAGAGCCCCTAGAGTCCCTGAGGTGCTGGCAAACCCCGATTGGCAGCCCCCAACTACAGCCGCACCAGTAGTTCCCCCTTTCCCCGCCCAGTCTGGAGTTCAGGTTGAGACAGCTCAGAACGGATCAGCACAGTTTTTTTTTAGCTGTTCTTGACTGCGGAGCTCTTGGACTTAGCCATGGCAGATTTATAGCCGCCAACCCGGGAAGCTTTTATGCCCAGTCTTTCCAGGTGGAAACCCGTCCAAGTTTCCGAATTTAAAATTTTTCTGGGCCTTCTCCTCAACATTAGTCTAACAAAAAAGCATGACTTGTGGTCATATTGGTCCACGAACCCAATTCATCACATGCCCATGTTCTCTGCTGCCATGTCCAGGACACGATTTGAGACCATCCTGCGTTTCCTGCACTTTAGTGACAACAGCACCTTTCGTCCCAGAGGCCACCCAGCTTTTTGGCCCCTCATAGACCACCTTAACACCAAATTTGCAGATTTGTATACCCCTGAGCAAAACATCTGCATAGACGAGTCCCTTATACATTTTACCGGGTGCCTTGGCTTCAAACAATATATCCCAAGCAAGCACGCCCGGTATGGTGTCAAATTGTATAAGCTCTGTGAAAGGGCCACAGGCTATACCCACAAATTTCGTGTCTATGAGGGTAAAGATCAGACCCTGGAGCCGGTAGGTATCCCTGACTACCTGGGGAGCAGTGGGAAGACAGTCTGGGACTTGGTGTCACCCTTATTTGGCAAGGGGTACCATCTATATGTGGACAATTTTTACACAAGTGTGCCCCTCTTCAGACATTTGTTTTTAGAACAGATTGGTTGCTGTGGCACCACACGACCTAGTCGCCGGGGCTTCCCCCAACGGCTTGTTACCACCCGTCTTGCAAGGGGGGAGAGGGCTGCCTTGTGTAACGAAGAACTGCTCGCGGTGAAATGGAGAGACAAGCGTGACGTTTACATGCTCTCCTCCATTCACGCAGACACGACAATACAAATTGAACAAGCAACCAGTGTCATTGAAAAGCCCCTCTCGGTCCACGACTATAATTTGCTCATGGGAGGGGTCGACTTCAATGACCAGATGTTGGCTCCTTATTTAGTGTCCCGCCGCACCAGATGCTGGTATAAGAAGGTGTCTGTATATTTAATTCAATTGGCACTGTATAATAGTTTTGTTCTCTACAGTAAGGCTGGGAGAACAGGATCCTTTCTCAAATTTCAGGAAGAGATCATCTAGAACCTCCTGTATCCAGGAGGTTCCGTGGCCCCATCCACCAGTGTAGTGAGCAGTCTACACGAGTCGGTGTATGCGGCCCTGCAAGACGAGATTTCTCTGCAGTAAAAAAGATATGTTTGCCGAGGCTCATAAGCTGAGGGGCGGTGTCACACATGTGGTATCGCCATACTCAGGAGAAGTTGGGCAATGTGTTTTGGGGTTTCCTATTACATATACCCATGCTGGGTGAGAGAAATATCTCTCTAAAATGACAACTTTGTATAAAAAAATGGGAAAAGTTGACTTTTAGAGAGATAGTTCTCTAACCCAGCATGGGTATATGTAAAAATACACCCCAAAACACATTGCCCTACCTCTTCTGAGTACGGCGATACCACATGTGTGACACTTTTTTGCAGCCTAGGTGCGCAAAGGGGCCCAAATTCTAAAGAGCACCTTTAGGATTTCACAGGGCATTTTTGACACATTTGGATTTTAAACTACTTCTCACGCATTAGGGCCCCTAAAATGCCAGGGCAGTATAAATACCCCACAAGTGACCCCATTTTGGAAAGAAGAAACCCCAAGGTATTTCGTGATGGGCATAGTGAGTTCATGGAAGTTTTTATTTTTTGGCACAAGTTAGTGGGATATGAGACTTTGTAAGAAAAAAATAAAAAATCATCATTTTCCGCTAACTTGTGACAAAAAATAAAAACTTCTATGAACTCAATATGCCCATCAGCGAATACCTTAGGGTGTTTTCTTTCCAAAATGGGGTCACTTGTGGGGTATTTATACTGCCCTGGCATTTTAGGACAAAGGGTTAGATTACAATGAAGCCACTTACCTCCAGAGAAGTGCGGCCTGCTCCAATCCTGTATTCGTCCAGAATTGGAGAAGTCATAG